>NC_090286.1:54846223-55511580 GCF_037392515.1 Haliotis asinina
ATCAATAGATATATGATAAGATACGATAAAGTTTGATGCTACTTCATACTCTAATGTCATTGACACTGCTGATTCAGCACCATGAAAGACACCAATTATTTTTAAAAGACAAAGCAAGAAAAGCACTTTGTTTACTCAGAATCAGAGCGTTCTCTGTTTCAAAACGTTTGAAAAATATTTACAATCTCATATGTTGACAGTACAAGTAATTAAGATTGAATTTAAACATCCCGAAAACCAATTATTTCTCTTCTTTATAATTTAGATACATGTACATTTAAAGCAACAAGTAACAATAATACACACATACATAATTTCCACGGGCCATTTATAGCAGGTCCCAGGCCCACAGTGACATGTAACACATGCTATACTTTTTTTATAACCGAGTCCCACCCGGAATTCGAACCCGTACCCTCAGTGTGTGTGTGTGTGTGTGTGTGTGTGTGTGTGTGTGTGTGTGTGTGTGTGTGTGTGTGTGTGTGTGTGTGTGTGTGTGTGTGTGTGTGTGTGTGTGTGTGTGTGTTCCCAATTGTTCCGACCACAGCATTGCCTTCCCTGTCGGGTATGAGTAATTAGTTCAGTATAACGCAAACACATACAGTACTTTAGCCAACGTGCTGCGAGGGGGAAACCATTCGTGACTGTCAAACCTATGGCGCAACAGTAGTGTTATCAGATCATAAAGGGGACTAAACTGAAATTCCAACTCACATTCGTGGAGGACCTTTGCGTGAGATAAGACTTATAGCATTCCTGCTTAGTTTATACTCCCGATGTATTCATGTATAATGGCCATACATGTGTATTGCAGATGATTCCTCCAGTTCCTCAGTGTCAGAATGGAGGCAAGTGGTCAGATCTCACTAACACGTCCTGTGATTGTACCGGCAGCTTCACTGGAACATATTGTGAACGCTACTGGGATGGTATGTACTCAAATAATCCACAGTTTGTTCTTGTCCAGTGTATCACGGAAACGTCACACGTTTGTGCATGGGCATGGAATAATTAAGTGACAGTGGGGTAGCCAAGTTGTTCAGTGTTTGCTCATCCCACCGAAAACCCGGTTTCTGTTCCCCACATGGGTACAATATTTGAAGCCCATTTCTCCTGTCTCCCACCATAGTATTGCCAAAAATGGCGTAAATTCTCACTCACTGATCTAATTGGCTCAGAAAGAAGCATTCAGATTCAGTTCAGAAGTCTGAAATAAGGGTTTCATGTTAAAGTGTTTTTGTTGGCAAGTGTGGATTTGATACAGTTAAAGTATGAAAGCATGATGAAATATATCGTTCTAATCAGTGAGTGAATATGGTTTAACGTTGCTTTTTATTGTATTCCAGTTGTGCATAAAAACTTCATTTCTGAAGAACGTCGTACATCATACACTCTCCAGTACGTTTACCAAGTGTATGGTCACGGCAAACCTGAAATATATCGTACAACGGGTTGAACAATGCAAATCAATCCTTTTCACGACAGAATTTCCTTGAGAATACTCGGTCATAACACGTTTTCAGTAAAGTCCCGATCGATCCTGGGACTTAAGTTGAATTCAATCCAAGATTCGAAGTCTACCCGCTCATCAGACTCAGACTCTCAGTTGCCAGCACTTAAAATTACCCATTACACCCTCTCAGTCACCACAAGTCATCTGCGTGTCAGTCGGACAACTGGTAGTCTAGAATCACGTGCTTGTGTACTTCTCTGACAGGTGTCAATTGGCATGATTGTTATGACTGAAAACCATCACTACACAGTGCCGTTTTATTTGAGATTTCAATTTCTCCAAAACCATACACTACATTTGAACTCTTTCCTAATGGAATTCAAAAATTCATGCGTTCATCGCTCATATGTTTTATTTGGAGTTGCACTATGTACATGAATTCACATGAATAGATGTGTGATTGCAGATTGTTCAGAGGGATACAGGATGAATATACTCACCGATGGTGTTTATACGATTCAACCAAGACCTTACGGAACACCTTTTCAAGTGTACTGTAACATGATTTTCGGAGGACGCACATCAGTCCAGAAGCAGTCGTCTGGCATCAACTTCAACAGGAACTGGCAGGATTACACAGACGGTTTCGGAACCCCTGGGGGAGATCATTGGTTGGGTTTGGAGAAGATGAAAGCCATTAGTGATAAGACTCCGAGCAAATTCGTTGTTCGGTTGGCTTATAACAATGCACCAGCTTGGAGACAGATCATTTGCCAATATTTTAGTCTGTCGGATGCTGTGAGTGGTTTCAGGATTAATTTCACTGGCACCACCACCCCTCAGAAAGATCAGAATCGACTCCAAGACGTCATGACAGATCTTAGAGGAGCCAGGTTTAGCACCTACGATCGGGACAATGATGAAAAGAGAGCTGGAAGCTGTGCTCAGACTCATAAATCTGGTTGGTGGTTCAGAGATTGTACTCGGTGTAACCCTAACGGTATCCTTAAACCAATTCCATACATCGCCACTGATCTGGATGACATTTTCTGTAAAGGCGATACAAGGGGTGTGAAAGAGACGACAATGTACTTAGGGGGATATTGATTGAGTTTGATTCTAATAATATTCCAGCAATATCACGAGAATTTCTGAAATGCCAATCAAACAGGACATTAGAGTTATCTAAATATGGGTTCATTAGGAATGTGGAACTGACTATATTCTAAAATTGTTATTCATTGTTAAACAATGTTGTTATGGTATTTCAACGCCTTTGTAAAAGCCAGTATACGTCACGTACTTTCTGTTTAATAATATACAAAGCGATTACTGCCTAATGTACACAGAGGTTGATGATGACATGCTTTTTGTATCTTCTACAACAGCCGTAGGCTAATCGAGCGTGATGTAGAACATTCTACATGGCAATAAGACTTTAAAAGAGAGCTGGCACATACATAATGTCAGATTACATCAATAAATTTTCATCCTGGACATCCAGTCTATGATTGACCGCTGTTGTTGTTGAGCGAATATTATTATAGCTGAATTCATTAAATTTCTATAATCACTGTTATTGTATTATGTTCTGATATTGTCATGTTAGTGCCGTTGTGTGGAGTCACGATATAGTTGTCAATGGCATAACATTTCCTTGTTATTAGTTGAGCTCATATTAGCATATATCTTGTAACCTTAACTTGGACCATGAATATCTATCTCCTCAGATAATGAATAAAACGCATTTGTAAAGTGTAAAATTTATATTATTGTCTGTCTCATATTAATGACGTATGCATTAGCACACTTTCTGCGATTGACGTCAAACAGCAACAACACGTAACAGAATATGACTGTATTGATAGACTTTGAAAGTAACTTTCTAAAAAGTTGCATAGTCGATATTTTTCCCCATTTTATATTGGGGATTTAACTTTATCCGTAAAGTACAGATTTTAATACTGTTATTGGATTGTTGTACTTAATAGCCAGCACACATCAGCGATCTAACCCACAGAGCCACGAAATGAACGTTTGACAAATGGTAATATGATGCGTACTGTGCACATGCAAAAGCCGTTATCAAGCAAGTGACTTTCAATACTGCAGGAAAGGCTTATAATATCTAGAGACGTTTCCTGTTCGTAGGCATAATGGACCCAGTGTCAGGAAAAGGTCTTCCTTTACCACAACTCGTCGCTTACGTCACCCAGTCGGGGGGCAGACAGAATGGGCCCAGTGTTAGGAACAGGTCTTCTGTTAGCCCAACACGTCCATTTCGTCACCCAGGTAGTGGGTACGATGGATTCAATATCAGGAACAGGCCCTCCTTAAGGGCAACCTATCCCAGGCAGGCGGTAGGCAGAATGAGCCCAGAATGGGCCCAGTACCAGACGTAGGCCTTCCTTTAGTCCAACCCATCCCTCACTTCATCCATTCGGGCGGTATGCAGAATGGGCCCAAATAAAGAAAACATGTTGATCACTTTGTCCCGGTGCATATGGCAACCTGTTGTCAAATATTGTTAAAGCAACAGTTTTGAACGGGAAATGGGCCAGCCTGGCAATTATGAAGCTGCATTTTCAGCTATATATGTGTGTAGAAGGTCAGTCGAATGGACAGGCATCTACAGGTACTCATGTGTCATACCTTAAAATAACTTGATTCAATTTCCTCTTGAGTGGAAAAACTAACCTAGTTAGTACGACACATATTTTCGCATCATATAGATACATGGACATATTCTATGTCTAAAGGGTGCCGTTACATGTGATAATGATAATTCTGGTATGTGTATATGTGTCTAATGCGGCAGAATGAAATCCTAAATAACTTTTTGACAGGACATTTCAACAACCTTGAAACTGAAACATAATTTAATTAATCAAACTGGAATGAGCGCTTACAGATAGCATTGTCAACAGACACGCCCGTGTTTACAGGGTACTACAAATCCGCATCTTCCTTGGTTACCAAATACCGAACGACCAAAACGCTATTGCATGTCCGTTCAAGCGTTTTTCAAACTAACACGCTGCTTTATAATTAATTGTGTTTTCTTCGCACTGCCTGGAAACACACAATAACCAAACGAAAGACAGAAACCATTGCATCTTCTCCCAGCTGTGATCCAGTGTCTAATGCGCCCAAACCTTCTTTAATTGGTGGCTATTTATTCAACCGAAACTGACATTATCATGTTACTGCCCGTGATTCTTCACCTTCTTGAGATCTTCTATACATAATACAAAAGTTAACGTAGAAAAGTGGTCTTTACATTCATAAGCATCGAGACTTGGCGAATACATTGTCAAATGTATCTATTCATCTGTGTTGTGTACACGTTAGTCATGTCTCATAGAACGAACTGACTCATTATTATACCCACTACCAAAAAATAGAAATGCATCGGCCATTTTAGAAGAATTTATTGCGTTAATTTAAGAGCACTTATCTCATATAATTTCAGTGGTAAAAGGTGAACATTTACATGTCTATAAGCAAAGAGTTCGCTAACGGTTCAGGCAATCGGTTTTTGACAGTTTGGTCGGAAATCGGGGATGCGTTGTGTTGTCTCCACGACAGTAGCAAGGCGATAACACAAGTGAGCAGCCCGGATGTAGCTGTTCTGGTTTTGAGTGGTAATCCTTGGACGGCCACTTCTCGGGTGATTTGGGGTGGGATATGTCTGTAGGCATGATCCCAAAGGCGACATGGTGCTCTTATTAACGTGAGAATTTGGAGCAACAGCAGACTGCGACACCGCAACTTCAAGGGGGCCGATATCTATATTTCGAATTGCGGTGCCCAGTCGTAGCATGACGATTTCCTATTTTCCAGGCAAAATCGAAGGACAAAATTAAACACAACTTTTGCCTTTTTATTGTAAGTAATCGATATGCTTTACCGCTTACTTGCACGTGCATTTTGCTTTGCATCTTTTCTTGGTGACGTTTGGACGTATATTTCTTCAAACGTTTCTAAAACAAGGGAGCAACTTAAAATTGCCGCGTTAAGGCACTGAAGTTGTTTACAATCACACAAAGATGACTGTTTGGAAAGAATCAGTATATTTTCAGTTTTTTGCCACTGCTGCATCTGTCAAATAGTAAAATCACGTATTCGTTTCTTTATTTGAAGAGTAAGAGTATACATCATTCATTATGAGTGCAATTGCTGCTTTGTATGAAACACTTTCATTGTCGTAAGAGGCAACCAGCCGGATCGGATGGTCAGACTCGGTGACTTGACAAACCCATATCATGGTATCCCAGTTGCGTATATCGATCCTCAAGCTGTTGATCGCTGGATTGGCTCGTCCAGACGCGATTATTTACAGACCGCCACCATATTGCTGGAAAATTGCTAAGTGCGGTGATAACTAACAAACCAACCAAACAGCCATTACTCAACCTCTATATGTCAATTTCAGCAAGACGATCATCGACTCCACTGATTGCACCGTTCTCTTTGTGGCGTCACGCATGTCTAGCAGCATAAAACAGAGATTATACCCCTTCGTAGGGCACACCATCTAAGGTTCTTTAGTTAATGACTCGCAATTTTGTATCCATTCAGATTAGGTAGGGATGGCGACTGAAGTATTCTTTTTGCCATCTTTACACGCTTCCGAGCGTGTTTTACAATCGTTGATAAATTACTCTTACCCATGTGGAGAATTCCAGGTATCCCTTTGAGTATTTTATGCGATTCATCACAGAATGTTTTGTTAGTGTGGTGGTTTAATATGAGACAGTGTCACATGTTCAGTGGGTGAGTGAGTTCACTCTTGCGCCGATTTTAACATATTTTCCAGTAATACCGGGGCTGGGGACACCAGAAAAGGACGTCACATATTGTACACATGCGGGGAATGGAATCCGGGTCTTCGGCGTGACGAGTCAACGTTTTGACCACATGGCTACCCTATCGCACCTGACACATGTTTACATTTAAATTTAGTAGGAAACCGTCCAGATCCATATATGTCCATATCTGACTGACCATTCAATGCTCACCGTTAAGGCCAGATATGAGAAAACGACGATGGCTTTGACCCAACACAACGGTATTGTGAGCAAGCTGAAGCAGTAGAGTACATAGTAGATCAGCCTGTGTTTCAGTTGTTGACTTGGTCAGGAACCATAACAATGCTTCCGAATGAATTCGGTGATTCATGTACAGAGAAAACAATCCCAGCATGTTTACTGTCAGTGAGTGAGTACAGTTTTGCGTATCGCGAGACCAGGTAGCTGAGTGGGTTACATCGCTGACAGTGTTGGCTGTTAGGTGTCTCGCCCGGATGGGCCGGATGGGCAGGATGGGACTCCAGATAAGTTACTTCAAGGGAAAGTATAATCCTAGTACATGATCCTGTTGCTTGGTTTATCATAAACCTACAATATTTCATCCCGAATATCAAATTGAACCAGGGTCCATCATTTTGTTGAAATCATGGGCTTCATTAACCAAGAATAGTTTTATTTGTAGTGAGTGAGCGAGTTAAATTTTATAGTCATCTTGGCAATATGCCAACTAAAGGACGTACAGATTAATAATAATTAAGTGTAAATTATAAAACGAATATGTCACCAACGAATATCACAGATAAAAATAATTAGGGAACAATAGGCTTTAGCATTCTGTTTTGACAAAGTATTATCTTTTAAAGATCATTTTCTACTTCACGTTTCACCTCGTTTAGGAAATTTAGGCTTCTTAACAATCTTCTTATGGCAATTATAACCTATATGACTCCATTGCTATCCCTTCGCCAATATTTTATGTTCACATCCATACAGGCAGATAGCCCGGTATTCTGACTACACATACCTTTACGGCTGTGAGTTGGATGACCCTGCTTGCTGAACTCGCCAAAGTAAAGTTATTTCTTACTATAATATATTTATTGTATAACCGAGAAAGGAGTTTGGACCAAACGTTAAAGTGTTCGCTCGTCACGCCGAGGACCCGGGTTCGATTCCCCACATGGGTACAATGTGTGAAAAATATTTCTGGTGTTTCCCGCTCTCAAACTGTTGGAATATTGCTTGCGTAATACTAAAGGCACTCATTCACTATAGGGTAAGATTTAATGTGACAGAGGCCACAAACAAAGCAATACAATTAACAATTTTATCTGACATTCAAGTCATGACAGTGGCAGACAGTAAAGTAACAATACCAGTATATAATGCAATAGCAGTGGTAACAGAAATCTAATGAATTCATATGTAATAATATTCACTGATCAACAAGAGTGGCGAAGTTCCAAACCAGGCCAAGTTTGATATACAGGCTGATCACATACTGACGTGATCTGAGATGTGCGGGGCACGTACCGGCCCCCTTATACCATGAAGAATGTTTAGTACCATGCTCGATTAGCCTACGGCCGTTGTAGAAGAGACCAAAAGTATGAGAATATTTTGTTAACATAAACCTCTGCGCACATTAGATAGTAATCGATTTCTGGCAACTAACAGTAATCTTAACCAGTGCATGCCTGATGACGTGGCGTAACGTGCTCCTTTACAAGGTATTTAGGGATACAAGCATCCAGCCGTCACCCACGTCCCAGTTCCATCTTTGTTATGTGGTTTGGCGCAGCTATGAGCAAACATTCAGCCAGATCAGGGCGTTGTATGTAAATTAAAGCAACTGACGCAGGCATCTACCCTATGATTAATGCATTGTGGGAAATGCTCGTATCTTGATCCTGGCATACTGACTTCATTGACAATTCTGAACAAGCGTATTACAGAAGTAATCAAGATACAACTGTAATCCAGATGCCAGATCAGAGAGAAATTATGTGTCGACAATAACATTGTTTAGTGTCTGCCATAACACAAATCTGTTACAAAGATTTCTTCACAGAAATCTGTACCGGGTCTGTTTTCCCATGTGACTTTAGCACAAGACCCGCTCAACTTCACCTCATCTTAAAAGAGAGATTTCACAGAGCAAAAGTTTGTGCATCTACAGTAAAACTAGATACGACGATGATGGGTAATTACTAGAAACCGCACTCCAAAGAAGGGTGGGCAAATAATACTGCACAGAAAGGTGGTGTTACGCATATTACTGTTGGAAGTGATACACCATATGCACTACAACATGCCAGTATGATAAACCTGCATGGACATGTTTGCGTCATTCATGCGAAAAATGTGCCCCGTTGCTATGGACGTCAGACACACATTGTGCGCTCAAACAGAATGCAAAACTATTTACAGCAACTTGTGTCGGTACAAATCTGTGCAAACCTATTGCAATATCAAACCTGTTATTAAGACGAACTGAAATGAAATCAGATGTTTTTGTAACGAGAAATATGCAGCAGGTAACAACTTGTGTATTGCATGGCAACGGGTACTTATTAATCTGCTGCTTGTTTCAATATGTCGTGTATTTATACCTCTCATGACTTAGTTGTAGTCACGTCAGCTTGTTACCAGTGTCAGCATCTACGTGGATGCGTCTCAAAATCAGCAAACAAGAAGTGTTTGTTCATAAAGTTCCTCTAGAATACCAATCAAATATTGGTCAGAACATTAACTGATTATGTATATTAATCACGTAATCATATCAATCTGTAACGCGCCTCTAGGTTTAGAAATACACTTTTGGGAAGTTTGTTAATTGTTAATATTAATAATGCCACACCACGTATATCGCTCATCCATTCTGCGTGTACAACGTAAAGTATTTGCCAATCTTCACATATTTATCGATAATTAGTATGTGTTCAACACTGAATTGCTCTAAATGTCAGTGAAGTCGGTAATGGTGGTTATCAGAACATCCACTGATTAGAATATTCAACGGCCAATCGAGGACAAATAATGAGTGCATAAGTCAGTTATGTACGTTTTTATCAAATTGATTGGTGCCTTAAGGGTTAGACCTTTTACCGCAAGAAATACTGGGTCCTTAGCACAAAATGGCACCACAATGAATTACCCTACACATGACAGTGCAACTCAATGCAACTAAGAGCATTCATAGAATACATATATCAATATTGTTACGAGTGTGTATTTTCTGTATATTTTGTTATTGATTAAGTAATAATTATTATTGGGTCACAACATTGAGTGTTTTGAATATTAAATATGAGGGGTCACATTTCGTTTTAATAGCTGGTCAACACTTTTAGCATTCTGGTTTTCCGGAATTTATCTGCTGTTGACGATGTTCGTTTGTGCCCGAACTTTCGGGAATGACTTGGTAAATATATAAAAAGCCCGGTTGCCGTGTTGAGGGCGACACTCACATTCATTCATATTTACTGATTTACATCCAACGCTTGAAATTTCATCAACGCCTAAATCTACATTATATGCTGTCGCACCGATCACTGTGTTGACATTCTGCCATAGTTGATTCTCTCTCAAACCAAGACTTTGGTGAGTTTGCTATATTGTATTTTGTGACCCACTGACTTAGATTTTGTCTTTCTTGAATTGTACCTGAAATCTTCATTGTTATATTGACTTGTGACTTTGTATACCTTGCTCTCGTTGCATAATAATACTAATAATATAATTTGAACGTAAACAACTTGTCTTTGTTCTGTTTTGCTGGTTTCCAAGGGGATTTCTTAAATTGTTGTGACGGTAAATTCTTAACAGTAACAAAATTGGGGGCTCGTCCGGGATAGAATTCATTTGACATTTGAGACCATTTGTGCAACATATTTCTAATATCTGCAAGTTTGCAACAACCTAATTGAGGAACCAGCAAAATGCTTTTTGAACTTGAGATGTTTGTATTGTCCCCTGACTCTGAGACAATTAGTCAGTTGAGGAAGTCAGATTTATTGCAGATTTCTTCACATCTCAAACTTGATGCCAAACCTGCTATGAGGAAATTTCAGATTTTGAAAATTGTGTTGAATCATTATATTGATGAAGGAATTTTTTAAGATGATGTTTTGGAAATGGTGCCAGAGAAATGTTCAGATCAACTGAAAATAAAGAAATTTGAGATTCAATTACAAATTCAAAAGGAAGAAAATAGAAAACAGGAAGAATTGAAAAGGATGGAAATACAGTTTGAGACGGAGAAAGAAATAGAAAGAGACAGAAATAGAAAGGAATTAGAATTGAGGAAATTACAAATTGACAAAGAAATATGCAAAAACAGGATCAGAACCACTAGTAGTCTTAGGCTTAGACTGAAAAGTATGAGACTGCTTGCCACAAGAATTTGAACCTGTTCTAACACCACTGTAACCTGTATGTCCTGAAGTCTTAACCGGGGAAAAACCCTTCTGGCCAGAAAACTTTGTATTACCCTGTGACTTAAAAGAACTCTTGTGAGTCAAACAATAATCATCTGCCAACATTGCTGCCTTATGTTAGTGATCAACCTTTTGTTCATCCAAATAAGTCTTAAGGTCAGCATGAACACTCTGCTTGAAATCTTCCATCAACACTAACTGTCTCAAACCATCAAACTCTGAGACCTTCTTAGACCCACACCACCTATCAAACAATGTTTCCTTTGCTCTAGCAAACTCTACAAAAGTCTCCCTTTTGTGAGCATTTCTGAATTTCTGACGATAAGCCTCAGGTACTAACTCATAAGCTTTCAAAAGTGTACTCTTCACAAGATCATAATCTGAGCTTTGCTGTACTGACAAAGCTGAATAGGCATCCTGAGCTTTACCCTTCAAAGCAGTTTGCAGTAACATAGTCCATGAGTCTCAAGGCCACTTAAGATTTTCTGCAACCTTCTCAAAATGTAGAAAATATTTGTCAGCTTCTTTCTCATTAAATGGAGGTACAAGCCTAGCATTCCTTGCAATGTCAAAAGTGGAAGAATCTGAGGTCTGAGAAGGGTTTTCAAGTTTTTTTCAGAGCATTTGTGTAATAGGGCTCTGTGTCACTAATAGGAGATAATTCTACCCCACGGCCCGTTATTACCGTGAGGGATACTGGAGCTCTTCAATCTCTGATTTTGAAGGAAATTTTGCCTTTTTCTGATGAGTCTTCAGCTAACTCAGATGTTTTGCATCAGGGTATAAGTGGCAATTCTTCTGCTCCTCTCCATTTTGTGAATTTGACCTCAGATCTGATTTCAGATGAGGTGAAAGTTGGTGTTCTTGACTCTCTCCCAGTTACGGGTGTCGATTTGTTGATCGGTAATGATCTTATGGGGGCTAAAGTTAGCACTGATCCAATTGACACTGTTTTCCCGGGGAGTTCAGTTAGTACTGAAAAGTTGGAGGATGAATTTCCGGGTATTTTTCCTTCTTGTGCAGTCACTCGTTCAATGCTGAAAGGCTTTTCTTCCAAGACTTCTTTGCAGAATGATACCATTTATGATTTGTCAGGTACTTTTATGGATCATTCTTTGTGTGAGGTGGAGACAGAGGACTTATCTTCAAAGAGTACTAGCTCTTCAGGACTTCTTGATAAGTCAGATAGTTTGTCAGGTGGTGAACACATTCTTTCCAGAGAGCAGCTCATTAGTGCACAGGGTGAGGATGTTGAAGTGCAGAAGTTGTCTAGTAAGGCTGTTTCTTTTGAGGATGTTAGCGAGGTTCCGGTTTGTTATTACTACAAGGATGGTGTTTTGGTGAGGAAATAAAGGTCGCCGGATGTTCCTGCGGAGAATGAATGGAAATTGTACCATCAAATTGTGGTACCAAAAGTATTTCGAAAACATGTACTTTCACTGGCTCATGAAAGTCCCATTGCAGGTCATTTGAGTGTGAACAAAACTTGTGAGAAAATTTTGGCACATTTCTTTTGACCCAGTTTGAGACATGATGTGGCTGAATTTTATAAGACCTGTCATGCATGCCAGATTATTGGAAAACCAAATCAGATAATTCCTACTGCTCCCTTGACACCTATACCAGCTTTTGAGGAACCTTTCAGTAGAGTTATTATTGATTATGTTGGTCCACTACCGAAGACTAAGTCTGGTAATCAGTATTTAGTCACAATCATGTGTGCTTCTACCAGATTTCTTGAAGCAATTCCACTTCGTATAATTGTTGCTCCTGTGATTGTCAAGGCTTTGATCAAGTTTTTCATCTTAGTTGGTTTGCCAGATGTTGTTCAGTCTGATCAGGGCTCAGATGTTATGTCTAAGGTGTTTCAACAAGTTATGTACCAGTTAGGTGTTAAGCAAGTTAAATCACCCGGAGCTTTAGAAAGATTTCATCAAACTTTGAAAAATATAATCAAGACTTATTGTTTTGAGACAGAGAAAGATTGGGATGAGGGTGTGCATTTGTTGTTGTTTGCTGTCAGAGAGTCAGTTCAGGAAAGTTTAGGGTTTAGCCCCTGTGAGCTTGTGTTTGATCAGAGTGTGCGTGGGCCACTAAAACACTTAAAAGAACAATGGCTCAATGACAGACCTGAGATCAATCTCTTGGACTATGTGTGTACATTTAGGGACAGATTACTAAAGGCAAGTGAGTTGGCTAGAAGAAACTTGAAAGTCTCACAAGAAAAAATGAAGCTGAACTATGATAAAAAGTCAGAAGAGAGAAATTTCACTTGTGGTGAGAAAGTGTTAGTTTTGCTTCCCATACCTGGTCAGCCACTGAGAGCAAGGTCCATATGTTGTTGACAAAAAGGTTAGCCACACAGACTATGTCGTCTTCATGCCTGGTCGTCGTAAACAAAAGAGATTGTGTCATGTCAACATGATTAAGAAACATCATGACAGGTTAGAAACCAAGCATGTCAATTGTATTGCCACACTCTCCCCAGTTTCTGATTGTACTATAGACAATTGTGAAAATGTGAAACATTGATAATTGTGCTAGCAATGTGAAGTTTGATGATCTTAGTGATAATGTTTCACCAAAGTTGAGAAATTCTGATTTGTTAGTTCACCTTGATGAGAAACTATCACATTTATCCCCTGAGCAGAAAGTTCAAATGTCAGATTTGATTTATGAGTTTTTTCTCACTTATTTCCTGATGTGCCTGGTCGAACTGATGTTAGCCATGATATAGATGTAGGCGATGCTGTGCCTCTAAAACAACACCCTTATCGGATGAATCCAGTGAAGCGTGAAATTCTATATGGAAGGAGGTGAATTACATGCTGGACAATGACATTGTTGAACCCAGTGATAGTCCATGGAGTTCACTATGTGTTCTTGTGCTGAAGAGTGGAGGTGTTTGGCGCTTCTGTGCTGACATGAAAGCTGTCAATGCGCTCTCACGAACTGACTCGTATCCTATTCCGAGAGTGGACGATTGCATTGATCGCATTGGTCAAGCTAAATATATAAGTAAGTTTGACTTACTGAAGGGCTTCTGGCAGATTCCACTCACAGACCGTGCAAAGAAAATATCGGCATTCACTACACCAGATGGACTGTATCAATAACAAGGTGATGCCGTTTGGTCTGAAGAACGCTCCAGCGACGTTCCAGAGACTCGTCAACAATGTCAAATCAGGCCTTTATCGTGTCGAGGTTTACATGGATGATGTCATTGATTACAACATGGAGTGGGATGACCATCTTAAAAGGACTCGTGCTTTCTTCGAAAGGCTGTCTGAGGCAAAGTTAACTGTGAATCTCGCCAAGTGTGAATTCGGGAAGACACAAGTGGAATTTTTAGGGCATGTTGTAGGGCACGGCCAGGTACAACCAGTTCATGCTAACGTTGAGGCAATTGTACATTTTCCAGTACCTCAATCTAAGAGAGAACTCATGAGATTCTTGGGTATGGCTGGCTATTACAGAAAGTTTTGTCAAAACTTCTCAGATGTTGTATTTCCACTTACCAACCTTTTGGGGAAAAAGGTAAAATTTCAGTGGGATGGCAGTTGTCAGACTGCATTTGAAAAAGTCAAAGCTATACTCATGAATTCTCCAGTATTGCAGGCACCAAATTTTGAGTTGCAAATTGATGCCAGTGATGTGGGTGCGGATGCTGTCCTGATTCAGGAGGATGATTCAGGAACTGAACATCCAGTTTGTTATTTTTCAAAGAAATTTGACAAGCACCAAAGAAATTATTCTACCATTGAGAAAGAGACATTAAGTCTTTTGTTAGCTTTACAGCATTTTGAAGTGTACCTTGGTACCACCACTTTGCCAACTGAAGTCTTTACTGATCACAATCCCTTGACTTTTCTTCACAAAATGAAGAACAAAAATCAAAGACTTATGAAGTGGAGTTTGACCTTACAAGGGTTCAATCTTGTGATCAAGCACATTAAAGGCAAAGACAGTGTTTGTGCTGATGCACTTTCCAGGGTATAAATGTTTGATGATTTGATGATGTTGTATGTATGTATCTAAATTTTGTCATAGTAATTCTGCAGGAAGTTTTTCATATTGCTCATATTATTACATGTCATGTTATTATGTTATTATTGTTATGATTGTAACAGAAAGTTTCTGCGAAATTTTCGTTTCCTCCAGGGGGACAGTGTTACGAGTGTGTATTTTCTGTATATTTTGTTATTACTTAAAAGTAATAATTATTATTGGGTCACAACATTGAGTGTTTTGAATATTAAATATGATGGGTCACATTTCGTTTTAATAGCTGGTCAACACTTTTAGCATTCTGGTTTTCCGGAATTTATCAGCTTTCGATGTGTCTACTTCCAGGAGACTTATTCGAGGGTATTGTACAGTGATGACGATGTTCGTTTGTGCCCGAACTTTCGGGAATGACTTGGTAAATATACAAAAAGGCTGGTTGCCGTGTTGAGGGTGACACTCACATTCATTCATATTTACTGATTTACAGCCAACGCTTGAAATTTCATCAACGTCTAAATCTACATTATATGCTGTCGCACCGATCACTGTGTTGACATTCTGCCATAGTTGATTCTCCCTCACACCAAGACTTTGGTGAGTTTGCTATATTGTATTTTGTGACCCACTGACTTAGATTTTGTCTTTCTTGAATTGTACCTGAAATCTTCATTGTTATATTGACTTGTGACTTTGTATACCTTGCTCTCATTGCATAATAACAATAATATAATTTGAACGTAAACAACTTGTCTTTATTCTGTTTTGCTGGTTTCCAAGGCGATTTCTTAAATTGTTGTGACGGTAAATTCTTAACCGTAACAATATATGTATCTATATACACGTGTATATTCATGAAATTTCAAAGTCCACATGCCCAATAAACATAAAATTTACATAACATTTAATGAATGCAGGACTAACATGATATATTCCACGCATATTTAAGTAACATTATGTGCTTTAACGCAAAAAATATAAACTTTGATAATTGATATTTTGGAATTTACGATTTTTACAGTAATAGGTATCTAAATATTTAATCCTCATTGGTGAATTAGCATTACAAATCATTATAAAATGATATTCATTTTCTATATGGAGTAATCCTGATTTTTCACAGTAGGAACGTTATTTCATCTTTGTCTCCGTATATATACAGAATCGCACTCAAGTGTCTACTGATATCAAATATATCAACAAGAGTTGATAAAGTAACAAATATCCGAGGTTTGCGGAGGATGTATTTACCTTAACAAAGAGTGTTGATATAATTGATATCAGTAGACACGAGGGTGAGATTCTATTTATCACCCAAAATCATTAGTTTTCAATGAAAAATGGTCATCTCTGAACACTGTGCAGCCATTAGATTTGCAGTGAAGCGATGCCATGGCATTGTGACGTCATCAATCTCAAGACGTCATCGCATTGTCAGGGCATGGTACAAAATCTACTGTCAAAACGATATCTCCTAGCAGATATCGTCTGAATAAATTATAGTTGATTCAATGTCAAGTAGACCGATGGCATGTAGTGCTCTTGATCTAGGTTTATCAAAACGTTGTGGCGATGGATTTGCGTGGTTCCCATTTGTTTCTCGCGATGTCCTGATGTTTATTGGACAGGATTTTGTCAGGATTAGATGACTGGAGAACTCTTGTTGGTGCTCTGAGAGTTCTGATTTATTTCCTTGCTTCGCTGTGGAGGTTATGTCTTGTTCACCATGGATATTTACGAGAATGAAATTTGGCCTATCTAAGATTCACGTGATTCAATTTTCAGATTTTAGAGGGTTGGTTATGACCGATGTCGACGGCTACTACTCGCTTAAGAAGTCTTCCGTTTGCATGCGAGTAAGATAGATACCTATAAAGATATCTATATCTAATCTAATGTTAGCAAGATATATAATCATACACACGCACACACACACACACGCACACACACACACAGAGATATAGAAAAATATTTGAGGCAACGCATTTGAATACATACCGTGGATCCTAAAATAACTGAATGTGAATGGTCATTGTCTCAGAAAAGATCTGTTCAATTTTGTCAAAACATTTGAATATTTAACCCTGTACATCACTATCACCTGTACACAATGATATACTTTAAGGAATATTCCATTCCTTGTTCCATGGGACATTTGGAGCGGAGATATAGCTGAATGCCTGTCAGAGGTTCCAAACAAATAGTCAAAAATTAAAACCAATGTCATCTGGGGTGTATTGAGAAACATGCTGGACTTCCTTCATCACTGGATGTAGAACATTGAAACACGAAGTATGAACCCCTTACCACCGATTGTCCTCGCCTTCTTGTGTGAGTCGGTTTCTATATGAACATGAATCAGAAACTCTGCTTCAATATTTGTGGTGTTAAATTATCGTTCAATAATCATTAAAAAGCCAATTCCCTTCCACTGATTAACCTACCTGAGCCTGAAATAAAAAGACACGCGTACGTGTTTCATATATATATATATATATATATATATATGCATAAAAAGACTCTCAAGTGTTTCGTAAAAGAAAAGACACCATTTCACCTTTTCCGATAATTAGCTAAATTCCCTTCATGTGAAGTTGTATTCCTACAGTTCCAGTCTTTGCATTGGTGTTTGCATTTCCCAACTGTGGAGTTACAATCGTTCGTGCTCCTTTTACTAAGATTTCAAAGAAAGACATAACACTCTTGTTCTGAAGTTCTTTTGATCACGTTTACAACATTCAAGAGCCTAAGTCAAATTAGATGTTTGATTGGTATTTCAAAGATGCTATATGATCAACATAGAGATTTTTCTGGGTTACTCCTTCTTCACCAGAATCAAATAGAAGATGTTATTCCAGATATATGTAGGTGCCCTACTGAATTCCCGATCTGGACTTCTACTGTTCGGGTGAACAATGGAAAAGGATTTGCACATATTTATGATGGACGCCTGGTTAGGCAGGAAACTTTCAGATTTTCACCTGCAATCATCACTGTATTATTTTTATAGTGATTCATAAAACCATGAGTGAGTGAGTGTGTTTAGTTTTACGCCGCACTCAGCAATATTCCAGTTATATGGCGGCGGTCTGTAAAAAATCGAGTCTGGACCAGACAACCCACTGATCAACAACATGAGCATCGATCTGCGCAATTGGGAACCGATGACATGTGTCAACCAAGTCAGCAAGACTGACCACCCAATCCCGTTAGTCGCCTCTTACGACACGCATAGTCACCTTTTATGGCAAGCATGGGTTGCTGATGGCCTATTCTACCCGGGGACCTTCACGGGTCCATAAAACCATGGCCATGATATAGTCTAAGCTGTACAATCAAATCCGCTTTTAGCACTGATTTCTTAAGTATGTAAGCCCGTGTTTCCCGAGCTCCATGTTTACATGTTTACAAGATGTAAACAATCCCCGCGGGAGGCATGGGAAGTAAATACAGTATATTCCGGTAGATGCTTAAAACGTACTACTGACAGAGGATGTTCTGGATAATCACTACAGCACATTTAATCAAAAGTTGTTGAATAAATCTATTCCTTTTCAACCACTGTCCTGATCAATTCCCAGGGATGTTCATAGCAGAATATGCTCAAAGAATTACATCAGAATTACTTCAGAATTTTTTAGTGGTCCTGTGTGATCTATGAACCCGTGCATTAGTACTGTGTCTACTATTACAATGTGTTTTTTCCCCACTTGGCAAAATCAATGACGCACTCACTATCGTACTCTGTTGACTAAACTTGATTAAAATCAATGAATGGTCTTGGTTGATGGTGCAGATTTCTCGTCTCCTTTTGGGTAGTTATCTTTTTGACATAAAATTCAATCGTGTACACTTGTCAGGCGTCTTAACAGACACGATGCATTAAAATGGACATCACAGTGCTGGTGGACTGGCTGTTAAACAAAAGGGGACCTGGTATCGATCATGTAAGCTCAGCCTCGGTCTGAAATGTGATGGTTTAAAATGGACTCGTGTCGCAAGTGAACATTTTGTATGGGGGTCAGTTGTCAGCAGCATGTATGTGGGCATTCTAATCACGGTTTTATCATCCTTATGCACGGCGACAGCTTCTATAACTGAGTCGAGGTTTGTTAAACGTTTTTCTCAAACTAACCCTCCAGAGTTCCAGGACAAATCGTTTGCATTCAGCTGTGTTGGGAGATGTGCCTCCTCGAGCACCTGCGAGGCCACCAATGTTGTGTTTGCAGAAAAGAAATGCTACGAATATACCTTAGAAGAGGTAGAAAACATTACTGACTTCAAGGACGTCCTGTATCAGAAGGTGAGTCGAATGGATGTACGGGTAATGTTTGGGGTAACACTTACTGAGTCTATTTCCTTACAATAGATGTCAAAGGTAAGAGATGTTCACGAATAAACACAAAGTGTAATGAAACAATTCTCTTATACTTTCTGTGACTGCCCTTTGTACACACACACACACACACACACACACACACACACACACACACACACACACACACACACATGCTGTCAAATCGTCGAATCCAACGATTTTCTCTGTCTTTCCTACAACATCGAATGCATTTAAGGCTATGAGACCGATGGCATATTTCTTTTATGCAAAGAGTGGAATGATTTTCGGAATAGCAGATACCTTTGGGCATCTATTGATGAGTTTTTTTGATAATTGTTTAACATAGATATTATTAGAGGGTGCAGTCAACGCATGGATGACACTCTTCGTTTGATGTGACATATGTTTTGTGAAATATGTTTTACGTGAAAAGTTAGATTTGAATTTGTTCTCAGTTTTCTTTTTAACGACATGGTTTTCTGAAGAAACACAATTATAGATTTAAGAGAGAAGTGCTCTTCTAATTTCCTTAACATTTTTGGCCGATGTTAGTAAATGAATATTATTATTTTATATTTGTAATCGTATTTTTAAAGTATTAATTCCTTTGAAGATAAATACAGTATCATATCCCGAAAGACAGCACGGTAGGTTCACCATTAGGCTAACTTTTTTCTGTTTACCTTGATATGGTGTAGAAAAACGTACTTTATGTTTTCAGACTGAATTCTTGTACTGGTGTGTAATGGTTGCAGGGGTTTTAGGTATCCCGCTGAGGTGGTCTGTCTTACTCTGGGCAATACATGTATTTTCAAACACTTAAGGTTTGCTTTATGCCACGGTCATTGTTCTGAGCGTACATCCAGTCAGTTCCTGGAACAAACAACATTGTGAGGCAAGGTGAATATAGACCTGGGTGCAGTCACAATGTTTTCTCTTGTTAAGAAACTAGACACATGGGAAATATTGACATTCACACATATGCACACAGTGAGCTTATTGCTTTGCCATTGCCACGCTCCTTTTCAAGAACTGTGAGAGTGCATGTCGGCAATCTATTTAAGTAAGCTAACACTGGCAGTGCACGTGGAATATTAAATGTGGTATACCCTCTGATCACCCTTGATTATTCAACTCCAAAACACGAAGGATTTGCTTTCAACCGGTTCAAGTGGTGAATGTTTCAGTAAATTCTTTTGTGTTAGATATCTCTTAGGGATGCCAACGCCATCCTTATGTCTAACTTTCATTTGTGTTTATGAGAATCCATTATAGGTACTCTTCTGACGAAACTAGACACATACCAATATGCCACTCGAAGTAAACTTAGTTTCAGTATATTTCCCTACACTCTACTACTGAGTCTAACAAACACTAGTGCAAGGTCGAGTCAGGTAACCTTTGACACTAACCAATCAGAACACAGCTTACCAAGTCGCGAAAGTGGACATTCGCACATACTTTTTGATCTTTTGCCTCGAAAAGGCTGGTACCCGAACGATTCCGAATGCTATTTTCCATACGATCGCTTCTAGGCGAACGAAGCTCGTGGAGCCACCCCACAACAGTGAGTAAACAGTCGCTGAAAATAACGTTTTTGTCGATATCCAAGGACATTAGTTTGGTAATCATATTATCAGAGGGCACTAATCGCATATACTGCTTGGTGAAATATCTGTTTTATGCGGAGTTTGGTTTATTTCAGGGATCAGTGTCAGTGACTGGGGAATTTTGTAAGTCGCGCCAAACAGTACCTGTTCAGCCGTCTCGCGTCTGATTAGACGGTGAACGATTACCTGACGCGACCTCCTACATGGGTTTCTCAGAAGAGGGGTGTAACGAATGATACCGAAACTACTTTGTTTTACTCAGACTGACAAATGTGGACACCTCGAATGGGGATAAAGTGAACCGCTTTCAGTCGGTTATGTTGGTGGCAGCAACTATCCGGCAATGGGAAGCTAATACTATTTAATGCGTATGGAATATTGAATATGGTTTTCCGTTTGATAAAGCATTTGATGTTTCGACGGATTTGGTATCACACGCTTCAAGCGGTAAATATTTCATGTGTACGATATTTATTAGGGATGGTTTATTAGGCACGTGGTGATCAATGCTATGAATAACCATATATTTAATGGTTTCTGACGTTTATCACACAAAAAAGTTGCTGATGTGTGAGGTGATAAGCAAACGACACCTGAAATACCGGACATTTCGGAATGTCCAGAACTGTGGGTCAGTTGGTCATCAACCGTGTTCCGCTGATACGTTTCCTCATGCACGTCAATTGAACATTCAGTTCAGTTTGTTAAATGGATGACATGGATGATATGTCTTCATTCTAGAACGACAAGGTCAACAGTTATCCTCCACTGAATTACCCCTGATCTTGATACAGAACACATCAATGAGCACATTATTAGTTCCACAGTTCTTGAAAGCTTACTGTCTAACTCATTTATTACTATAGACCTAACCCTGTTGGAAATATTTCGATATTAAAATCTACTTTTAAATTTTACCCGATAAAATAATTGAATAAATATATGATGGCTTTGTTACTTTAGTTTATACTGACCATGTATCCCTGCATAATACGTGTGTATTGCAGATGGTTCCTCCCGTTCCTGAGTGTCAGAATGGTGGCAAGTGGTCAGATCCCACTAACACGTCCTGTGATTGTACCGGCAGCTTCACTGGAACATATTGTGAACGCTACTGGGATGGTATGTACCCAATTAATCCACACTTTGTCCTTAGCTTGTTCAGTGTGTCACAGAAACGTTACACGTTTGTGCATGTCTTTATATATACTTGGCGTGGCGGTGAAGCTGCTCTGTGCTTAAAGGCTAATTTAGAGGGATTCGATTCTCCATATTTGTACAATGTGGGAGACATGTTCCATGTGTTCCTCGTGGTGATATTGCTGGAATGTTGCTACAGACGGCTTAAACTTTCATTCATTCACTCACTGATGTACGTGGATCAGAAAGAAATATTGACTCCAAACTCAGTTCAGAAGAAATATGAAATAAGGCAAAATATGGTATTTCTCACCCTTTACGTATTAACAAGTTTTAGATTTAGGGTTTTTTTCGGTAGGGGGGGCTGTACATGATAAAAGTGGTTGGGGCAAAAGGAATAAGATGTATTAAAATTTACGATATATATTTTCACAAAATCATTCTTCCTTATGTGCAAGGTTAAATGTGTGATTATCCCATTGCTGTATATTGTACTTAATGTGTGATAACCTGAACGTTACATGTGATCTCTCTCCTAATGGAATTCAGGAATTCATGCGTTCATCGCATATGTTTCATATGAAGTTGCACTATGCACATGAATACACATAATTAAATGTTTGATCGCAGATTGTTCAGAGGGATACAGGATGAATATACTCACTGATGGAATTTACACGATTCAACCAAGACCTTACGGAACACCTTTTGAAGTCTACTGTTTCATGAAGTTCGGAGGACGCACATCAGTCCAGAAGCAGTCGTCCGGTATCAACTTCAACAGGAACTGGCAGCGTTACGCAGACGGTTTCGGAACTCCTGGTGGAGATCATTGGTTGGGTTTGGAGAAGATGAAAGCCATTAGTGATAAGACTCCGAGCAAACTCGTTGTTCGGTTGGTATACAAAAAAGGTACACCAACATGGGGACAGATTATTTGCCACTTTTTTGGTCTATCGGATGCTGTGAGTGGTTTCAAGATTAATTTCACTCACATCACAACCCCAGCGAATCCTCTCAATCGACTCACCGACGTCATGACTGATCTGAGAGGAGCCAAGTTCAGCACCTACAATCGGGACAATGATGAAAACGCAGCTGGAAGCTGTGCTCAGACTCACAAATCTGGTTGGTGGTTCAGAAACTGTACTGGGTGTAACCCTAACGGTATCCTTAAACCAGTCCCCAACAGGGCCAAAGATCCGGATGACATTTTCTGGGAAGGTGATACAAGGGGTGTGAAAGAGACGACAATGTACTTAGGGGGATATTAATGAGTGAGTTTGATTCTAATAATGTTCCAGCAGTTTACGCCGCTTTAACAATATCCCAGCAATATCACGGCGGGGACACCAGGCTTCATACATTTTAAACATGTGGTGAATCGAACCCGGGTTTTTGGCATAACGAGCAAACACTTTAACCACTAGACTACCCCCACCTCCCCAGGTGGATAATTCTTTATCTCGAATAACATTGAATCACATATGATGTACGGAAATTACCGATGGTTTGCGAATGCAAACCGATGGAAGGGTAATAAGTCTATATGTATTTTTCTTGTGCCGTCTTCAAAATCTAGCGATGGCTACGAAAAGATTTGCTTCTCAGTCCAATAAACAAATTTTTAACAAAACGTTCAAATGTAGTCTCTGTGAATATTATGAAGTGGAATTACATCGCAGAGACTTTGCTTAAAGATATACCTGCGGGAAAGCAAGGTGCAGGATTCGAACCGTTTGATTGACACAGGTTGGTTGAATTGTGCGAGTCGATACTCATGCTTCAGACATTTCAAAATTAACATTGAGGTGTTCGGTAAGATAAAGACGTTGTTCACTCGTCCCTCGGGACCCAATGGTTAATGTACCTTCGATGTATGTTTATGTTCCCCTCGCACTTCGGTCCCAGGGAACATAAACAAACATCGAGGGTACATCAACCCATGAGCCCGTCGGGACAGGTGAACAACCTATAATGTTCAGCCTGGATAGCGGCCTGTTTCGTTTGTTGCTCAGTGAATATTATTACAGCTGAATTCATTAGGTTTCGGTTAGTACTGTTATTGTATTATATACCGGTATTGTAACTTTGCTGCCATTGTCATGAAGTAAATTGTATGGAGTTACCATTAAGTTGTTAAGTTTACAAATTAGTCCGGAGCAATGTGTTTCCACGGTATGGTGTGTTAACCAAAAGGGAATTTGATAGCAGAGGAGGTGTTGCTATGTGTTAATCCGTCTGCAAAATATAAATGTTTGTAATAGTTTAGTTGATTGTATATTCATCTATTTGTAACACCAAGTTCCGTGGCACGTCACATAACATATTTGGTTGTGTTTACATTCATCCAGTATATCATCATATATCTGTCAAGAGTTATTAATAATTGTTGAACGGATTGGACTATTTGGAACACTGTTTATTGTTGTGTTTATCTGACATTGGTATTTAGAACACTCGGTATATCATCATGGGTGATCTGGGAACGTGAGAGACCATTCTCTCTCAGATGATGATAAATACATCCCCATTCTCAATCAATCAATCAGTCAAGTGTATTTCGTAACAAAGCCTTAGGCCCACGTACAATACACAACAAACCAATGTGATTACAACTTAGTGGCATATGACAGTCATACGTAAGGAATGTCTGAAGTGGAAGATTATAGGGAAGATTGGTGTCGGTAGGTACAGGAATGCGAAAACACCATTTAAAGTCCAGTCAGGATGGAACAATAGCCAGTGTAAAGATTTACAGTTCTAGAAACTTGGATGTATGTTCAGGCTTGTTGAATTGTAATATTTGGCAGGTTTGGCTAAGAGTGAGTGAGTTTGGTTTACACCGCTTTTAGGAACATGTATCACACACTGTACCAATCAAACCCGGGCCTTTAGTCGAGCTTGCGAACGCTGTAACCACTAGACTACTTCACTGCCGCAAAGCGCTAGTGCTACTGAGATCCAAATTCAAGGCTATGCGGAGATGTAGTACAATGCGTACACTACACTGTATTGGCAACAATGCAATATGGATCAGCTATTTGAGAAACGTACCATTTCAGTCCAGATCAAGGCTAGGCGATTTGTCATGGGAGTTAGTGTGCTTGTGTTGTAATACATGTGAGGAAATCATCTTGCATTTACTGTTATTTGGATTTAACTGAGATGGAATAAGTGGAATGAAATGACCATTCTGTAACTATACTTACACCTATGACACAATCTGATATTGATTAAGATGGTATTGTGGCTTTATATTACACCGTTTGCACGAACAAAATATTGATGAATTTCATGAAATACCCAAAGAAATACCTGCAATTCTTCACAAAGGTAAACCATGATTCCTCGGTGACGCTATCGGTACCTGATATGAATACATTCAAAATTGGGAGTTTTTAACTCTTCCAAAGTAAGACGAGATTATTCAATTTGATTTGGCATCATCCCCATTATATGCTGTTAGAATGCGTGATGTCACAAAGAGATCGGGGGCAATGAGTAGAGTCGATGGTCGTCTTGTTAAGATGACTGCAGGAAGCGGTATATAACTTGGGTAATGGTTGGTTGGCTTCTTGTTAAACGCCGCACTTAAAATATCCGAGCTTTATGCGGGCGGTCTGTAAATAATCACGTCTGGACCAGACAATCAAGTGATCAACGGCTTGAAGATCGACCTATGCAACTGGGATACGATGATGTGTGTGAACCAAGTCAGTGAGCCTGTCTGCCGGATCCCGATGGTTGCCTCATGTGAGAAGCATGGGTTGCTGAAGACCAGTTCTAATTCTCATCCTCATGGGTCAGGTCGGGTAATGAAGGGTCCCCTGCTTTATGCAATGCAGCAATTTCACCAATAATGAACAATGTACACTCTTCAAAAATACGAAACGCTCAGGTGATTTTAATGACATTGGACAGATGTAACTTCTGCAATACATATACTATTTCTTTCCCAGACGTCATCATTGTGTGATTGTAAACACCTTCAGTGCCATATTATTTCTTTCGGTCGAATGAAATGAGTTAGTTAGAAACTTTTCTCCTTGGTGTTATGCGAATCTACCAAGGGAGGTAATTGTGTTCGATTGGGAGCTCTGTTAAAGGTATAAATAAAGAGGGAATTTCAAATATCGTCTCTCTCGCTCTAGACGCGGCAGTGTTCACGTCATTTCTAACATCTACGACAACTCTTCTACGACGGGAAAATTGGACGCCATCTTAGAGAAACTGGATATCCACCAACAAGAGATCGAGTCAGCCTTCTGTCATAAGATTTCTAAGCTGAAAGAGGAGTTTCTCCATACGGCCGAAGATATCAAGAAATTAAGAGCAGAGTCCGAATATTCCTGGTCACGAGAGGGTAACAAAATCCAGTTTAACATTATTTCGGACGTATTAGTAAGTAGTAACTGTAGTAAACAAGCTTTAGCATCTGGAGATTTGGCTCAGGCTTCTATGAATGTTGACGAAGAAGTAGTTAGATTACATAAAAAGAAACAAGTTAATCCAAATTGCTGATTCCTTTGGGGATGGGTGGGAGACTGTATGTAATTACGTCTCCAATGAGTTAGCAGACGATTCGGACGACGTTAAAAAGATTGCTAAAGTAGATTTAAAAGTTCTAAAAAAGTTGAAGCAAAAGAGAAATAAATATGATCCCTATGCATCCAAGCGATAATCGCAAGTTATGCTGTTAAAGGTATAAATAAAGAGGGAAATTCAAATATCGTCTCTCTCGCTCTAGACACGGCAGTGTTCACATCATCTAACTTTTGTTTCCTTAAATTTTATGTTTATATGTATATATCTATATATATGCTTTTAATTTGGTCACTCGAGTCGGAAAGTAGGAAATCGTGTTACGACTGAGTGCCGCCAATCGAAACATAGCCACAAGCCGTCTTGAAGTTGAGGACATTTCCACGTTCATCACAGCATCAGATCACCTTTAATGGCTGCCAATAGTGGCTATACAAAGTACTACCTTTGACGCCATCTTGAGGACTCAAGTACACAACTATAAAGTTGATGTGTTGGCGAACTCTTTGATGAATTGTCACCTTTCTACCACTGAAAATGTATAAAACAATTGCTCTTAAGCTAATGCAATAAATTCTTCTAGAAATGGCTAATGAGTTTCTTTTTGACGTATGAATGGCAATGAGCCAGCTTGTTCTATGAGACATGACTCATGCGTACATAACACAGGTGAATAGATAAACAGATTTAACAATGTCACTGCCAACTCGTGGTGATGCTTATGAAAGCAAAGGCCAGACACTTTTGTATTATGTATGTATGGAAGATCTCAAGAAGGTAATGAATCACGGACAGTGGCATGACAATGTTAGTCTCGGTTCAATAAATAACAACAAAGGAAGAACGTCCATTGGACACTGGGTCGCAGCTGCAAGTTTCGTCCGTTTGGGTTCAAAGGAGAGAGACAAATGATTAATATAACTCGAAATTTGAATATATACACAAATCATAGGTAAGACACATAGTCCTGAAACGTCTGTACCAAACAGGACCTGAAATCTGACGGTTTTTTGTTTATCAGTCACGGGAAAACCCATCGTGTTATATTGTGCTATTTTCAAGCTTCACACCGGGGAATGACAAACGGCTGATGGAACAGCGCCTGTGTAGCTGGAATAACCTCACCTGACTGTGCTGAGTTGCTTCTGAATGAGTGCTGGAGCTATTCCATCAGCCATTTGTCACCCAATAGTACATTGTGGTTTCTGAAACATGTTTTCCCGCGACCGATCATAAACCTTAGATTTCAGATCATGATGGTACAGGGGTTTTAGGACCATGGGTCTTATTCATGTCTTGTGCACTTATCCCTGTTTCAAAGTATTGAATCATTAATCGTACTCATCTGAACCCAAAAGGACTATAGAAGCAATGCTTTTTGTGTCTCCGTTTGGATATTGTATATGTCCACACAGTGTGCCAAAACACAATTAATTATATAGCGGTGCGGTAGTCGTTGGAAATCGCGGACATGCAGTAGCTTCTCGGTCGTTTGGTGTTTAGGTACCAAGGAAGTCGCGGACTTATAGTATCACTTTAAATAAACACGGTGGTGTCTGCTTACATATACTATTTGTTAAAAACGGATTTAAGTTCGATTAATTAAAGCATGCCTCAATGTAACGATCGTTGAAATGCCTTAACCAAGGAGTTCTTTAGAGTTTTTATTCAGTCGCGGTAGACTAACATATACCCGACTCACCACCACCAAATGGAATGACACCCTTTTAGTGATAGAATATGTACATGAGTCAGTACCGGTCTCTTTTCTATCTCACCGATTTATACAATGATATATGGACGGCAGCGTCTTCTTTATTGTATAACAGGGCATTTCTTCGTCTTGTCCCTTCACCCTTGTCCCTTGTCATTATTCACCCGGAGAAGGGACAAGAAGTAACCCAGAAATGCCATGTCAAGCAATAAAGAAAAAGTTCTCATTCATGTCCTCGTGTGATATGTTCACCAACTTGCCTATCAAGAATCTTGCCAATCTGCCTTCCCTTTTGTGAGACTTAACCATCATGTTAACTGTCAGGTATACGCATGATGCGAGAATGTATTCTAACCAGTTAGGTTGTTTCATCCATTCAAGAGCAAATTTGAATCAAGTTATTTCAAGGTACATGCATACATGTGGTTGCCTCTCCATTCAACTTAGTGTTTCCGCACATGACATCTAGCTGAAAATGGAGTTTCATTATCCCAGAATGACGCATTAGTCATACATAGAGGTCTTAATCATAGCATGATACTGAATAGTAGAATATTTCATGTTCAAAACTGTTGCCATAACACTGTTTGACAATCAGGTTGCCCATGCACCGGGACAAGGCGATGAACCTATTTTCGGCATTGGACCCATTCTACCTACCACCTGTCGGGGTGAAGTAAGGGGCATGTTGGACTAAAGCAAGACCTGTTTCTGAGTACAGACTCAAGTATTTCTGGGCACTTAGATTAGGTGGCTGACTCTGAGAGTGTAATGTCGAATCCTCTAAATGTACTAGAATTTGTACTTTACTGAGAAACCTTAATCCCAGATATTTAATATTTTTTTCGACTGAGCACATTATAAATCGCATTGTTTTCTCAATTATTTCGATTGTACCAATTTACACTTGTCAGAGCGGTACACAAAAAAGTGTGACCAGCTAGATAGTTGTCAAGTTCTTGAAAGGCATTTAGAAGTTGAACCATCACGATTACATGATACGTTTATGGTTAACAACTATTTTTATTCTTTACACACACACACACACACACACACACACACACACACACACACACACACACACACACACATCTCACAAGGACAAAACATCATTTATCTCTGAAATGTCGTGATAAAGAATATACATTCACAGAACAACTTTGTGAACAGTTGGTGTGATGAACAAAGAGGAAAGGTCTCTGTGAATATTATAATCCTTTCCTGCAGTATTGAAATTCACGTGCTTGATAACGGTGCTGGTGACGTTAATGAAAAAGCAGTACTTCCACATAACTATTGAAGCTGTTCAATAAAACAACCGCGTGGGTTAGATCGCTGTTGTGTGCTGTTTACTCGTTGCAAGAAACCAGTAAGTGTATCAGAATCTGTACTTAAGTACAGATAAAGTTTAATTCCACATATAACATCAGTATAAGTATCAAACATACAACGCTGTAGAAAGTTACTGCCAAAGTTTATTTATGCTATATTTCTAAATCCACTGAAGGTAAAGCAGACAAAACATTTATTGAATAGAGCCAATCCAGCTTAATAAATTTTCAATTTTTTATCAAGTTTACTTCTGGGGATGCCGTAGCGAATGGCAATATAAACATCTTCTGTAACGTCTTGTGTCTGTTTGTAGTCAGTCGCAGAAAGTGTGCTAATGCTTACGTCACTAATATAAGATACATAATAACATGAATTATATACTTTAGGAATGCTTTTAATATGAGGTACTTCATGTTCCAAGTTTAGGTTAACAGATATGTGCTAATATGAACTCAACGAATAACGAAGAAATGTTATACCGTTAATAACTTCATGGTGACAATGGCACTAAGCTGGCAATATTAGAACGTAATGAAATAACAGTGGTTCTAGAAATTTAATGAATTCAGCTGTAATGATATTTGCTCAGAAAAACAGCGGAGAAGCTTCCAAACCAACCCTAGGCTGGATGTCCAGGCTAATGTATTGATGCAATCCGAGATGAGCCATGCATGTGTTGACACCCTCATGTAGTCTTATTGTCATCTAGAATGTTCTACATCATGCTCGATTAGCCTACGACTGTTGTAGAAGATACCGACAACATGTCATCATAAACCTCTGCGTACCTTAGACAGTAATCGCTTTCTAGCAACGAATATTATTACACAGAATGCACGTAACGTATACTGGCTTTTACAAAGGCGTTGCAATACCATACCAACATTGTTTAACAATTAATAAAAATGTTAGAATTCAGTCAGTTCCACATTCCTAATGAATCAACATTTAGACAAAGCTAATGACGTGTTTGATTTCATTTGAGCCTTGAGCATTTCAGAAATTCCGGTGACATCGCTGGAATATTATTGGAACCGGTGTAAACCCAGACTCACTCATACATATCCCCCTAAGTACATTGTCGTCTCTTTCACACCCCTTGTATCACCTTCCCAGAAAATGACATCCGGATCAGTGGCCTCCTTGGGAATTGGTTTAAGGATACCGTTAGGGTTACACCGAGTACAATCTCTGAACCACCAACCAGATTTGTGAGTCTGAGCACAGCTGCCAGCTGCGTTTTCATCATTGTCCCGATCGTAGGTGCTGAACCTGGCACCTCTCAGATCAGTCACGACGTCGATGAGTTGATTCTTTTCTTTCTCAGCTGTTGTGGTGTCAGTGAAATTGATCCTGAAACCACTCACAGCATCCGATAGACGAACATTGTGACAAATGATCTGTCTCCAAGTTGGTACCTTTTCATAAGCCAACCGAACAACGAATTTGCTCGGAGTCTTATCACTGATGGCTTTCATCTTCTCCAAACCCAACCAATGATCTCCCCCAGGAGTTCCGAACCCTTCTGTGTAATCTTGCCAGTTCCTGTTGAAGTCGATGCCGGACGACTGCTTCTGGACGAATGTGCGTCCACCGAACCCCATCTTACAGTACACTTGAAAAGGTGTTCCGTAAGGCCTTGGTTGAATCGTGTAAACTCCATCGGTGAGTATATTCATCCTGAATCCCTCTGAGCAATCTGCAATTCAAGAAGTATAGCAGTATGTGCAAGATGTACCAAAGGGATAATCACACATATTTAATCGTGTGTTTAAATCAAAATCTATTATTTCGTTAATTCCAAAGCATCTTTTTCTTTCTGTCCCAGCTATATTAATATTATAATGTACATAGTGCAACCCCATTTGAAACATATGAGCTGTAAATACACAATTCCATTCGGAAAGAGGTCAGATGTGACATATCCTTGTGGAGAGAGTGATATCCCAAATAAAATGGCACTGTGTATTTATTTCCTGTCATGGGAGCCATGCCAATTTACACTTGCCAGTGAGGTTGGAACATATTTTATTCACAAAGAAAAGGATTAGGAACAAGTTCTCCAACTTAGAATACAATCTGCTTGGTATGTACATAGATAGTATAGATTCCTGCAACTAGAGATGACAGATGTGGACAAGTGGATAGTAGAAGTGAAAACGTGAGGTATAAAAAGTGCCAGTGAGATACACAAAGCACGTGATCTAGACTACCAGTTGTTCGACTGACACTCAGATGAGTGCTGGTGGCTAAGTGGGTTAGACGACTGATTTTAGGTGCTGGCAGTTGAGAGTCTGACTCTTATGGGAGGTTTATTTCGAATCTTGGATGGAATTCAAAGAAATTCCAAACTGGGTATTTTACAGAGAAAGGGTTATGGCTGATTATTCTCAAGGAAACTGCCTCATGTGAAATGAATTGATTTGCTTTGTTCAGTCCTTGGTGCGATATAGTTCAGGTTTGCTATGACCATACACATGACAAACGTACTGGAATCTGGAAACTGGATCATGTTAAACGCCCTTCTCGTATGGAGCTTTCATGCATAACTGGAATTCTATGAAAAAAAGCATGATCAGTCACTCATAAGAAAAAAATGTTTCATCATGCATTCGTATTTTAATTGTTTCAATTCCACACTTGCCAACAAGTACACATTAACAGCTAAGAGTGAGGAAACTCTTTTGAAATCAGTTTGGATGTCAATGTATCTTTCTGGGCCACTTACATGAGTCAGTGAGTGAACATTTACAAGGGGATGTCAATAAGTTTTGAGCCTTGAGCATTTTTCATACCCAGGTGTCACAGCCTATGGTACGACATTGAACCTTGCGGTGTAGCTGATGTGATATATACGTTTTGGTATCCTAGTCTCAGAAGTTATTGAACAGCTCACATTGACAGAGCGAGACCCCCCTCACGGCAGTGAAAATGAATAAAATTGAGTATAGCGCAGTCATTAACTTTTTAGTTCTTGAAGGAAACTCGGCGAAGAACATTGAAGAAAGGCTTTCAGTAGTTTATGGGAAGTCTTCCCTTTCATCTGCTACCATCAAACGATTGGTCAATGAATTTAAGCTTGGTAGAGAGAGTCTTGAAGATGACACCCGTCCAGGTCGCCCAACAACAAGCACTAGTCAGGAAAACATTGACAGAATGCATAGACTTGTGCTGGAAAATCGTCGAATCACACTCCACGAGTTAGAGGAGACCACAGAAGCGCCGGGGCAAGATCACACGTGGTATTCTTCTACATCAAGACAATGCTCTAGTACACACACCTCGCGTTGCAGCCGCTGCTGTCCTGGAATGTGGGTACGAAATCTTGCCGCATCCCCCCTACTCTCCAGACCTTGCACCAAGTGATTACCATCTGTTCCCAAATCTCAGGAAACACTTGCGTGGTCGTAGATTTCAGGATGATAATGAGCTTATTGCTGCTAATGAGGCTTGGTTTGAGGACCAAAATGGCGCCTTCTACAGAGATGGAGATGGCAGAAAAGAGGAACAAGTGTCTTGACTCACAAGGGGACTATGTTGAAAAATAAATGTGGTTCATACCAATATATTATATATTCTGTGTTTTTCTATGCAAGGCTCAAAACTTACTGACATCCCCCTCGTACGCCGCTTTTTGGAAATTTCATGATATGAGACGTGAGACGTGGGCTTCTCACAATGTACCCACGTGGGGAAGAGAAACCGGGCATTCGACTTGAGCAACTGGACTACCCCAGCGTTACTTATACTATGGGCATGCGCAATGTGTAACGTTTCTGTGATACATTGGCTAAGAACAAACTGGATTATTTGAGTACATACCATCCCAGTAGCGTTCACAATATGTTCCAGTGAAGCTGCTGGTACAATCACAGGACGTTTCAGTAGCATCTGACCACTTGCCTCCATTCTGACACTGAGGAACTGGAGGAATCATCTGCAATACACATGCATGGCCATTATACATAAATACATGGGCAGCCTAAACTCAGTAGGAACGCTAAAAGTCGAATGTCCTCCATGAGTGTGGGTTGCAATTTATCTTCAGGCCCTATTATGATCTGATAACACTACTGTGTCAAACTCACGTTTGACAGTCACGAACGGTGTCCCTCTCGCCGCACTTTGAATCCAGTACTGTATCTTTTTGCGTTATGCTGAACTAAATCACTCACACTCGATAGGCAAGGCCCACAACTGTTCAACTGTTTAGTTTTTGTGGAATTTGTCACAGACTAGGGTGTGAGAACTGTTTATTTGCTGGTGACGACAAACTGATGACAAACTGACACCCTGTTGTCGGTACTCAAGATAATCTTGTATGAACCATTTTAATTTCTGGTCCAAGGATTGTCTCCGTGTGTCCCAAAGGCAACTTGTTAGTGCAAGTTGCAAGAATGCATATGTGGACAAGTTGCAAGAATGCATATGTGGAAAACAAAGGGTTTGACACCTAATTCAAAATTAGGCCATCACTAAAATACCTGGGCTTATACTTTGATAGCTGCCTGATTTGCCCGATTTTGGACTTACCCAATGAAATTACTTAACAAAAAAAATGAGCTTTAAAGATGCTGGTATACTTGCAAGCGTCCCAGTCAAAAGGACCACATGAAAAAAGGGGCATAAAATGGAAAAGTCAAAAGGGCCGCAAACCCCTAGTCAAGAGAGTCGCTTCAAAAAGTCAAAAGGGCCCCAGACTCCCAGTCAAAATAACAATAATATAGGAAAAGCATGCCAAGATTCAGGAAAAGCATGATAAATATGCAGACCTCGCCTTTGAAATGTCTCGCTTGCATCCCAAGTACACTGTCGTCAGGCTCCCCATTGTTCTCGGTGCCCTTGGTTTGGTACCTCCTGATCTCTTGGTGCAGATCAGGAGAGTGCCTGGGTTCTCCACCGGGTGCACAGCCCTTCTGACAATCTGTGTAATGCAGAAGGCTGCAGTGTTGGGGAGCCTTCATATTCTCCGGAAAGTTCTTGGTGGGTTCGACTAGGCAGTGTTTCCTGGGAGAAGTCCCCTTCGCTGTATGGGCTTCGTGTAGAGGGGGTGAGGGCCCTGAGCTGATGATGAGCCTTACCGGCCTGACTGTGCCACGATCACCTGAACCCTCTCTGCTGCATTTCAATCTTACTTTGTAAAACATAATAATATGAAGTAAGTAGTATGAAGTAAATCATTACATGAAGTAAATTGTTGTGTCTATGCTGCCCCTCGAACCTTGGAGGAACTTCACACAGTTTCCAAAGAAAAGTCTTCTAATACTAAAAACAAAAAACCAAGAAAAAACCGGTTTCAAGTAAAACTAACAGAAACAAGAAATCATATTTCCTGTATAGAGCTGTGCCTGAAATTACGATCATCAGGGAATCCCATGTTTAAACGACAAAAGGCAATATGGAGAAAATTAAAATTACAGTACAAGACAACAAAAGAAAAGGTACTGCTCCAAATTGTCGATTCCCCCAAGGCAAAAATAAAAGTTTGGACTGAAAGAAAGAAAAATGGGAAAAGAAAACCAAATTCATCAAACAAAATAAACTTTTTAGAAATAGTGAAAAGCAATTCTATAGGCAACTTAAAACAAGTGGTGATGGTGAGCATGACAAACGGCCTCCCATGGATGCCAGTGAAAGGTTCTGGAAACAGTTGTGGTCTGTACCCGGCAACTGTAACCTGGAGGCACCATGGGTCAGTGATTATGACCATGCAATGCACGAGAAAGTAACTAGGTCGTTTGTCTGTTACATATCACCAGATTGCCTGAAAAGTGTCATTAAAAAGTCCAAATCTAATGATGGCATTCGAAACCGGTATTGGAAACTGTTTCCCTTGGTCCAAGCACCATTACTTCACTGTTTCAATTCTCTTGTGGACACAGATGATGTTCCTCCATGGTTCTGCAAAGGTCGCACAATACTTCTCCCCAAAAAGGGAGACTTGACTGATCCCAAAACCTTCCGCCCTAGCACGTGTTTGAATACTCAATTGTAATTATTCACAGGGTGTTTGACAAACCTCGTGTCATCTTACTGCTCGTCCAATGAGATAATTTACAGAGAGCAGAAGGGGGCGAGAAAGGGATGTTGGGGGTGCAAGGATCAACTTCTTGTACAGAAAATGATTTTGGAAGAGGCTAAGACATACCACCGCAACCTCTCCATGTGTTGGATAGACTACAAAAAGGCATACGACTGTCCGTCACGAATGGATTCTGAAGTCTCTTCAGTGTATTGACCTCCCTGAGCGACTACTTGAGTTACTCAAGTCTTTAATGAGTTGCTGGTCGACTCAACTTGAGATGAAGTCGCAAGAAGAGCTGCAAACTTCGGAATCTATTCCAATCAGAAGGGGAATTTTCCAGGGGGACTCCTTCAGTCCTTTGCTTTTTTGTCTGTCTCTAAATCCTTTGAGTTTCCTGCTCAATAGGGAGGAAGGTTACCATCTCCTCAGCACAGATCCCCAACACCTCTTACTCATCTCCTGTACATGGATGACATCGAGCTCCTTGCCAAAGGAGATACCAATTTGAAAGAACAGGTTCTCCTTGTCGAGTCCTTCACTAATGATATTGGCATGACTTTTGGACTCGACAAATGTAATACTCTTCATCTGAAACGTGGCAAGGTAACTAATGATGGGTCGGTCAAGTTGCAAGGGGGAGGAGTTATTGAGCATCTTTTGGAAGATCAGGCCTACACCTATCTTGGAATGCAAGTTCGAGACAAGCTCCAGAATGCCCAGATTCAAGATAAACTTCGGGCCGAGTATAAATCTCGTTTAAAGAAAATCTGGAGCTCAGAGTTAAATGCTCGAAACAAGATCAAAGCCACCAATACCTTTGCTGTGCCAGTCCTTTCCGATTCCTTTGGAGTAGTTGATTGGACAAAACAAGACATCCAGAGTCTTGACCGCCTGACCAGGAGGATCATGTCTGATAACAGAGCACACCACCCTCGTTCCACTCTTAATCGTTTATACATGCCAATCAATTCGGGAGGTCGGGGTTAGTTTAATGTGGAAGCTCGTCATGATAGAATTCTTTTGTGCACTTTTGCACATATTTATTTATCGGATGATCCTCTGGTGATGCACGTCAGGACTCACGATGAAAGCAAGGAATTCCACAGCTATTTTAAGCGTGCCAAGGTTGTTGGACACAATTTGAAATTTGAAGTTGATTTTGTTGATGGCGATGTACTGCTGGACGGTACAGTGATGGGAGTAAACCAGGTGAAGTCCTTCAACAAGTCTGCCAGAGTCGGTCCTTTGTGGAGAAGATGTCTTGCATCGTGTTTACATGCAGTGTGTGGAACAGAACAGCAATCCAACTGACTCCTTTGCCTGGATGAAGTCGGCTGGTCTCAAATGTGAAACTGAGGGCTTCCTTTTTGCAGCTCAGGACCAGTCACTTCCCACTCGAAATCGTCAGAATGTGATTCTTACAGAATGTCCTCTTTGCAATGAATTTACTGAGACTGTCCAACACCTTGTCAGTGGATGCCCTTCCTTGGCACAAACAGCATATCTTAAAAGACATGATGGCATGGCTCGCTGCTTTTATTATCGTCTCTGTGGCTTTGACTTTGATGATTGTGTGTATGGGAACCTTTCACAAAGGTTGAAGCACTGTTGCAGCACACTGGTTTCGCCGACTACAACGTCAGTAAACCTTCTGACCTCGTATTTGCTGAAAACCAAAGGGAAAGGCATTAAATCAAAACCAAACAATGTTAAATTAACAATTAATTTAAAATTGTAAAATTGAAGTTATTTATACTATTTTATCATATCATCCAAATAAATTTTATATTCATATGAATTAATTCATTACTACGAGTACACCAACCTTTTCAACTTAGGTATATACTCCCGAAATAAGGAAAGGCTTCCCCTTCTGTGTGCCCCTATCCAGTACTGTCCAACTGTCTCTGGTTCTCCAGGACATAACACATCTTCTTCATCTGAAAGTTGCATAGACCTCTCGGCTACGTCTGTGATATCAGCGCAAGGGACTTGATCTGATTCTGTAGATATCTCCAGTGTCAGCGAGAAATGACCAACTTCTATACTGACAGATGCAGCAGCATTTTCAGTGGATTGGCACATATGACAGCTAAAAGGAAAACGATCCCCACTGTCTACAAGCTGTAAATACTAGTCTCTTAACACTCCAGCGTCCCATGTCCTCTGGGTCCATCTTGTGCATGAATCAAACCTGACGGCATGCTGGTTCTTCCTCACTGGACTCAAACACTTCACACACTTTACTGCCATAGTAGCGGGAAGTCTGTCCATGATCTTATACTGTCACACATTGACACAGAGTCCACTCAGTGTCAGTTGTAAGGTTTAATAACAAAGAAAACAATACTGTAAAATATAATAAACATAATATACTGTTTGTCATTATTTTCTTTCTAATGTTATTATTATGTTATTATAATTTTATTTATATGAGGCCCTTTTGACGAGGAGTCTGGGGCCCTTTTGACTTTTTCATGCGGCCCTTTTGACTTTCTTGCGGCCCTTTTGACTTTTCCATTTTGCGGGCCTTTTGTCATGTGGCCATTTTGACCTGTTACCTACTTGCAACTGCTTAAATATCTTATGCAGCCTGAAATGAGTGATTTGATTATTTATACTGAAATTAATAAATTAAATACGTATTAATTATTGTGTTTCCCGAAATACTCAAATGGCATTATTTTAAATATCTTAAAGTATAACAGCTAAATAATAAAACATAATGTCTGTATACACAACTCCACCAAACATACACATTTTGATCGCAACAAATAAATCCATTTAAATTGAAAGAGTCGCCCGAAGGATACCAGAAATAATGACTAGGATGTTACACACACCTGGGGGCCTGTCTACGAAGCACAAATCTGTGAGAGACTAGTCCTCAACAGAAGCGGACTGTGGACGTAGCACAAACATAAATTGTGCTACTAGTCGGACACAGTTACCGAATGGACAGAAGCGGACTGTGGACGTAATACAAACCTGTGGGATAGAAATGGTACCGAAAGAATGGAAATGGTTCAGTGATGATAACTGATTATCGGAATATTTTATTACCAGTTGTATTTGCTATTATTGTCAAACATAACAGATTAGAAATATCCTAAAAACCTTTTAAAACAGTGATTAAAGGTTGTGGTTCTGGGTGTCTCATTTTGCTTTGTACCATGGTACACATAGCCTTTTTAAAATAATTGCATTGATGTCTTTAATACTGCTGAATCAATACTGTCAATAACAATAGGGTATGTATGATATGAAGTAGCATCAAAATGCATCTTAACTGTATCATGTATCTGTTACCTTAATCAGGTTTGATTACTGACAAACACAGGACTGTGTCCTGGACCAGGAAATCAGTAACACCTCAACAATCATACTTGTTATGGACAGATATAGCATTTCACTCAGATTGTGAGATTGAGACACTTAGTCCATGTGTTAGCGTCACAAACGTAAACATTTACATTATGTCTGCTTTTATTTCTTTGCATAATGTATGTTTGGCAATGTTGTCTTGGCTGCTTGAATTTTCCTCAAATGATGTCCTTTACAAGCAAAGTATTTTCCTCAAAGGATTTACCTCGCGCCAAACCGATGTTTGGTCAAACACTATATGTTTCACTTTGAGGAAAGAGATCTGTTTACATTTGCGGTGTCTAGGTGGCTCGAGATACCTTCTGAAGTATACATTTCAGACATGACGTAACTTTTACCCACGATCAATAAGTCCATCTTCGATACAGTATGGGGACGTCGTAATGATTCTTCCAGTCTATGAAAAACTCTGCAGAGAATAGGAATGCGCAACGACCAAGAAACGCAATTCTCTCATCTTTTGTTCAAAAAGCCTCCAGGTTAAGACATTTTCTCGTTGAGCTAAATGTGTCTGTCATTACAATGAGATGGTAAACATTTGTGCTTTCTGATTATGTCTAGTCAGTAAGATAACATGGTAATTGCTTGTTATTGAACGCCGTACTCAAGCCACACGCTGACACGTAACGTTTTTTTTTGTAAGGCCATTTATCTCGAAAAAAGGTTTCGGGTACTTCTGGTTTTCGGGTGACGAACCCTGTCAATTACTGTATAGTTACCCCATAAGCGGAAGTGGACTGAAAGGCCGTTCATTTGTTGTTCCGGGAGCACGGAGGGATGAATCCAACGTGACAGAAAAGATAAAAAAACATCTCTGGCAGGGAAATGTTACATATGACTAGTTATACGTTACCTCAGTCGTCTGCTCAACGTTACTCGAGACCTTCAGATACAGGACGTCCTTGAAGTCAGTCATACTTTCTACTTCTTCCAATGTATAATAGTAGCATTTCTTTTCTGCAAAAAGAACATTGGTGGCTCGACAGGTGTTAGAGGAGGCGCACCTAGCAACGCAGCTGAACGCAAATGATTTGTCCTGTAACACTGGGGGGTCAGTTTGAGAGAAACGTTTAACAAACTTCGTCTCACTTATGGAAGCTGTTGCCGTGAATATCGACGATAATGCTGCGAGAAGAAGGCCCACGTCCATGCTGCTGGCGACTGACCCCACATAAAATGTCCACTTGTGACACAAACTGCGTTTTAAGTCATCACACTTCAGACCGAACCTGAGTTTACTTGATCGATATTACGTCACCGTTTGTATTACAACCAATCCACAAACATGTAAATGTGCTGTTCTGTTCACGTGTATCTATTAACAAGTCTGGCCAATAGTAACAATACTATTTCAAAGATATGCCATGAAGGAAACTACACAAGAAGTGACGAGAAATCTGCACCACCAAGAAAAGACATCCATCGATTTTAATCAAGTTTTGCAATCAGTATTCGGCGTCACTGATATTCTCAAGTGGAGAAAACAGAAAAGATGTGTTTCAAAAGCACACACAGTAAACTCTAATGTGCAATAGATGCATTTCTGATAGACACGGCTGCCTGGATACAGTGGGATACAGTGATTATACAAGAATACACTTTGAGCTACTTATACTTTGAGCTACTTATACTTTGAGCTACAGTTGTGTCTTAAGACAAAGGGACGGAATATGAACAAAAATATATATGGCATTAAAATGTGCTGGTAAATTGCTTATTGAATCTACTTCTGGGTTAAGAGAGACTGTAGAATTGTGTATGTATAATACATAAAGACAAAATAGCGATAACGTTCCTGTGAAAGCATCTCAAAGAACTGAACTGTTTTGTAACATCTGATAAATACGCGTTGATTATGATGCCAGAGTATCTTGATATTGAAAACCTGGTCAAAAGAAGGGAGACAAACATAAATAGTGAATGGTCTAATTGATTTGTTCACGGTCATGATTTGCCTTTCCGTCGATGTAACAGATATTATGTTTGGGATTACACTTCCATAGTACAAATTCTAGAACATGTTCTAATTGAGTCTCAGAATCAGGCACCTAATTGCCAGCATGCAGTCGCGTAACCCGCTCAGCAACCGTGACTTCATCAAAAATGAAAGTCTAACAACTGGTAGTGTAGACTGCGTACTTTGTGTACCCCTCTGACAAGGGACACGGCTCCCACGGCCGAAAGCTATGGTTACACAATGCCATTTAAAAAGTGGTCAAATGTAAGATGCTTTATTATATTTATACAAGATAGAACAAAGAGTTCACCAGTCCAAATGGATTAGGTCACACAAAGGTTACACATGTGTGACGTCATAAAAACAAAATGGCCGTCAATTTCCTTCAATACTCCTGCCTCAAGGACAAGCAGCGGGCGGATTAGATCTGGTGAACTTCAAGTTTGTTGTACGTTTCTCCCGTCATGCCTTCTGGGAGCTTTAATGGGCCGTTCAGTGATCTTCAATTTTCAGCGGCCAAATTTCTTTCCAGCAGGTGCCAGATGAAGCACTCTGAAATCTTTGTCGGAGTGTGTGTTTGATGGTACCAGTAAAAATCTGAAATATGGACACACCAGGCTTAAGACGCAAGAATATTGTTTGACATCAAGGGAATTCAAATTCGACATACGAACATCCTCCTACGTGGCACAGATCTGGCATCTCAGTTCCATCGTGATGTCTGGGAGAATTTTTTTAGTCGGGCCTGGCGTTTGTATCTACCTCGCTGTCGGTCATTAAACACAAACCATTCATTCGTTTCATAAACGTAGTATTGCACAGGACATCGTTTAGTATTCTCAATGTATTTCTGACTCCCACTGCTGGTTACCACTACAGACTGTGTGGATAAAGGATATTAATATCTGGTAGAACAACGTCGGAGCCTACACCGAACCTAATCCTACATGACTCCCAGTCATATTTTGTTATTCCTCCAAAGACAATTGAAATAAATCACGATAACAATGTACACACCAATGGTAGGGACGCTCGCGGTATTGACCTGCAGTGTAGCCTTAACAACTGGAAGACGTTTTCGTCATGTCTGACCAGACACCTATTTCATGCATTTCTGTTTTGATAGATCTGAAACAATCCAGCAATATGTGGATTTTTCAAAGTTAGTGTGATCACGATATTTGTTTATGTATATGTATTAGGGCCACGGTGAATTTTTTTTAGTCTCATTATCTCCTGCGTATGCGATACTATCTCCTGTTGGAGATGCTCGATATATGTTAATATACATTAATCCGAAATGGTCAACTTGGTTCACCCAGAAACGGAAACCATTTCCTTTTGACTGTTTCAGTCACTGTTAGAGTTTACAGCCATGTGTTTCATTTACGTTTAGAGTCTACAGTTATGTGTTATATTTGCCATTGGAGTCTACTATCATGTGTTTCATTTACTCTAAGAGTCTACTATCATGTGTTTCATTTACTCTAAGAGTCTACGGTTAGACTGTTGTGTTCAACTAAACTACCCATCAAAAGTTTCGGTTCACTAGTGTAAGTGTAGCCGCATACTTCAGTCAACTGTTCTAAACTAGATTTTGCAAAATATTCCATACTGTTTAAAGGTACTGTTTACACAGGAACTGAAGTATAATAAAACAAATTCGTGTCGTTGACAAGTTTATTGTCATGCGTTCAACAAATGATTAAACTCAGCAATTTGATGAAACATCCTCCTGCAATTAATCTACATAAAGTTTGCAGTTATATTTGGTATGCTTGTTGCATATTACTTTCATGTGTTTCACCGACTGTTGTACTTTACTTCCTCGCGTTCAGTTTGCCCTACTGTTACGCGTTGCAGTTAGTTAACTGTTACATGTAATACAATTGCACTTCGTTACATCTTTCTATTATGTGCTGGATATTTCAGAGGTCGTTGCACATTGGTCTTACACTGCGTGCACAGACGTGTCTATCTGTGGCAATCTATGCGTACTTATATCATTATACGTATACAAACAAGTATAATGACAAGCTTTTTCCTTTTTTAATAACGTATTTGTTTACGCCGCACTCAACACTTTTCCACCCGAGTCAAGGAAACAGCCTAACCAAAAATTTCACAATTTAACAACCACACTTCATTATCCGAACCTTTAAAAGGATATACTAACTACAACGTGGTAGATAGTATGTCCTACGTAAGAGATACTAAGTTCTAAGTAGGAGATATTATAACCTACTTAGGACTTATTATGTCCTACGTAAGAGATAGTCACACCAAAAACATATTTCACCGTGGCCCTAATACGCTTCCGTCTATATGAGAAACGGTTTATTACGAATCTTTATATTCTTTACAATGCACTTCATCCGTAACCCTGGCACCCGTGGCGAGCCACCTCCTCGTGGTGGGTGCTGGGTAACGCTAAGAGCTCGCCGACATCCCCGTAGTGGACCCGGGGGGATATTTGGTCCACCAACCCGTTTGCCGTGGGTTGCAGCCCTGTGTCGGTGGAGGAGGGGATCCTGGTGGTTGAGGGCAATGGGAGCAGGACCAGTGTTCCTATTGCTCAACACACCACTTTGGCCCTTACTTCACCTAGACGGGTGGTAGAACTGGCCCACTCCTATCAATCGGCTGGTCACGCCAAGCCCTGAGCTACAACTATTTCATGCTCAAAATGTATGAAACTGGTAATTTGATTTTTCATGCTTGGCTCTTTGGAGATTGTAATTTGAAATTCATCATTTTATATATGTTTTTGCCTAGAGTCGTATGCCCAGAAGGCGGTGGCTCATTGGCCAATCTGGTGGAAATATTAATCTTTTGATTTTTCTACTGGAGTATATCATCCGGGTATCCTTGGTGCTGCAAGCTGGAGGCCCGCTTGCTTTAGCATTGTCCTTGTGATACTCCGTGGTGGGTGGGGAGCTCGGATGATGAACCATTTAAAACCAACTATGGCTTACGAAACCCCCATTAAAAAAGCAAAACGTCCACTGGACCCTGATGAAGATGATAATGAACACGGACCGACCCAATCAACTGACTACTGGCCACGCTTTATAGTGATCGAGACTCATGATAAGACACCACTAAAGTTGAACCCGTTTGCAGTATTGAAGGCTATTCAAGGCATTGCGGGTGATGTCAAAAATGTTAGACGCTTGCGTTCAGGAGCTCTTCTCATTGAATGTAGTAAACGACAGCAAGCTACAAACCTGATGACAACTGAAATGTTGGTAGGAATTCCCGTATCAGTCTCAGCTCACAGGACGCTCAACACTAGCAAAGGCATAATTCGAGATCGTGATCAGTTGTTTGCGGACATGACGGAATTAGATATTGGGACAGAGATGAAAGATCAAGGTGTCATGCATGTCAAAATGTTTACAACCCGGAAAAATAAAGAAACTGTTCCAACAAACACACATTTGTTTTCTTTTTCCTCGCCAACTGCTCCAAAATCTGTGAAAGCTGGATACTGTAACATCGCTGTTGATACCTATGTTCCTAACCCATTAAGGTGTTTTAAGTGCCAAATATTTGGACATGGAGTGAATAGTTGTACATTGTCTGTCACGTGTGCTCACTGTGGTGAGCAGACACATACAACAGAAGATTGTACCAACAACTTTAAGAAATGCGTTAACTGCGCCGGAAGTCACTCGTCTTTCTCAAAAGACTGTCCAGTTTGGAAACGGAACATGGAAATCAACAAAATCAAATATACTCAAAACATTAGCTTTGCAGATGCAAAAAAAAACTTGTCCAAAGATCAGACTTAACAGAAACTTATGCTTCTGTTAACAGAACATCGCCTTCGCCAACCGCGAATGTAATCAAGTCTTCTGTTTGCTGTCAAACCAACTTAACATGGATTAATACTGACACTCCTCAGACTTTGCTACCAGAATCATCCACTCAAACTGCTGACGTACTTCCGGAGCCCATGGGTGTTCAGGATGTACCTTGTACACAGGAGAAATTTTCTCAGACAAATGCAAAACGGACGTCTCAATCCAATGTGAAAGAAACTGAGAAAAACAAGCTTAAATCTAGATGTGAATCTTCACAAAAGGGTAAAAGTGCAAGAGCCTCAAAGGGGTCTAGTAACAAAATCCAACTTTTTAATAAGTTCGGATCCTTAGAAGATATGGATGTTTCCGAAAACATCCAAACAAGGGCACATAGCTTGTCGCCCTCCAAAAGAGTGCGGGGTAGATCCCCAATAAATCCCCCAAAAAGATAGATTATTCCAATAATATTGTACAGTGGAACTGCATAGGATTGAGGACTAACTTACATGAATTACAGCTATTAGTCCAAGATTTTACACCTTCAGCGATATGTCTCCAGGAGACATATTTAAAACAAACAGATACATTTGACCTTCGTCATTATAATGCATATCATTCTTTTTCACCTCCGGGTGATAGGGCCGCTGGCGGATCATCCATTGTAGTCAGACAAAACGTTATTCAAAGCCCTGTTTCACTTAATACTAACTTATTCTGCTCTCGACTTGTCACTCACAAATTCAGAACTACTTAATGACTTCGAATGGTCAGTCCACGATGACCTCTGTGGAAGTGATCATTTTCTACCATATTAAAAGCTGTAACTCCATCTAATGTTCCTCCATCATCAAGGCGGAATTTTAAAAAGGCTAATTGGGCTTTATATGAAACACTGTGTGCTGAAAAACTTAAACCCGAACGTTTTATTGACGTTCCCGATGCTATTAAATGCTTTTCTGATGAATTGAACTCCATAGCTGATGAGTGTATACCAAAGTCCTCTGCAGTTCCCCATATTCGAAAACCATGGTTCAACGATGACTGCAGACAAGCTAGGAAGGCAAGGAAAAAAGCAGAACATTTTTTCCGTCGCCATCCCATGGTGCATAATTTAAACAAATTTAAAATTTTAAATGCTAAAGCACGGCGTACTTTTAAACAGAACAAACGCCAATCTTGGCAAAATTATGTATCTAAAATAAATTCTCGGACACCCATTTCCAAGGTATGGAACATGGTCCAAAAAATTAAAGGTAAAGGTACAAAATCTACTATCCATCATCTTAAACATGGAGATCAGTTACTTACTGATAAATCAGATATTGCAAATAAACTGGGCGAAACCCTCGCTAAACACTCTTCCTCCTCTAATTATTTACCTAAATTCCAGCAGTATCAAAAACAACAAGAAAAGAAAACTATTAATTTCAATTCTGATAACGGGGAAGATTATAATGAAACGTTTTCTATTCATGAACTCCATACTGCTCTTGATCAAGCTCATGACACTGCTACAGGAGCTGATAACATACATTAACAACTCCTGAAGCACTTACCAGAATCCTGTTTAGAGACGCTCTTATCAATATTTGATGATGTTTGGACTTCCGGGAAATTTCCTTCTTCATGGCGTGATGCCATAGTAGTACCCATACCTAAACCTGGACGTGATCATACGGATCCATCCAATTATCGTCCGATTTCATTAACTAGCTGTGTTTGCAAGACCATGGAACGCATGATAAATAATCGACTAGTTTGGTACTTGGAAACAAATAACCTTATAACAGATATACAATGTGGTTTCCGTAAAAACAGAAGTACTGTCGATCACTTAGTGCGTTTAGAATCATTTGTGAAAAATGCACTAATTAATAAACAACATGCTGTGTCTATCTTTTTTTATCTTGAAAAAGCATATGACACAACCTGGAAGTATGGCATTCTGACAGATTTACATGACTTCGGCTTGCGAGGTCGTTTGCCTGAATTTATTGCCAACTTTTTAAATGACAGACAATTCCAGGTCCGTGTGGGGTCTACCCTGTCTGATCATAACAATCAGGATCAGGGTGTTCCACAAGGCAGTATTTTATCTGTCACTCTTTTTAGCTTCAAGATCAACAGTTTATCAAAAGTTTTAAACGATTCAATTGATGGTTCGTTATTTGTGGATGATTTTAATATTTCTTGTCGTGGTAAAAATATGCATACCATTGAACGGCAATTGCAGTTGTGTTTAAACAAGATTAATAAATGGTGTTTTGAAAATGGCTTTAAATTTTCTAAGTCGAAAACTAACTGCATACATGTTTGTCGTAAATACAAACCACATAAAGACCCTGAACTGTCTCTAGATGGGACGCCCATTAAAATTTTGTAAAGGAAGCCAAGTTCTTGGGTCTAATCTTTGATTCACATTTAACATTTTTACCACATATTAAATCACTTAAAACTAAATGCCTGAAAGCACTTGACTTGTTGAAAGTGATTTCAAATTCTATATGGGGAGGGGATAAAGCTACCCTTCTCCACCTATATCGATCTCTCGTTCGTTCTAAACAAGATTAATAAATGTTGTTTTGAAAATGGCTTTAAATTTTCTAAATCGAAAACTAACTGCATACATTTTTGTCGTAAATACAAACCACATAAAGACCCTGAACTGTCTCTAGATGGGACGCCCATTAAAGTTGTAAAGGCAGCCAAGTTCTTGGGTCTAATCTTTGATTCACATTTAACATTTTTACCACATATTAAATCACTTAAAACTAAATGCCTGAAAGCACTTGACTTGTTGAAAGTGGTTTCAAATTCTAAATGGGGAGGGGATAAAGCTACCCTTCTCCACCTATATCGATCTCTCGTTCGTTCTAAACAAGATTAATAAATGTTGTTTTGAAAATGGCTTTAAATTTTCTAAATCGAAAACTAACTGCATACATTTTTGTCGTAAATACAAACCACATAAAGACCCTGAACTGTCTCTAGATGGGACGCCCATTAAAGTTGTAAAGGCAGCCAAGTTCTTGGGTCTAATCTTTGATTCACATTTAACATTTTTACCACATATTAAATCACTTAAAACTAAATGCCTGAAAGCACTTGACTTGTTGAAAGTGGTTTCAAATTCTAAATGGGGAGGGGATAAAGATACCCTTCTCCACCTATATCGATCTCTCGTTCGTTCTAAACTTGATTATGGCTCCATCGTCTATGGTGGAGCCTGCAAAAGCAACTTAAAACTATTAGATTCAGTCCATCATCAAGGTCTAAGACTTTGTCTTGGTTCCTTTAGAACTTCACCTGTTGACAGCCTGTATGTCGAGGCTGATGAACCATCTCTTGAGCAGCGACGTATAAAATTAGCTTTACAGTACGTAACAAAACTATATTCAAATGTGTCAAACCCTGCATATAACTGTGTTTTCAATCCTCTGTATGAGGATTTATACAATACGAAATCTTCTCTTGTTCCGCCTCTCGGTTTAAGAATAAAACCACTTATTTCTGCTGCAAGCATTGAGCTGGAAAACATAGCTCCTTCGAGTCTTCTTTCTTCTCCTCCTTGGCAGTTGGTTATGCCACAGGTTGACCTAACATTAACTACATTTAAAAAATCAGAAACGAATGAATTGCAATATAAACAAGAATATAATCAACTGAAACATAAATACAGCAATTATAAATCCTTATTTACAGATGGGTCCAAGGACGGTGGCGCTGTGGCTTGTGCCACTGTCGTTGGATCCAGAACAATCTCTTCTAGAATACCTAATGATAGCTCTATTTTCACAGCAGAAGCAAACGCAATACTAACAGCTCTTAAATATATTCAAAGACATCCTAAATATAAACAGTATATAATCTTTTCAGACTCTTTTTCTTGTCTTCAGGCTATTAAAAACATATCTTGTAACCATCCACTTTTAACAGAAATTATTGAGTTATATAATGTTCTTGCTGCTGGCCAATGCGACATCGTCTTTTGTTGGTTTCCCAGCCACGTTGGCATTTCTGGCAACACAATGGCCGATCTTGCTGCTAAGGCAGCACTCAACAAATCTGTGACACCACTTCTGATTCCATACTCAGACTATAAAGCTACAATTAGATCTTATATCCGTGATCTAATGCAGAAGCAGTGGGACACCCAAGTGGGTATTAATAAATTACATGAAATAAAACCCTATATTGGTTACACCTACTTGGGTTGTCAGTCCAGATTTGAGGAGGTTGTTATGCGACGATGTCGCATTGGTCATACTAGATACACTCACGAATATATACTTAAAGGTGAGGATCCTCCGTTTTGTATCCCTTGTGATGAGGGAATCACGGTCAAGCATATCTTGCTTGACTCTACTGATTTTGCCATCACAAGGGATAAATATTTTAATGTCAAAACTATGAAGGATCTTTTTAATGTTAATTATCATTTAATCATTGAATTTTTAAAGGAAATAGAATTATTAGATAAATTTTGAATAATATGTTTTGTAAATAGAAAGCTGATATTTTAACCATAGTGGTAAGAATTGTCAACTGCGATCGTTAGTTCCTGTACCCTCAAAGGGGGTTAAAGTAGCGTAAAATTATTGTCCCCCTGAGAGGATACGTAAGTCCCCAAACTTTCAAAGTGAAATCTAAACTGACCAATTTCTTAAACGTAGTATTTTTGTCATTTTACATTTCGGCTACATTTTCCTACAATCACCAACGGCTGAGGGGATGGTGTAAATCCAGCTAGGGTCCATGCAGGTAGCAAAAGTAATGTAGGTCCCCATGGTCCCTTGTATGGTGATCTACCTTCAGTTGTTGGCGATCTACAGCCCGTATTTTATATTGTACTGTCCAAATAGTGGTATTTGTTTTAACTCTCCACACTAGTTTTAATTGTAACTGTGATATTCTAGTTGTTTTACTGTCCTTTGACGACAAGTGATTATAATGTATACATATTTCATTCCAAAATCAAAATGTTCTCGTCACGATATGGCTGAAATATTGCCGATGTGACGTTAAATATTAACTCACTCATTCACTCACTCACTCATCCGTAACCCAAACAGAGCACTGTTGCTAGTTTTGATTCTGCGTGCATTTTTCATGGTTTCAAGAAGTCCTTGGAAAAAGGCATATGACGCGCTCTTCAGACAGTTAGGCTCTAAATTTCGAATCATTGTCACCCGAATTGTTTAGACGTCAGAAAAACACAGATTTGGAAGATTCTGCTTGCTACGGCTGACTGTAAATAAAAGTCGGAGAGCCATTGAACTTGAGCCAGCGCAACTTTGCACAGCAGTTTTACGTGCACAGGAACACCATATGGAGGGACCTTCTGGAGACGTTATTAAGAAAACGCCGTCGTTGAAGTCGAATTTAACTGGTCTAAGGTACAGAGGCGAAATCGCTCACCCAGTCGCCCTAACGTTTCTCTAGTAGAATGTCCAGGAACGATGTTTCAGCAGGACACCAACAGACCTCGTGTCGCCAAGGTGGTTCAGCAGTACTTCTAGTAACACATTGCGAACGCTGTTCCCTGGATCGCTCAATCCCGAGATCAGCAACCCTCAACAAACACTTCTGGGACGAAATGGAGAATAGATTGACACCTTGGTCAAATCCCACAGTCACGCTTCAGCAGCTCTGCCAGATGTTTCCAGAGAAATGGAATTCCATTCCACAAACTCCTTGCAATGTCTGATTGGCGTTATGAGGCGTATGTGTCAAGGACAAATCAACGCTCATAGTGGACACACACGTTACTGACTACGTGAATTTCATGTTGACCGTTCTCTCACTGTGACCCCATCAGCAAACGCTGACGCTGTGCCAACCAGAAACGCTTAAAATGTGCTATTTCCACTCCTATTGTGGAATATTTTTTTCATCATAATTATTATTCCCATATCTAACATCACGTCAGTCGCAATAACCTTTGAAAGTTGTGTATGTTTACCGATGGTTAAAGGGAAATACGTCAGATTGTTTCAGTTGGTGTTGCCCTCAATCACGTGTTAATACGTTTCTTTAGTATATTTGTAAAGCCACACCGTATGCATGAAGAAGAAAACACTGAAGAATAACAAGAAAGGCCAATGTCTGGAGTGCTGGTAGTGTTTATACGTGACTGGATTGATACTTGACAAGTTGTATTTTTTAAACCGGTCTTCTAAGGACATCCAAAAGTGGACAATGTGTTCCACTGAACCGGAATCATTTTACTTCTAAAGCATCTATATCACCAACATTATAGTAATTTGTTCAGTGGATTTGTCTATGACGATATCGAGCGATATTGAGTTTTTCTGTAAGTCTCACCCTTGTGATGAAAAAGTCATTGCGGTAAAGTAGGAAGTAAATATTCATGAGTGTAACTGCAATGACCGAAACCGCATCGTCCCCAGTAACCTCTTCAAATCTGGTAGTTAGGTGTAACAAGTCGTGATAGTTTGTTTGATTTCAAGCAACATTGCCATCTACATGAGTGGCGTACGTCTTTAGAGTTTAGATGACAGATGTAACATCTAATTACTGGCTTATAATCACTGTATTGATAGGAATTAGTGTCACATATCTGTCGAGTCCTTTAAGAGCAGTATCAACAAGTTTCCAGCAATGCAAACATGGTTGGGTACCAAACAGATTGTCTCATCAACAGATTATCTCACAATGTGGCACATTCTCGGGGTCCTTCCGTAAATAAGGATTTGTAAGAGTTATATGTGATTGATTCGTAATTGGTTACAGAAATTGACTGGTTCCTGATTTCTGTATTTGCGTTAATGTTAGGTTTATCTCTGGTTTTACCAACTGCTGGGTTGGGATTGTAGTTTTAAGGTTGACGTTTGCACCACATACAGAAGGCTATTCCTAGATGCGGGACAAGGCTTATTGTAAAGGTCCCCATAGGAAGGAGAGGTGGTGAAATACGCAGACAAACATTAATGAGCACAACAGGCATTAGTTTTGTGTCATATTGTAGTTTTACTTCCACAAGTTATAGGTTCTGAAGCACGTAACCTTATCAAATGAGTACGTCTGAAAACTACCCAAGCATATCTTGTGGAAACTGCGTTCAAAATGTGAAGATGTATGACCATTCATGCACATAGATGGACGTAAACATGTTCAAGGACACACGTATACGTCAAGAAGATACTGGTTCTGTCACGCATCTGTGCTGACCTGTGTGAGATCAATGCAAATTGTCACACTAGCAAACCTACTTGGCTTACCGATTCTGTCTATGATTTGTCGATTCTTAGTATTAGAATAGAGTCAGTTTTATAACAACATTCACTCGTTTCATATAATATTGGTTCAGCCTTTGCGGCAGGTGAACTCATTTTGATTGGCAAGACCTGTCCCTCGACATATATTTAACTTACTCCTTCAAGGCTTCGTGCCTGATTGGATTACTCTTGCTACCTGGAATAATTTGCCGCGACAAAAGGCATAAGAAATCCCCTCAGAACCAGAAGTCTACATTTTTCAGTATTTTGTATTGAGCAAAAACAAAGTCAGGATACAAAGACTCACAACAGCGGTCATGTACAATGCAACTGAGTCAACTGTAGAGGATTGGGTCACAAATATAATATCAGCTCACCAACGTCTTGGTTTGAGAGTGCGAAACGGTTATTCTGAATGTAACAAAGACACTGATTCCTGAACATTCGAGCACGATATGACTATCGCCATCAACGTAGAAGTTTCTCGTAGTCTCCCGGAAGTACGCAGAACTAATCAAAATACATACTCAAAAGGAGATAACTCTAAAGCGCTACCTTAAAGCTGCTGCCAAATTGCGAAAAACACTTAACATTTATGATACGAAATGTGAACAATAATAACTATCACTCAAAACACTAAACATTGTGACCCAATAATAATTATTACTTAATCAATAATACAATTTACAGAAAATACATGCTCGTAACACTCCAGTAGGAAAGATGTTACATAGGCACAAAGCCACTGCATCTGTATTCAAAGGCAAAAGTTACTGTGACATACAAACATCAAAAAGTTAGATAAATAACAAAACGTATTCACAAATCAATTACGAAACCCACGTAAAAAAGCCAAACGGTTCACTTGACATTGACAATGACGATAACAAAAAAATATACCAATGGAGTACTGTTCGCGTTTGGTGAAATATATTCTAGATAAATCAAATGTGTACTCTAACACGTTTTCTAAGGGAGTACAAGTTTTTTCAGAAGATGCCAAACACATCTAATACTTGCGTTTAAGTGCACTACTAACTGCATGTTGTAAAATGCAATAGACACATCTGACGACATCTGAATTATGTGTTAACGATCAAGTATCAGTCACCGCGGTCACACCGCTGAATCAGTAGTTAAGGAATCGATTGTTTGCTGACATGAATATTGTATCAGAGTTGAAATACCAAGGCGTAACTTACATTACACTATTCACAACCCGTATATACAAGGAAACAAACACCAACCCTTTCATCCTTTTCCTGTTCACCTGCCCCAAAATCAATAAAGGCAAGTTATTGTCGATACCCATGTTCTAAATCCTCTTAGATGCTTAATTCCCATGACATTACTGCGGTCTCATAGCTGGAATACTACTGGGTGCGGCGTTAAGCAACAACCATCAAAGCAATCTTCCTCGGGTACCTGCTACCCAAAGAAGTTCCATGAAAAAGTAAATTACCATGGGGAAACCGTGTTATTTGTGGGATCGTGCAAAATGTGTTGAACATGGAACGTGGGAATTCAGCTGACAGCTTGCATAGATTATCTGCTTTCCAGCTGGTTGGTATAGTTGCGAATAATGCATAACTTTTCGCACAAAGCAAATCCATCGTGTGTTTCACTAGCAGACCTCTCAGTGAGGTCGAGTTTCTTGTGCAAACAGTATCTCTTGCAATCCTTTCAAACAGTAGTGATGTTGTCCGCTGTAACCCCAGCAAACGTCTTTCCAAGTCTGAAAGATTTGCTAGGACAACATTTTGAGATAATGGTCGTTGTATATTGATATTTGCTGTTTGTGATTGCTTGCAATAACCCTGGTGTCGTTGTTTTGGGCTTTTGTCATGATGCAGACTATGACAGATGAGTGAAAAGTATTCTCAAATGCTACAAAGTTTTCATGAATCCAAGTCTTCATGTACATCTAAGGGATACTGTGCTCAAATCAGTAATCAGCAACCCAATGTATATCACCCTTGTCAGTTGTATATACACACTTGCAGCAGTATATATTCTCGATGTTACAACTCTATGTAACACTAAAGTCTGGCTTGATAACGGTATTAGTACATATATCGAAACCATTACAATAAAGAAGCTGACTATCCATAGAACTTGGTTTTCCTTTATCCAAGAGATATTTATGAAAAGTGTGTGACATAAATTTGTGACATTAATTTCAGTTTTTGTCAGGGGTAAAAGCCGTTTGTTGGCTGCAAAATAACTTATACAATGCTATGTATTTTGGGCCGATGGTCTGCATACTCCTGAATAAAAGAAAGAAGAAAGGATACTTCTCTTGTCAAATGCTCTTTGTCTTGACCATACACAGCTGCTGCTCTTGATCGGTGTTATTTCACTAAATGGTCACATGTATCGACAGAAACTGCTGATGTTATATGAGTTCTAAAATGGGTGCCACGATGGGTGTTTGTTCAAAAGAAGGGTTCTTTTCAGTGTTATTATTTCACTTTTAGAAGCTTTTCTGATGGCATATGAAGTGACTTTAGTGTCTGTCACTTCTTAGGGCTAACCGTAACATTTACTTTCCTATTATTTATGTACATCAATGCAGTAAGAACAAACGCTACTCCATTGTACCGACTGTCGGAGGAGAGGGATAACAGTGCTTTCCATGCCATATGATTCATTAACGTATGACATAGTTGATCACGGAATTGTATGCATATGTCTGTATGTTTGTATCCAAATATTTCTTTCAACACATACATGTATTGAATTTGTAATCGGGCAATTGGGTGTGGCGTCTTGAAATTGCCATGTCATGTCATGATTACCTAGAGAAATATGAAATGACGTTTCTTGTGTGTAATATATACTACCGACAGAAAATAAGGGAACGAACAAATTGAATGTAGATGACTTTGACTGTGACAGGGTCCGTTATCGTGGCGTATCTCCCAAACGCAACATCCAATGACAATGGAATTTCGCATAATGCATGCCCAGCACGTGCTACACGTGCATACAAAAGTTAACTCCTGTAAATGTACTGGAGAAGTCGCAATCACTAATGCAATAGAGATTGACACTTACTGACAGAAATGCCTCAGAGGCAGTATCTCGGTGAAGCAACAAAATGGAGAATTGTGGGGATGATAGAGGGGGGGACATCCTTATGTGAAGTTGCCCGGCAGATGGGTAAATCAAAAAGTGTAATTTCACGCCTGTGGGATAAGTACCGTCAAACGGGTGAGGTTGCAACGAGACCTGGGCGTGGTAGACCAAAATCAACGACACCACGACAGGATCGTCTCATTACGTTAATTGTTCTACGCGATAGGTTTGAATCGGCCCCTGCCATCAATAGAGAATTCCGCACACTCACTGGAAGACGCATTTCAACCTCAACCGTTAAAAACCGACTCTATCAAGCTTGTCTGAAAGCAAGACGGCCTTTTAAGGGTGTCACCCTTTCAGCTCACCATAAGCGCCAAAGATTGGCATGGGCTAGGCAGCATCAGGGACGAGCTATGCGCCACTGGCATTACACCATGTTCTCTGATGAGTCAAGCTTTTGTTAACGATTCACAGACGGCAGAAAACGTTGTTGGCGTCGAAGAGGGGAGCGATATGCCAGAGCAGCAATTCTTGACCATGATCGATATGGAGAGGGTAGTGTCATGGTTTGGGGTGGGATTACACATGACAGACGATCAGATTTGGTCATCATTAATGGAGCCATGACTGGTCAGCGATACGTTGACCAAATATTGCGTCCTGTTGTGGCTCCATTGGCTAGAGTTATCGGCCGAAATTTTGTATTCCAAGATGATAATGCCAGACCACATCGGGCCCGAATTGTCTCTGCTTATCTCCGACAAGAAGGCATCCAGACATTGGACTGGCCCTCTAAGTCCCCAGACCTGTCCCCAATTGAACATCTCTGTTACGTTCTTGGTCGAAGGGTGTACGCCAGGGACCCAGGACCCGCCAACCTGGCCCAGCTTGGTGCAGCTCTCCAAGAGGAATGGCGGGCAATACCACGGGCAACCATCCGGAAATTGATTAACAGCATGCCATCAAGGTGCCGTGAATGTGTTGCCCAACATGGTGGACACAGCAGATATCGAACTTGACGCCTAAAATTGATTTAGTGGACATTTAAAGCGGTTTCAAATTCGCTATTATTTCATTAGTTCCCTTATTTCTTGTCGGTAGTATATAATGTATCATTATCACAACGCAATGTTTCATACGCATTCGGCTCCGGGCCCCTGTTTTCTCAGGCTAGTTGGTCTTTATGGGTCGAATTTGGACATTTTTTACAGTTTCGTGTGCATTTGGTGTATTCAGTTATCAAGTCGGCAGAACAACAATTCTGCCTCTCCTCTGGCTTACATGACTTCTGAAAGAGCGGATGTTCCCCAATCTCAGGCAGCACATAACAATTGAAGGCGGTTGAGAAAAAAGCATGCGACTTATCCTTTCTGGCCATAATCTTCTTTTCAGTTTAATGGAAGCTGGACTCCACTTCAGCGTAGACTCTAGACTCTATGTCCCCTGTGCCGTCGATTAAATATTTAAGCTCTAATCAGAAACATGTCAGTTGATTTGAATGGGATGACAAGTGAGATAAATTACATGGTATAGATTATTTTCCAGTTATTTGTTCACTCCTGAATGATTGCCCGTTTGAAGTACTATTTCGCCGACCACTGATACACCTACACAAATAGGCCAAAAAATGACCTTTTGGTTCGATGAAATTGTAGCTAATGACTTATTCTCAGTGTAAAGCTATATATATGCACATGTTGAATGTAGATATAATTGCACTAATCAGAATCTTGACACTAGATGATTCTGCTGATAAAGGAATATCCTATTAGTTTATCGTGAAAACATCAATGATCATCAACACTATTGGTTCATACTGAAGCTGTGCAGACCACCCATAGAAGAGGCTACGCTACTGGTTCACAGCGAATCCTTGTAGATCATCAGTTTCATTCATACTCAAACTGGGTAGATCATCAATAAAAGGGACTACTCTGCTGCTTCATGTTCCAGCTGTGCAGATCATCAAATGAAAGAGGCTACTCTACTGGGTCATACCTAATTCTTGCAGACCGTCCGTGGAAGACGCTACTGTTTCGTTACTAATTCTTTCCCCCAGTGAAGCGGTTGCCCGAATGGTTCATATTCCATCTGTGCAGATCATCAATAAAAGGGGGCTACGCCCCTGATTCATACCCCAAATGTGCAGATATCAATAAAAGAAGCTACCCTACCTGTTCATGCTCCAACTGTGCAGATAATCAATAAAAGACGCTACGCCCACGGTTCATACACCAACTTTGCAGATCAACAATATAAGGGGTTGCTCTACTAGTTCATACTCCTTCTGTGCTGATCAACATATAAGGGGTTACTCTACTAGTTCATACTCCAACTGTGCAGATCACCAATATTAGGGGCTACTCTACTAGGTCATATTCCAAATGTGCAGATCAACATATAGGGGACTATTCTACTAGGTCATACTCCACTATATAGATAATCAATAAAAGTGGCTGCACTATTTGTTCACACACCGACTGTGCAGATCATCAGAGAAAAAAGCTACCCTTCCGTTGTGCAGATCACCAATGAAAGAGGCTACTCTACGTGATCATACTCCAACTGTGCAGATCATCAATAAAAGGATCTACACTACTGGTTTATACACCACTGTGCAGATCATGTTCCAGTTGTGCAGATCATCACAGAGAGACTTCTTCCCTGGTTCATACTCAATCGTTGAAGATCAAAATGTTTTATCAATGTTTTTTTTTTATCTGACATTTCCTTATGTTTGCCATAAATTGACCAGGGCCGCGTTTCACAAAACTCTCGTAAGCCTAAGATCTCGTAACTTTTCTCGTAGCATCCGTAGCTCCTATGTTTCAGTATAGGAGGCACAATGGCTACGACAAAACTTACGAGATCTTAGGCTTACGAGAGTTTTGTGAAACGGGGCCCTGAACCTTTGCAGATCCATCAATGGTCACAATGGTTAGTTCCAAATGCCGAACGGAAAAAATATCCTTGAAGTTGGTTTGTTGGGTGGTGGCGTACAAACCCCAAATCTTGGACAATGTTTGGGTTTCTTTCCCGAGGTTGCAACAAGTCCACCAGGCCTTGAATTGTTTCATATGTCACCTGAGATGAGTCCCTTTTTCTTCCTTTCATATCTGCTTTGATTTGTATGACATCTTGGGCTGAATGGATTATTCAAATTGTTTTTACTTTTTCAGTGTGTTCATTTCACCAATGAAATCTTCCCTCAGTTACGCTGATTCAGACAAGATACTATCATCCTCCAAAACAAAGATGTTTTATCCGGACTTTAAATCTGCACGATACACGTTGTCCATCATAGTCTCCACGCTGGCTGTCAGGAACGACACGCCTCATCACGTATTGTCCAACAAACACAATGTTCCTAATCACTTTGACTTGATAAGATTTCAATTAGTGCCAATGTAGTTCTCACCAAGGAAGCTAAGGCTGTCCTGCACATGCAGGACATACTGTCACTACCATCTGTATGATCACAATATTGTCTGCTTACTAAATGTTATTCCCCAAAGGTGAAATCATGTTCAATGATGCCAGTTAGCAGCACATAATCGGCATTTACAAGTTAAAGCACACACGAAACAGTTTGTGTATAAGTTGTGCATCAGAAAGCGATCGAAAGGGTCATTTTCATAGCGAAAGATACAAGCAAAACAAGAAAACAAAATTTAATGAACATTCAAAGAATTCTAATTTACTTGCAACTGTCTAATAATATCTACCCACAATACAATTTCACAAATTTCCATGAAGTCTGGAAGGAGCAGTATATGATATTAAGGCTAATAGCTGTTGCAGAAATATCACACTATGAAGTTAGCAAGACAAACGTTCACAAGATGCATCCAGTGCTGTGCCCGTGTGAGGAGTATGCTTATTCACATATTTAAACTCTTTCGTGTCCATTCAGATAAAAATGCACAGTTCCAGAATATCAAAATTGTTCAGAACCAGAATTGTAAACGAAATCAAGAACCTTCCACGATTCTTATGATACAGAAGTATATATGAGTGTGAATATAGATATAAGTATCGAATATGTACACCGGCTTGTTTACTTATTTTTTCTGCTCGCATATTTGTAAAACAGTTTGTACAAGTGACATTCTGTGAAATAACTAATTATTTTCGTGTAAAGAAACGCTACTCCTGTACCGGCCCGGACTGTTCTTTTTAAGAACAGAAAAATCGCTTTAAAACCCCAGATATTACACTAACTGTATTAAAAAGCATCCATTGTATATCTAAACCATATTTATGAATTGTTTCATTATTTCCAGTTTAAAAACATTCAACGCGCCGATTTGTTACTTCGAACACGTTCAGATTGTATGTACTTTTCAAGAAGGTTACTAACTGGTGACCATAATTAGTTTGTTCTTCTTTAATAACCTGTCGATTCTTGCCAGTAAAGTGTTATCGCCTTGACAGCTCAGTTGCCTCATTTTAGACCCGGTGCAAAGTCTCATCAGTATCTTGTATCTGTTTTGTCCATGATGTATTTGCTTCGTTGTACTTTTCACACCACTTAACAACGGTGAAAACATCTTAAAGCATAAAATGATTGCTAGTTAATCAGTGTACTTATCTTCTACTTTTGCCTTAATGATTTCATTCAAAGTAGCTTTAATAACTTTTTATTGTTGATCAGCCTTTTTCATAATTTGATTAACAATGCATTTTGAAGTAGTCTATCTATATTTATTGCCTAATCAAGGCCTGGGTTATGCCAATGAAGATTGATTGTGTTCGGGGTATTTTGAAGCAAGGCATTCATATGAGTGCAGGTACACAGATGAAGGACAGTTTACAGTCTTCCATGTATATCAAATTGTACCATCCTTTTCTTGCTTGTTCAAATGAGCACATGAAACAAATGAACCACTTTATGTAGATAAACTACTATTTACTGGTTAAAAAAGAATCAAATGATTCATGGTTGTGTTTTTTCTAAAGGAGATAATATGAACATTTTACATATAAGTTACTGCAAGGTGATGCAAAAAGTGATTTTAGGGTGTCGCATCCTCACCGTACTGTCACACCTCTGGTGGCATCAATGCTTAATGATCCCTCATCGACATGTAGTCTAGATATGGTCGACATCGTTCAACGGGGACTCTCAAGTTTCTGACGATTCTTCAGGGGTTTGTGATTTATATTTCACTACATTGGGTAGTGTCTATTTATATTGTTCAAATTTGCATGTTCTTATGTTCCCGATGCTGACGAGTACGTCGTAGTTTATGGACAGCAAGTGTCGATGCAACAGGAACCTATAGTTTCCTTGCTGCTACTTCACCCCAAAAGAGGTACATGTATTTGTATCAACAGCAATAATGATAGGCTATATATGTAGCGCATATATCCATGTCCGTGAGATGCTCAAAGCGCACACAATGAAAAGTTCCGGAGTCACTATATACATGTGAAAAAAAGAGATTATTGGGGGGTCACTGATGAAAAGCTAATTTGTAGAGGTATGCCTTTAGATGGCTCCTGAACAAGGAGAAATCAGTACACAGGCGGAGATGCTGAGGAAGATTGTATTCAGATCGGGTTAACCCCACTCTAAGTAAACTTAGTCTCAGTGTTATTCGTTACATTCCACCACTGAGTCTAACAAACGCTAGTAGAAGGTGGCTTCAGGTAACCTTTGAGCAACCTATGACCGTCCAATCAATAGCGAGACGGTTAAATATATTTAACCAATCAGACAACGGCTACTACTTAGGGATCGGAGGGAGTTACAAAATATTCAGGTCAGTGACACCGACATCTCCACAAACAAAAATCCGCATATAACACCTTGGGGTTTCTGTTGACATGGTTACCATTAGCTAATATTTCCGCAAGATGACATCCTTGAATGTTGCTCAAAACACTATTTTCAACGACTGTTTACTCACCGTTGTCATGGTTGTAACGTGCGCTGTGTGCATCACCCGGAAGCGATCGTACGCTAAATAGCATTCGGAATCGTTCGGGTACGTATCTCCAGAGATACGTGTGAATGTCCCTTTCGCGAATTGGTAAGCTGTGTTCTGATTGGCCAATCCCAAAGGTTACCTGACGCGACCTCCCATAAGGTTTTGTTAGACTCAGTAGTGGAGTGTAACGAAAAGTACTGAGGATAAGTTTACTTAGATTGGGGTTAACCCATCCAGAGTCATTGTATTTCTATTGTTCAGGGACCTGAACACTGCGTCGAATGGATAATAGTTGTTGTTGTTTTTGTTTTTGTTGTTACTGCTGCTGTTGTTGTTGTTCTTGTTACTGCTGTTGTTGTTGTTCTTGTTGTTGTTAGTGTTGTTGCTCTTACTGTTGTTGTTGGTGGTGGTGTTTTTAAAAGATATCTTTACTTCAGCAATGTTGGGTATATAGTTGATGAGGCAGGTATTTACAAAGTCAAGGTGGTCATGTGGGTTCATCAGCTGAACTCCATGTTGTAAATGTATGTATATAAACGTATCTGACCCAGTGTCGTATATAAGGATCTAACACAAGCGTCTGACACTTGGGAGTTAATTTATTACAGAATATTTATATAGCGCACATATCCATGCATCTAGTGCTTACCCAAGGCGCTTGTATATGGGTCCTTCCATCCTTGGATGTCAGTCTCAACGTCACGTCGTATTATCAATCTCTACTCCCTGGGAATATACAACTCTTGCTGCAACTAGGCGCACCGAGTTTTGTTGTGGCACTCTCATCCGAACGAGGTACCCAATTCACTGCTGGGTGGACCGGTACACGTAGTCACAGTACTTTGTCCAAGTTTACTGCACGTTGTTGTACCCGCAAGTAGGTGAATGCATGTATTCGTGTAGCCACTATATGGTCACATACCAATGGATTTGTAGGTTCTTTTAAGTGCACAGGGTTGTGTACTGTACACTAGGGGTTGTGACCGCACATAATGTTGACTCCAAGGTTTTTACACCCGGTCACAGGTGGGCTCGATCCCGTCACCTCAATCTTGTATCACTAGTCTGGCGCCTTAACCAGCTCGCCCACCGCGGTACAATAAAGAAACAAAGTTAAATCATTACGATATGACATCTTTGAGGGAACCCTCTGAGGATAAACATGTGCTACTGGAGACTCTTTGGCACCAAGTTCTGAACATTTTTTAACACTAGCTAACCAAACACAGTAACAAGTCACAAACACACTGTATCACTTTGCTTGCAAGGCACATTTATTGAACGAGACAATCACAGTTGACACAACACAACACAACACATACAACAACAATGTTGACATACACACGGCGACGTGGGAAGACAACGGACACACACTGAGAGACAGATAATGGCTAAGGTATCAGGTCACCTCTTGAGCAATAGACGACAATGTTTCGATAGGGAACAGTGCATTGTATGGAACTTGTTACGACACCACAATTGCTGGTGATTGTACCCAAGGAGGAATATATATTTTGTAAAAGTGAACAACTAACGTCAGTTGACAGTTGGCAGGCACCACCACCGATTCAAGGATCGTGCTTTCAGTTATACTTTCATGGACTTTTCTGTTACTTTAATACCGAATGGAATTTATTTCAGCGCGTTTTCGAATCTGGGAGTTCCTTAGCTTGGGGAATTTATGTTCATTTGTTTAGATTGTTTTACAAAATATCTAAAACACATTCCGTGTATAAGCTCATCAAATGCACTGTACCCATTTATTGCCTGCATGCAGCTCAAACACAAATGACCTTCATATTGATGTTCAAGGTCGGATTTGGGTTTCAGTTAATTCCTGCTGACACAGGTGAGTTGCTGGATGACTTGGTATCGGGCAGTGACCGGTAGTTCGGCGATCTTAGCGTATTCGCGGCTGTTGATGAGTTTGCGAATGACTCTGGCCTCGCGACTTCCTCTGGTGACACAGTGGAAGGGGACATCGGCGGGACTGCGTTGTTCCACTCGACACGTCTTGGGGCAACGTTTCACAGGGATGATGGAGTAACAGGTGATACCTTTTGTCTTACGGTACTTCACGATCGGGGCCTCGACAGGTGCACAGCTTCTGTCTGTAAGGAAATGCATATGATGATTAGAGCCTTGTTTGTTTGGCAATATTCCGACAACAGGAGGAGCTGAATCGGAGCTCACATGTTATGAGGAACGATCCGCGCTCTCGGTATATAATGACCCTATGGTATCTGGATGGTGTCGACAGCAGCACCACTATCTATCAATACTTAACATGAAAGTTTTCACTTAAACAACGTTCATAACTTGGCAACATATAAACAACATACTTTATTAGTTCATGTTCAATTGATAGAAAGACTGTATGGTTGTATAAAACCTACATGACATTAAAACACGAAACATAATAATTAACGTATGAAATAACCTTAAAAGCAAAACTGTAAATTCAAAGTTTGATATTTAGTATATTTACCTCTGAGAGAGAAGGCCGAACACTCTAATATAATAGTACCGTGCCGGACAAAAGAAAGTGTGCGTTTGATCAGGATCTCTCCCAATAATTACAAACGGTATCAAAACTTTCGAAGGCCGAAAACATTCCCTACATACTGCAAACGTAACGTCGAACCACGACTGATACCCATTTCACCATAATGTTACACCCCCGTCTACGTGTTATTACAATTCTGTTTTAACCTCAATATAGCATGGGTGAATACTTTCTTTTATCTGGCAATCTATACACAGCATTCATCTTACCCATCCGAGTAATTATGTGAGGCAAGGTAGGACGAGGACAGTTAGCTCCCTTGATGATGTAGCTCGCAACGAAGGGCTCGGGTGTGTTAAAGAAGCTTCCGTCAGGGGCCTCGAACTCGTAACGTTGTTGACCGTCCATGTTGCTGCACAAACCGCAGGTCTTCAGTTTGAACAACGGGGAAGCCTGTAAGTGATACAAATGAGAAAAGAACTCAGATTTTGTTAAAGGAGCGGTTTCAAAAGCTCTACTTTACAAGCAGGTTTATATTCATAATGTTACCCTTAGTTCTTTTACCTTTCGCTCCAAATATGTCTAACATTGCATACTTCATGAGTATATGGACAAAACAATAAAAACAGATTTCAAAGGTCCATGTGTCAGCCAGTTCCGATTCCCTAATCATTATGGACAGAAGGAGAAACCCCTGTTTCACATGTCCATGAAGCAAACAGCCGCGATTTCATCCCCATTATGGACCAAATGATAAATACATGTTTCGCACATCCGAGTGCCAACATTACGGACATAAACATAAACACTAACCCATAATCATAAGGAAATATTTCATACGGGTCATCATTTCTTAAATCCATGAGGACAAATAAGCCCATGTTCAATTTCCAGGTTTTACTGGAGGTCGATAAAATATTTCGATCCTATCGCACTTCGGGTCGGGCACAGATCACAGAAACCTGTCTTACACACTATCACCGAGGGCTACTGTTTTCTCAGTTCTCGCCCATTACAGAACATTAACGTATTCGGGTGTATTCCACTGTTGCATGAGAAGTGGAATTGAATATTTAATGCAGTCAATACACATTCATCAACACACATTCAGCAGATAATTCAACCTCCTTCACTGTTCTGTCCGCTCGCTGATATTAATTCAGAATGATTGACAGCTGTCATGCAATATTTGACTGTATATTCCTGATGAGAAAATAGCCCCATTTTTCATTTCTTAAGTCATTTATACCGGATTCTGTGTATATAGATTTGTCTGCATCTCATGAAGCACAAATTGGACAGTTCAGAATTTGTTTGCCTAATCAAAAACATGAGATGTGTTTTAATGGACAATTTTCATAAAACATGAGACATAATGGTATCATTTACTGATTATTGTTAGAAACAGTCTTGTTTATCTGTTGGGAATCGCCCCTGTGAACTATATGTGTATCGTTGCGTTTAAACTGTTCTATACGTTTCTATCAGTTCTTGCGAAACTCGATAACACATTAACGCAAACCAGAAGCGTCAGTCGACCTATACTGAGTTTTAATTATATCATTTCCTAATTATCCACTGACCTTCTGTGTCTTCTAAGTGGTTTTACCATTCAGTTACTTTCAACAAACATGTTTGTGGCGTCTCAGTACTGGAATCACCAATAATGGCACAGATGTAAAAGAAGCTAAATTTAATTGTTAATAACACCATGTTTCGGAGTGTATGACAGATATGTCGTTGGGACAGGGTCTGGTTGGGTGGGGAATGTATTCCTGAGGTTACATCCGTCATTATTTGATTCCACACGTGATATATGCTTTCCTGGTCAGGTGGCAAAAAAGCCACTTTGAACATAAGCTTATATGGACTGTACGATTTTAATATTCTGCAATTATTTAATTATACTACTAACTGTTACCAAAAGGTCATGTGTTCAAGATGTCCTTAACAAATATACGTGAGCATCTAACGATGAATATGCTTCATGCGATTTATTTACCTTAACATTGTCTGCATACATAACAATTGTCTACTGGGACGATGGGGCAGCCTAGTTGTTAGGCGTTCTCTTGTGACGCCGAAGACCCGGGTTCTATTCCCATCATGAGTTCAATGTGTGTCTCCCGACGTGATATTGCTACAAAAGCGGCGTATAATCACTCACTCACTCACTCACTCACTCACTCACAAGTGTATACACACCGTCATCGAGACTAAGTTGCCGTCGGTTCTGATGTAGATTCCAAGAAGTGGCAGCTCGATGTTGTAGAGCTCTTCCAGAGCAATCTTCACAGCTACAGCGGCCCTGAAAACAATGGATTTAGATGGAGTCATTGTCTCATACATTCTCGTACCTGACGCCTGGTGTCCGAGCTACAGGATGTCCATAAACACTGCACCTCACTTAAATACTACTCCTGACACGCGGACGTGGAACCGATGACCCCTAGATAAAGCGCACAAGCCACCGCGTGGTGTTCACTGGCGACACATTACGCATGAGATAGAAGGGCCGACCCCAAAAGAGAAAACCCTTACACCCGGTAATATTACACTTGTCATATGCACATGACAGATATACCACTGTCGCCACCCGTAAAAACACTACCTGGTATCTACGTCGCACTACACTTGACACCCGTAAATACAGCAGATGACACAGGTACCACACATAATACCAATACACTGCAACTGAAACCCAAGTACCTGACACCCAGAAAAACCGCTACGCCCAGAGATAATACACATGCTACCCGTCAACACTAGACCTGGCACCCGCTTATACTAAAAGCTGACACCCACATAGAACTGTTCATGGCTATAACGTCAGACCTTCCAGGGGTCCTATGACCCGTCATCTCTCACACGAGACGTGGAAATCTGTTGAGCAATGTGACATCTCCTTTGCACTTACTCTCCGTAGCTGACGGTCTTCTCCAGGACGAAGGGCTTGGTACGGGTCACAGTAACGGGGTCTCCGTCAACAGTGAGAGTAGCGCCGGCTGTAGCGGCGGTCAATCGGATTTTCTTGCCCTCGGCAATTATCTCCAGGACCTGTATAGAGAGGGTTTATACCAATATTAAAGGCAGATTACAGGTCTACAGCCAATGCAAAAGTTGCGAGGCCCAGGCTTGCCTTTAATGTACCGTGTTCAGCGTGGACATCGCTGGTGTGAACAACTGGCGAAACGTTTTAACGTCAAACGCTGAAACGTCAAATATATCAAACAAACGTGAGCTCTGTGACATATTTGTCAGAAAACTGACAAATAAACGAGGTTGTAGGTTGAGAAAAGGTTATACTCCGTCAAGGATTTAGAGAAAAACGTCAACACATGAACCGTTGCATTCCACTTGCAGATGAACGATGAAGGGTGTTCGTGGACAATGACATTATAACGTGAGTTATAACAAAAACACAACTGGACATAAGGTTGCAATAGTAGCACAGAGCCATTGCAGCGTTTTACTTTCCTATGGAAGGACAGAAACCGAAGGTCGTAAACGAGAAGCTTTTGAAGATGAACCATAATACGGACAATTTTATATTCACGCTCACGTCCTCACATTTACATTTAATCATAGACCACAAAAAACGGGAAACATAAATCGCAAAAACCTCCACTACAGAAAGGCTTACAGGAACGTGATTTTACTATTGAATCGATGATGATTGGGAGGTCAAAAAGTACAGATTCAAGAATCCTCCTGGTCTACCTTTTGGCTGAAATCGTCCGTGGCGGTGCTCATAGTGATAGCAAATGTTTTCGTTGGAGAACAGTCCATGGCCAGAACAACGGGGCAGGTGCCTATATCCGGAAGTGTGTACTCAACACCATCAAAAGTGCGAACAGTCTTGAAGTAAGTCTTGCAGGTGACTGAAAAAGACACGCTGGTTAAACGGAGTTATAAGCATTATTTCAATGGTGTTGAGCGTCATACAGCTACTGTATATGTATGTATGTCGTGTAGCTGGTATGTTCATGAATGTACGTCATGTAGCTTTAAGTTGTTGGATGTACGCCATGTAGCTGGTATGTTGCTGAGTGTATGCCATGTAGGTGTTATGTTGTTGAATGAACGTTATGTAGCTGGTCTGTTGTTGAATTGTTGAATTACGTCATTTAACTGGTATGTTGTTGGATGTACGCCATGTAGCTGGTATGTTGTTGAATGTACGCCACGTAGCTGGTATGTCATTGGAGGTACATCATGTAGCTGATATGTTGCTAAATGTACGTCATGTAGCCTGTATGTTGTTGAGTTCACACAGCCTACTTGGAAGGTAGGGTCCGAGATATGGAGCCAGCGTCAGTCGTGTCTGCGCCGCCGGTCTAGTCATGGCGACGGGCACCGTGAGGACATCAGTCAACGGAGTCTGGATTCCGTACAGACACGTTGTATCGTTGGGTGTCATGATGAACCAGTCACTCTACAACGAAATATATGGAGTAGGAAATAATGTTATAATCGAGATAAGATTTGTTTCATTGTTGTCGATCGCTGGATCCAGCAATATTTTACCTTTGTGGCGGTAGTCTGTAAATAATCGAGTCTGGACCACATAATCCCGTGATCTATATCACGAGTATCGGCCAACGCAATATATGTTACAATTACCATCTACTGATCAGCAGATCCCGTTTCGTCGCCTGTTACACCAAGCACGGGTTTTCTAAAGGAACAATACTAACCCGGATGCCCAGGTTTCGCCAAATGAACCTAAAAGGCAGCTAATGAGCGGATTGTCAGTTTGTTGTAGAAAAAAACATATCTCTAACATCTGACCCATACTCATGGTATTGTCTGAATTGTACAATCGGCATTGCTTTTGGCAGACATTACATTCGGATGTGAAGGATATTTTGTCATTTTCAGTCTAAAGTAAACACACATCCATTAAAAGGGAATACTAATTATTATAGTGGTAGAATTGTAGCAGTGATGAAACATCTGGGTTTGGACCCTTGATACATCAAGGACAAGGAAATGAAATTAAATCCATTGTAACCTAAATATGATGTAACGATTGTTCTAAGTTGGTCCTGAACTAAAATGTGATGTGTTGAAATGCCATAATTTCCTAAATGTTCCGGGGCATGGAAAACTATCAGTTCATGCTGGATCACCAGAATAATAGAATAAAAGATTGAACCCCATGATTGAGCCTGCTTCGTTATTTGCTTCTGTGGGTAGAACTATTACGAAATGAATGAAACACTGAAACACTAGGAGTAGGATTTTCAGCTCTGGTAATAGCAACACATCAATGTTACACTCTTATAACATATTCATAGTAACAAAGTGAAGGAACGACGGAATTACGATATTTACTTATTTTTATAGATTGTTTTATTTCCGTTTTTATTACAGAAACTTGAGTTATCATAGAATTGAAAATAATGCTAGTAACCACACTAATGAAATCATTTTTATCTAATTCCATAGAAGTGTTTTCGTTTTACATGCTCTCATGTGTGAAAACTTGAATGAAAATCATGGAATTAAATGAGTGATGAAAGTAGTACCTTAAGGTCAAAGTTCACGCATTAGCCAATCAAATCACTCGACGGTGTTATGACACATATGTGTCATAACACTTTGTTATGAAACACCTTTACGAAGTACCACGTGGGTAATATATAACGATATACAGTCACTCACTGCGGGATTGTCAATTCTTGCTTCGTTCATGATATGGACCACGCCTGGTTTCCTCTGGACTGGGGGTTGAGTAGCAGAATTCCAGTAGTGCCACGCGGTAAAGAAGTGAGTCATTCGGTGGAGAGTCAGGTACGCATATTCCGAGATATCAACCTTGAAACAAGAGTTTGGGAGTCAGTCATTGTCTTACGTCGCATCTACGATATCAGTTTAGGTGATATATACTCATGACACAGTTATGTGAACTCTGAAAATATATAATGCCAGAGTAAAGTCAGTCTCGAATTTCTGCCTCTTATGACGAGCATGGTCGCCTATAATGACAAACGTAGCTTGCTGAAGGCCTATTCTACCCCGAGCCTTCGCGGGTCCGGCTTACGGTATTAGCTAAATGAACACCGGGTGTTCTGTAATCTCCCTGGTTACAGATGGTTCTACATATCAAAAGGAACACGGTGATATTGTTTAGCATTGATTATTGCTTTGTTCAATACATATATCTCATATTTCCTCCTTGTCTGAATCTGTACTCCCAACATAAGGCATAGATTTGTCCACGACTGTACTGATCCTGTAAAATGGCACCCTTACAAATTTAATGAAAGTCTGAGCTTTCATATAAGAATATATTTAAACGATTTCAGTCAAATAGCTGCACTAACGAAATGAACATTGTCACACTACGAAGGTTTGAAATATATATTCACGGTGCCATTGCACAGAGAAATCCACAGCTATAAGATTGCGATAAGCACATGTTACAGTATGGGAGTTATAATGTTTACCTTAACGCTAAGACTGGCATAAGTCATTATTAAAAGATGGAAGCTATATTCACCTTAACGCTAAGACTGGCTTGAGCAATTACTAAAATATGGAAGTTATATTCACCTTAACACTAAGACTGGCTTGAGCAATTACTAAAATATGGAAGTTATATTCACCTTAACGCTACGACTGTCTTGAGCAATTACTAAAATATGGAACTTATGTTCACCTTAACGGTAAGACTGTCTTGAGCAATTACTAACATATGGAAGTTATATTCACCTTAACGGCAAGACTGGCTTGAGCAATTATTAAGGCATAGACGGTACGTTCACCTTAGCGCTGATATCGAAGAATTTGTTTATCTAAGATAAGAAAACAAAAACGGTATATAAGCACGTACTGGGTCATACTCGGCAATGAGATGTCTATGGTGGAGAGAGTTCAGAAGGTGGTAGATGGGATGTTCTGGAATGTCCTGAATCACTTCCGCTTCTTCACGTGCAATGGCCAGTTCTATTCCTTCGTCCCTTGACATCGGGCATACTTGTTGGCTCTCCCACATCAGCTGTTCTATGCTCTTGCTTGCATGCACCTGAAAGATGTCATTGATTGTTGGAGCATAGTTGTGTTGCTTAAAACTGATTTAGAAACTATTTTTTATGTGCAATCATCACTAAAGATTAGTGTAAGGAGCTATGGTTTACCCTTAAGTACAAGTGAATATGATATTTGTCGACCTTTCAAAATGCAGTGGAAGATAGGATTATATCAACAAAACCGTTTAATTACCTTCATTATGATCGTCTTTGGTGTCGTACCAATGTTGCCAAACGTGATGTTGAAGTATCCAGTGATGGCAAGAGGAAGGTAATTCGATTCCATTTTGGTGATGGGATTGATTGGAATAAGTGGAACGCCATTGCCGGTCTTCAGGGGTGGCATTGGCTTCACGTCACTCATCTCAACGCTACCTATCATGACAACTCTTGCCAGTTCTCCCTGAAGATCCTCCAGGTCAAAGTTGATGGCCACGGGGTTGTCCAGTTCCGTCTGTGCAGATGTCACCAACTCTTTCAACTTTTTCAGGACTTCTTGTTGAACAGTTATAACATGAGCAAACATAGGACTGAGGCGCCCGAGGGGTAGACCCCACAGTTGGATCCAGTCAATCTTGCTCTGAATACCTCTGCACGTATTGAGTATGGTCATCAGCTTCGGTTGAATGCTCAGCAGAGCTGCTCGTTTGGTAGCTGCAGCCAAGTTTTCTATTTCCGTTCTAAGTTCTATTTGCTTTTGGGTGGTTACGCTAATCGCCATCTCTACCATACTTTCGGACATCGGCACTGAAGCTGTGACTTCAGGTTGCGAGGCTGTACTCCAGATCTTTTCAAAAGCAGCCGTTGTTTTAATTTCGAGTGATTCAACGGTGAGTAGGGTGATGTCACATTTCCTTATGATATCAATGCTCCTTGCGATTTCCGAGCTGTAGAAAACGTTGCTCTTAACGTACACCTTCAGTTCCGTTACGACATCACGCAGCTGGTAAATAACAAGTAATGTCTTCTCAAAGATGGTTACGGTTGGCTCAACATTCGACGAAATCAATTTTTCTGCAATTATTTCTATTTTGGTGGCGATTTCCTCAGCGAATTCAACCACACTGTCAGCTATCGAGAAAATTTGTTCCGGAACTTCCAGAGAATTGGAGAAAGGTGTGTACATGCTCAAGCTGCTAACTTTGTTCATCTCAAAACCAACATCCATCTGTAGCTTCTGGAGTATCTTCACAGTTGCCAAGTCACTCTCCATGAGTATTGGAGTTAGCGCTAACAGCTCATACCTTAGCTTCACTAGAACAGCAGATGCGATTGTCAGCTCTGATATTTGGGCTTTCAGGGCACGCATGACATGGCTGAATTGGCTTTCATTTGTTGGAGATGGTATCACATTATTTTTGTCAACAAGAGTGTTCAGAGAATAGTACACCATTGTATGCTGAACCGACAGTTTGGTAAGAACTGGAACAATATTGAGATCAATAGTGTCAGCTGTTTTCAAGGCAGTGGCAAGTACTGGAATGGTTTCCTTTGCCATACCAACAACATCAATGACAGGCTGCAATGATGGATACGTTGAGACTTTTCCAGTTGCTTTGATTGTCTTCAGAACACTAAATTGATTCTCACTAATTCTTACGAACTTTGGCCACAGCTTTGTCAGTGTTACCTCCATAGTTTCTGGTGGGGGAGGAATCTTTGACAGCATGTCTGCATGCTGGATTATTTGTTCATCGAGGTTTGAGATCAGCTGCTTGCCCTTTGAGTATAATGTATCAGCTTCTGGCATGATGCCCACCGCTGAAGCTCTTAAGCAAGCTCCCGTGACTGTTTCAAGGATCGTATAATGTTCACAAATGCAATACTCTAACACTGGGATGACGAGAGATGACGTGGGGGGATCCTGTGCGTATTCTTGAATCTTCTGGATAACTGTCAGCTGGATCTTTTCTATTTCTGCCAGCTTTGCAACAATGGCATCAACATGCTTAAGGACAAAGATGGGATCAACAGCCCTCTGCCACACAATGTTTGCCCATTCCGAAAGTACAATAATTTTTCTCCATTCTGGGAGCAGGGCGCGGACTTCAGTACTGTTTGACCTTGCAAATAGCTGGAAGGCTAGCTTCTTTAAGAGCGCCTCTGGTTTGGGGTTTCCAGTGAGATGCTGGATTCTCCTTTTGAGCAGGGACACTACAGTCTGGTTGACCTGGGCTAATACGGGACGGTGGCTCATAAAACGAGTCATGAACTGGAGGTCTTGGTGTATCTGGGTTTGGTAGCTTGGGTCTAGAAGCATCTTCGGCTCAATGAAGCGATTTGGGTACTGGAGCATTACCTGTGTGATCATCTGAAACATATTGAACGGACGATGCACTGTCATAATATGATGTGGGATGACGAAGAAAGATCTGGTTCAAGTTACTTGTTCAAGACGTTTTAAATAAGACAAAGTTGTCTTCAACAGAGTGACCGTCGTTTTGTATATAGTACCGAAAAGTAATTAACTAATGTTGTTGTTTTTTTCTCACTGTTTACTCCTTTTCGTAATGTTTTGCATTACCTTTCACTAATGCAATACAGTGCACTCTGTCCAACTCGGAATGTGTCTTTCTCGGATTGCTGTATATACTGGGCTGAACTTACGGTCCCGACGTAATCCTTCTGTGTTGTCATAATGTAAAAGATCTATATCTCGAACTATTTCGGATTTCAGACCAAAGTGTCGAACCAAAAGGGTAGTTGCACGTAAAAACATTGCTTTATAATGGATATTGCCATTAATGAGCATTGATGGTAACTTGGTTAGGTTAAATATTAATTTACAAACTGCACTGTAACTTCAGACCCACCTCCCATGGCATAGGGTATGCTGGCAGGGCCGTTCTAGCAACCCTAAAGACCAGTTGATTCATATGTCCCCTGTTAACTGACTGCCACAGGGTTTCAAACTGAAGCTTTCTCGGAATGGCTTGTGAACTGGCATCAATAGTGGCAATAATTCCCCACTTATGTCCAACAGGGCTAAGCCTGAGACTGTCGCCAAGCTTAGCCTGGAGTTTGGCCTTGAGTTCGGAGATGCTGATGTCCTTAGCACTGAGGTCGGGGAAGTCTTCCAAAGAGGCTGCTCCTTCGATGACCCTGGGATCAGTGACATCCTCCTCTGCGCATGACACATAACAAAGGGTGAGACGACCAATAGCGCAGTCACAGCTAGAGACGGCAACATTTTCCGAACCTCCTGATTGCTTGATAGGTGTGCCAGCTGCCACCTGAGCCTGGAAAACCACGGCCTCTGGCGGACTGGGACCAGGTTTCACAAACACCTGTACTGTAGCACGTCCAGCCATAAGTAAGGACGGGGCGATGTTACTGCCATACGGTGATGCACGTGACACACGTGCAATCATGTTCAGGCCCATGGTATTGTTGCCACACTCGAGAAGATCCTGAGACAGATGAATGGATAGGTAATTGGTTATTGATGCTGATACAACGCAGGGAACAGATAGTTTAGTGTAGTTATTGTTACTCTATGAGATGTACTTTATAATACGTAGACCTCTAAATTCATAAATGCTAGACTTGTCTGTTTCCATGCGACAGAATGTCAGTATCATGTACACTTGCACTATTATAATGATTATTCCCGAATATTCGGATTGCTGATAACATGTTTGCTAGTTCTGATTTTAGCTATTGAGTATGATCTATATTACTCCTCCCTGTAAATGAAAGATGTTGGAAAAATGTAATTGTCGCCTTTTCGTTTAATTACTAGATATATTGCATGCTATATAGTTGCCATGAATTGCATATATCCAATATATCTCCAACCTCAACAATTCTGGCGCCCTCTGCAATCTCGATTATCTTCTCTTGGTTTACAGGGGTGATGGTCTGGAAGGTCAAGGGGAAGCAATCCACCTCTACTAAAGGCTCCTTCTGTGAATAAAATACCGCAACCACCTTAAAAACATTTACCACAAGAATATTCCGTTTAAATACGTATTACCAAATCCTTCTAAGTAACAAGTCAAACATTGATTACACAACGGTCTCGTTTCCTGTTGACTGGGTTCCGTCCCGATACGCAACTTGGTGTAATAACCAGTCCAGACTTTTAAGATTACTTCATATAACTCTAAACATGAATATACATCTGTATAATCTGATACATATAAGCGTTTGTAAATTGCAAAACTACGCCCCGTCTAATTCTTGCAAACACACGGCACAACGTGTTGTGTCGTACAGCGAGCGCTGACAACGGAAACCTGGACATAGTGGAAATTTCAAAACGAGGCTCTGGAGGTAGAAATGTTTGACTGTCTGGTACGGAATTGATAGTATATTAATCTCATTATGCGTTTCAAAACTGCACAGGTGTAACCGGTGAGCTAACTGCATTGTGAATCATTTTACGACCCTATCAAACAGGGACAGCCTGCGCCGTTTAAGATAAGGTGATGGTGCCTACACCTCTCCATAAAATACAGAAATACGATGTTATTAAACTTCAAAATTAAACTTTAATTGTAAATACTATTTTTTACGAAACAAGAAATAGGGATTCAGTGAAACTTAAATTGTTTGTAATGTCTATTTTCTCTTTCACACGAGAAAATTCTGATCCGCAGAAATCCGTTAATGAGACTCATGTTTCGGTATGTTATCGCGGATGACAAAGTTTACACAGCTGAAAATGCATAAGTTTGTATGCAAAAAGTTCACTGTGAAATCAATAAACAACAAATTTTCACACAATTAGCAATGGGACCATAAAAATAAATTTACAAATCAATACAAAGGTTGATAAAGTAATTACATGATTTATTCAGAATGTGACATTACACAGTTCTGTGATGATTACACTGGGAGTACGGAATGGCAATAGTACAGATACGTTTAGCAGCACGAAAAGCTTTTGTGAAATGAGATGTTCAAGTGCAACTACTACGTGTTTAAACCATTATCATGATTGTTCGCGAACCTTCACGTTTAATATCAACATGTCGTGGATCCAGTATCACTTACCTGGATCGGGGGAACAATGGCTGCAATAATCTTCCTGCTGGCCAGATGTGCAGTCACTTCGCCATCTAGAGGTGCATTAACTTTGGTCTTGATGCGCAGACCAGCCCCGACTCCCGTGTGGAAGGCATGCACGGCCAGGTATCCATTTATCTCCATGACCGCACTGTCACAAAGAATAACATCACATGCAATATATTTCCCGACAAACGAAAGTGTGCATCCATGCTTGGTTGCTATGGTGATATATTTGGTACTGGTTTACCTTGTTTAGACGCTTTGTTTTCCTGTAAAATATTTGAAAACCGTTTTACTTCAAATCTTCTTGTGTACGTTTAAGAGTAAATTTTGATTCGAGCGATAGTCTCGATCATGAACGGTGTCTATTGATAATGATCACCTTTGTCAAGTGTACTGTTTCCCAAAGGGGAAGGTGTATTTGTGCTGTATCAATGACTTTTGAAGTTAATATAAATGTCTGCATAACAACGTAAGTAATAGATACACGTTGAATAGAAACTGGATTGGGCACATATATAGCTTAGTGATTGTAGAAATTATCATATATTGTTACATAAAGCTTTATTTTACTACCTACGTTGATAATGATCACAATAAATACAGATTTAGATGAGACTAATATTTATGATCGATTAGTGTGCCTTTTGTGTTAAAGGCAGTCATTCAACTGGAGCACATTGATGTTTAGTGAAGTTTTAGTAAGGCAAAATATTTTACCTTGGATTAACTTTGAAAATGGCTTTGACTTCAACCGGTGCGGATTGCCGTCTGCTTTCGAACAGTGCAGGGGTGACCTTGGCAATTGCATTGCCCTTCACCTTGATGGCAGCAGTGGCGGCAACTCTCGCAGACACAGGCATACCCGCCTCCGTGGGGAGAAGAATGTCGGCATCCCCGAGAAACATGGAATCGATGACATCAATTGGAACCTCGATGCCCGCCCCTGTCTCCTTGTACCTCAGGGTCAACTTGCCTGTGGAATGAGTAGCTCTATTTCACGCTGCCTTGATCGTTATGTCACAAGATATCAGGGAAGGATCAATGATACAGGAAGAACCAAAATTAGGATCCAAAATCACAGGTGTGTGGACAATCAGAACGACTCTGCACAGCAAGCTGCAGTATCCTTGTCTCGAGATACATAAGTAAAGTGCTAGAAATTTATTGTCAGTGTCGAAACGTTTATGAACAGAATCTTTTAGTGGACGCCATTTTATTTAGTGCGTAATGACATGTTGGTCACCACGTTTCGGTGACTCACAATTTTGGGTCGTTCATAGGGAAAGAAACCATCTCTTCCATATCAAGTTTGTCGTGTTTATTTGTTGCACTCATTACACTGTCCCTACTGATAAACTGACTTAGACGGTTACACAAACAGAAGAAGTCTTGTGTACATACCCGGCAGTGGGGATTCAAGGCTGAAAAAGCACAAGTACTATCTTCCCAAAGGCATTACGGTACAACACCTTCCTAATGCCTTATGCAAAACCAAAGAAGACACTCGGCGTCTCTTGAAAGGCATCGATAACGTGGATAGGTTCTCATGCTACTATCTACAAGCTTTCTGGTTTCGAACACCTACGAACTGACATTGCTGCCAATTTACTTTAATCACCGTTCTGCCATTACTAGATTATTTTTTTAAAAGGCGTGAAACATTGTGATTAAGTCACTCACAAACCGGCTTTGGCTGTTTTTTTTTTCTGCCGCACACTGCAATATTCTAGTTATGTTGCTGCGGTCTGTAAATAATCTGGATCAAACAATCCATTGATCAACAGAATGAGCATCGATCTACGCATCTGGGTACGGTGATATGTGGCAACCAAGTGAACGACCACCCGGTCCGTTAGTCTCTTGCGATAAACCTGGTTTGCTGAGGACCAATTCTAATTTGAAGCTTCACGGATCACCCGCTCAAGAACATCACTTTCCTTGTCAAGTACAGTTGGTAGGGTTTGGGGTAACTCAAGTATTTGGAAAGACATATACAAGTCGAAACAGAACAGGTAGGAAATATGTACCTGCAGTAGCCAGTTTCTGCAGAGTTTCGTCCAAAGAGAAGTATCGGAGTTCGTGCCCGAACATCTTGACGTAGAGGGAGCCGGTTGGAGTAGGTAGGTGTCGTGGTGTCACCTTCAGCTGAAATGAGATTAAACGTTACTGTTAGGCAAATGGCTTACATTGTGGAATATTTAGAACAAGTCACCATTGGAAGGGAAGTAGGAAAGATAACTATTACCGTTTCATAAGTACCCAGTCTAAGTAAACTTAGTCTCAGTGTATTTCGTTAAACTCCACCACTGAGTCTAACAAAACCTAGTATGAGGTCCCTACTATTTAGGGATCGGAGGGACTTTCAAAATATTCACGTCACTGAAACAGATGTATCCACAAACAGAAATATAACTCAGTTATTTGACCTGCAGTATATACGCTTTGGAGTTTCCGTTGACATGGTTAACATTACCTAATATTTCCGCAAGGTGACATCCTTGAATATTGCCAAAAACACTATTTTCAGCGACTGTTAACTCACCCTTGTCATGGTTGTACGTACGCCGTATGCATCACACTGAAGCGCGCGTACGCTAAATAGCATTCGGAATCGTTGGGGTGCGAACCTTTTCGAGATAAAAGTTCCAACGGTATGTGCGAATGTGCACTTTCGCGATTTGGTAAGCTGTGTCCCGGTTGGTCAATCTAAAAGGTTACCTGACGCGACCTCCTATAAGGTATCTACCTTTGTCAGTCTGGCTTTTGTAGCCAATATAACTATTGTCATGAAAATGTGCATCAACCACTTCAATTGTATGAAGTCTGATATCTTTCATGTGAAGAGTTTTCTCGTGCATAATGTTACGTACTTGATAACATTACTTGTTTGATAACGGCGTTAGCATCTACACCAACACATCCCGTCTATTACATAATACAGTTGTCTGTCAAAACGAATGTGTTCCTTTCAAATGTGTCAGGTAGTACTTGCCCTTTCTGCGAGTTCCTCCACGTTCGCAGCAACTTCGGGAGTTCTTCTGACTCTAGGCGCAAAGATGTCAAATAGTGACTTCCTGTTTGTCAGCACGCCCTCAGGCCCGAACAGTTTCTCAAGGGCGGTTTCAAATCCTTCTGTATATACACCAACCTGAGCACAATCAGAAACGTAAAGTCAGACAGTGTGAAGTCTCATGATTAATCAACAGTTCAGTATCCTTTTATAGAATAATACCGATCCAAGTACCTTTACTACGTTTATATTTCAAATGACTTTGATGGGGGTTTTTTTCATTACAGCGCTTTGTTTTATGAGATGATACCCTGATATTAGGATGTTAGAGTTAGTGAGTTCAGTTCTACGCCCCACTGAAAGTGATAGTATCTCTTGTCAGTTAATTTGGAGCGTTCTTCTGAGACAAAATACTGAAAATAAATAGGGCGTGAGTGAGTTTAGTTTTATGCCGCACTCAGCAATATTCCAGCTATATGGTGTCTGTTCTTAATCGAATCTGGACCAGACAATCAAATCATCAACAGCAATAGCATCGATCTGCACGATTGGAAATCGATGACGTATGTCAACCAAGTCAGTGAGCCTTACAACCGGACCCTTTAGTCGCCTCATGGGACAAGCATGGGTTACTGAAGGTCAGTATTCTAGGATGCAAGAAAGAATTGTAACCTCGAGGATGCTGGCGGACATGCCGAAGATGTGGGTGTTGAGCACGGTGCTGACGGCCTTGGGGAGGATGCTGCTGTTGGAGCCGATGATCCCCAAGTGGGCGCCCACGCCGACACGCATCTCAGCTAGACAACATTGTAAAGTAGGTTGGATGTTGGGCTCACAATGGCGACTTGCTTTAGTAAATATATGAGTGAACTGGGTTAGGATCGATTTAAACACAGTTATGTCACGGATTGGCAGAACGAAGGAAACACGAAATATTGCATGATATGCAGATACTCACTGTGTCTGGTAATACAAACACATTCAGACGAACCTGGGATTCAATCACAGGACCTTAGGTGTTGAAACACATCAGGCATGCAACTCTGCCAAACTATTTACTACGACCGGGCCCCAGCCAATTCCTCCTTGCTGGATAGTTTATGCGATGAAACAGGCAACCATTCTAGTAATCAAGAGGATTCAGGTATGCCCTGAGTTAATGGTCCGGGTTTAATGCCACTGTGAGCAGTATTCTTTTAACAGAATGGCAGCCGATACTTGAACTGAGTAACGCAGGGGAGACAACTGGCTAGTGTAGTAACTTATCGGGGTTCCATACAACTTACGACTTGCACTGTACATCTCCAGGGTTCGGTAGGCTGAGTACTGCAAACCAGGCGCAACCCTCGGCGCCATGCGAAGTGCTCGGGCGGCCTCAAGGGCGCTGGAAAGATGGCATACACATAAGCTGCTTTTGCCGAACTGATACACATTTTATATCGTTGCAGGAAAAGGAGGCTGCGTCATTGATGACGACAAGTAAAATGGGGATTATCGTCAATCAGTTTCTTTGTGTAATGACGTACATGCACATGTGTGGATTTAATCCCCTAGAAGCTGAACACAAATCAGGGAAACAATACGTACCATTTCGGTACTGGGGTGTCTGAAGATCGAACCATCAACATTCACCTGTCCGGAGGAATTTCCATCCACTACACCACTGGGTGTTTAAGATAACTGCATCAAGACTCAGTGCTTCTTCCGTTAAACGTTGAGTGCATTGAACTAAAACGTATATTTTGCTTTACCACTATAAGCATAGGTGGGAGGTGAACTGGTTTTGTATCTATAATTGGCCTGTCTTAATTAAATACTCCTTGTATCCTTTCACCTGTCTGCATTTTGTAAAGTTTTAATGTTTTAATGGCTTCTCCAAGCCACGCGCCTATGGTCGTGATATTATGTACATTAGTTTCACGTTGCGCCTTTTCCAGCACAAATTTATGTTACAATACTGACGAGCAGTATAAGGCAAATACGGTCTGCATTGTTTGTTATGGTTTGTAAACTGGAGCTGCAACTCTGGAAACATAAATCCTGTCACTTACTTATTTCAACTAATTTATTTTGTATCGTGGGGATTTTGTCCTTATACTGAATAAATTATCTGTCTGTCTCTCTGTCAGTCTATATACATGTGTTTGTGAGTGCTCACCCATAGCATCTATTGCAATGTGCAAGAACATACTGTCCATATAAGGATGGGGTAATCTTCCAGCTGAGATACTTGCTTCCTGAGTGTTTGGCAAAAAGGTTAAACTTCCACGTCTCAAGTCAATGATCCAACAGATAATCAGGAGTGTAGCTACCATTATGAAAAAGTCCTTGCTTGATTTTTGCTTAGAATGTTTGGTAAGCCCTCAGAACTACCTAGATATAAGGCTTTGCAACCTATCGTGCTCAATTACTCGAAACAAATGGCTTGGCACGTCCTTGACAAGCATGTGTACTACTATACATTGTTAACTTGTGCACATTGACTTGTATCAGTCTGAGGATAGATGCCCTGAACTGCACCAACGTAGGAATTCAAGGTAAAGAGGGAGGCCATAACAACAAAAGGATCAGGGGCCTTCTTTTTGAAACGTTCGTAGCCCTACGAACGTCTTAAGCCCATTCTTAACACAATGGCTACGATCAAAGTTAAGATCAAAGTTTAGGGCTACGAACGTTTCGAGAATAAGGGCCCTGATCCTTTTGTTGTTATGGCCTCCCTCTTTACCTTGAATTCCTACGTTGATGCAGTCCAGGTTTGGTCATTTGGTTGAATGTGTATTATTAGCCTACCCCATCGTTCGCTGACAAAATTGATCCCTGGATTGTGATTCAGTCTCGATTATTTACGGACCAATGTTAAATAGAAGCAATATCGATGGAATAAACAATCAAGCTAGAAGTGCGACTACAGGTGACTCACAATGTCTGGAAGCAGGGGTGGGTGGTGTTGGCCATAGTCTCGAGGAAGGTGTACAGGTAGGACGCCACCTGGAGGTCGGGTTCACGTGCGATGTGGCGTGCAAACATTTCGATGATGGGTCTTGCTGGTTGGGCTTTCATAATGACAGTGAAAATTGCGATCCTGATGGCCGCAGAGTCTGTTGTCGTCATGAACACAGGGATTAGGGGTTCGACGACCTGTTGGACAGACATTATCATACTGACTTACAAGGTAATGTGCAGATATTCACTCTGAGTGCGCAGTGTTTATCAGTTACACTCGATATCCGACCTTGAAAGGGTGAATTGAAGATTTAGAGACAATGTATAGTCGCCTGTTGTGAATATAATACATAGTTAAGATGTTGAAATACTCGAAATTTTAACCTTAACTGAGGAATAATTTGCCATTTCTTACAAATTTGTTATCAGGAGTTATTATAACGGGTATCCGGGTAGGATAATAGTGGGTGGGAAACCATGGTAGAAACCATAATTTAGCAATGAAACGACCACGCTTGGTCGTCTTTGCCTTATATTGCCTTCCAGATGTTTTAGACCTGGAAAAGGTTATTACGATTCCAAACTACGAGAACAAAGGTGAATTTGATTGGGTGCATTATTAATTCTAGCCGTATCACTGGTTGTGGTGGTTGTGAATACTGGATCCACTAGATGCCATGCAGTCCTGATGCAACCACTCACCATCTGGGGAGCAAACACCGCCATCCTGTGCAGGGCAAACACAGCCATGAACCTGACAATCTCTGGCAGGTCGGCGTCGGCGATGACGGTGGTGCAGATGGGGATGAGTTCAGGTAGACCGGCGTTACCTGCTGTCTTCAGTGCCATGATCTTCGGTTCCACTCCGGCTTTGCTCAGCTGGGTTCTTATGAGCTGCAAAGATTTTCAGTTTCAGTTATATGACCTAATGTGGGAGACAACCCGGAGAACATCAGATATGAGGGGCAAATTTCGCTGGAAAAAACTGATGGGACGGGTCTGGTGCTGACCTGGATGCGGAACCTGGTATTCGAACCCACTGTAACGTTTGTGCCATGTCTGCCTTTCAAGGGGGTGAATCTTGTCATATCCTCATGAACAACATCACTTTTTAATCAGGATAGATATGACGAAATCCCAACACGAGGAAATGACACAGTGGTAGCGAACTATGCCGTGGACAGGACATTGGATAAAACCGAAATGAATGACTGATAGTCTAACAGACATGATAGTGACGTTTTAAGGAACGCTTGCAGTACGATACAGAGATACACCTGACTGATACAGAGATGAGTATCCTGATCCTCACTGAGTATCAAACATCCCAGCTTTGACCTTGAAAAAGACTTGCCTGAAACCCCGGATTGGTGTTGAGCTAATTGTAAAGATTTTACCAAAACTATAATAACTAATAGGATTTTAAAATTCACGTTGTAATGGCGTTATTCAAAAGAGGACGAGGTAATAGCTTATGTCAGCTTATGTAACGGAAATTTGTTACTGTGAGAACTACATGAAGATTAATGTCTTGGATTCAGTACATTTCAGAAGAATGATCTGAGGCCTACCCCAACAATCCTAGATCGGGTGTCACTGTAGAGCTTCGTCACGTCTTGCTGTCTGGAGAGTAAATGTTCCTTCAATGCCGCCAGTTCTTCCCTGGCAATGGAGTCCTTCTCGTGAACCAGTATTTCGGTGAACGCTGGAATGGTTTCAGAGAGGTGCCTGAGCTCATGTCTCTCGGTAGCTATCAGCTTGTTAGCTATGACACCGATGCTAAGCCACACCGAACGTACGAACTGAGGTTCCTCGCTTTCTCCCAAATTAGTAGCAACAGTCTGAAAAATAACAACAAAAGCGTCATTAACAAACAAAGACGGGGTATTTTACGTAACTATTTTAGGCTTTTTAACAATGTTAATGACAGCGGTCAGACAAACAAAATGGGCTTTTGTCATATATCCACTACACCAAAGACTACTATTTGATTCTGTGGTCATTTATAGCCTTTTACGCCTTCTTTAGAAACGTTCACACAACATCAAACAGGGACACATCAAATATGGGTTTAACAAATCGGGACAATTGGAATATAAATATGGAAGTAGTCATTACACTATTTTCTAGTTATAAGGGCCACAATTTATATATATTTAACGTCCATGTACCTGAAAAAAATTCGTGTGTTTTTTTCGCAACATACAGAGAATTGAAGTATAGAAGATGGCTCACCACCAGCTTATCAATTAGGGTGCTGTTGGGTTCGTTTGCCATGGCGACCACAGTGATGAGGCTGGCACAGTCAGTGGCGGGGATCTTCCTGGCCAGGCATGTGTCTATGATCAGCTTGGCGGACAGGTAGTTGCCAGTAGCAGCCATGGAAGTCCACACAACTTTCCTGATACATGGTACAATTGCATTGGTAAACTTAAGTTGTTACGTTACTACTTTAAGCGAAAATTAGTTAGTCAGTGAGCATGGTTTTATGCAATATACCAGCAATATCACAGCGGAGGACACCAGCAATGGGCTTCACACAATGTAAGAATGTTGGAAATCGAACCCGGGTCTTCACCGTGACCGCCTTAACCATTGGACTACTCCACCGCTCAAGTGTCGTATAGAAGCAAGTGTGATGAAGAATAAACTTTTTGTGAATAGACAGCTTCTTTATTGCTGCTAAGTTTGGGTGTAGGTCCTTAGATCGTCATCAAGCAAGTGATGTTGGTGATTATACATTGTAATTTTGTGTCTGCATAGTTTCGAGCTTGGATAAGCACAGTTACACGTTGATTATTGACCCCTTAAACTGATGCCTCACCTCATGGCCTTCTCGTCATCCGTTTCCGCAGACTTGGGGATGGCGTATGTCTCCCAGATTTCAGTGAGTATCGTCTCGTTAGCTCGCCTCATCATGGTCACAGCGATGACGGGGAAGAGAGTCCCTTCGCCCAAAACTGTTGGTCCCGTTATGCCCTGTGCGGCAGTCTTCAGAGCGTTGACAATCTACAAAGGAGTGCATGGTTGTCAAGGACTATACATATGGTTGATGGATCACTCACAAATACCAGTTCTCCTCCTCGGGTTGTGAAAATCAAAAGCAATCATGTATACGTTACAACACACCATCGCTATCTTGACCGAAAGGAATACGTGCGTACAATATAGAAACGGTGTTTTGAAATTCACGGCACCAAATCGGTGATTTTCTCTGCTCATTCAAGTTAACTGTTTGACGACAATTCGAGGTTTGAGTGTACCAGCGTATTAAATTGAAATTATGGTGTCTACTATACATGTCTAGCCTGGGCACGGAAAAAATAACACCACCTCGACGTACTACCAACTTACGTATTTCTTCATGGCAAAACTCATCTCATCTGCGTTAGGGATCTTTTGTGTAGTCTCAGCAAACGGGTACTGGTTGTCCAAGAAATGTTCTGGCACAAACGTGATGATAGATCGAGGTACCATGGTCATTTCGGCGATACGAGCTATTTCCGTGCTGTCGGTCAGGTCCGTCGCCTCGGTGATATACATTGTCTGACTGGGAACGAGAATTCAGAAATCACTTTCAGTTAAACTGGAACCACTAAGAATGTACGCGTTGCGTGTTCTGTGTTATAGATAGGGTGAGACCTCAAGGAATGCATGTGAGGCGAGTGCATCCCGTCCGAAACATCATTGAAAACATTAGTTTGACAAAGGTCAGAAAAATGACGAGATGGTAGGTTATCAGGAAAGTCACAAAAATATGCCATCATAACTGTAAATTAGTCATAATAACGTCCTGAATTAGTTACTGTTCTGTGCTTTGATATTAAAATGAGTAGGCTCTTTCAGATGTCATAGAGAAAAGGGGGTTTTAGTGTCCCTTCCCTTGTGCTTGCCGACAGAGGTTCACCTATGTCAAGTACTCCAACTGTCACTACCTTAGAAATATAATAATACCCCTTTGCGAACCAACGTAATGATGTTTGAAACTATTTACTCGCCAAAATACAATCTCCCAACTTCTATATATCGAACAATAAGAAGTAACCTATGTTACAACCTACTTGATGATGGTTGAGAAATGACCACGTTCGGCGGAGTACGGGTAGAAGCTGACGTAGCTCTCTCCAACGGCGCTCAGGATGACGAAGCTCTTCCTGTTGCCCTTGAGAGTGTAGCGGACCTGCGCTCCCTCAGTCAGGGCCAGAGTCTAGGGGAGAGCGTCAAATTCAGTCATGAAATATGTGTCGTGTTCATATTACGCCATAATGTATGTAGCTATTGTTCAGCCTAAGACACGAAAACACATCTTTCTTCTACGTGCATATCCGACTCCTTCAACCAGGTAAGTGTGCATACCAGCCCAACGCTATCAGACAAGTGCACTCAAGTGCACTCAACAAGTGCACTTCCTCACACGCTGATCCAGCAGCCCTCGAACCTTCGAATCAGGCGCATATGGACCCAGCAGCCATCGACCCCCTAAATCAGACGCATATGGACCAAACAGCCATTATCATTATCAGAGCCATATTGATCCAACATCCCTCGAACCCCCGAATCAGGCCCATATAAACCCATCAACCATCGACCCCCTTAATGAATTGCATATTGACCCGGCAGCCCCAGACCCCATGAATGAGACGCATATGGACCAATAACCTCTTAACATCTCACCGTCTCTTCCTCACACTCCGCACACTTGTGGACGGAGAACATGCTCTTGTACCAGGCAGGTCTCATGGTGCAGTTCTCGAAGTCCCTGGTCTTGGTGACGATCATGGTTCCCTCGGGCACTTCGGTGTTGAACTCTGGATCCTCTACTGTGTACTTGGTGCGGCACACGCCTGATGCGCTCATCTGCCAGACAGTGACGACAAGGCGGTTCAGTTATAGAGTTGTGGCATGCCATGACAGACAAGGGTGATCTACATTTCTTAAGCCGCTGACAATTAGTTTCACTTCATTCATGCAGGATACCTGTTATACGGATGTTTCATGTTTCGGATACATGATATGCCACAGCGTTTCGATCAACTAAAACCAAGGCGATGGTCGGACAGGCATATGTATGGAACTAAACTACTGTGCCTAGATTTGCGAAGCTCTCTTAGCACTAAGATAGTCGTACGTGCCATACATTAACATTAACTTACAACTATCTTAGCTCTAAGAAAACTTCGAAATTCAGGGTCCAGGATACCAAAGTCATTCATAAACATCGGAATCCACCAGACATAAAAATACTCGAATATGTGTGTACAATGTATCTATCTCCAGAAGGTTCCAGGTGTTAAGTGGGATCACGCTGAACAATTAAGGAAAGCAATGGATGGGGTTGTCCAATAACTGTTGTCCTTCATTACTGAACATACTCAAAGTTGTTTTCGGTTTCCGTGTGTCCATTTGAAAATATGACTTTCAAGACAAGACTAAATGCCTTTTCGTACATTGTATTAAGGGACACGATTTCAAAGTTGTGATCTTACATGTATGCGGAGACGTAATCTTAAACGTGCTGATCTTGTCTATGTAACATATTTATTTCGACATTTGTCTGAGACATTTCACCTCGTATGCAGAGTAGACAGGTTCCGCCAAGCTCTCAACGGTGGGGGCCCATCTCTTTTCCAGGTTGATCTCCAGAAGGCTGAGAATACCTCTCTTGATGTTCACTGACCAGTAAGCCTCGCTCTCGGGCGTCTTTAAACCGGTCACATGACCCATTATATAACTGCAGGACAAAGCAAAGGGAGATAATGTTAAGACAATGGAGTGGGCTTGTGTGGTAACATTTCAGGCTATTCGTTTTCAGAAGGATCCACATCAAACTGCATTGGTCATATGAGGTAACACAAATGAGCCTAGTGTCTGGCCGTCTGGTTTACGTACTTTTTTTGCTGTAGATCGTCGCTCACACTATCGACCACCAGATTGACTGGTCCAGGAGCCATTTTTTACAGTTAGCCGTCATTGAAATGTAATAACTCTGAATACGAAGTTAGGTAAAATACCACACGCCATATGATATCCCTATATTCGTGTGTTTCGCCTGCACACTCTATTAAACACCCTTTATCTCCATGTTTCACTCACCTGAATGTGAAAGGCTCCATGAGGGTCTTGTAGACCACGGGGCAGAAGAACCTGCTCATTTTCTCAGGGTTAACCTGTTCTCGAGTAGGGTTCACATCACGGATGGCGTCGTTCATGGTGAATAGCTCCAAGTCTTCCAACTAGTATAAACAAATACCATTTGCGTACATATGTTGTAGAGTAGATATGAAAATCTTAAAATACTGAAACCATGTCTTTCGGAAGCCTCGAATTCAAGGCGAATCTGGCTCAGATTCTCAGAAAAAAAGATCCGCTTTGTTCTAGCTTTTTGTCTGGCAATGTAAGGCCTACCTGTGCAATGACAACCGACGCCGTGCTGAACTGTAGCCTGATGTTAGCGGTGACCTTGACCCCTGAGTATACCTTGCTGGCTCCTGGAATGCCAGTCACTGTCTGTGCCATGTAGCGGTAAACATATTCCCTCTTACCCGTGTAGCCTGAAACAGAGACATACATAACAAAGTCTTCGGAATACTGTTGTTTTGAGCAATCTACACTTTCTGTGACAACAGTAGAATGGGTTCGGAGCACCTAAAAGTACTTGTTCCTCCAAACAAACTTAAGTCTGAGTTCTGACTTAAGTCTGAACTTTTTCTCAAATTTGAGAAAACGCTTTTCACAAAATGAACTGAAATCGGCAAACTCAAACTATAGGAAACAATTGAGTTTCGTGGATAGATTACTTAAGTTTTTGTGTTTTTGTTTTGTTTTGTTTTTTGTTTTGTTTTGGGTTGTTTTTTTGTTTGTTTGTTTGTTTTGTTTTTGTTTTTTGTTTTTTTTTTTGGGGGGGGGGGCGGTATATTTCAAAAATTGCAGTTGAGTTAAAAATTCAGCTGTTTCAAATTGGGAAACTCAGTTTGAAATCTGAGTAAGAACTTAAGCTTTTTTCAAGATACCGGGGCCTGGCCTCGGCTTGTGTACGATTGTTGGCACGGACGAAGTCCCCAATAGAAGTTCGACATTAGATTTCACTGCAGAATACGTCCAAACATTGGCAGGTAGATACCTCGAGACAAGATGGGGGATAAAACTGGTTGTTTTGGGATGATGAAGCATTTAAATATTGCTTGCTTCAAGGCCTGTTCGAGCGTCTTCTGTTTCATCTAGCACAGCATCCCTTTCAAGGCATTCAATAGTGTATATGGTTCAGACTCAAGCAATTTAGTGAACTCCTTTTGTTATTTATATGGGTTCGGTCTGGGTGTAATAAATGTAAAATTCTCTTCACATTTGGTAAGGTACTCAGTGCAAAGATTCGCTGTGTAAACATATCAGAATCTTCTCACACATGGCTCCTTGTTTACTGTGTTCAATATCACTGAAAGAAAGGATACATACGACAGTTTGTCCAGTCTAAAACAGTCAGTTTAAAACATTAATCATAAAATGAAACTACCGTATGTGAAAGTGGATCATATAAATGTGTAACAGTAAATAACGACCAGCAATCTGCAATATATATATATTCACTTGAGAAACTGTTGTCTTACCCCGTTGCAGGGATATTAAGATGTTAGAATTATGTCCATTTTGCTCCTGTGGTATATATGGACTGCTGTCGCTGACTATGTAATTTCTGCAGATTGTTTAAAATGAGTTCGACAGAGATTTAAAACGTTGGATATGTGACCTAAATACATCATCTTACAACTGTATATATGTGGACTGAATTTCGAAACATACTTTAATATATGTGCCAATTGGTTAATATTTCCCGATAGTAAAGACCCGTAGAATCAAACCGAAACCTCGGAATCCTGGTTCCATGAAGTTGCAAGAAATCTGTAGTATTGAAAAAGAGCAGGGTACTCATTTTCCTATTCAAACTCGGCATAGTACACAATCACATGACAGTCGAACACATTTATTTTGGTATGGGCCTAATTGACGAAATCGTTATATATAAACTGATATGTGGGGCTCCAAATACTGATTGTTACAACTCAAAACGTCCCTGGTCGTCTCTATATAATATGTTTTTCTCCACATACGCTTGTAGTAACCCTGTGTAAAGTGTTTGGCATGAATGCCAATCCTGTGTTCATCTATGATCTTGGTCTCTACATATGCTGTTCAGTAACCTGGTGTAATGCATATATGATATTTACATCAATCGTACATCTTTCGTACATTTATTATATCCTAGTATATACCTTTTCAGTATATCTAAACGAGACACAATCCTCTGTACATTTATATGCACATATCTATTATGTATATTATGTATTGCTATAAAATTAATGGAAATGTAAGCAAAAAGTGGAAATAAAAAATATTACTAAAAACATCACTTCCAACAGAAAAGTAACAGAACAACACTTACGCGATTCCTCCAGTCTCGGGGCTGTAACAAAAAAAATTATCATTTGTATATTGATTAACAAGAGTGAGTTTGACTTTTAGTACGAGAATTTACTTGATGAAACCCGTGTCATGGCGACGATAATGTTCTCATCGATGTTTGTAAACTTTGGCTTAGTTTCTAAGTTCATATTTCTAGCTGGTGAATGATATTGTTGGCTAGTAACTTTCAGACATAACTAGCCAAACCGACTAGCAAACTCTGGACACTTGCACACTGTATGCTACACACACACTACACAGACGTTTCAGCTGTTATATCTGGGACATCTTTCCTGATGTGTGAAACGCCTAACGTGACACAGGCTTTCGCTTGTACCTACGAAATTATGGCAATGTGTTTGTACATATGAAACATAAATTACAAAATTCGAGATTACCACAAATGTTCTACTTCCGTTTACAGCTGCTTTAGACATTCACACTGAATGTTATTCAAATATCATTTCTGTACATTTATATCGCCATCCAATCACTGCCTTGAACTTCAAATATTTCAGTTTCTGACAGTGCATTCAGAACAACTGACACAGCTGCTGGCCGACATTGTCTTTCCACCATTCAACACACGTTCGCAAATGTATATGCCCAGATGCGTATTTAGTGTTAATTCAATGCATCATACAACTATCAACGAAATTACTGTTAAAAATAACAATAATTAAACCTTCCACTTACATTCATCAAGCTGACATTGCAGACAAATTTTGGGTAACGGTAAAAATATTTAAAGATTTTATACGAATCACAAAAAAATATGAAACGACACTTTATAAATCCCGAATAATATATTCCCGAATGAATTTCTACTGTTATAAATGGTTAAAGCAAGTACTCCCCAAGCCGTTTAACAAAACGGCATCTTTAAAACCATTATTTAAACTTTCCCGTCAGATATGCACTGAAATGATATTATATATTGTATTATGTGGTTGAAGACTACTGCTTACACTGTTTATACCTCACACAACTTTTGAAACATTTGAAACATAGCATCATGCAAACCTTCCCGTAATATTATGGTTAAGCACATGCTTAGAACACTCTCTATACGGAGCTTAAAACGTACTCACTTGCCACCCCTAGAGTGAGAGCGAACACCAAGAGAGACAACATCGCTGTTATCCACCCTTGCCGGTTCCGCAATCGAACCAACACCGCGGCTTTATAAACCCTCCGTTTTCCCTTGAACTTCGGAATTTTCCCCCAACCGTCCCTCAAAAAGCGCCTGTGCAGCAATCTATGCCCCACTTGCACTTGTAGTTTACAAGTCGTGCAATCAAAGTGCGTGTGTACGTCCCCAATTGTCGGGACCCATTCCCTACGTCTCTCTATCTGTCAGTCAAACTTTAAAACCTGACATTACACGTCATACTATCAACCTGTTATGGGTTATCTGGTTTACTACTATGACTTGACTGGGTGCGTTCTTGTAGAAATTAAATTTGTTAATATGTTTAAGTCAAATTTGTAAGATTTAAGTGTTCAATTTTAACTGAAAAATGTTTAACCCAACATTGATGTTTTCACGAAACTCACGAGAGGTTCAGCTCATCTCATTTCTAGAAAGCGACATGTCTATAAATGTCTTAGTTTCCTTCTAGATGGGATCAAAGGAACAGGAATGTTTAGACTTTACTATGTGTTTCTTACGAGTATTCCAAGAATAGTCTTTGTCGAATACACCATTTTGATATTACAGCTACGGACTACTCATGAAACCTTGGAAGTATATATTTTATCTCACTCAGCAGACAATACACCATCCTAAATAGCAAAGTCGCACTGTATATGTTATCAGTAAAACAATGCACTGAATTTATTTGTCCGACCTATCCATAAGAATGTAGGTGATTTACATAACTGGGAAATGGGCAAATAGCAAATATGTCCTAATAATTTGTAAAGTCATTGAATTAATTTCTTTTTTCACATTTCGTATGTCCCAATTTTCAACAGACACCTGTACATTCCTCATTTTGGCAAACGATTTTAATGTTAGAACTATCAAGTTGACATATTTATCATTGGTCCCCTTATCTGGTTTCCAATACACACAAAGAATCTGGTTTACAATGCACAAAAAGTTAACCATTATGAAGACGTATTCGTCAATTATCTTCATTCGGCATTTGGTAATCACTTTATGGAGTCAATGCTGGTTAATATAGATAAGGGTCTTGCATATTTGGGGGGGGGACATTTTTTATGGAAAAGGATGATCAACCTTCACAACAACGAAAAGGTTCAAAAACAGTCCTGACCTATAAATGTTCATTGCTCAGCACATGTATATGTACATATCTTGAATACAATGAAGAACTGCTCTCCTCCTGAAAATATGCATTGAGGTTTAGGGGCCATTTTTTTAGGGATTACCATCATTTTTCTGACTCACTCACTCACTCACTGCCCATAACGGCGAATATACTACATGTGTAATACGTGGGATACTTGTTACCCCGATAACTGTTAACCTCTGTCATACGCTAACCTTATAACATTGTCTTTGCTTCGTAAACATGGCAGCGTCCCACGTCACCACCGACATGCCAGTGCTCTACAATGTATTATTGTCACCTTACAATTGACGCACGTGTCAACTATACAGTCCACATGTTTAACATCCAGATGACCTTTACGGTGTGGTGTAGATACCAGGCTGGGGCAACTATAGATACATAAGGTCCAGTAACAAGACATTTTGTCGTTTCTATGTGATATTTATATATTTATTTGTTAGTTTTGCAATACTTGTAACCGAGTCTAGTTCGTGTTAATGTAATGTGACACAGTTCAAACATCTGTATTTACGTAGCCTGGCAACCGGATGTTTATAGTCCCTTGTACCACAATTAAGGGTTTGCTGGAGACCTGTTGCAACCCAGAATTCCAAAGGGGGTTCTGACTTGATGAGAGTCAACACATTGTTTAATCAATATGACAGCACACAATGCCATCCCTCCTGACTGCGTAATTAATGGTCTCTTTCAAGAAAATGTGTATTTCAGATTATCCCAGCTCTCCGTGAGAATCCGAGGAATTCACAATACTTTGTCATATGGTATAACAGTGAGATTGTGATTCGAAAGACCTAATAGTGAGATTTCAATATTGACACCAAATAGTGAGTTTGCATGACCAAACTGATGTTGGATCAGTTTAACCGCAAGGAGCGAGGCGTTAATTTTGGTGTTTCTTTATATATAAGAGCGAGGTAATTTTGTCTTCCAAGAAGTTTAACTTAAGCTTCCGGTGATCAAATAACAAATAACAAATAAATATCAAATAAACATTTTTTTCCACTGATTTATCCATTAAAGCTTGAAATTATTGAGACAAGAGAGACTGTCTCAAATGTTTCATATTTACATCTGTGCATAGTGACTACGAGTGACAGAATACTTTCCACAAGGCCGTATGGCAAGAGGGATGAATGAAACTTGCCAATTCCAATACTTCCATCCTACGTCGGGAAATATTCCAACCCAAGCATTTAGTGTTACACAACATCTGAGCTACAATCGTGCCTACTGTTTTATTAGGATTTCAACGAGTGCCATATCACTCTTGCTCAGAAGTTTTGTTTCATCAGGGATGCAACATTCAAGGACCCACTAAAGCTTTCAAGAGTTTTTTGGGTTTTTTGGGGGTTTTTTTGGGGTTTTTTTTTGTAGACATGTGGAAGACATTTCGAAATCTGATGCATCAATGACAAAAATGACGTCCGATGTAATTTCCTGTTTGGACTTACCATATCTACAGAATTATTTACGAAAAACATTTGACTAGACTTATGTCAATATATGTCTGTAGCTGGTGTCGCCGGTGGATCAGGGTACGCTGACCTTTTCACAGACACCTAGTATCATCATAATTTCATAGTGGTTCATAAACATACTCAGAGATTGTATGGTTTACAAACAACACCATACAGCTGTAATACTGCTGACACGAAGATATTTATAAGTAGTCACTGTGTTCCTGGAGAGTCATCGCATCCTTTTGGCGTTTCTTCACTGGATCTTCTGACATGGACGGTCAAGCAGCCTCACTGGAACAATGCCGAGTGTAGCGTTGAACATCTATTAAAAGGGATAGGAAAGCGGATTCCTTTTTTCAACAGCTATCAAAAGCATATAATTTCGTTTTAGAAGGTGGATTCTAAGATTCAAGCGTTTTCTTTCTTTTGACTGATATCAGGCAAACAGAGTGCATTATAGTATATTTCTGGGGATACATAGTTATTCACCTTATCCCACGTGGATACTTTTAACTGTTAACTGTCATTATAAGTACTTGAGTGACTTATGTGACCGAACCAGATTTTGTGATCTCATTAATCACACTTGTATCCTGAGGTCATATTCCAATCTAAAAACACTAAGAGCAGGCGTTTGTTGTGAGTCTATGTGTCTGCATTTTGTAAACGGTTCTGACCTGATGATGACACCCACGAGAAGCAGAAACTGTGTGAACAGTTTCAGCTAGTAATCTATTTCTCTTCTGCAGAATAGTAACGATAATGTACGGCATATATATGTTATTACAATCTTGTCCGATTTCAGTTTCATCGCGGACTGAGTTAGTAGAAATGGTAATGGCGTGAGTGAGACTGTTTGAGGCCTTACTTGTTAGCGTTTTCTCGGAAGTACCACGACGTTGCGTACATACTTGTGTCTATCAAGACTCACCACTGACGGTCGGGTAGGTCAGTCGTTAAAGCGTTCGCTTGTCATCTGGGTTCGATCCCCCACATGGGTACAATGGGTGAAACCCATTCCTGGTGTCAGCGGAAGCAATGCTGCTGAAATACTGATAAGAGCGACATAAAATTCGCCAAATAACATGTATATGCACCACGATGACAGATGGCATGCACTCAGTCATGCTGCATATATTTGGTTTCTTTAATGCCATTCAAAAGAGTCACGATAAAACGACCGAGTTAAAAGAATCGATCCACGCAATTCAGATACATTGATGACATCAACCTCATCGTCGAACCTGACGACCCGAATCTGATAAGTCGCCAGTGTGTTGCTCCGATCCAATTTTTCTACCGAGAATCATCACACGTATCACTCATGTAACGTGGTCACGGGGCAGTGTTACATGTGACCTGACAACATTCCCCCGGGAGCTGAAGGTCGGAGGCCCGATCCCATGAAACAATGTATATACTAACAAATTAATTAAGCAAGTGATGACTTGCCTGACTCGATTAATCACTTCGAATTCTTAGTTACACAATGATCATTAGAACAATATGTTTAATATATTTACGTCTTTTCATATTGAAAGAGAAGGTAAAACCTTCAAAGGCCATAAACGGCTCGGAAGTACTTATAATTTGTGGCTTAAATTTAATGAAATTGTTAGAATATTTATAAACATTTGTCGCTCTGTGTATAATGATGGTACCTCATGTATTAAGTAAAGTGTGAAACGTTCAGTTACTTTACTGATCTGTACAATGTGAAATAATGCTGGCACTATACTTGATCTACCGGTTAAGATGTCAGTTTATCAAGCAATATCATTTCTCAAAACTGTCAATGCTAAAGGTGTGCTCATACAAATATGTTTGTGAAGGGATGCAGACAAGAGCCATTTTGTTTAGATCTGCCGCTTAATATGTCAGTACAGCAAGTGATAGCATTACTAAAAACCGTCAATGCTAAAAGTGTGCTCATACAAATATGTTTGTGAAGAGTTGTAGAGAAGTATTGTTTTGTTTTGATGTACCGGTTAAGATGTCAATATATCCATCAATATTATTTCTCAAAACTGTCAATGTTTGTGAAGGGCTGCAGTATAGTGAAGAGTTGTAGAGAAGTATTGTTTTGTTTTGATGTACCGGTTAAGATGTCAATATATCCATCAATATTATTTCTCAAAACTGTCAATGTTTGTGAAGGGCTGCAGTAGAGTGTAAGACTAGCATCTGCCAAGACGTTGTCAATCATATGCAACCATATAACTATAACCAGTGCCTCTGTGGCTTCAGCTGTTAAGGTCTGTCATTCTGTTTGCCTCTGTTTTGTATGTCTGTCTGTGTTTGTGAGTGAGTGAGTTAAAATTTAATGTCACACCGGCAATATTTCAGCCATACAGTGGCCTGAACAAAGTTCGGATATATGATAAATATCTGTCATGAAGTGACATATTGCATCATACCACAGAATTCAAGTCTAAAAACTAATTGTTTCCAATACTAAGGATGCAACTGGATATGACATATGATAACATTAAAACAGGGGCTATGGTTCAGGAACAACCAAAGCCAGGCCACCTCATTGAGGTACTTCTCTGTGTTTGTGTCTTTGTCAAACTTCTAAATGCCACTAAGAGGAGTTGTTACTTTCCAGACTCAGATAGAAGCCTGGGACATATATTTAAATGGATTCCATGTCTGTATGCTATATGAGGAATTCCGAAATTTAGTTGTTCTCCTACATCAATGCTTATAATAGCCGGTTTACTAAACCGCCATGGTAACTGACAGTAATACTAGCCGCTTGTTGTACAAGGCTGAAAGGACAGGAACAATGACATTGTTTACCTTCATGGTACACTGAACAGTAATCCTTATCATCAAGGGGTCTTGGGGTAATCAGTGATAACATATGAAAAATGTCCATTACTATATATATTCGTATTTCTTCCATATGATGATATTTAAACAATGGGTAAATGTAATTCAATGATTCACTTTATCCAGTGTCAAGGCCAGGGTGGTGTTTGGGAGCAAGGAGTGAGGATAATGATGAATGCATTTGAAACTATAAGAGCTTCAAGGTCTGTCAGCTTTCTGGTTTACATTTCTTCAACCTTCAGATTTTGACACCAGAAATCTACAAAACGTATACTAAATAATAACAATAGGTTTGATAAATTTGTAACATCAAAATATATGTGTGTGTTTCACATTAAGCTTTTTACTTAAGACTCCGTCATTCCTCAGATTCCATCTTTGCCGTCAATAGCTTTAACTTGAAAATAACATGTCACAAGTCACTTTGCACGCATGTTTTCTTTTTCAAGAATTCATTTCTTGATACAGAATCTTCAGGGCTTCTTTGAATTCATGTAGCTCAGATTCAATCTTCTCAATACGGTCAAGACACAGATAGAGTTCCTGTAACTTCTCTTGAATGAGCCCTCCATTCTTCTCGTATCCTAAGAACATGTGTTGCTCCAGACGATTACAGGCACTTTCCATCTGAACAAATAGCATATACATGCCTTCTTTATCTAAACAAAGTTTTATCATATGCATGTCATGTTCATGTAAACAAAAATATCATATATATGTCATGTTTGTTTAAACACAAACATCATACATGTGTCATGTTCATTTAAACAAAAATATCACATACAGGTCATGGTTATATATAACACAGGCGCCCATAACATTCCACAAATATGAACAGGTTCTGTGCATAATTGAATCTTAGTCATACAACCTACTCACTGACAGCATGGGGAAAATTATAAACCACGATTGAACATTTTTTAATCCACCTGTTCATGTAGAGCCTTCTTGAAGTTGGAAAGTAGTTGTGTGTCTTGTTTTCTCTTGGAGTTCAGATCATCTACAACTTGCTGAGCGTTGGCATGGAGTGACTCACGAGTGACGTCACTGAGGGCGTCTACCTTGGTCGTCAGACACTGCTGTGGTGCCGGCTTTACACAGCTCATGGCTGATGGGTCCAGTTCTAGACTGATAAAACACAAATATTATTCGGAAAAGAATCCAAGTGGAGCATAAATGGAATAAAGCTCGCTGTTATTGACAGCATCAGAACGCAGTTACAGCCATAGTACCTAAATCTCCTAGTACATGTCATCATCTGTAAGAATATTTGTTGAAAATATAGTTTCCAGTTTTTAGAAGAGCCAAAACCAACTGCACCAACAAATATTTCAGCGTAAGCATTTTTTAACTTTTTCAAATGCTATAAAATAGAAACTCTAGATCTACTGCTGGTCGTTATCCGAAACATCCTTTCATATCAAACCAACATAAAATCTACATGATTTTCTTTTCTTTATTTCCTTTTTCTTCGCAAATTGGGGCGCCTGCACGTATTCTTTTATTGGTTTTCATTGGATTTATTGTTTTTGGCAGTGCTTTACGACTGTATCTCTCGACCGAAGCTTTATAAGAAAGCTGCCGCTTGAGTGTTCAAGCCCTATTTTACAAAATCAATAGACAACCATAACATATCGATAAATTCCTGGTGAAAAGAGCAAAGAAGTAAAACGGATTTTCAAACACTCACTTCGTCTGCTGATCCTCCATACTCCGTGTTCTGGCCAATTTCCGTCGTAAGCGATGCCAGGAGCTCACATTTATCGATCAGAGTTATTCCCCCTTAGCATTCCATCTCGACGATGTCTGTATCTAATACCATTCGTCACTACTCACGTCCTGGAATAACACGCGTGGGTCACGAATTTCTTTGTTTTTGTTTTTTTTTGTTGTTGTTGTTGTTGTTGTTGTTGTTTTGTTTTGTTTTTAGGCACATTTTTGTTTTGTTTTTATGCATAATTTTAAGGAGTAGATTTGGCAAGGGTAGCCTTTCAAAATGTCCCGCTAGACCACATGTGGGACCAGTCAGGGGCGTAGTTCTGCTGTACCATTGTACCATTATAAAGTTTAATTAGCCCGGGCTTACACATGATTGTTGCAAAAAAATCATGGCAAGGTCTCGGTACTATCTAAATATAAAGCTTTGCAACCTATCAAGCTTATACGAAAACATTGGTTTGCTACGCCAGAGTTGAAAATAGCAATTTATCCTGGAGGTGAATGTACTTTACTGGACAAAAATAACATTCGTAGATTTACATAATTACTAAAATTCTCCGTCAACCCTCAACCGTCAGCCTCACGCAGTAGCAGCTGTTGACCATGTTGGTGAAACATACCAGGCCATTTTCAAGGACCTTCTTTTTAAATGTTCGCTTCGTATGGCAGGGCAAAGAAACAGATTTTATGTACGACTTCAGAGAATGAGCTCGAATGATCAGACTCAGTCACTTGATTGACGCATGCGCATTTGCATAATGGATGCTCAAGTTATTAATTACTGTATGGTTTGTCGATTATTAATAAACATCTGACTGAAATTCTATTACAGAGTTAACACAAACAACAACTTTACATGAAGCTTGAATGTTTCTCTTTCTGTCATTTGAAAAGACGAGAAGAAAGTTTCTCACTTCCTTCCCAAGAGTTTTGTTTTCGGGGGGCTGAATGATACGAAGGGGTTATGAGGCAGATGTTTTCGAAACACCAATACATGCAGATTTGTCACAGAGGATAGGTCGCCACACTCTCTTGGAAATATGCAACAAACAGTATGGGAACACCCTAAATATTTTTTATATAAACTTTAACGTGGTGAGGTCATTAATGCTCTAAGGTAAATGCAACTTTCTGTGTACGTGATGAGCACATTAAACGACACATTGGAACATGCCTGTGAAGCAACTGCTTGATTCAATATTCCTTTGAGTGAAATGAAACAACGTGAAAAACAGCGAAAAACATGGGTGCTGAAATACACCCGCATCATCTTTGAGTCAAACGCCCAAACACAACACCCATGTGCATGTGGAAGAAGCGTGTCTTAAAAGAAGCTTCTTATCGGTGCCCTATGTAATGGGTCTGTTGTTGTCAACTGTCGGTGTCCCGTATAACAGGTTATTGTTGTTGCTGTCTACTAGTCGCTGTCCTGTTGAACAGGTCTATTGTTTCTGTCTACAGAGTTGTGCAAAATAAGATACTATTTTAGTTTACAGATCGGCATTAAATATGTATAATGTAGCTGCATGCAGATCACCATGATTACAGATGTAATATTGCTGCCAAAAGTTTGGTGAGATATGGCCATGGGTGGCGTGTTGCTGACTAGAGGTTGGTGAGATATGGACATGGGTGGAGTGTTGCTGACTAAAGGTTGGTGAGATATGGCCATGGGTGGAGGTTGCTGACTAAAGACTGGGGATATATAGGCAGTGCTCCTTCTATGGCGAATACTTTAGGAATTATAGTAGTGTTGTTGTGGATCAGAGCTACCGTCCCCAGGTCTATGCCGTGGTTATACAATCGTCTTTGGTGTTGTCGTCCGGGACGATGGCGATGAAAGAGGCACATGGGAATCTGAGACAACATAGGAAAGGCGCTAATAGGTCAAATTTCGTCCACACTAGGACCGATGGAATAGCCAGGCTGTCAAAGCGTTGCGGTTTGACTCCCCTCAAGAGTATCAATGTGGGCAAGAGTCAATCAGCGACTCACAAGGAATGATACTCACATTCTCTACAACTTTACTAAGTGTGGCTTAAACAACAAACAAGCTGTACTCGTTAACTGTACCCGACGTGCCCTACATGCAAATGGACGGGCTTCTTAAAGAATGGACCAATGGTCGACTCAATCCCCAAAACACAAAATCAGCATTACTCGTCAGCCTTGCCATTGTGGGGACGTCTTTTTGAGTCGTGCGAACCCGGCGTGCCTATCTCCTACACTTAGATTCAATCCAATACTCAGTACATATTAGACTATAGGCGGATCCAGAGGGTTTCCAAGGGTGCAGATTTGACGTGATTCTGGTACTTGGCTTATGAACATCATATTAAACGTTTCACCAATGTGCATGATAAATGGCGAAAACCTGCGTCACTTCGGACATTTGTATGAACTCGGCACACCAGGCTATGCCGTTACTCAGATATGAGCGCGGAGCATCGATACACCAACCTCTCCCACCTCGTATAGTAATCAACACGTAATGTAGCTGTCTCAGGTGTGTGTGATGTAACCTGACGCCGTTGGTGTGTATTTACGGGACCAACAGCAGGTCAGAACAACATGTGACTTGACAACGTGGCCATCGACACCGGAGTCGTCAGCCAGACGTTCGTTCTGTGGTGAGCATGGTTTTACGCCGCTTTTAGCAATATTCCAGCAATAGCACGACGGGGGACACCAGAAATGCGCTTCACAATCTGGGCCTATATGGGGAATCGAACACGGGTTTTAACCACTGGGGTACCTCTTCTCCCCTCAGATGTTCTGTAACTGACACCGATCAGTGTATTACCATCCCTGATATAATCTGTGGAAGACATTAATCCTCCACCAAAATGACACATCGGCGTTAGAATCCCGAATTCCATAACGAGTAATGTATCTGTTTACCGTCAGCGAAGAAATAAGAAATACATTTATTACATAGATTTCATATGCTGCATGGTCCTTTTTAGGTATCTGTTAACAAACATGTATGTGTGTATATGTACGTACGTAAAAGACGCACACATTATCGCACCAGGTCATTTCCCACTCACATGTAGGTATGTTATTTCCGAATTAGCACTAAAGTGCTAAAAAATCTAAAATTTTAGACTACACGTCGTGAACGACAGATGGAATCATCTGGACAACTGCTGTTTGAAATGGTAAATATACGTTCGACAATGCATGACCAAGAGAGCATCTAAAAATTGGCCACACTATGGATTCTTGTCTGAATTTAAATAGTGGGTAGGTAGAATTGCCTCCTATGTGAAATCACATCAGACAAAAATAGGGAGTTAATTATTTTGTGACAACATGTTTGATAGGCCTTACAAGAGGCTGCTCCCTAGTCCGTGATCTGATACGTCCTCTGGTGCTACTCGTGGAATAATCTGGTGGCGGGAAGTGTCTCGAGCGTGTTGTTTCACGGGCAAATATCCTTTGATGTGAATAATGAACCTGTCAGTTACACTTCCTGAAGACGACTTAATGATGTGATCGAAGCTGACAAACATCCAAGCTCTCCCTCCATCAAATGTGTTGGAAGGTTTTGGTCAAAATCTGTTTCGAGTGTTTTCCAGAAATGAGCTAGGATATTTTCCTTCGTGTTTATGATAATGAACAGATTGAAAAGAGTAAAACAAAACGCTTTGGAAGAAAACAGAGTATTCACTGCTACAAACGGCTGGGTTTGAGACTCATACAACCCTCATTGATTCAAGCCCTATTCGCACGCACAATATTTGTTGTATATTTGCAAGCGTGTAAATTTACACCTGCTACAGGCCACATGCAAATTTGCTCTAGATGTAAATACACACGAGTAAGTTATAACATCAAAAAATATCACATAAAAAATAGTGTTGAATCAGGGATAAACAACAACTAAAAAGAGTCTCCCTGGTTGAATCGAGTTTTAGTGTGAACAGTGAATTGGCTCACAAATGTGTGTTTTGTCACTGTTTTGTCCTCGAAAGTAGAATAAATAATTTATAGAAAGATAACATGCCCGAAGCACTCTTGCTAGGACCGTATGGTCTAGTGGTATGGAAATAATGCCAGACGCTTAAGTTATCTCCCTTAGTTTCCAGACGGCCAGCAGCTGGCGCGCACATCAAAGGGTTTGGAGGATTGCCGATTGACACATTATTCAGAAAGTTATTGTCAAAATGGCCGGGGTGGTCTTGGAAAACTTGAGCAATCGAAAACTTTCTATACTTGGAGTGACGCTTTTGTTGGTCCTTGTGGGATTTTTCCTGATCGGAGGAATTATAGGTAAGGTGTAGGTTGATGCGCACGCTTTTGCAGGGTGCTTTTGTTTATCTTTCAGCGAGGTTGTTTTGATTCGCAGACAGACACTTGTCATGCATGCTGAACGCAGGTTCACCCAGTGCATCCATCATAGTCTTTGTCGAAGGAATCGTGTAAAACTGATAGTAGGGGTGATCAGTAAGAATATATCACGGTGGCGCTTAGTCCCTGAAAATCTTCATTTTGACAGAAACAAAACGAGCAATTAGAGTTGGACAGACCACTGTTCAGTGGACAGGGGTCACTCTGTTAGGGGTAGGATGCTCTTACTACAGTGTTCGGTGGAGTGAAGATAGAGGGGTGTTTCTTTCACTATGCGCAAGCTGTTTAAAAAAGAATTCCGACTTATTTTGTGTTTGGAAACAGTGAATAACAATAACCATAAACAATATCACCTTGTCACCTCTGATACTATGCTAAATGATACAGATTGTGTTGTGATAACATAACACATGGCAATATATGTTGCAATGAATCCTGTGGTCGATCCAACCTTTACGATTAGAACCAGTGATACAGATAACCTTTTGAAATATTTCACAATCATTTTTGATTTTTTTTGCTTCTGTTGATTCATCCTTTCTGTGGTCAGAATTGGGCCAGTCAAACAACAATCCACCATAATCCCATAAAATCATTGAGGCATGAAGTCCCATACTGTTATATTTAACATAACTAAACAATAACCTTCAGGAATGGACCCCATGACAGAGACGTGCCCAGGACAAATAACAGGTTGGAGGGTTGGCATGAGAGGTTAGAGTAACTTGTTAGAAAAGCCCACCCCAACGTTTTCGAGATGATCCATTTCATGTTGGACTGGAGACACAAATAAACAAACTGAACATGGTGCAACATAGTGCTGGCCAGACACTGCTTCCAAAGAAAAAGAAACAACAAGACCTTCAGAGAGAACTGTCCGCCCTGGAACATAGGGCATTATTGATATGTTGTATTATTTAGATAGGGTATCTCATGGAACGAAACTTTCTTAAAGGTCACATGCAACGGAAAACACAACTTTGCAGATTCTTATACCTTTCGGTATGCAGTTACCGAACAAATCATAAAAATGCCAATTCATCCTATAAAGTTGAAAAAAAAAAACGTGATGGAAAAACCCGCGAAATCGGAGTTCAAGTGATTCACTAAATTTCCTCCAGCGCTGTTGGAAGAAGTTGTTTCAACAGCTGTGCTGTGCCCAGAACACATGCGCAGTGAATAGGTTCGCGGTGTATGAGGTCATGAGCAGTAGTCTAATCTTGGTTGTGTACACAAACAAGTAAATAATGTACTCGTTACATAAAAAATCTTGTTGATTGTAGGAAGCAGCCTTTGTCACAGAGAAAGCACAATGTCTGGTTTATTGACACCTACATGTTTGCCTGCCTGTCTGCTAAGGACAATATGCAATACACAGCTTCAATCATTGACCGCATGCAATTTAAACTTAACACTTATCAGGCTATACGCCATAAACAAACTAAATTGATTTATGACTCATGCACCCGAGTCCTGTCTCTGCCACTTTATGTAGTTAAGCAGGTGTGATACTTTTACATATGACATGTTTTTATGTCTGTGGGTTGCAAAGAAACTATATGCATTTTTATCGGATGACTGGATCTGATGGAAACTGGTGCAAATGCTTGTCAGTTTCAAGTCCTGCTTTGTATTTGGACGAATGACAGTTTCCAGAACAGAACCTTATTACACTCAGGTCGATATCCCCAGCACATGAGATACAAATGGCAGTTAGATGTGAATATATAGCAGAATAGTGGTTAGCCGGAAGTTTTTACAGTTTGCATGATACTTTTACAGAATTTGCTGAGATTTTTCTGGACAGATATCTTTTTACACATAAATAGTGATCTAAATTTTTACATATTTAGTCTTTTTACAAAGAGACTGGTACATACATTGATCTTTCTTTTCTAAAATGTATACATTTAAAATATAATGAAATTCATCACCAATGTCATTTGAACAACATAATTTACATTTTCTTTCATCTCTTGGTATCCTATTCCATCTTCCTGCTGAGATGATTTTTGATTGGATCGAACGCAAATTCAGAGATGGATTTACAAAACCCCACATCTCTACATACGTTCTTTATAGATAACAACATAGTGTATATGATTTTGTTTGACAACAGTATATCAATCCATACTGATATGACACGTCAAATACAATACAGGAAAGTTGTTATTCATAAAGATTCTTACATTCTTGTGACTCGCCATATTTCTAAAATGCCCACCATCTTTCTGAACACACTATGGGCCCCACACTATGAGCCCTCGGCGTATCAGCAAATGAACCAGCCAATCGGTAGCTGCCGTTACACTTGAGTGCACATCCACCAGCTATGACTGGGTTTGGTCTCCTGCTTGCTTCGTCTTATAATTTTATTTATTTGTCTTCTTACAAACAGCAGAACTGATAATGGAATATATGTTATTAGTACCAATAGTGGTGGAATATTTGATATGTTGATATTTCAAATGTTTTTTGGGTTTTTTATCTCGTGATCAATAGTGGTAACACAAAATACTCCCGTCTTTCATGCATATTAAATTATCCCAAATCAGATGGACTGCTGTCAAGCTTACACTAGATGTTTATTTACCTTTGGGAAGGAATTATCAGATTACAACAAGAAAGTGAAAGATTATATTTCATACAAAAACATTCTATTTACAAATTTACGAAAAATGCTACAGATTAGTATCAAATATACAATAAAAAGTCATGCGGTAGCATTGTAGTTGCATCTGCAAGCCTTTTTGCCATCATCAGCTCCCTAGATTCTATTTTCGGCCTTATAATAAAGTATTTGATGCCATCTTCGTCACATCACCTTCCTCTGATGACATTAATTGTGCCTTCTTTAATGCTTGTTCATAATTTGCTTTCTTATGTATGGGGAGGTCTGCCTGTCGTATCCCATGGATTCGATTTCTGAAGAAAACAGCCAATATGATAATACTTGCATTAAGTGAATGGCAAACCACTGTGAAAATAGAATTAATGATTATTTTCAGAATCTCATAGCAAGTATATTATTGATACTTGTGTATTTAGTGCATTAGAACACAGGTGTTGTATGGTACAGCATGTTTACTCCTTTGAAAGATCATACGGATTAATACTGTGGGGTGATTGTTACTGTATCTCCCAGCCGTGAACAAAGTCTAATCCCTTGTTAATTGATGAGCAAATCATGTCAGTAAAGGCTCATTAATTTAAAACCCCTAATGCCTTGTAAATTGATATCATCTCAGTTAAGATTCATTAATTAACATACCTTCTTCCTTGTTAATTGATGGTAAGCCAAGTTTATGTAGTGCATCTTCTTAAAACAATTTAATCTAATTCTTGATTCCCAAAAGCTAGTTAAATTGTGTTTTTGTTTACTTACTGTAGTTTTTCTGATATTTTCTCATGACGTCATTGTGTTTGTTTTGGTTGTTTTTCTTTCTTGAGATGGTTTCCGTTTTTTTCTGGAAACATCTTGTCATATCCACTGCAGCAAACAAAATACAGTACCCTGACAGAAACTTTATGTTTCAATAAAACTGACATATACATTATACAGTGATACAGAATTATAACAGGAAGTTGATACCAAACACTTGCACCCAATTCAAACAGCTAAACAAAATCGCCCATGAACATCACATTTTGTTGCATAATTTGACTGTGCAACAAAAGTCACGTTTCAAGCTCAAGAAATGAGTATTCTTATTTATATGACAGTAGGCTTTGCTTATTTATTGTTGTGCACTGATGCATATAGGACAGAACATTAAGCAGAACTGCAATACCTTGAAACTCAGCGCGTGAAATAACAGGGAGAGCTGTCTTAGCAAAATCCCATGCATAATCCATGATGTCCTTATTCTGTCCTGTTTCCAGCCTGAAAAATACAATTCTAACTTTATTGTCAGCACAATGAAGATAAATTCATGTCGAGGTTATTGTAAAAACACCTGAAGTTTTACGTGTTGAATGGTTTCACGCATTGAAACTCTTGCAGTTACTGTACTTAAATCGTATTAAGTATATTCTTACGTCTGTTGTGGATTTAGGGTAATTCCTCTTACAGACTCAGCATTCTGTAGCGTCTGACTCACAGTTGCCTGTGAAAATAGATCCATGGGAAAAATACAATTAGCATTTTGAAAAAAACCTAACAAAACGACTAGCAGGTATTACAACTAAAGTCTTAAATTCGAATTGCTGCGAATACAACATCATATAAGAATACCTTGTCTGAAAACGTTACAACCATTTGCAAAGAAGTGAACAATCAATTTAGTTTTTAAAATATATTTGTGTTAAGTTTGATTTTGAAATGCCTTAGCGATTTTGAAAAGGACGTATTTTGTGAATAAATGGGTTTATAGTCATTAAAGTCACTATTCCATCCATATAATGACATGTGATATGGGAAGCCAAAATACATATGTGCATGAATTCTGGGATTAGTCTTTATTGCTCCATCTTGGTTGTTTTTGATGAAACCTTCCTCTTAAAACATAAAACAGAACGTTTTACGTCTGTAAGAATACGTCAAAAATCTGTCTTATACTAATTATACATTATAATTGAAATTGCATGCAACATGTAATCCTTCAGCTCAAGCGCAAAGAATAGCCAGTGTTACCTGGGGAATATATTCCACTCCATAGCCTAGTTAAGTCCCAGGTAGGATATTTATGACATGTAATAAACCTTTGATCAGCCAATTAGTCGGGCTGTTGTTCTCATATCGTGATTCAATATACTAAACACTTACTAAATGAAGGGATGCTCTACAGCTCTGTGTATTGAGCTCCCTGCTAAATGGTATGGTAGTCATGCTGCTGAAGGAACACATGGCGTCATCAGGATTGCCTTACTGGTTTTGCAAATGATATACTTGCGTCATCTGTATTATACTCACCTGAGCTGAATGTGCCCTATGAAGAAATATCGCTGACAGACATTCATAACGGCTTTGTAGATGTAAAGTCTCAAATTCACGATAGCAAAAATGTCCATACGTTGGTGTGCAGTGATCAACTGCATTTCCCATCAGGTGTTCATATATTATTTAGATCTCAAAAGCTCATCAAAATACTTGCTCTTCCTCTCTGTAACTTCTCCAACTTCCTGCTGATTTCAGACAGATACTTTTTTCTGCTTATTTCATCTGCCTTGAATTACCTGTTTACAGTCCGGATGTTACTAATTAAAACCCCTTTCTCAAAATGCTTACATTCACCAACATACATACCAAGGGAGTCTACACCATTAATTGTTGCTTACGCATGTCACGAGTTAGTAGTATTCCTATTGCTTTGGTACAAGAAATACAATGGAAAGTGCACATGTACACAACGGTTTGTGAAACATGTAAATAAGGTATCTCACTTTAATACGAATTTTGCCAATTGACCATGTTGTTGAAATAGACTATTGTTCATCAAGACGAAGCATTATCAAAACACTAACCCAAATCAGCCAAATACTAGTAATCCCACTGCTGGTATCCTCTTTGCCAGTTGACCGAACTTGTTTATTTTAAGAGTAAGAGGATTATAAGGCATGATCAACTGAGTTTGGTCGTTTAACTATTCCAACACGGCCATCACCAGCAGAGGGAATAATTTACACATCTCAATTTTTTGTGCTTATTTATTGTGTTTGTTTTTTATTCACAGTTTATATCAACACCGCTACCATACAACATACAACACGCAATTTAAATGCAGCATGTGTTGTCACATATGTATATAAATTTGAATTACAAACATGGGTACAGCTTAAAGACAATCTTATTTGGAAATAGTTAATTATCTGGTCTTAATAATCTATCCATCTTAAGATCTACCCACCTTGTCACTGCTTCTTCTAGATTTGACACTAAATATGATGGAAGAATTAACCTTGTGGTTTGTCATATGATAATCGTGTATTAGAACTTTCGTTAATTTACCTTTCTAAAGTGCATTAGAGAGGCATTAACATAAGCTTCTAGCTTGTTTGCCAATCCATTTATCTTCACGATTCAGTGTGTTTAAACCATATATATATATATATACATGTGACTTTCCCCTTCTAAAGATTCCACACATAGAGGTAACAAACTAATTGTATCAATATAGAGCATATATGAGAATGTTATTGGTAAGATAATTATCTTTGGTGTCTTGATGGTAAAATTGTGGATGCTCATTTTGTTTTGATATTTTGCAAACATCTTGGAAATAATCTTCAGCTACGTATACATAAGTTTCTTTCCTCTTTCCGTTGATAAGTTATCAACACATAATAATGATAAAGCAGCTTTAGTACAACCCAAGTTTAATCTGTCCCATAGACAGCCACGTGAAACTTGATTCGTATGTCTAGTATATGTTGTTTAAATAGTTGTAGTTTTTGTAATGATCATTGGAAAATTGAATGTGTATGAAGCTGAGATGATTTCTAAGCTAGTAGATAAATGTAGAAAACAATTTGAACAAAACTTCTGAAAATGATTCTTGCGTATTTAAGTTATCATGCAAGTCTACGGGAATTTTGCTAATTATGACTCACTTTGGACAAGGCACTATATTTCACTATCTTTGCTTCTTCAAACTCACGTTTCTCATCAACTTTGCTGATAAGCAATTCTGATGCAGTGGTGCCACCTGTTGCTAGATGTCAGACATCAGAATCTTAGAAGATAATCGGACTTGTTACTTGGAGATGTTAACAAAGATGTTAAGTTACTAGTAATTCATGCTTTTCACAAAGAAGCCAGTCTGCTGCCACTCCACACCCAGCTCCTCCATGATGGAAAGCTCACACAATTTGTGAAGAAGAAGTCTGTATCTGCAGACCACTCGTGAATTGTCACTGCTTGGTGGCTGTATAAGGGACAGCTCTGCCCAACTGTGCTTCTGACAATGTGTTCAAGAGCGTATGCCCCAAGCCCCAAGTGTGTTTGAATGAATTTGTGAAAATTACGAACCATATGAAGTCTTTGAAGGGCATTTAAGTCTTTGAAGGGCATTTAGAAGTGAAATGCATAAGAATGAAGATTTTATGGATATCAACTTCTTTATATGAGAACACAACGTTTCGGAGTTAATACTTACTCCTGCATCATGTGATTGAGAGTGGGGTACAGAGCTATATTTATATGTACAGGTAAAACAATAACAAAGTAACAAATGGAATGAATTAACGAAAGCTGGAAGCCAGTATGAACAAGCGCTGATGGGAACCCGACAGTTATGATAACAATGATAGAAGCCAATGGTAATACATTACAGATGATGGGATATGTTTACATAACACAGGTAGGGGGTAAGGACGATGTACATGATTGGGGATAAGGATGGAAGCCAATGGTGGATGATGTTTACATAACACATGATTGGGGATTAAGGATGATACATGGGGGTTGATGATGTACAAACACAAGTAGATAAGGATGTACACGTGTAGATTGGCTATACATGAATTACATAGATAGAATGTACACAGATAGAATTAAATAAATTAACCTCATCTATCTGTGTACATTCTATCGATGTAATTCATAGATTATTACATAAATTAACCTCATCTATCTGTGTACATTCTATCGATGTAATTCATGTAGTATTCACCGTAGGCCCATTTGACTAAATTCCAGTGGAAGTGCCAGGACACTTTCCTGTAGCTAGGAATTGACACGAAATGCTTCAATGCTTTTGTGTTAAGAATATTACAGATGTAACTGCAGCAACTGAAACTTATAAAAGTAGTACTAAGCAGGTATGTACTGATGTCTGGGCTCCCGTACTTTGGAATAGATGATAAAGGGCAGGGTTATTACTTACATTGTAGCCTAAAATCTAGAAACGGATTTATCTCAAAAGATGTCCTGACCCTGAATATAAATAAGTGATGTTGGATAAAAGGCATGGGTTCAAAATGAAAGAATTTTTGACACTGCTTTATTATGATTATTTTGATCACATGTAGGAATTTTTTACATTTGAACAGTTGCAAAAGTTTGGTAGTGAGAATATTCTAGTCAAGTCATGATCAGTCAGTCATTATCTCATGCTCACTCGTTACATTCAAGTGGTTTGAGAAACATAGTTTAAATTAAATTCTTGATAAAATCATAACAAAGTTGACTCAGAATATGGAAAAAAACATATTTTTAGAATATCTTCGACTTTGTCAATACATAGAGCATGATTCCCACCTTTTCTTTATCTTAGTTTTCATTAAATTCTTTATCACCATTACAATTCATATGGTTAACGAATGATAGTTAAATTCTATAAAATTATTTGAATAAATGATATAGCTAAAATGGAATAATCATTAAAACGACCGTGCGTTATCAGAAATGAGTGGTCCACTGTAACTTGATAATGCCCGCAAAATGCTTAACGACGGGCCATTATCAAGCCTGTTGTTAGGTGACGTCATAAGTAGCTCAGCTGTTGAAGTTCAATCACCTACGGCGCGTTTGAACTTGGGTTCATTATTGACCATATATCTGGCTCACATTCGTCACATGTGTCTGTGCCATTATGCATTTTCCTGCCTGTGCCAGTCATAACAATTGTACCATAAATGACAACATGCAGCAATGAAAATATCGACTTGTAGTCTAACGTTGTTGATCACTGAAAACAATGGCGGCTGGTAGTATGAGCAGACGTCAAGGTCGAATGTGACGTCACTCGCAATAGTGACGTCATCTGTGTTGTTCTATGACGTGTCTATATTTCTAAAATGTGTGTCAGTGACCTCCGTCGTTTTGTTGGCAGTAAATGCTTCTAAACCGATGCCGCTGTTTTATTCTTAATTTATTAAAAATTGTATAATTCATTTTAGCTATAATAACGGTAACGCTATTTTTCAGGGCATTATCATTTGCAGAAGCCTGAGGTCTTTCATCAACTGCCCTCCTTCGTCGGGCAGTTGATGAAAGACCTCGGGCTTCTGCAAATGATTATGCCCTGAAAAATAGTGTTACCCTTATATTATCATACACGTTTAGTTATTAAAGGGGCACTGATGCGGAGCAATTTCCGTGGACTGGTGTAAACTTTTGTTATTGTTTTTCTCCCGTGAGTACCCGGATGATATCCCAGAATTCATGACTGGTTCGTGACCTCTGCTGCGCAGTCCGTAAAAGCAACTGATAGTTTAATTATAGACAGATCAACTTAAGTGAAGTCATTTTTACTTCATTACAAATGTATTATGAAAACAAATGAAACACTTTGAAGGTTAACCATCTGCCAGTGGTAGAAATGGTAAAAAGCTATTAGGACGGAAAAATAACGAAGCCAATGTACGTCTCTATATTTTGTCTCATAACCCTAATTAGTTTATTGTCATATTTGTATGATTCTGAAAATTAATGAAAGAACACACGGTCTGCTTATACTCATAGTAAATTTCTAACATAACAGCAACATTTATACATTGTCAATTTGGATCCTATTTCACACACATATGCGATCTAGTGTGTGTTTTCTGTAATACAGATTCTGCTGAATGCTACAACAAATAAATTAAAACAAAATGCAAATAGTGAAAGTAAAACAGACTAATTTTATAGCAACAATGTCAGGCTACTACCTTGTTCATGAATGCATCCATCAATATCCACGTAAAAGAAATTGTATTCCATTCATCTGCAGCTGGTAAATAATCATGCTCTGTGTCGCGTCTTACAACTGTCTAGTTTGCGAAAAAGTAACACATCGTTTCACGTCTTTCGTTAGTGAAAACCAGATAAACCTCTCATTGGTCTCCCAAGATAGCACACCTGGCAACTAATTGTATGATGTCCACTATTCTAAGTAATTTAGTTAACCAATAATGAACAATCAATCAATCAGCGCAAGGGTGGTTAATTCTTTGAAGGGAGGATGTTGTTTTTGCACTCACACTTTACGACAGGGTGTTGTCATCTACACACTCTGCCTTTTGACAAATCCGCTAGAAGATAAAAGTAATTAATCAATCAGTGTGTTATCGGTTAATCCTTTGATCGATGTTTGTTTTTGCAACTCAGGTGATAAACCCTCTTGCATCACTTACATGCACATATTACAGAACATACAATACATTTGCCATTACAGACCTTAATTTATAATGTTGAGTATTTACTCCAGACAGGAGAAATGCCAAATGGGAACTTTTGTTGAATAACCGAAGTGGTGTTACTACTAATTATACCTGTTATAAATTCGTTAATTGACCATCCAGAGAATGATGACAAATAACACGTGTAGGTTCAAACGCGAGTTACAGCAAGGAATATGTAATCTCTGTGTCGCATGCAGTCTGAAAACACTTATGGGCCGAAACTGTTTTGAGGATACCAACGGAATTTCGTTACATAAGGAATACACACAGGCATTTGCCGTGTACTTGGGTAAATAGGTGAAATAAGGGGTTTTTACGTAAGAAAATTTTCAGATTTCTCTACCAAAGGCAAAGTCATCGTTTTTTGTTTACGAATTCAAATAAATCAACCGTGTGTTTTTATTATCATAAATAATAAACCATTGTAGCTACCATAGCTACCAAAATTTACGTATGATATTTGCTATCACAGCTGAACCAACACTGAAAACTACCTAAATATAAAGCTTTGCAATCTTCCGTACTGAAACAAATGGCTTGCTACGTGCCTGTAGACATCATATTTTGATGTAACATGATTAAATATCGAGGTTAAAAACACAGAAATAGGATCAAATTGGATCAGTAACTATACCATCCAAGCATCAGAAAAGAACTACACTGCTGGGATATTTGGTTACGATCGGACAAGGAATACCATGGATATTTTTAAACAAATGGCATATGATGGGCATCCGGCCTCCTGACTGTTTAGGCGAAGACATTGTGCTAATGTGGACAGGAGCCCAGTTCCTTTGTCCGTCACGGTCGAAGGAGCGGGCGCTGACCAATTTGCGGTTTGGTTTCGTAATTAGACCGTTGGCGAGAAACATTATTCGCTCCGCATCAGTGCCCCTTTAAGTGTGGGTAGTGGTGGGTAAACTGTCTAAGGCGCCAGGCTAGTTATCCAGCGAGCTTAAGATGTGGGGATTGAGCCCATCTGTGACTGGATGTAAAAACCCTGTCATCTTTGTGTGCAGCCTCTGTCAGTGTTGTCACAACACCAAGTGTACACTAAACAGCCTTGTGCACTTAAAAGAACCCACGATTCCTTTGGTAAATGACCAGATGGTGTCCACATGAATACATGCATTGATGCAAACACCTCAATGTGGGTACAGTACTGTGCAGAAAACTTAAACTTGGACAAAGTACTGTGTGTGTGACTGTGTCCCAGTCCATGAATTCTAGTGGCAGGACAAAGTGTATGATCCCCAAGGAGTTGGGATTGGCAATATGATGTACCGTTCAGATTGATATCTAGTGATTGAGGGAAAAGACAGCATCTTGAAGCAGCCCAGCTGGATATCACAAAAGAATGATTGTACATGAGAGATTGTTGTCTTCATTCAGACATAAAGCTATTAAATTAGGTAATACTCACACGTTTTCAGTTCAAGGATGAAATAACATGTTTTATTGAGCACTTTATTTCTGTTCCAGCACCATCTCCTTCCAATGTCATCAGCGCACTGACTGTGAAGTGTATCGACTCAAAAAAGGTCTTCAACACTTCCACGTGGTTCAACCCTCGTTCAACCAAGTCAGTACAAGAATGTGATCAAGTCAGTAGCTTGAAGGATCAGAAACTCCAGGAAAGACAAATAGAGGCTAACCAGATAGTGTTTGCACAGTGGTTGCCCCTGCCTCGAGGTGGAAAACAACTTGACATGTCTCGGTGGTTTCAGAACGTCATTGCAGTTATTCAAATTGACATTGGTTACAGTGAAAAGAATCCCATAGGTAAGTATCTAATGAAACACAGATCATTTTAATTCTAATCTGATCCTCCTAGAAATTGTATTTTGTCACATAGGTTGTTTAGTTTCAGCTGAGGAGGCTCTAACCCATTTCATGGTACATGGTAACAAGATTGTAATTTGGGTGAATTGATGGTTTGTTAATGTTTGAACTGTAAATAGACTTGAATGTGGAGCAAGCACTGTATGAAGGTTTGCTTGTTTTGGTTATAGAAACAGGGTTTTCATCATAAGCTGGTAGTATAGTAGTGATGATTCAGCGTTATTATTATTGTCGTTATGCTGCTTGTTGGCCTGCTGCATTTTAAACTGCAGCATATTAAAGGCAGTGTTACCAGTATATGAACCAAGAACTGATGCTTTGTATATTTTATCTCTTGTATTGTTTGATTTGACCAAACTGACAATGACCATGTTGATGGTCAATGCTTATTTTAAAGTTGAATTGATCTGGTGTCTGCAGGCCCTGACCCTGTCCTGCGGATGTTTGCCAGCATCGGATACCGTGACAAACATGACAAGGAAGATGACTGGAAAGTACTAGCAAGGGCTACTGAAGACCGCCATCTTGAGTGTCATCTTGATGACCATGAAGTAAGTAACCCAGATTGTGATCCTTGACAGCTTCATACTGGTGAATATCCACAACCGGAATCCACTTGCAATTATCTTCCTTACTAGGCAGCCATACACTAATGTTACAGAAATTCCCAATATATCCCAACTATGTCCAACCACTGGTGTGTTCTTGCACTATGCAAGGGATACCGGAGAACTTCCTTGAACGTGACAGGCTATACTATTTGAAGTATACTATTTCACCCCGTGAAGATGTGGGTTAGAATTGATCTTCTAGAATTGACCCATGCTTGTTGTAAGAGGCGACTAACAGGATCAGATGTTAAGACTCCGTGACTTGGCAGACCCATGTCATTGTATCCCAGTTGCTTAGATCAATGCTTATGCTATTGGCCACTGGATTTTCTGATCCAGGCTCATTTATTTACAGACTGCTGCTAGAATGCTGGAATATTGCGGAGTGCAGTGTAAAACTTCACTTATTCTGATTCACTCACTCTGTTTGTGGTTTCACTTCAACATGTTCATGCATCAAACCTGATGTATAATGGTGGACTAAGGCTGTTTGGATTATTTTTAGATTTTTTAAAGTTATGTTTGTATTTGTTTATGTCTTTGGGGTATTTGTTAAAATTGGTAGTTAATTGTTGAGTGTCATTGATTGGTATATTATTTACTGGGGTTTTTTTGTCCAGAAAGAAGAGGGAGTGCATTACCACTGTAATCTGATACCCTTCTTCGAGCTTGGAAGTGTTCACTATGACTACTACCTAGTCAACATCAGAATCCCCGTGCTGGAGTCCAGAGGCATCAACCTCGGAATTGGCAGCATAGAAGATATCCATGTTGTGGTGAGAGCTCTTAGATCATTGATTGCACTGTATGCTATTTATCATGTTCATCAACATCAGCATCGTGGATGGTGATTGTCAGTTGATACACTGGACCTTGTTCTCCAAGAGGGGATCAGAAAATGATGTATTGAATTTTTGTTTCTTGCTGTTTTTGTGGGTTTTTTTAGCTTATCACCTTCATTGTAATGATGTTGATGATGACAGTGATAAAAAATAATTCTAAATGACTTACATGCACCTACATTCAATTTGGGTCTTGGAATATTGCTGAGTACGGCGTAAAACTAAACTCACTCACTCACTCACTCACTCACTCACTCACTCACTCACTCAGTTTGGGTCTCATTTTCGTTCTTGTGGATGTGTGAACAACCAATGAAGTTTAAAGGCCAAATCTTGATTATTTATGGTGTTACAAAGACCTACTTAAATTTTCCCTCTAAGCTGGAAAGAGCTACTCCAAAGATTTTCTTCTCAAGTTAAGTACTGTTGCTTCTCCAGGTTATCCACCAGAATGGTGGTTTCACCCAAGTCTGGTTCTCCATGAAGACTGTTGTGTTCCCCGTCCTCCTTGCAGTTCTGGTGTGGTTCTGGAACAGAATACAGAAACTCAGTCGTCTTCCCAACCTCCTGGAAAGGTTTGTATTTGTTAGTCTGAAAGATACTGAATGTGATTGTTTTTGCACTAGATGACACTAACCGTAGCATTCATCACTACACTGTATCAAATTAGGATTCTATGTTACATCAGCTACCTTGCATTTTTCCTAAAGTAAATTATCTTTAAACAAAATTTAAATAATTTGAGCAGTTGATTACAAATCAAAGTTTTTGGATGTAACCAAGACAGAGTGCTAGTCTGTTCACATTTGTAGTTGAGGATGCTGCTTGTGCACAAATAACTTGATGCGATAAAAATTTCTACATATTGGGGCATTTTGGCCCCAGATCGCAAAAAATAATGATTGTTTTAAACCTTTATTGTTTACCATGGGAACGAAGCCACATGGTGAAACCATATTTTACTGGTCACCTAATCATATCCAGTAGTGTGATTGCCTGGCTTGGAATTAATAGTGGTGAAGGATAGGTCTCTTTTCAGCAATTATAGTAATATTAATAGTCATCACTTAATAAGACTTAAGATATATGAGGTCATTTTGAAAGTAAGTGAAAATGTACGGAAGTGGAAACATAGTGATCTTCACTCAGAAATGTCCCTATTGCAGTAATCATATGGAGGTACCTGTTGATTTCAGGACTCTGTTCTCCCTTGGCATAATCTTGTCTATTATGAACCTGCCTATCGAGTGGCTGACCTTGACTTTCAACATGCCATACATGCTGCTGGTGGGTGACATCCGCCAGGGGGCATTCTATGCAATGCTGTTGTCCTTCTGGATGATCTTCGCAGGGGAACATATGATGGACCAGGTTGAGAGAAATAAGCTCAGCGTGTACTGGAAACATCTGGCTGCGGTCATCTTTGGATGTGTTTGTCTCTTTGTCTTTGAGATGTGTGAGAGGTAGGTAATCCATGATAGCAGTTCACCATTTAGGTTTCAGGGATCACACAGGATGTGTTCAGGGTTCATCAGGGTCATGGAATGTTGGAAAGGATATGGAATCTAAGTTTGTCTTTCGCAGTTTTAGAATTGGTTTTAGAAACTAGAATGTTGTTTTAAGAATAGAAAATGGTACCGGTTTATCAGCAGTTGTTTACAGGTGATATGTCAGTGACCGCTTGGTGGACAATAGACTGTCAACGGCTATTATCCACAGTTAACAACACCCAGTGTGGTGATGTGTTGTTTTTAGCTCTGGCGCCATGAAGAAATGACTTAATACCGTCAAAACTTAGTGTCAATGTCATTTGTCAAGGTTATAATGTACTAATCTTATCCCCATTTTCCTTTAATATCCTCATCTCACTTTGGGTTAGAGGCATAAGGTCCCTGTGCAAGAAGATTTATTGATGTAGTGAAGATCGAATGGTTACATTATGTCATGAGTGTGGAAATGGTCATTGCTGTAAGTAATTGTCAAATGGTTATTCTTCTGTTAGTAAGTATATTTGACAACTTTTAACTGAGTCATGAACTGTTTCTATTCTGCTGAACATTGACCTTTGATGATGTCAGATGACAGCTTTGACAACATCAGCTTCGATCATTGAATAAATTTGATTGATTTGTTCATGTCTAAAATGACAGAGGAGTTGTATGTTGTATTATAAACATGTGTGACTGTGATAAACAATCAGCTGAAGATCTCTTTGATTGTTTACAGGGGTGTCCAGCTGACAAACCCCTTCTTCAGCATCTGGACGACGAAGGTTGGTACTAATCTGGCCTTGACCTTCATCATCCTGGCAGGCATGTCAGCTTGTCTGTATTTCATCTTCCTGTGCTACATGATCTTCAAGGTGTTCAGAAACATCAGTGCCAAGAAGCTTTCACTCCCTCACATGAGCAGCGTGCGACGCAAGTTCTACATGGTATGGCATTCATTCGTGTTCATTAGAGACCAGGTCATTGATTCAAGCACTACCCTGATGTAATGCCCTGTCTTTGAGCCTCTTGCAATGGACTCTTAAACACACTGAGAAGCTTGTTCTGGCCATTTATCTTTCAGGAATGTGGAAACTGCTGTGACCTATCATAATGTTCTCATTTGTAATGATCATTTTCCAAATATTCTGGTGATTATGATGATGCAGAAGTTGGCCAAGTCCCATGCTTAAGAAGAGCATTCATTATGCTGTGCTGTAGCTGCTCCGTCTCTGTGCTGCTCCCAATAGCGATTTTGATAAAGACTTGTTGCTACACAGATAACAGCTTGCTGCTTGGTGTTTTTGTGATGGGTGCCTAATTTGGAACATATACTGAACAGCAAAAGACTCACAATTTACGAAAAAAAATTGAAATCTCAGAAAAGTAAGCATTTGTGTTTATTTCTGCTACAACTACATCTAGATACAGTAAAATACTTTTATAACGATATACAAGGGACCACTGAAATTAGTTCGTTATATCCGTAGTTCGCTATTCACGAAAATCCATTGAAAGAACAGTAAAACACACTATACAGTACAACACATTCCTACTCAGTTTATTCATACATTCATTCATTAATATTATCTTTTCTTTTCTTTTGTTCATCTTTTTTAATATCTTTTCACTAGAGAGTCAGTAATCTTACACAGGTCACTCGTGACTACGCACTTGTCATTGAATATATCGTATTTTAAAAGTCTCAGGGGTATCAAAAGCTTATGTCCTCATTTCCGATGTGTGTAGGAGACGTGAGCGACGGGCTTTAAGTCTCCGGCAATCTGATTGGTTAATAATGCAAACTACAACTTCACGTAGGTGTAAAATCTGGAGTGTGTTTTGTGTTAGCCAATCAGATTGCCAGAGGTCGGAAATCTCAGACGCTCCTTTCAATTCATTCCACATACTCCTCAAGTCAACACAAGAGGCAAGTGTTGTATCCCACCATTGACGTCTAACTTATTGGTCACATTTCAAAGTGAGCACCGCTAATTGACAATGCTTCAGTTTACTTAATCGACTATTCACACTATTAATTAGTGTTAACTGAGACTGTCGAGGATTTCAAAGTGAGCTTCGCTAACTGGCAATGACACTGATTGAGTTCGCTCAGTTCGTTATTCATACCATTAATTAGTGTTACCTGGGACTCACGGGGATTGCAAATCAGTTCGCTATAGCAGTAAGTTCGTTATAGAGAATTCGTTATTCACGACTTTTTTTATATGATATCATATAGTGTTTTATTCGGGACTTTTAAAACAGTTCGCTATAGCCGTCGGTTTGTTATTTCCGTGTTCATTATAAAAGTATTCTACTGTATTTGTATAGCGCCAATATCCAGTTAGTTCAACTGCTGAAGGGCGCTTTATTTCTTCTATATAAAAACTTGACAAATAAAACAGTTGCTGTGTTTTTTTGACTGTTCAGTATGTCTTGCTCTGACTTCATGGTAATCTTTTGTTTTAGTCTGACAATTTTTGCAGATCTGGTTACACCAATTATTACCAACAACAGTTTTTTTTGTAGCACAGAAGATTGCTTCCTACCTGTTGACCAATGTTGTACGTCTGTGTCATGTTGTACATCTGTGTCATATTTCCAGGGCTTGATCTACCGCTTCAAATTCCTGATGCTGATAACCCTCCTGTGTGCTGCTCTCACTGTCATCTTCTTCATCATCAGCCAAGTGAGCGAGGGGTCATGGAAGTGGGGGGATGAGAACATCAGCCTTGAGTATACCAGCGCCTTCCTCACAGGTGGGTTGAGGACTGGAAAATAACTTACATCCTAGTGATGTTCCCTGTGAATGCCTTACAGAGTCCCAGAGCTGCAGTGTTGTTTGGTGGTTAAATCAAACTCCTGGATATCCCAGGGTTTTATAGCCTACATGGGTACAATGTGTTGAAAACTATTTCTCTTGATTGATGGAATATTGCAAAGAGTTGCGTGAAACCTTACTCATTGTGTGAACAGAAGCAGGCACTGATGGGTTGGTTATTACCTAATTTCTTGTGAAAGGACTCAAAGATTGAGAGTTGTATTTGAGGTCACAAATACAACGAAACTCAAAGTGAGAATTATAGAAAATAGTTAACAATTATTGGCCTGTAGTACTTCTATTATGCATATTATGAATGGATTAGATGGACTAGTGACTTGTTTGACTGCAGTCATTGTGTCAATCACAGGATTGTTTGTTCCACACTAGATGATTTACAGACTGTCACATTACTGAAAATGGCGTTAACCATCAATTTATTTATTTTTCGTTGCAGGTGTTTATGGAATGTGGAATGTGTATGTAATTGGCTTGCTGTGTATGTACGCGCCATCTCACAAGGCTGTGGCAAACGATGGTAAGTGGTGCAGTCATACGACGATTCACATAGGTGAATTACTTTTTAGCTGGTTTAATTAGATTCATTTGTTTTCAGTTGCACACAACATGCTGAAAGCTTCTGTATTACTTGCTAATTTCAGGACAGGAACTTGATTTGACTGAAAGATTAGGGGTACATGCGCTTAGATCCATTCCTTCTGAATTCCCACTAATTCATGCTTGTTCTGTGGGTGGTGGGATAGTCTAGTGGTTGAAGCAATTGTTGTCATGCCAAAGACCCCAGGTTCCAATAGACCGATCCAATCTGTCAATCAAAGCTGGGATATGCAGCGATTTCGGCCAATCAGCAGGCCGGGCGTGCTTTCTGGATTTGTCAGACTTATTTCTGGGGTCAAACGAAGCCTCCGAAGCGATGTGCTTCGAATTATGCTACTCACACTCACAATATCTATTATACATTGCTTCGATTTCATGAGTACCTTCAACAGAACCATTTTGGTGAAGACAACAAAATTGAGGTGGATCAAGCAGTGCGATAGGCCTCACAATCAGTTAACTGTCAGCACCATCGTTCTCAAAACCTACGTCTGCTCGAAGTTGAGAATTTGCACAGTCTAACTAAAGAGTCTAAGTAAACTGATCCTCAGTACGTTTCGTTACACTCCACCACTGAGTCTAACAAAACCTTATGGGAGGTCACGTCAGGTAACCTTTGAGATTGACCAATCAGAACACAGCTTACCAAATCGCGATCGTGCACATTCGCACATCCCTTATGAACTTTTTATCTCGAAAAGGTTTGTACCCAAACGATTCCGAATGCTATTTAGCGTACGATCGCTTCCGGGTGAAGCACACAGCGTACGTACTGCCATGACAACGTTGAGTAAACAGTCGCTGAAAATAGTGTTTTTGACAATATTCAAGGATGTTATCTTGCGGAAATATTAGCTAATGGTAACCATGTCAACAGAAAACCAAAAGTGTGTATACTGCAGGCCAAATAACTGTATTATATGCGGATTTTTGTTTGTGGAGAGATCTGTGTCGGTGACCTGAATATTTTGAAAGTCCCTCCGATCCCTAAATAGTAGCCGTTGTCTGATTGGTTAAATCTATTTACTGTCTCGCATTTGATTGGACTGTAATTGATTGCTCAAAGGTTACCTGACACGACCTTCTACTAGGTTTTGTTATACTCAGTGGTGGAGTGTAACGAAATACACTGAGACGAAGTTTACTTAGACTGGAATTTGCATGAATTTCCACACTTTCGCACATGTGCAAAATCATTACCAATTACAGGACAACAACTAACAGTTTAAGGCTTCGTAAGTATTATGAACACGGATGGTTTCTGTAACTACAACACTGTTTTTGCTTAACGGTTTAGTCAATACTGGGCATTGATTTGGTAGACCATAGAACCAAAACGAGACAGGTGAGAGGGCCGTGACACAATGTAAACAAATCTAATTTCGGTTAGGGACGACCAGAATTGCAAAACATGTTACATTAAAGTACAATGTGATGGATATGTTTGCCTTTGATCTTACATATTCTTAAATTTGTCACAAATTTTATGATGTCAAGTTTCAAAAGTACAATCTGAAGGGCTACTAGCGCAAAATATTTGTGGAGTAATATTTTTTAATCAAAGGGACAGTGTAAGCAGATGCCTATCACGCAATATCCAAAATATGAAAAGCATTTCAAATGAATGTCTACTGAACCATGCCTTAAATATTTTGGAATTTCTATAAAGAGATGTGGGTCGAGACGAAAACTTTGCGAGAAGAATAGTGACTTTCTGGAATATTTGAGGGAATTAAATAAAAATGTATTTCTTAACTAAGAGAACATTATTTGTTTTTAATTTTTGTTACAATATAATTTTTTTCATGCAGGAGAGGTACATTGGTACAACTGTCATTTTTATTACTTAACTGGAAATGATAAGGAGATCTTTTAAGAATCCTGCATCCTTTAGTAAACGTAGAAAGGTAGTAAAATAAATAGTACTATAATCAAATATAAATAATTATACCTAACTAACATATTAGATTCATGTGGTTTGAAAGCAGAACCAGGCATGCTTAGACAACACTATCGACGTATCATGGCAGAGCAATAACATGGCACTAACTTAATTTCTTGGCTCCTGCTTTACGATTTTATATTTTTTTTAAAATAATAATATATTCGCTAGTGAGATTTGTTTGAAAGTGATTACTTGTATCGTAACTCATATAAAAGTTATTTCAACATCCAGAGAGTTTGAAAAAAAAGACAACAACAAATGCTACGTTGTGGCCACACCCTGGTCTGGCATTATTCAGTCTTGGAACAGAATAACTTACAAGCTCACAGTTGACTATCCATTAACTGGAATGAATATTGAAACATACAATTAACCCAGATTTGACGTAATGCTTCTTAGAAATCACCAGCTTTGGGGGAGGTTACCAATGTTTCATCACTGAGCCAAAGTGTTGTTTATTAAGATGGACAGATTCTTCAAGGTTTGTTGATACATGGTTATTTGGAAAATTAGCTACATAATAAATTGCACACTGGTTTGCAGGATGTGAATGCTTTAGGGCATTTTCCTAAAGTTTGTTAAGACTTTTACCACATTTTGAAACAACTTTAATATGTTTTTGATGGCATTAGTAAGTACTCCAGAAAAGGAAACATCAGATTTCGTGTTATGTCCTCGAGGTATATGTTCTCTGATATAATAAAACAAAGAGTACTATCATCATTGTTTAAGAATCAATATAGTCCAGATGTAATTTTATTGACAAAAGCTTTGAATTTTTAGATATTCTTTGCACCTTATGTCCATTAGTAATTATCTCTGAAGAAACCTAGTTAACTGTTAACTGGTAACTGTGGATCCTCTGTTCAAAGATTTTACTGTTTCTGGAAGATGGGTCAGTGTACAGGTGCAGAGTGTATCTGGGACCTTTGTGTTATGGTGGTGTTATATACCTGGACATAAACACTGGCAGTTCATGAAGTCCAGTATTGTGGAAGTTTGTAAATTAGGATTCCACAACAAAGTACACACAGAAAAATAAATTGAAGAGGATGATTAAAAAATATATTTCCATATATTCCATGTCATTTTAGGATGGTGTACAGATTGTGAAGAGGGAAATTTTACTGAGATTTGCTGAAGATTAGCTGCTGAATATTTGCTTCTGGGTATGTTCAGATGCATGGAAATATTTTTTCTGCTTTGTTAGTCAAAGTTATAAACTCATGATTTCACATAAATGATTGAACTAAATTTGAACATCAGATAAAAGATCGAACTGAATTCTCCTCGCTCAGTGTTGACAATCTATTTGTAGACACCAAAACGATCTGCAGCTTGAACATCTGGTGGTGTTCACGGTTATTATAAAATTACGATGGGAATCCAGGAATAAATAAACCAAACAGTTTCACTTCCCTGCTAGTATCTTAGACGGACGTGAAAGGCCAGACAGATTAATCATTTCGAAAGAAAATACGCTTCCTACATGCAGCCGCTGGCTGGGACAATTTTTTCTTAGAGCATGTAACTCATTTTCACTTGCTAATTACAGTCTGTCAAATAACAAATATTAAGTAATATACGCATAGCTTTCCTCTTTAAATATCATTCATAAACTACGGATACCAAAGTACCGCAAGCAGAATTCATCAACACCGTTCTCAATGTACATACGTCTCGCTGGCGGTGACGCCATTGTCAGAGGTTGTCCCCTAAACGTAAAAAAAAATGGAGTGGGCGGGGCTTATCGGCCCGGACTGGATTGGTCTATTACCCACATGGGTACATTATGTAAAGTCCATTTCTGGTGATGTTGCTGGAATATTTTTGTTTAATTTCCCCTTAAGAATACACACAAAGAAGAGGTATAAAAGCAGTCCTCCAGCAAAATATTAACTTATATGTTCTGGGAGTATTTCTTGTTGAAATGTGTTTATGGGTGTATGTTCGTCATCAAAATAATGCATTTGATAAATGCTTTGAATGAAAGTTTCAACCAGTTATTGCTTGTCTTCCTCACTGCTACATAACTCCATCATAAGTGACAAATCACAGGTGGTGGTGGTGGTGATGATGATGACGATGGTGATGATAATGATGATGATGATGATGATGATGATGATGGTGGTGGTGATTATGATGATTGTGATTATGATGATGATGATTGTGATTATGATGATCCAGATTCAGTGAACAGCAGTCAGGAGGAGGAGGAGGTGCAACTGACGCAGATACCGTCAGAGGCATCAGCCCTGTCTTCTTTTGCGTCGAAGGCTGCAACCGACTGAGGTGTTCATCAGATCAAATCCAGGATCATCGATCAGCCCTGGTCTCTACACAGTGCTAACTCAGACAGGGTACAATATCCCAGCTCTAGACTCCGTTCTTACAACTTGTGATATGTGTCTATATTTTGTCAATGGCTTACAGTTTCAATGGTTACTTTGGTGATATCATTTTAGAAACATTTTTGCCATAAGCCTTTTACTGTTGTCATTATTGCTTCGTTTTTTGAAAACTCAGAGATCAAATTTTAGGGACTTCTATTGATCAAACCCCCCAAAAATTTCATAATGTCCTTTTGTATTCATAAGAATTCTGTCAGGTACAGATTTGTCATGTGACGTGAAATGACAGTTCACAAGTAATGCAGTCTTGTCTGAAGTGAATGCATGAAAACCTGAACAAACTTGTATGTAATGATACACTTAACTGGTTTATCCATTATTATGCTAACTGCTGCATGATGCTGAAGGATGCATGTTTAGTCCAGTGGCTGGTGTAGAGTTATGTCCCTTGTTCATGCCAGAAACCCGTGGTTGTGGGTTAGAATCCCATTTTGCCCTGATTATGTTTCTTTTTCAGTCAAAACCATGTTTATGTTTATCCATGAAGGCAAATGTCTGCAAGTTGAGTCACTTTAACCTTTCCGCCCACATTAAGCTGGAACATAGCTGGAACACTGGTCAAAGAAATACCACTTTAAGCACAGATCACACATGATACTGCACAAGTAACTTCTTTAGGCAGGATAAATGCTTGGAAAGCTTAGATATTTAAATAATCAAAACCTGCTGATACTTAAAATCCAGTTTTGTACATTTCTGTATTTGTAGTTTAGATGCCTTAGCATATATATTTTACAATAATAATCATGCTGTATATTTTGATAGCATGATACACGAAGTTTACACATTTATACTTATATTAATATATATAATACATCCAATATTTCTACTATATATTTGTATGATACATGTCTTTAAAAGGGAGAAACAACTGTGTTCTTGTAACCAAAACATGATGCATTTTATGTCATGTTTATGTAATGTTCTGGTCAGCATTTATCATGTTTATGGACCAATGAAATAACTTGAGATCATTGCTGATGGTATTTTTATCTGACCAAGGTATCAAATTGATGTCACCACTATAGGCTTAATCGACAGCTTGAGTTCACTTGTAAGTAAAAACAGGAAACAGACCTATAAATAATCAGTCATCATCTTCATCATTGGTGAAAAAGAGCGATTTGATCTTGATTTGAAATATTGTTCATACCTCAGTGAATTGTTTTTCAGTCTCCATTCTCTACATTTGTGAGTACTGGACGCACATTTACTAGTTACAGAAACCTCTTGAGATGTAATCAAAGTAAAACACAACTTTGCAGATATTGCAACTTTTTGGTATGCACTTGCCAAAACAAATCACAAAAAATGCCAATTCAACCCAAGAAAAAAAAAACTGAAGAAAAAAATCCTGTGAAATTGGAGTTCAAACTATTCACAATTTTCCCCCAGTGCTGGGGGAAAAAGTGGTTACAACAGTCATGCTGTGCTCACAACGCATGCACAGTGAATAGGTTCGCAGAGCTTGAAAGAGTATGCATGCCTGTCTGGAGTATGAGGTCGTGAGCAGTAGTCTAATGTTGGTTGTGTATACAAACAAGTAAATAAACTATATGTTGTATAAGCAAAAGCATGTTGATTGTGATAAGCAGACTCTGTCACAGAGAAAACTCAATGTCTGGTTTATTCACACCTATATGTCTGCCTGGCGGACTAGGAATGACAATATGCAATGCACGCCCACCTGCTCTGAATGGGTTTGGTGCCGCCGCTGCTTTATTTCGATGAAGGTAGACACAAGAACAAAATATTGCACTTTTGATTTACGGTTATACGCTTCTAATTTTGTTTATTTTTTCTCAATCAGCAATGCCTCTTATGTATCACGAATAAGTGGTATCTGTGTTTTAATTATGTTTGATTTTTTGGTTGCATGTGACCTTTAAGCATTTAAGAATTTTATAGATTATCACTGTGTTGTTTGCATACATAGAATAGTGAGTTGTTCTAAGATCTGAAAGTAAACAATATTAATAATATTCTTTTAGTTTTTGTTTAATATTTGTGTAGTATTGAGGTATTTGTTATTTCAAGGTTTATGTTCGGTGGGGGTGTTGCTGAGCCCCCTTAATGTGCAAGCTTTGCAGTCTAAATAAACTTAGTTTCAGTACTTTTTGTTACACTCCACTACTGAGTCTAACAAAACCTAATAGGAGGTCGAATCAGGTAACCTTTGAGATTGACCAATCAGAACACAGCTTACCAAATCACGAAAGTGGACATTCAGACATACCTTTTGAACTTTTACCTCCGAACAGCTAATCCTATTTTCCATATGATCGCTACCGGGTAATGCACATGGAGCATGCTACAATACTGTCAACAGTGAGTAATCAGTTGCTGAAAATAGCGCTTTTGTCAATATTCAAGGATGTCATCTTGCGAAAATATTGCTAATGGTAACAAAGGCATCAGAAAGCCCTAGGCATATGTACTGCTGGTCAAATAACTGTGTTTTATGTGAATTTTCTTTTATTGAGGATCAGTGCCAGTCCTGCCAAACCCTAAACAGTAGCTGTTGCCTTATTGGTTAAATCTGTTTGGCCTTCTCACGTTTGACTGGAGGGTCATAGGTCGCTGAAAGGTTACCTGAAACGACCTCCTACTAGGTTTTGTTAAGATTCAGTAGTGGACTGTAACTAGAGGTACCGAGACTAAGTTTACTTAGACTGCAAGCATTGAAAAGTTTACATCCCTTGCAGTGACAGGACCTGGTGGTTGAATATTAAAGATGCAGATTCCTCTGTGTTTACAAGGTAGTAATGGTCTTTAACTTAAATATCTTCCCATAGTAAGCTGTCTCACAGAAACAGTGGCGGAATATTGTTCACATTTCAGAACAGCTTTAAATTCACTGCATAGTGGCTTATGCTAAAGTAAATTGCATTTACATTGTTTCTTGAAAGTGGTGTCATTGTGTAGCAGAGCATTTTGTACTTTACAGAAAGATCTGGGTTTTTTAATAATGGCATAAGTTTTGTGTCATCTTTTTCTCAATTCTAGAAGGTAATGTTCTTATCACAGTGGAACCGAGGGATCCTGTCATTTACATGACATCTGTTGAAGCAGTATTTGATCAGCTATTGCCAATAGAGAAAAAAAGCAGAAACTGCAAATATCATATGTGTGTTCTTGCATTTATATACCCACATCTGTGTCTGGCTTCATGTGTATATAAGGACTTGTGCTTTATTGTGATTTCCATCAAAGCCATGTTTCCATTGTTCTATTGTATATACTTCAGTATGATGGCTACGAGATTATTGTACTTGATGTTACTGTGGTAACAACAAAACACCCATGACAAAACTTAGCAATACAAAATATGGCAAATTATGAAAATACTATTCCCTCTTCCATATGATGTTTCATGTTTCAAAGGTTAATTGCTTGGTTTGATTGTTTACCTGTAATTGTACATTGTTAAGAGCATTAATATCACTGCTGGTTCAAACCGAAATAATCCCCATAAGCAATAAAACAACCATCCACTTCTTGCCAGCTTACTGATACACATTTTTCATCAGCAATTAATTATTACAAGTATTAGTAAACAGAGTTTCCTATTGACACATATTTATGGGTTGGTTTTACCAACATCCTGTAAAATTGGAAGGCTTGGTTTAATCCATGCTGACCATTATCTAAGAACACATATATATTGGACCGGACCACATTTTATGGAACAGTTTAAGGCTTTAGGGTAGCCATATGGTGAAAGTATTTGCTGGCCATACCCAAAGTACATGTATTGGGTTGACTCCCTACAGGGGTATCACATGTAAGGCATAGTTCTGCCTCAGTACAGCTGGGATATTGCTTAAAGTGGAGTAAAGTCCTATGAAGTGGAGTCTATGAAGTGGAGCAAAGGCACATGCTGTTCAGAATTAGCTTACTGTTGTTGTTTGTGGTGGAATGAAGGAACCACATTCTGAAGCCCTGTGGTTTACACTTTGGGCACATAGGCATTACTGTTGGCACATAGGCATTACTGTTGTGATAGTGATGAGGACCTGAACATGTGAATCATGCCTCTTATATTGTGTTGTGGCATACTTACCTACGCTTTGGTGTCACACGACAAAGATCTAATGGATTTTAAAGTTTACAGCAATAGAGTAATTTAGATATTTTTATGTGTACATTTACATGTACCAACTTTATATATTCTGTATATTGTAGATAATTTTGAGAATAAATGTTCTTTTGAATTACTTTAAAATAACCTCTTGAATTTTCATTGTAGAGGTGTAGTAGTGGTTTCGGGAAATTGCAGACCCAGACATTGCTCACTACTTGTTTTTGTTTCAGTGATAAGGCTGGAATAGAAAATTTGAGAATGTTTCAACAACTACAGACTCTAAATAATTACCATCATTCCATCAACCTTTGAAGGAATGAACTTAAATAACCTCATTCATTCCTGAGGTGGAGCGACAGCACCCGCCCGTGAGAGTTTGCTCATCTCGACAAAGACCTGGGTTTGATTCCCCACATAGGTATATTACGTGAAGTCAATTTCTGGTGCCCCTCACCGTGATATTAATGGAATATTGCTAAAAGCAGTGTAAAATCCAACTCATTCATTCTCATCAACAGACTCTTGCGTGAATGAATGAATTGTGGACTGTTGCTCAATATTTGCTGACCAAGGTTCGTACATGAATGTCTGTCTGCACTGTGTAGAGACTGTTTCCGTCGTCTGGTTGATGTAGCATCCTCCAAGAAGATGGCAGCTCATACCAGGTGTTAGTAAAGGCTATACCTTCCACTATCCAGGCTTGGCTCATTGACAATGGAATGAATCAAAGACTTGCTGGCTGAGAATCTACATATTTTAGTGACATAACTATATGGAACTGTTCCTCTGAAGGCCAGGAATATGTAACTGGTATAGAAGTCTTCACTTATCCATGCAGACATAAACAAACCAATCATAGTATGAATAGATTTATTTTGAGTGAAATATACAGTCAGGTGATAGGAAATTGTACTCAAGGTTTCAAAATATACATCTTCCTTTGGAAAACAATCATATACTCCAAATATGAACCTTGCTAAAAATCCTCAATTCTATCCTGTTTCAATTTAATCATCATACGTTTTACTTCAATCTGTTGTTTGTGCGTAAATAATGTCAATTTTACACACAAAAAATCAAGACATGCAGTGTAATACCAGAACGCAATTACGAAAACCAAACCTGCACCACATTTTGTTGGTACTTTGGGTTTCTGTTTAAAAACAAAGGCTAGTTTTTAGAACTAAACACAAACTGATTGTATGGATTTGATGACATAGCTGTGTAAACTATGGGGATTATCTCCACTGGTTGTTACCATCAACAAGCTCCTTCCAAGCTTGCAACACCTCCATTACTATCCCAGTATGTCAACAAAGGCACCTGTGTGTTTCAAACTTTCTCTAACACCAAATAAAGAAACATTTTTGTCTTTGAGGACTCTGTTACAGTGATTTGAGAAATGGTTTACAGCTGACTACAATTAGACAGGTGAGTACTAGTTTGTGAATCAGATTGATTCCACATTGCAGATAATTAAATAATTATCTTGCACCAAATTCCCCCTTGCAGTGTCACTTACGGGGTAACTGAAAAAAGTAGAAACAAAACAAATTATAACAAGAGAATTTGGTGTCAAAACCTGACTAAACATAATTAAGAATCAGTCATTTGTTCAAACTCGGAGCATGTTTGTAGGTCACCAAGCACTGGGGAGCAGTGACTGGTGGAAGAGCTCTGTGAACCTGCTGTCACTGTGAGGAGTTTATTTGCAAGAGGTAGTGTAGATTTTAAGATTCTGTTCTGTCTCTTATGTGGGACTATCCTCACTCTAATATATCCTTTTTCAGAATCGTGTTCCTTGTATGGCTGAACCTCATCATCGATGCACCAAGCTGTGACTTACCATATGTTTAATTCTGTATGAATGTGTATGTTTTCACGATAATCACATTTTAAAACAGACATTCAATATGGCAGTCTGAAATAAGTCAATTCTTTAGCCTAATCTTGTATTACTTTTTCAAGCACTAGTCAGTCTCAATAATGCAATTTGGGTTAGAAAACAGTACCTGGGACCTGATCCACAAGGTGCCCCTGTATGCCAGCTACCACTTACTTTGAAACAGCATCATGGTACATATAATGTATAGGAAAAAAAATATTGTGACATTCATTGTTTTATAGCATCAGCGTATTTTAAACAAGATCTCTTCTTAACATCAAAACACAAATACCTCAAAAAGAAAAATGTAACAGCAAAATCTTAATGAATAAACAAAACATTTACGAAACAGAATGAAAAATGCTGAAAAATATGCTAAACATATATCTTGCTTCTTACATTAAGCTTTACTTGCATGCTTAACACTAAATGATCTTGAATCAACATTTTCAACTGAAAGACATGATTGAGATGGGGTGTCCACATGCTGTAAATAGCTTTGAATTTACATTGGACACAAAACATTTACAAAGGTCTTGCATTGAAATCATCCAACTGATAGTCATCACATAATCAGTTCCTGTTGGGGGACGATAACGTTTAAACCTGTTTCTGCCTTTTTTTTAATTGTGCAGGTAATGAATTACAAATGACAAAAAATAATCAGTTTCATTGAGCAAATTATTACAGATTTTTTCATAAACAAAGAATGAGCACTTGCAATAAAACAGCATATCAGAGTCAGCCATATATATATTCATTCCATATACTTCCCATGTAAGAATCCAGGCTCTGTGAAGTCATAGAAAGATAAATGCACACTTCCTGAATTGATATTGAAAAGTGCTTGGCAAAATCAAATTAATGATTCAGTGTAAAAGTGTCCCTAACAGAAAACACTCTCAACAGCTGAAGCAATATTGAGGATGAGAGTTTCAGTGTATATTTCTTCCAAATATGACCACAGCATCACTTCTTTTTCTGAGATAAAATTTTGGAATTAAGTTTCACCAGAAGAATGAATGGGGACATTAGCTAAATGGCATGCTTTTCAGTGCTAATATAGATGAATGTTCTCTGAAACTTTATGGAAAAAGCAAAAGGCAAAATGAAATAGGTGAAGAAAAATAAGGAAAACATGGAAATGAAGGTCTGATTATGGTTTCCTTGTCTCTGTAAAAGAGGTCGAAATAGAATTAATCACACTGCAATACTTTGTAAATGGTGCATGAAGTTGTCATTCCGAGCCTCCATTTATTGTGTAGGTAGAGTCAGTTTCACACAGCACTAAATACAACATCATCGTGGCATTACAACAATCTCATGGTCATCTTAGAAGAGAATTACAATGGCCTCAGTAATACTAATTACTTTATGGAACGAACCCTACAGTGGGCTAGAAAAACACATGTTGAACCTAATTCTCCCAGAGGGGTATTCCAGAAACTCCACTAATCCAATAATTAAAGCAAGGAATTAAAGGTAAGATATAAGCAGTTAGTAGCTTTATATATGTTGAGTTAGGAATAAGATTCTTTGTTAACACTGTAGGAAAAAAAGTAGACATTCTCTGATTAATGAATCATTATGCTAAACACACACTAAGACGAACACTGACTACGTGTTATGTTTGCCTGCAAGCTAGCTCAGTGAGTAATTAAAACACAAACATACTTGACGCTGTATATGTTTAACAAGGTAATTGTTTTGATTAAATGGCATACATCACAGCATAGATAAGTGAATCTGACGCTACTAACCAACCATACGTCTTGCTTCCATTACATGATAAAGTTTTCTTCTGGCAGATAACAGAATTTTACGCTGTTCAGTTACTATGTAGGTGATTAAAAACACAAAACATTTGACTGAAGTCCTATATTTATCCTCTGTCTGCACTGAATGTTACTACTTTATAACTGACCTGACTGCAAAACCTGATAGTGGTTATATTCAAGGGCAGTAACTCTTATTGGTCTACATCACCTGCAGCTACGTAGTGAACACTTCCTTTGGAGTTTTGATTTTGCAATGAATCCTCTTTTCAACACAAACTAATTTGAGTGATATTCCATTTTGGTTTGTTTATATTTCTTTTCTAATATCATTATAATTATGTTATTCAGAATCATCAAAAACGTAAATAAATTTGTTTTGATATTTTTTATGTCAACACATCCATAACCAACCAATAGTAACCACCTTAGTATTGCAACTGCAAATACCGGTATCATCATTTATACTGAATTCCCATCCTCCATCTTAACAGTTAACTTTATGGAAGGAAAGCCAAACATTTCGGAAATGTGTTTCAAATCATCCGAGTGAATGGGTGTCATGATAGTCGTCTTGAGTTCATGAAATCATCTGAACATCTATGGTAACATACATTTACAGTCAACACTTCCACACAACAAAATAAACAACCTGAAACACTTGCATACACATCATCGTAACTGTCATTACAAGGAAAGAGTAGCCAAGCATGCCATCCTGTAGAAATATGGCACTAACCAACATCAGTACTAATGGACCAGCCATTTAATCATCACTATGGCACGTTTAATTTGGGTTGTTTTGGCATCCCGGTGAAAGAAAAAAGTCTTTAGGAAGTTTTTATTTTCAAAAATTGGAGCATATTCATGCTTACAGATTTCACTTTGGTAGCTTATTTAAACACTACAGGTCAGGGTGCTGGTGTACAAAACAACCTTAGCGCTATATCTGTCGTTAGTTAAAGTATCAGAGTTACGATCACCTTAGCGCTTAGTAAAGAACGCTATATACAACAGCACCCTGGAAGCACTACTGTCGACAGTCTTACTACGTCTTACAAGTTAATTATTATGAACTGTATCTGGACATCAACACGCTAACTATTGTACAACCTTGCATTACATGCACACAGATATGTACACATATATATACACTAATAACAAACCAGTGCTGTTTGAAACAGACCACATAACTAAAACAGAGAAGTTTGGATTTATGTCAAAGAATCCATGAGCATAAACTAGATACAATTCAGACAAAAAATGATAAGAATTTGTTTCCTGTAAATTCATCCTCAGTATAAAAGTCTACGTTCATCATTGCATTGTGTCTGTGTGTGGAGATCTTAAATCATATGAAACATCAAGAATCAACAAGGAATATTTCTATCATTATTGCAAAATTTAGGGAGCCTTCAAAAACAACAATGGAACCTGATTCATTTAGACACAAAATTAACTTAGAAATTAAAAATACATTTTAAAGTGTAAAACAAAAACTCTGGAATGATTAACCTTTTCAAAAGTAACGCCTACTGCCATGCAATTAACCTAACCAAACAGCCTAAGCAAGCAAAGTGAATTTCTCAAATACAGGAGAGATAAACATAGAGCAATCTCTATATCTCAGGAGGTTACCGACATATCACAGTGGATCATCACCTAATGAGCAAACAAGGACAAGTTACCTAAATTGGCCACTAATATACTTAAGTAACAAATGAAAATGTACATTTATGGTCATACAAGAATTGAGTATAGGTGTATCTTTAGTTCACTGGGGACATAATGACAATTAATCTCTTGGTTATATCTTCCGTGGATATTTGGTCAGCAGATATGCTGTACAAAAATAACACTGTTGACAGTGATTCAAGTTGTTATCTCCCTGTGATGAGGCAAGAGTGACCTCCCTTGTCAATACTGTTTCCCATTCACAATAGGCTGCGTTCTTCTGTGTTGGATAGACATCTTGTCAAAGAGGAACATCAGGAACACTCTTCATAAATTTCTGTAAAATACAAAGACACTTCATATATTAATGTATTCAAAATAGTTTCATATTCTACAAATAGTATGTCTTGAAAAGTTCATAATGTTCAAGGCATATCCACTGATTATCACTGTCATCCTTTACACATTCCCCATATTCATCAGAAATACAAATATTTTTCAGATTGTGAAAAAATAACAAACTTTTACTCTGAGAAATGATGCTCATAATACTTATTAGGTTTAATAAGAAATCTAGCAATGGGCAAAGATGTGATTTTTATTGCCCATTGTTTCAACAATATTTCAGTAGTATGAAGGTGATTTTGCTCAAGTGGGGTAAAGAGTTAAAAAAGGAATCACTTACCATTGTGACCCTTAAAGCATTTGTTCTGTTATGACGGACATAGTCTTGTATTAGATAAACATATCTCTGTATAGGGATACAACACTGTAGTATACTTTGATTACCATGACCACTTTTGAGGCTCTTCAGAAATCATGTTTATTTTTTTACACAAATAATTGTCATGGCCTCCATCACCAGTGAATTCAGTATGTCAGCATTGCAGCATTTCAATTTTACCAAACCAATCAAGCAACAGTTTGGTTCCTATCAAGAGGGACCAATGAGAATATGACACACAAATGGCGATATTCATCGTATACAGCACCCTTGTGCCCAACATAGACCAGAACTCCACACAAAATTCACATCAGCGGAAGGCTTCACATAACATTTGACTTGTTTCACTTCCATGAGCTCCACACAGTGTCAGTATCCTAGGACACTTGTCCAAACTACTCCACCCCCCAGCTGCCATAGGTGTTCACAGGTGACTGACTTTGTGTTGATGACATGCGTAATGTAATAATTCTGTACTGTCATATTCAACTGTACTTCACTTTGTTATGTATGTTTCAAATCTGATGTTAAGAATTACAATGATGAGAAGCAATATACACTTCACCATTAGCTCCATGGTCATGCTCTCCATGGTGCTTCTACATAGGAGTAACTATGGTAACCACAAACCTTCTGGTTCCTGTTGAAACCCATCCAAATCTTCATACATTTCTTCCTGCCTATAAGTGACAACAAATACCATCACCATTTGATATATATACAGGTATATACAATAGGAATCACAGCCTGTCTGTATCACACATCTCAGGGATTGACTTTCATAGTTTATCAAACAAACTCTGATGGCAGCACCAACATGATTCTGTCTAAATACTTTTCCAATTTCCTTTTGAGCACATTAAATACTACCGACAGAAAATAAGGGAACCAAGAAATTGAATGTAGATGACTTTGACTGTGACAGGGTCCGTTATCGTGGCGTATCTCCCAAACGCAACATCCAATGACAATGGAATTGCGCATAATGCATGCCCAGCACGTGCTACACGTGCATACAGAAGTTAACTCCTGTAAATGTACTGGAGAAGTCGCAATCACTAATGCAATAGAGATTGACACTTACTGACAGAAATGCCTCCGAGGCAGTATCTCGGTGAAGCAACAAAATGGAGAATTGTGGGCAAGATAGAGGGAAGGACATCATTATGTGAAGTTGCCCGACAGGTGGGTAAATCAAAAAGTGTTATTTCACGCCTGTGGGATGAGTACCATCAAACAGGTGGGGTTGCAACGAGACCTGGGCATGGTAGACCAAAATCAACGACACCACGACAGGATCGTCTCATTACGTTAATTGCTCTACACGATAGGTTTAAATCGGCCCCTGCCATCAATAGAGAATTCCTCACACTCACTGGAGGACGCATTTCAACCTCAACCATTAAAAACCGACTCTATCAAGCTCATCTGAAAGCAAGACGGCCTTTTAAGGGTGTCATCCTTTCAGCTCACCATAAGCGCCAAAGATTGGCATGGGCTAGGCAGCATCAGGGCCAGAGCAGCAATTCTTGACCATGATCGATATGGAGGTGATAGTGTCATGGTGTGGGATGGGATTACACATGACAGACGATCAGATTTGGTCATCATTAACGGAGCCATGACTGGTCAGCGATACGTTGACCAAATATTGCATCCTGTTGTGGCTCCATTGGCTAGAGTTATCGGCCGAAATTTTGTATTCCAAGATAATAATGCCAGACCACATCGGGCCCGAATTGTCTCCGCTTATCTCCAACAAGAAGGTATCCAGACATTGGACTGGCCCTCTAAGTCCCCAGACCTGTCCCCAATTGAACATCTCTGGGACGTTCTTGGTCGACGGGTGTATGCCAGGGACCCAGGACCTGTCAACCTGGCCCAGCTTGGTGCAGCTCTCCAAGAGGAATGGCGGGCAATACCATGGGCAACCATCCGGAAATTGATTAACAGCATGCCATCAAGGTGCCGTGAATGTGTTGCCCAACATGGTGGACACAGCAGATATTGAACTTGACGCCTAAAATTGATTTAGTGGATATTTAAAGCAGTTTCAAATTCGCTATTATTTCATTAGTTCCCTTATTTCTTGTCGGTAGTGTATCTAAGAAGCAAGAAAAATAAGTGTGCTTCCAAAGTTTGCAACTGAAATCCTTCAGATGTTGCAGATTGAGAGACAGCCTGTGAATATTACCTTTTTAACCACCAGTAACATACTTGAATGTTTATGCTGAAATATTGAACCAGTTTCAGTTGAAATGTCACTTCATACATGAAGAAGAAGAATATGCTTCTAAAAATTTAGGAAATTATAATTTTGACTTTCTTGATCAAAGAACATAATAGCATAACAAATGTTCAAACATTATTTCATAAAAAAAACATGCTTTTGCCATGATTTGTCAGCAAATTAACATAACAAATGTCCAAACATTATTTCATAAAAAAGCATGCTTTTGCATTGAAACATGCACACTGACATATTCCAATTTCGCGGTGAACTGGTTCATATATCAATGGAGAAATTCCCCAGGAATCACAAGACAGAGTCCCACACAAAGAATGGATGTTGCATAGTTGTTGGTTATGTTGAAGCACAGAGACACACATGCGTTAAGCCAACAAGCGTAATGTGAACAAAATGATGGCACAACAGAGAAGATGTTCATCACATGCATTGTGAAAATTTGACAAAATGTGAAAAAACAGCACCAAGCTGCTTTGATTCCAGTGACAACACTTTAGATGATATTGAAATACAATCTCTGGCAAACATTGACATTCTGAGCAATCACAGGCGAACAAGTCATACATTCATGCACTTCAGCAAACAAACAGAGCAGGCAATTAAAGTACCGGTATGAATTTTGTCTGTGAGTGCACATTTAAAAAATGAAAGGCATTGATTGAAAATGTTAATTCAGTTGTCACAAGAATGAATAAAAATCCAGAAGGGCAGGAAAACAAAGTGCAAGCATATTACAAGCATTTCTTCACAACGGCTGATTTTCACAAATGACATGGTGAAATCCTTCTTAATCCTATGGCGAGAAGATAAGACTAGCTGTGATGACACTAACAGTTCCAGTCACTAAATGACCTTCCCAGCATGCTTTGTGTCCATGCAACATTCGGCATAGACGACTCACCCAAATTCCCCCTCCATTGCAATAGGGGTATCAACTACTTTCATGGCCTGTGAAGGATGAAGCGGACAGTGAAATGGATTATGACATTGACGATGAAACATACAATGGCATAGTTAGGTAAAAGCTAAAAGCTAGAATGTACATACATGTATTTAATACCTTGTTATTACAGAAGCACCAAAATTATTTGAAGACAAGAAATATTTTCAACAAATCAGACAAGCGAGATCATTATTCTGAAATTGTTGAAGGTAAAGTCCAACTAAAATTTTGGAATGACACAAATTTCTACTACAGCTTGATGACTGTTAAGACATAGTTCTAAATTCATAGTTTTAAATTAAAGTTTGAAAAATGCAGGGAATTATGTCCTGCAACAAGTTTGTCTCCATTGTGCAAAATAAACTATAAGTTAATGTTGAAGATAAATTATGCTAGTGGTTTTCTCAAAAATTGGAAATGGAAAATTAACATGGGGAGAGAAGGTGTCCAACTTTATAAGACCAACACTTAAATCAGATGATGTCAAGAATCAAGACATGCTAAAATGAAATAAGGAATTCTAACTAACCTTGTTCAAACATAGTAACACATTCATGGTTGTTCGTGCATGGTATAAAAGGTCAAATAAACAATGATATGTACATGACATATAACATTTAAAATCTACATAAAATGAGATAGCCTCATTGTCTTTCTTAGCACATAACCTGCATTACACTTGCAGGCCTGACTCCACTGACACTAAGTTGACGATTATTCATAACCACAAATATATTATTAATGTTATCCCCTAATTCTCATAATAAAAACACAAACAAGATTAAAGTGTCCCAAAGAGAAATTTGCCTTCATAAAGTTGTTTGAAGAATTTATGCACCATTACTTTCAAAACACAAAATTAGCACAGAATTATTTGGTATCTGAAGTACAATAGGTACAATTACATGAAATAAATAATGATATATACAATTCTTTATACAATATTTGGCACATAAGAAGGTATAACACCCTAACTTGATGAATATGATGGGTATAGGTAAGGGGTAACATTCAAAATTAAAACCATCCAAACAAAAAGAAAATTAGGCCAAAAAACCACTGTGGTTCTCATCAATGATAAAAAAACGGCAAAATACAGTGGATGAAGACTTGCCTCACCACAGAGACGATACACATCAAGCACCTGTATCGATACAGTGTATACAGGTATGCTTGTAGCCCACCCTGACACCCCACCCTCCACCCTGATATGGCCAGAATAATGCTAAAAGCAGTGTCAGACAATGCCCACTAACTCGACATTGCCTCACATGGTCATGCATGTACGATTCATTTCAAAACAAAAAAGCAATTTGACATTGCATTATTCTAGCTCCACTTTGGAACTGCAACAAAAACTGTCTCCCACACCAGTATGTCATGTCACTGACCCACAACCAGGAGTTTCATTTTTCAGCCTTAAAGGAGTGCAGGTTCGAGAATAAAAATCAAATAAATAACAAACTAAATGCTAGATTATTTCTACAAGTGAAACTGTCACCAGTGCAGTAGTTAATGTACATGCAGCAGGATTTGATGGGGAGTCATGGAGAACTGTCACTAGGCCTTTTATGTTTTCTTAGCTGGTTTACAACTTTGGCCAACCAAAACATATAACAAATTCTTTTGATTTCATTTTACAATTAGATAAAAACTACAGGTGAAAAATAACAACTCAATAATTTATTCTACCCTAAAACACCCAATCAATTATCTTTTGGTAAAGTTCTGCAATTGTACTCCCATGATTGTGCAACATAGTCTTTTTTAATGATTTGTTGCAGTGCTGATTAGGAAGTTGAAAAGTATGTATTTATAGAACATCTAAACTGAATTTTGACTGAATTGTTTGCAAATCAACCAATAAAAGATAAAAGGCCATAGATACACCTGATACAGTTAAGCTCCTTTTCTCCAGGCGTGCTCCTTCATGAGATGCTAAATCAGGGTACGTTCACAACACTTAGTAGCAAGGGCCGATTTGAACTGAGCTTCAATCATACTTTGTTTCAAAGTTGCTATATCTAATTTATAAAATTCAATAAAATACAAATCTGCATTAATTAGTATTCATCTTACAAAAAACGATTTAAAAAATGTATTTCACCCTCAAAACCCATTTCAAAAACAGTTTTCTATTTCATGAAACAAAGTTTGATTGGTAGATTACAAGATGACGGCTTCATTGACTTTTGATTGGTGTGTGGACCAATAGACTAGGAGGAATTTGTCAAAACAGAAGCATTTTCCCCAAAACACATACATACCTAATGAATCATTCTGCATGCATAGTAAAGAAAGTGTATCTTTTCACATTTGCATCCAACTTCAAAATGTCTACATGGCCTTTTCCTGGGTAAAAATAATTCCTGAATCTCCTTTCTAATTATTTAACTACAGCAGAGTCCATAAACCAATCAAACCAGAATACTGACTGACCAAACAAGTATAAAACCTTAAAGTAGGAACATGTTAACTGGTAAAGAACAGTTTTGACCACTCCATACAAAAACTGGGGAGATAATTACAGTTTGTCGGTACTGGTAGTAGTCTTGAGGTCGAATCCGAATAATGTACTCGATCATTGCCTGGTGGCCATGAATAGATGCAATCATAATCACAATCTGTGAACATTTTTTAATGTACCGAAACAGCTTTATCTTTGATTCTGGGATCTAAAGCTTGATACAAATGTGACCACTGATGATTTATTGAGAAGAAGGTGTCCTTATGTCTCAGAGCTATAGGATATTTCATTCAAGTTGCAAAACTGTCTTGGTGCCATTGCAGAAAACAGCTATAGAGCCATGACCGTCATAGGTGAACGTTAAGGTGTGGGAGACATGATCCCCTGAGTGCTAAGATTGCTTTGTCTTTTTTTTATATGTTTTTTTTCTTATTAATAACATATGAACGTTCACTGAATCACTACTTAATGATTGGAATACATAATTTCATGTTAGACATATTCCTAAACCATCAATGATATAAAAGTATGATATCATTAAACACAGGTACATTCAGACTTTTCTGATGAACTGAAATTTTGTCATTTTCTGAAAAAACATCTTTCCATATGGCTTTTTCCCTATAGTGGTCAAACCCACAACTTTCATATAACATACTAGTCAAGGCTGAAGATTGTTTTATGGGTTGTAAACATGCAATAAAAGGAGACAAAACACAGACATTCATTTCTTGAAAGAAATATCAAAAAAGTATTTGTATATTTACCATCTAACACATAACTTTGTATCCTTCTTACTTATTCTCACTAAACTTAGTTCAAAAAGTTAAAACAAAGTTGTGTTCTCAAAACATGCATTAAAGTGCTGTCACTGTTTAAGTGAGATAAAATTTCAAGTCAGATCAGCAATATTTAAGCCATATCATGACTATGAAAGTTGTAAATGCATAAATGAATGTACTGTTTGAACTACAAGTACAGTTTGATATGTCACATGTCAGCGATGTGAGGAGAAGCATTGCATATCATGTTCCCGTCATGATTATACAAGTTTCATCTCCTTTCTAAGTAAACACTCTGGACCCATTCACCACTTTAGCTTGTTCTTCACTGATGTTCAAGATGTCAGATAACTTTCTTTAACATTCTTACCAAGTTTAAACATTTCACACTCTTTTTCTTGGCTTCTTTGCAATCAAAACTGGCTGAAAACACTGACTGTTTTAGAACATAAAAAGCATATTCTCCCATGATTTCTTTTGTCTGTGTATACATTTCCAAATCCTGAGAATGTTTTTTCTACGACCACTACCATGCAAGGTGGATCATGTGTAACTGATAACTTAGTGATTTTGGCACAATATAAAATGGTACCTAAACAAAACATCAACATCACGTTCCAAATTGTGAAGATACTACCATAGCTTGTTTTGGAAGTGATAACATTGTGACCTTCTCTTCCAATCAGACAAAAACTTGATGCAGTTATTGTACTCAGAGTTGGGTGATTCAAATTATGCTCACAACAAAGCTCTGCAGGCAAATGGCCTTTAGGTTAATTCCCTGAATAATGGAGAGTGTTGCTTGACATAGCTAGGAGGATGTGGTATATGATGTATAAGGTATATGCAATACGTGGCAGGAGTTGTACATTGTAGAGGTGCGCAGTGTCAACCACACAGGTGATACCATAGTTATCACACTAGCTGGTGAATACTACCTGCATATAGGATATGTCACAACGTCTGGTCAAGATGTGCCTGTGTTTAGACATTCATTATGTATCAACATGGCATCAAGATATGGTCTAATCTGCTAACTTCACACACAAAATTCCCAGTAGATTCTCATGTGTTTTCAATATGCGTACATTATAGTTATGTCCTGTCTGGCTGAGGTGTCTGCAGCAGCTATAGAATATTTGTTTGACAGGAAATGATCAGGTGAGACCAACTCTCAGATGTGGAATACGCCACCACAATGGCTACCTGACACTCCGAGTTGCTACTGGCCAGGAAAACATCAGGGGAGACAAACTCTGACATGTTGAAGAATTTTCCACAATGGCTGTCTAACAGGGTTGCTACTGGCAAATAGAACTCAACAAGAGTAACTTTCAGATGTGGAGAAAGAGTCCACTTAATATGATTCCTACTAAGCTAGGGCTACACCAAGAGGTCACATATATCATATGCCTATGTTGAACGATGGCCACTGTACATGAGTTGGTTTCGATTAGGATTGTTAAGTTCAAGGAAATCATATATCTACAATATCAGTATTGAACATCAACTTTCCCTCCCTATGTGGGAATAAAACTCACTGGGCAGCTGTGAGCATCTCCTTCAGTGTGAACTGACTTCATGCAAGACTAAGCAGTAAAGGCAAGTTTGTGTATATCTTTTTGAATACATAGCATAGTATATATTCAGATACATATCAAACTAAGAAAACAATTTGACATGACCAGGATTAAATTCCAACGACCGACAATTTACCTGGGAATCTAACCTATGCAAGTATCATACTTGGGTGTTATCGTCGTTGATGTTCAAGTTGATACATAAACTTGCTTTATCCTCTTAATTGATTAACAGACCCTTTTGAAAGTCCTTTTTGCAGTAGAAATTGGTTGAAAACACTGAAACATTTGTGATTTAGAACAAAAAAAAGTATACTTGATATCTTTGACTATGTATACTTTTCCAAATCCTGAGAATGTTTGTCTCTGCAATTATTACCTTGCAAGATGGAATATAGATGACTGATAGCATAGTGACAGTGACACAATAAAAAATGGTACTTGAACAAAACATGAACACTGCATACCAAAATGTGTAGAAAAACATTTAAACATTTCACAAACATTGCAAACAACAAAAAAGTCCAAAAGTACATTGATACTGTGCAAATTTAGAAAGCTGTGAAGAAAATAAAATAAACATAATACCTCCAAACTATTGGCTAGGTCCTGTGTGTGCTGAATACAGCAAAAAGCATTAATGACATACTGAGGCCGAGATGAACATTTACCACTTTATGGACAACAACATCGGGTTGAATGACTTAGCTATGTTCAACAGCATCTTGATAATGGAAGTAAAATCAGCATCGACACAAAGCTAACACAATAAGCCAGAAGCTGTAGTAAAGATGTAGTTTTTACTAAATTATAAGTAAAAACTGGTTGGGAGAATCCAGCTTCTACAACTGTTTTACTGGTTAGTACACTCACGATTATGAACTTTAACGTGTTTTTCTACAAGGTCGTGTAAAGATATGTGTTCATGTCAACAGGAGCACATTTCTTAACATGGAAACCACAGATCAGGAGGAATTATTGAAGCAACATGTTAATAAGAAGGCCGTAGCTAAAGCACCACAACTGAGAACCCCATTAAAAATATCCATATAGTGGGACTCCTTAACTTATCATGATCTAGAAGAAGCAAGAGGCTGGTAGTACAGAGAGTTATTTAACAATTAATATCATCATCTTTATGTAACTGATGTATACACTCAATATTCAAGTTGTCAATTAAAAACTTATCTGCTTCATTTACCAAATCAAATGGTCTAGATTGTGTTTCCAAACTTTAAAAAAGTGGGCAAGTGTCTTTGACGTATGACATACCTTCTTAATCGCTGTTTCTGCTATGTCAATATTCTTGGATTCCACATAGCCATCTGGAAAACAAGTGAAATCAATATTACCACCACTTTGACATAAACATCAGTTAACACAGACAGAAGAAACAGTGAAACCGAGTACAGGTGACAATAACATATGACATATCCATAAATCTGGATCAAATGACACTGATACAATTGATGCTGTTCTTGATATGGCTTGTAATCTATGTGCATTATACTGAGTGAGTGAGTGAGTGAATTTAGTTTTACGCCACTCTGGGCAATATTGGCATCAGTCTGTAAACAATCAAGTCCAGACCAGACGATCCAGTGATCAATAGCAGGAGCATCAATCAATCTGATGTGTCAACAAAGTCAGCAAGCCTGGCCACCCGATCCCTTTAGTCGCCTTTTACGACAAAGCACCGGTTACTGAAGATTAAGTCTAACCTGCATTAAGTCAAGGATGCATCAAACTAATGCAACTATATTTCATTATTGTAAAGATGTTGTACTTAAACAATAACAGTGTTTAAGTCACAGGAATCATTTAACAAGAGTCATCAGAAGATGACATATCCCCCCGGCCCCCACATATTTGAAAGAACAAATCATCTGAAGGTTACTTGATGTTTTTTTAGATGTTTTTAGACTAAGTTTGAATCATTTTCCATGAAAATCATGAAAAATATAAATGCCATATTTCTGTAAACAGCAAAAGGCACCACTTCAAGATCTGCCTCATATATCTGCCAAGATCTGTTGAAAGATATCAAATGGTTTTTGAGTTGTGCTCAGGAAACGAAGTCCATCCCTCCATTTTGAGACCAGTTCCAAAACGTTTCCATTGAAAAAGAGAAAATAATAAATCACAAAAACCTGTAAATGGCAAAAGGCACCACTTTGGGATCTGCCACACATAGTTTTGCAGAATTGAACAGTTTTTGAGCTCTGCTCCAGAAACAAAGCCCATCCCTCCAATTTGAGACTAAGTCCAAAATGTTTCCATGGAAACCAAGAAAATAATAAATTACAAAAACCTGTAAATAGCAAAAGTCTCCACTTCAGATTATAACTTATATATCTACCAAGTTTTGCAGAAAAATATTGAACAGTGTTTTAGTTCTGCTCTGGAAACGAAACACCTCTCATTTTTGAGACTATGTCCTAAACGTTTCCATGGAAACCGAGAAAATCATAAATCACAAAAACCTGTAAATAGCAAAAGGCAACCACTTTAGGTTCTCATTGATACATCTACCACATTTTGCAGAAAAATATTGAACGGTGTTTTAGTTCTGCTCCAGAAACGAAGCCCACCCAACCATTAGACTAACACCAAAATGTTCCATGGAAAAAAGACAAAAATAAAAATGCCATAACTCTGTAGATAGCAAAAGGCACAAATATAGGTTGAGATTATCATATCTATCAAGTTTGGTCTAAAAATATTGGAAACAAAATGATTACCGATGGACGGGCAGGCGGACAGACAGACAGACGAGGCGTTGACTAAATCACCCCACATTACATGCCGGGGGCATAAAAAGTGATATACACTAATTGGGAAATAATATTAATGACATGATGCTTTTGTTGATGCAGTTGTCATGGAATTCACTGTCCATTCTATATGCGCACAGGGATGATAAAATTATCAGTCTTCTCACAAAATATATAGAGATATTATTTAAGAAATGCAGATTGCTCTACCACCATGTATAGTGTAACAAAGCACTCTTTTGCCCTGAACTATTATAGTTAATAAACAAGGAATCTTGCATCCGAGTGCTATATCATTAAAATAGCACAGGGCGAAAGTGTGATTTATTACACTATACATGGTGGTAAAGCGAACTGTATTTCTTTTCTGAGGTGCCTAATTTAATACCTTCTCAAGATAATTTTGATTAATTTAAGGCAGAAAACAAACGGCAGTGTTGGTGACCTAAATTAAGAATCCTCACAGAGGACTAACTGACGTGCTGTTTTTTCTTAAGCATCTGGCCCCCAACGTTAAGACGAACATGATAAAACATTTGGGTGACGTTTACATTCAAATTACATTTTAGTTACATCTGTGATTAATGTAACTGATATTGGGCCATATGAACAATACATTTCTGCTACCACTGTATGTTTCGATAAGCACAGCTGAATAAGCTGACTAGTGAAGCGACATTTCCATGACTGTATTTTGGGAATGTAAATATTGTTACCATGTCACTCTAAACAATAAGACATTTCATCCGTCCGAAAACAAGAACATAACGTATCCACTAGTGATCAAGTTAGCTGAGTGACAATGCTGCAAACCAACAAACGGGTATACAACGGACTAGTTTACTGTGGGAGGCTGTATGAGGCGATGACAACTCAACATGCATCAAGATGTCGGTTACATTCTCACATGATGCAAAAGTGTTTGATTATGAAAGGGCAGACTAGAATGGTACAGTCGCATAATGCACGAAGTGTACATTATTGTCTGTTATAGCTAAAATACATGGAATTATCATGATACGGACCTCCTATTATCAGAAATTTGCGGGCCGCTGCAAATGATATTGGACCGCTCAACCTTAACGACGGGCCATTATCAAGCCCGTTGTTAGGTGACGTCATAAGTAGCTCAGCTGGTGAAGTTCAATCACCTACGGCTCGATTGAACTTGGGTTCATTATTGACCATATATCTGTCTCACATTTGTCACATGTGCCTGTGCCATTATGCACTTTCATGCCTGTGTCAACCATAATGATTGTACCATAAATGACAACATACAGCAATGAAAATATCGACTTGAAGTCTAACGTTGTTGATCACTGAAAACAATGGCGGCTGGTAGTATGAGCAAAGGTCAAGGTCGAATGTCGTCTCTCTCAATAGTGACGCCACCTGTGTTGTTCTATGACGTGTCTATATTTGTGAAATGTATGTCAGTGACCTCCGCCATTTTGTTGTTGGCAGTAAATGCATCTAAACCGATGCCGCTGTTTTTATTCTTATTTTATTAAAAATTCTATTCATTTTAGCTATAATAACGGTAACGCTATTTTTCAGGGCATTATCATTTGCAGAAGCCCTCGGTCTTTTCAACTGCCCTCCTTCGTTGGGCAGTTAATGAAAGACCTCGGGCTTCTGCAAATGATAATGCCCTGAAAAATAGCGACGTACCCTTATAATATTTAAACTGCTGTCGGCGCATTTCATCTTTCACCAAAACATCTTAAAAATTTAAGTATAACATCAGTTGATTCTGAAAATAGAACCAAAGAGTCTTTTATGTTCCCAAACACAAACACACAAACATAGTCATGTCACTTGAGGAGTTTCAAAAGTGCATTGATAAGGGAGGTAACTCTTACATGTTCCTTCTCTGTTCATCACCAGCCACTTCCCTGCCGGGTTATCGGTCATCCGGATGATGTCCAGTATCTCTCCGGCCTCCACTGCCAGCTCCAACTTCCCGCCCTTGGCCTTGGCTCTCACAACTCCTTCGGCAGATTTCTTTTCATCTCCAGTTAGCTGATATCAATTAAGACACAAATTCAACTTCACTATGATCAAGAACTGGAGAACAAGATCTTTGACAATGGGTCAAATTCAGGATTATTAGCCATTTTCTGAATTTAGAATGGGCCACTGCCCTTGTATTAAAAGTAAACTTTCAAATTTTAATTTAACAGCTGTCTTAACAGCCAGTACAGTGATGTGTATCCAAATACACAAATGGGATACAATGCTTATCCGTCAACCATGAAACTGAACCTGATCAGCCAGTTTATTTGAATTTCAAGAAATTACCCATACCTTGAACTTCTTTCTGATTTCTTTCTCCTTCTTCTCCTTTTCCTTTCTCTCTTTCTCAAGTTTTGCCTGGAAACAGATTCAACAAAACATAAACCCTACCAAAGGGCAACACACCAAGAATGAAACAGCTGAAATTTGTAAACAGAAATGTCCCTTTGCTATGAGTGTTACTGTGATGTAATAACTTAGGTCATATGATTCTCGATGTCTAATTGTCTTTATGTTTTGTCACCCTTTACCGTTAATCATGATTTTGTTACCTTTGTTTTGAAGCTAGTGTCTGGTGTAACAAGTCTTTATATGAAAGAAAAGGTTTTTACATGTTCTGCTTTTTCTTTCTTTTCCCTCTCTTTTCTTTCTTTATCTTCTTTCTTCTTCCTTTCTGCTGCTTCTTTAACCTTCCTCTCTTGCTCCTTCTTGTCTTCCTGAGCACTGACCCTACAGACAATGTCAGAATCAACACAACATGAATATCATCCAAAAGACAATGTCAGACTCAACATTAAATGAATATCATCCTATGCATAATGTCAGAATCAAGAGGACATAATATCTCCCTACAGATCATGTAAGACTCAAGATGACATCCATATCATCATACAGACCTTGTCAGAATCAAGAGGACATTATAGCAACATACAGACAAAGTCGGAAGCAATAGGACACAAATATCATCCTGCAAACAATATCAGAATCAAGAGGACGTAAATATCATTATACACTGATCATGTCTGAATGAAGAGGAAGTGAATATCACCCTATAGACCTTGTCAGAATCAAAAGGACATAAATATGATATCCTAACAATGTCAGAATCAAAGACATAATATCACCCTACAGACAATGTTAAAATCAAGAGGGCATACATTTCATCATATAGACCATATCAGAATCAAGAGGACATAAATATCATTATGAAGACCAATGTCAGAATCAGCAGGACACAAATATCATCCCATAGACAATGTCAGAATCAAGACGACACAATTATCATACTACAGACAATGCCAGAATTATGAGGAAATGAATATCACCCTACAGACCATGTCAGAATCAAGAAAAATAATTATCATCATGCAATGTCAGGCTCAAGATGTAAGTGAATATTATCCCACAGACAATGTCAGAATCAATAGGACAGGACATGAATATTATCCCACAGACAATGTCAGAATCAAGATGTAAGTGAATATTATCCCACAGACAATGTCAGAATCAATAGGACAGGACATGAATATTATCCCACAGACAATGTCAGAATCAAGATGTAAGTGAATATTATCCCACAGACAATGTCAGAATCAAGATGTAAGTGAATATTATCCCACAGACAATGTCAGAATCAAGATGTAAGTGAATATTATCCCACAGACAATGTCAGAATCAATAGGACAGGACATGAATATTATCCCACTGACAATGTCAGAATCAATAGGACAGGACATGAATATCATCCCACTGACAATGTCAGATTCAGTACAACATACACCAGAATCACTAGGACACAATTACCATACTACAATGTCAGAATCAATAGGACATAAATATAACCCTGCAGACAATGTCAGAATCAATAATACATAAATATCTTACTAACAATCAAGAGGAAGTGAATATCATCCTACAGACTACATCAGAATCAAAAGGACATAAATTCATATTACTAACAATCAATAGGACACCAATATAATCCTACAGACAATGTCAGAGTCAAAAGGACATAAATATCATCTTACTAACAATCAAGAGGAAGTAAATATCATCCTGCAGACTATGTCAGAATCAAAAGGACATAAATATCATCTTACTAACAATCAAGAGGAAGTGAATATCATCCTTCAGACTATGTCAGGAAATAAATATGATCCTACAGAAAATGTCAAAATGAAGAGGAAGTGAAATGAATAATGTGAGATGAAAAGATTATCATTATGACTATGAGAGATGTACACATATTAAATTGAACATTAGATTTAATTTTTCATACTCGTGGCCCATACAAAAATGCATACAAGACTCTTTTCAAGATTATGAGGAATGCTATATTTTCTCCAGTATGGCGACAAATTATCTTTGTCAGTGAACTGTCAAAAAGACAAATTATGAAATGAAATGTAGCCGAGGTGAAGTTTGCAGTGAGTAATCCAAATAGCGAAATGTGAATCATCAAAATATGTTGAAAGAATAAGTGAAGTAGATCTGTAACCAATTCACAAAATGTGAAAGAATATGGATATAATGAACCACTTTTCCTTCGCTGACCCTTCTATATTTAAGTAACATCTTCACTGCACAGACTGCATGCCTGATACAGAGCAAGCACACAGGCATAGAGATGTAACCAGAATTGGTTTGACAACAAGTAGTTTTTTGGTAGTCATGAGCATGTGAACATCCACAATATTTTTGATAAAAACATAAGATTATGGTCATGGCAGAATTATCATCATCATTATGTATAAAAATGGGAACTCAGTTAGAAAGAGACATTGTTTTCTTGAACTCGAGACATGTAGTTATTAAAATGTTACTGCTATGTACAAAAATGGGAACTCAATTAGAAAGAGACGTTTTCTTGAACCCGAGACATGTAGTTATTTAAATGTTACTGCTATGTTCACTTTTAATCTATTTTGCATTTCTCAAAGTCAAGCTGCAGAGCTGATTTGGATTTCTGATGCGAATGGGTGATGTGCTGTCTTGCCTTAAGTGAAATGTGAAATTACCCTTTAATTACAGAAGAAACGTGAAGGTGATATAGACTGCCATTAATCTTGTATATTTCAAGCTTTTTTCATGAGATGTACATATAGGAAGTAAAAGCATCAGTGCAAATCCTATAATGATAAAACAAAACAAAATTGATTACTTCTTTCTTGGAATAACCACCTCTGGTTTTTCAATTCTACAAAAACAAAAGGATAAATAAGTACCACCAAACTCACAGTACAAATAACCCACTACAGTACTGGGTTAATATTCAAGTGTCAGTCAGTGAGGAAATGGAGGTGGTGAATTTCATCCTACAATGTCAGAATCAAGAGGAAATGAATATCTTCCTACAGCTAACAAGATGATACTGATATTTGCAATTTTATTTTATTTTACACTTCTCCAAGTCCAGGCTACTTTTGACATTTCGATGACAGAAGGTGATGTGTTTTCTTTGAAATGTAAAGTTCATATACAGATCTTCATTAATCTTGTACATTTCAAGTTTATCTGTCAGTTATATACATGGGAGGTAGGAAATCGGTGCAACTATAATAAAACAAAACTGATTACGTCTTTGTTGGCATCACCACCTCCAGTTTTAGAATCCTAGAAAAAGATAAGGATAAACAAGTTCCTTAATTATGAGGTATTCTAAAAACAAACAGACCCACCTCACTGGTCAGTATTCAACTGTCAAGGTGGAAATCAGATTTGTTAAACTTTCCTTAAGAAACATTTTATGTGATCTCTCAGAACAACATAGGCAGTTAGCATCCCCAGATTACAACAGGCATCAGTGTAGGTGATGTTCATTAAAGTAATTTGTTTATGTTTTGCCAGTGCTGCAATTAATAACTCACTCGTCATCTTCTGGAAGTGGTTCATACAGCTCGTCTTGCTCTGCCTGAAGATGCAAACAAATCACATTGTAAGAGGAGTGTGGTATACATACTGTATCTTCACCCAGCACCTTTATAGCAATTACTGTGTGATATTACTCTCTTCTAAGTAAGTGAAGGGTGAGTTGGTAAGGTAATTAGTGGGATGAATGGTGTTTATTTGATTGATTGATTGATTGATTGAAAGACTTAGAAAGAACTGTGATAGAAATGGGTTGGTCAAAGAGTACATGAGGATAGGGTGGCAGAGTGAGTGAGTGAGTGAGTGAGTGAGTGAGTGAGTGAGTGAGTGAGTGAGTGAGTGACACTTGGGATAGGGGTGGGCTGGTTGGAGGGATGATGAGTGGATAAAGGGATGACAGAATACATATAAATTCTGCTTTTGAGAACTGTGAACATTCATGTTTAAAAACAAGCTCCCACTTTTTGAATCAAGGCATTTAATAGGACAACAATGTGAAATGAGTAAGATTCAACTTACATCATCATATATCTCCTCTGTGATGGGAGCTGAAACACAAAAAGACCTCCATCTTAGTTACTAATCCCACAACAATCACTGATGTCATAGCAATGACACTAATATAACTTCAAGTTACATTGCATAAGATGAGCAACACCATAAACATGAGATGTTTGTCACTGGTCTTGCCAAAACACACATAGACCCATCACTGCCATTTCTTCAAAGTTCAAGGTTTTGAACTAATTCCAGTATCCAAAGATACGTCCATACCAAAAACTCATGCCATAATGTGGGACTCATCAGTCTCAGGATTGTAGGGGAAGATCATACAAGCAGAACAGAAATTGGCAGTAATGATAGAACCATGTTACACAATATGACAATATGACCTTGACACTTATGTCAGAATAATTTCTCTGGGTCACTGAGGAGGAAAACACACACATACTGGTCCAAGAAACATGCAGTCCCGTTTCAAGGGCTGTTAAACATACCGTAAAGAAGTTAGGCGCTAAACAAGCCAGTTTTTTTCATCTGGTCCAACAGATTAGAAAGCTTTACATTTAGACAGTACTGATGGTCTGCCCAACCAATATTAATAAAACAACGATTGTTACGAGAGTGTATTTTCCGTGATTTCAGATGTTATTAATTATTATTGCTGTAGTTGTAATTGGGCCACAATATTTAAGGTTTCAGTGTTCGTTATTATGGGTCAAATTTCCTACAGAGAATTGTTTCAGTGGCACGCCTCTAAGGCAGTACTTTAGAGTTACCTCCCTTTGAAAAAATGTAGACAGGAGTCCACTACTGTCTAGAGCATTCCACGTTAGTGGCGATGGTTGTATGTGCTCAAACTTTCAGGAAATTACTGAAAGTATATATAAATGCTAGTTGCCATGTTGGAGACAGACACACACACGATTACTGGAGTATAATACATGATTCATCAGTCTGACCGTCAATGCTGCCAGTCTGACCACTCGCTGTATAATACACTCTGCATAACTGTTTCTCTCTCGCACTAAGACTTTGGTGAGTTTGCTGTATTATATTTTGTGACCCATTGTCTTACATTTTGTCTCACTTGTATTGTATTTGAAATAATCTGAAACAATTATGTGTAAGCTAAATGTGTTCACCTTGCATGGAACCCCCTGATATCGAGGCCGATCCTCCTGACGCTGATCCCGCTGATCCGAACTCCCTCATCTCCTCCTCCTCTGTCATCGCAGCACTGGAACAAGCCACAAACATGACACAGTAGCAGCAAACATGACACTAGCAACAAACATGACACTAGCCAAGAGCATAATACTGGCAACAAACATGACACTATCAACAAATGTGAAACAACTGTTTGCCATAAACATGGTAATGTCCCTCATTACTCACATCTCAGACACATTACTCACACAAACATGACACTAGCAACAAACATGACACTAGCCATACAAACATGGAACAAGCAACAAACATGACACTAGCAACAAACATGACACTAGCAACAAAAAAATACAACAAACATGACACAAACAACAAATGTGAAACAAGCAACAAATGTGAAACAAGCAGCAAATATGCAACATGCAACAAACATGACACTAGCCACAAACGTGACACAAGTCTCAAACGTGACACAAGCCACAAACATGACACTGGTAAGAGGCATGACACTAGCAACAAACATGAAACTAGCAACAAACATGAAACTAGCAAACAAACATGACACTAGCCATAAACATGACACCGGCAACAGACATGACACTATCAGCAAATGTGAAACAACTGTTTGTCATAAACATGGTAATGTCCCTCTTTACTCATATCTCAGACACAGCAGACATTACTCACACCTCAAACACAGAAGACATTACTCACATCTCCAACACAGCTGACATTACTCACATCTCAGACACAGCTGACATTACTCACATCTCTGACACAGCAGACATTACATCTCAGACACAGAAAACATTACTCATATCTCAGACACAGAAGACATTACTCACACCTCACACCTCAGACACAGACATTGCTCACATCTCAGACACAGATCTAAGACACAGCAGACATTACCCACATCTCAGACACAGCTGACATTACTCACACCTCAGACACAGAAGACAGTACTCACACCTCACACCTCAGACACAGACATTGCTCACATCTCAGACACAGATCTAAGACACAGCAGACATTACCCACATCTCAGACACAGCTAACATTACTCACACCTCAGACACAGAAGACATTACTCACACCTCAGACACAGCATACATTACCCACATCTCTCACACAGCAGATCTGACACAGAAGACATTACTCACATCTCTGACACCGAAGACATTACCCACATCTCAGACACAGCTGACATTACATCTCAGACACAGAAGACATTACTCACACCTCAGACACAGCTGACATTACTCACATCTCAGACACAGCAGACATCACTCACTTCTCTGACACAGCTGACATTACTCACATCTCAGACACTGGTCTATTTGAACTCTGGTTACTGGATCGAATTTCAGCGGTGTTGTCAACGTCATCATACACTTCTTGTTCTTCAGATGGCTTGATGTAGTTGCCAACATCATCATACAACTCTTCATTGGCATTTTCTGCAAAGGCAAGAAAACTTTTAAACCAAGCTGCAGTTTTCATTGATAGGACTTTTATTCAATATTATTTCTTATGTGAATGAATATGTGACATGAATTGTTTTTATCGTTGGCGATTTCTTTCTCTAGCCGATATTCTTGAAATTTAGATCAAATGGTTAACATTCAGGCTGCTGAGGATTACAGATACCATGGCAGTCAAGTGTTAGGTCTGACTGAAAAAACATGGCCAAACACAGAAATGCATTTACTCCCCATCCTGATTTGGAGGGGAAAGGGATACAATTCAGTTCACCTCTCTCTGGCTAAATGATTAACATAGTTTAGGGAATATGTACACCATATTTTAAAATAAATCTATCTTTAACTGTAGATTTGATGAACTGAGAAATGCATACTAAAGCCAAATGCATACTAAAACTTAAAAAAAACTAGATAACAAATATACTGCATGTTTTGTCATATAAACACGATAGATTATTCAATCTTAATTATCTGCTGAAACACATCTTACTGGATAGAGGTGAAATTATACACACTTCAAAACAATAAACTGACAGGGGATGATGTCACTGTTGATTTTATATATTCATGGAACATTCCATACCAAAGCAATATTTTTTTCATCAAACAAGGTTAGAGGTATGTTTGGTTACAGGTGAAGTGCATAGACACAACAATCTTAATTTTACTAACTTTACACAGGAATTTATAAAAGACTGCAAATGTTTTGGAAAAATAAATCAATGCAAAAATCAAGTGAAAAAATATGCAGTTACAATACCTATAAAAGGTCAAGTATCAGTGTAAATGTTTGGCAGTGCTTTTGAGCTGAAAAATGCTGGCACCAAATCCTGCCGAAGGAAGTTTTGAAGTTTGAGAGTCACAGTTTGCAGTCGCATGTCATTTCAATGCACACCAGAGCACCGTATCTCTTTATTAGATTGGTACACCTGCCTTAATTCAACCAAAGATTGTTTCAGAACTGGCAAACCATGAGCCACTTCCATGGCACAAGATCATGCTATTCTGGACTTGCATCGGCTTTATCAACAACCTACTGCCACAGCCTGTGCATGACATTTGCTTGCTTTGTGGAGGGTATCCAGGCACACACAAACAAGAATTGTCTACAAAAAAAATGACCTAGAAGACAACCATTTGTCCCTGTTTTCGGATGTTTCATAACTACATCCAACAAATCTTTCAACATCACCTTGCTCCAGTTATCAACAGACATGTTGACACAACACATATTTTGTGTCACTATTGACTTCCATCATATTCAAATGACAAAATCTTATCATGGTGAGCAGAAAACCAAATCTGAACCTGACAGATCAACTGAGGGATGAACTCATAGATGTGTACATTAACATCAAAATATGCTCCAGAAACTTGCAGAACTAACATTAGCGTTCAGAAAGAATAGTGAACAATTCCACTGAACAAAATCCAGTCTGTACCAAGGAGCCGTAGATTAGTAATAACAGGACATGGTATTCATGCTGGATAATGCTCAGAACATGTGTCATGTGACATGACAATAAATATAGCCATTACGTCCACGAAACGTGATGATCATCATGCCAATTCTTATCCATGTTTCAGTCAAATCAAGTCAGATATACATACATAATTATAAACAGTATAATTCATCAAAGTGAATCTATATGTTTCTTTTTTGTTTGAAGTGAGAGAGGGAGTTGGTTTTATGCTGCTTCTAGCAATATTCCAGCATTATCACGGCAGGAAACACCAGAAATGGTCTTCACACATTGTACCCATGTGGGGAATGGAACATGGGTCTTCAGTGTGATGAGCAAACACTTTAATCACTTGGCTACCCTACCACTCCTTTTGTTTTAAGAGTGTATTAATGGATCCTGTAGAATTGAACATACAATGGCCAATTTTGATACTTACTGTATTCCTCGAAAGCTTTGATGTACTCTGCTATAATATCTTTCACATTTGAGCCGAGTAGTTTGAGTGGTTTGATTGGTTTGAGTTCAGTGGTAATAATAGATGACTTTGGCAACTTTTCAAACTTTTTACCATCGCCATTTCGTATCACAATAGTCTTAGAGTGTGTTACATGTTTAGGAATGTTGGAAGATGGGCTCTTTGGTGTGTTCAAAGGAGGGTGTGGAGAATTTCCATCATCTGGTAATCGCTGACGCGGATTGATTGTGATTTGTTTTGGAGTTGTATCCTGTGTAGAAGTGCGTCGTAATAGTGCCTTTGGGTCAAACATTTGCCCTGAATCAGGTCCCGATGATTTGGTGGATGGTGAAGGTGATGTAGGTGTTGGTTTTGGAGCAGTCCCATTGACAGGCTTCTCTTCAATGTTCACCTTCTGAAGTTCAGCAGCAGAAGGTGAAGAAGGACTTGTACCTCCAAATTTATTTGGAATGTTAACTTTGTTGCTTTGTCTTTTCCATGCAGGAACATTTTGGTTTTGGTCAGTTTCAGGTTGAGAGTGTTTTCCTGTTGTAGGGGTTGGCTTCTTCCAAGGTGGTGTTGTCTTCTCTTGTCCTACAGTAGGTCTTTTCCATGGTGGAGTGGATGCGTTTGTGACAGTCTTGTTTTCATCAGCCTTCTCAGAAGGAGAAGATGTTTTTTTCCACGAAGGCGTTGTCACAGTCTTGTTTGGTTCATTTGTGTCTTTGTTGACAGACGTTGGTGATGGTTTCTTCCATGATGGAGTGGTTACTATCTTACTTCGATCATCTTTGTCCTTCTCCAGAGATGCTGGTGATGGTTTCTTCCACGAAGGAGTGGTTGCTGTCTTACTTGAGTCATTTTTGTCCTTGTCCTCAGATGCTGGCGATGGCTTCTTCCATGCAGGAGTCACCTTGTTGGCATGTGAAGGTTCAGAGGACTGTGGACTCTCAGGTTTCTTCCATGCAGGAGTCACCTTGTTGGCATGTGAAGGTTCAGAGGACTGTGGACTCTCAGGTTTCTTCCATGCAGGTGGTCCCACATTGGTGCCTCCTTGACCAGAATCTTCTCGCATTGCATGGAACTTGGCAAGGGCTGGTGGCAAAGGCTTATTACCAACACTTGGTTTAGGACCAAACATGGCTATTTTGTCTTTTACTCCCAATACTTTGATATTTGTGATTGAAGTCCCATCGTCATAGATTTCCTCGTCATTTACATCACCCTGTGAAGAGAAAAAAATGCACACTTACAAAATGATGACATGGAATTCACAGTAAACAATTTCTGGACTTTAATATGAACAACCTGCAGATATTCATCAAGCTAAACATGAAAATGTTCAATACTTTTCTGACCCAGCAAAAGCACAGCTGAGGAGAGTTGTGAACCTGTATAGATCTACAACATGAAGACATTTCCAAATCTGACAAAAAAGATGTCATTCAATTCCCCATTCAGGCTTAGACGACATGCGTTTGTGATGACTGCTACTCCTTTGATGGCGATATAACAATCATGTGCTCTTGATTTAGCATATACTATACAATGGCCTTTTCTTTCATAGAATGTTTCACCCATTTACATACATTATCATTACTTTATCAAAAATCTGAATCAAGTTACTTGATATCCTTTTTATATCACTGTGACAAGATGGGTAAATATTTTTTCAGTATATTTTTCAACAGGCGGGGCAGTGGGGCAGCTTAGGGGTTAAGGTGTCTGCTTGTCACACCAAAGATACAGGCTCGATTCTCTATATGGATTCAATGTGTAAAGCCCATTTCTGGCGTCCCCTGCCCAGTGTTTGAAATAATCGCAGCACTGATTATTATTGTATCAAGCCAACAGGCCCTTGTGCCATCAGTAAATTATCCATTTTTCTTTCATCTGGAATCTTTAGATTGTTTTATTTATCTTTATTAACGTTCTGGAATCACCAATGATTTGTCAAGTTACGATAACTTACAATTTTACCCCCTGGTATTTCAGCACACAGCAGTGCCAGTCTTTCAGTTTAACAAATAAAAAAAACGTCTCTCTGCGCTACAAGCTTTGCTAATTAATTTTGTAGAAATACAGTGAAGTCCATTTGTGTTTACTGGTTTGACTTTAACAAAATGGGCCTGCAGATGTCATTCAGAGCTTGTAGATTTTAAGGCTTGAAGGCCCTGATGGACAACTTGCAAAATAAAGTATTGCAAGCACTGCCCCTGCCACTATTATAAGTGCTGGAAAATTTCTAAAAGTGGTGTACTAAACCATACGCACTCAACAGATAACCTCAACTTCATACCAACCCTGAGCCTACCAACCATGTTCTCCATATATCCATGTTTTAGATTTACAGCCTTGTCTAAGGCCTACAAGGCTGTGAACCCAGCTTAGAACATAGGGCAACATCTTGTTCTGAATCTGCCTCTCATGACCTATCAGGATGTATGACCAGGAAAACTGGGAAAATCAACAAAACACGATCAGTATCCCAGAATTACTGATAACATGCTTCCTCAGCACAGTGAACTTCAGGTGATTGTGTCTGAGTATGCTTGTGTGCTTGTTTGTAATGGCGGTCTGTGAAGATTGGATCAAGCAATCCAGTGACTGACAGTTATTGGCATGACCATCAACCATCGGCAGCACGGTAGCCTTGTGGTTAATGTGTTTGCTTGTAAAGTCATGGCCCAGGTTTGATTTTGTATATGAGTACAATTTCTGGTGTTCCTTGCCATTATAGTGCTGCAATATCGTTAATAAAGCAAACTAGACTAACTCACTCATTCAAACAGGGCACATGTTAAGCTGTTCTGTACTTAGCATCCATAATCATGTAACAGCAACACTTGAACTCATAAAATGATTATCACCGATATCTTACTGACAAAGTTCAAGAGTACTTTGTCTGATCTAGTTACCAACATAATCAATTGCTGGGATAAACCTAGCTGAGAAAAGATATGAGATAAAACCTTATATGGCACCAAAAACATGAGGTTTTTTCAAATCTTATGCGATTTAACTGCTTATAAACATTCGCAAGAAAAAGAATAAATGACAAATAGGACATTGTCAAGTTTATTTAAGCAACTTCAAGACAACCGATCACAAATTGCAATAAATCAAAACTTTGAGGATATACTAGCATCATCATTCATGTCTGTTTCCTGTTTTTTTACACCAAGGTCAACGATTTCAGCTGTTTCTTCATTTTCATTTGACGTCTGTAAATACTTTAGTATCAAATGAGATGGTTTCATTAGCAGATGGTTTTTGGTAGGCATCTGAATGCAAACTCTGTACAGCGTCGCACAGTGCGTAAACAACACAATACTGCGAGGTTCAGAGTTTATCATAACCCTTGCACGGCAGCTCCTTTTGTACAGCCCTGTGTAACTACATTCAATGTTCCATACAGGAAGTTATGTTTCAAAGATTTAAAATAGGTACAAAATAATGACAAGATCCTTCTCAGTAAAACAGATTCAAACACTTCCCTATTTCTAATCATACAGGTGAGCAGGATGCGATATCACAGCCCAAGTCAATCCCTGCATTTGAAGCAATATATTTCTATATGACTGATGTGATACAAGATATTTTATATCAAATATTAACCCCATGGACATAGTATTAACCATGTAAAATGACAAACATTATCAGTACTAATCACTCTATATTAACACCGATTTTTTAAAAACATGTGTTTTACTTATCTGCCATTTCTTAATCTATTTTGGAATTTACTGATGTAGAGAAAAGTATGCTTGTTATCATGCTCAAGACACCATTAATGAACATAATTAGAACCTGAGGCAATTAAAGCAGTGGGAAGTCACCATGAAAATGTACCAGGACATACCATGTCCACTCCTAACATTCTGAATTCTGACATGCCTTAGTTGCTTGTGCTTAGCCCTCTGGTAATGCTTGTTGAAGATTATTATTATAAATAATAAACTCTATATATACACAGCCAGTAACAAGCAGTCACATATAAACCTCGTGTCTGCACTTGACACTTACAAGTGGTTCACCACATCATAACTTGTTATGTGGCAGGAATGAATTATTCGGCTCCTAAGCATATATTTTACCCAGTACATAACATAAAATTGCTATTTATAAAAACAAATGTAACAAATACGCCTAGTATGGCCCAAGCAGGTGTAGAATATATGGCATGTCTATTTTACCACTGAAAATGAAGGAAGTCCTTGGACTCCTTTTTATGATATATTATGACTATATTTGACAAATCAGTTTTTTTCTTGTTAAACATGTTCATTTCTAAGATCAGATGTGAGTCTGATGTGACAAATAACACATTCAACATATCTAATGTCCCCTCCCGAAGAACCCTCATATTAGAAATACATAGCTTGTAGGACTCTCCCCACTCCCCCAATTAAAAAATGTTCTTGCCAGGTGTAAGAGCTGTGATGTTATCTCTGGTAAGGCTCTCAGCTGCTTTACAAGGATGTAGGGTTCTTTAGACACATTTCCAAATTATGGAACAGATACCTTTGGATTGACTGGTTTTTGTGATTTTATTTTCCTAACTAATTACCCTAGTTTTCAGAAAGACATCCTTTAAAAATACAGAGCATATTTTTCACCAAATCTTTCATCAACATAGTACTTGTGTCATATGAAGCAGGCAAGGAACTATGCTATCATACGTCAATATCCTCTTCATCAGAGCCTAACACGCCATTGTTCAAATTACTTCCTGGTCAGAGGAGGATGTCACGCTGAAGTGCAGACCCAAACGGCCACCTAGGTCAATACGCAGTAAACATGACATACACTGCTGTTATACCACATGACCTAGTGTAAGTTTAGACATGCTTTGTTCAACGATTCATTGTATGTTATGCAAAACACATACACGACAGAAAGACATGGACTCTACTGGTACAGGATATGTTCTTTACACAGGGCAAGTAATCAGCATATTTGGAGCTGACATGACCTGTAACAGACGATCATGAGTCGCTTGTGCCTGGATAATATTGACTGCATTCCACTTATACAGCAACTATATGTAATTTGATATTAAGAGGTACTTGTGAAGGGTACACAAATATGTTAAAAATATTTCATGAAACTATTGTAGGCGAGTTGCATGACATGATCATATAAAGTGTTTTATTAGAGGGAGTTTGGAGGTTAGGTGTTGGCTGGGGTGATGTCAAAGGCCTGTCTTTGTTTTCACATATGGGTACAAGTAAAATGAATCCAACACTTTATGACAACACTGAATGGATCAAGATTGTGAATTTAACACTTTATAACAAAAGTTTAGGGATCAAGATTGTGAATCCAACACTTTATGACAACTCTGGGTGAGTGAGTAATGGAGTATAGTTTACTCTGCACTCAGCGATATTCCAAGTATATGGCAGCGGTCTGTAAATAATTGAGTCTGGACCAGACAATCCAGTGATCAACAGCACAAACATCAATCTGTGCAATAGGAAACCAATGACATGTCAACCAAGTCAGTAAGACTGACCACACAATACCATTAGTCACCTCTTATGACATAAGGCATAATTGCCTTTTGTGGCAAGCATGGACTGCTGAAGATCTATTCTACCCCGGATCTTCACGGGTTGACAACACTGGGCACACATCAATGATGACATTATGACAAAAGCTGGGGGATCAAGTTGGGAATCCAACACTATGACAACACTGTGGGGATCAATCAAATTTGCAACAGGAAATCAAGAGTGGTTAACTTGTGATTGCAAGAGCCATTGATCCAGTGGCTAGAGTAGGTTTACTTCAAAGTGAGACATGGAGAAACAGAGGATGTCTATAAGGAAGGAAGAATACTGTTTCAGGAGAGGGTTTCTGTTCATCTGCTGTCAGGGATAGTGTTCCTCCTGGGTCATCAGGGAAAATACAGGCCTGAAAATCATAACCAAACGCAGTTAGTTAATGAGTACTACCAGCAAAGATAGTTCACTTACTCTTAGCAGCTTAGTAGTTTTGGGACAATGAGATGTACGCACGCACCACAGACATTACCACATTGAGGTATTTAATAGCATAAGTGACCAGACAGTTTCTTAAATTCTCAACAAATAAGAAATATTCACTTTCCCACAATATTCCATAGGCTTACTTTGGGACTTTTCAAATATCTCTCTAAATGGCTGTAAATGTTTCCCTTCTGGAACAAAGCTATGTCATGGAATGGGTCAGGCATTCCTTTTCGCAATAGAAGACATAACATGCTGGATACTGCACAGGGTAGCCAATTTTAACATTGTGACAGAAATGGCAATATTACCCATCATGTCTCCATGTAAGTATTTAAAAAAGAAAGTAAAAGTACCCTAAGGAGAAACATCCGTACCATCAACTATAGTGTTGATTTCAATCAGTCATACTACATCCTGACATCCACAGTTATATTTGAATCCCACTTGATTTCTGACAAATACTTCCATCCCTCAACAACTCAAGTGCCCAATAGTGTCGCATCCAAAATAATGGTCGTAATGAGATGACAGGCTTTCTAATTCATGAAAACTCAAACACAACTTAACCCTTTGAATCTGCTTCCCTCTGTTAAACTGACAGAACTGGCCTTCTCCAGAGGCCAACATTCAACGAGTGAGTGAGTGAGTGAGTGAGTGAGTGAGTGAGTGAGTGAGTGAGTGAGGGAGGGAGGGAGGGAGGGAGTGAGGGAGGGAGTGAGCGAGCGAGCCTACCAGTTAATGTTTTAGGGTACCACAACACATGGATTCAAAACATATGGGTTCAGACATGAAGGTTAAGATATGTAGGTTCAGATACATAGTAGTCCAGATTTTTTTATCCAAAATACACAAACAAACCATAACAAACCCATCACAGAAAGTGACTATATGTAAATATTGATTCCCCAGTATCCATATGACATACAGACTCAATGATCTACTTTACATTCTGACTGGAGAGTCACCAAAAATCATCTGATGAATCTCCATGATACCCTGGACGCACATCTACGGGTCAGTCCGACAACTTTATTACCTCCCTTTGCAGACTTTGCATTCTCGCAGTAGCCAATCAGCTATGTCGCCATTACAACCAAGCTTGCCAGTGTCAACAAAGATAGTGGTCATAGCAGTGAACGTCTGTTCGCAATGCAACTCGGATTTGGGGGAAATCAATCAGACAAATTAATAGAAACTATAAACAAAGTGTATGCAAGAACTCCTACCTCTTCAGAGATCCTCTGCATGGTTTGTGTTGCTAAGTTTAATCGATTAGGTAATTTAAAAAGTGAAAGTGAGTTGTGATTGTTTTGCTCAACTTCCCAGCATTGACACCTGCTTGGATAAAAAGTTTGCCAAGGGAGTTAATAAATTTATTGGACAGAGCTGCAGATAAATTCAGAGTATAGTGTAGATTTATCAGAACATATACCCTGGAGATGTCGAGGATGATCCAACTATTTACAAATCTGTTGACTCTCCACCAGTCTCCATCCTTCTGCCCATCCAGTGAGTACCAACATCCATAATTGACCAACCATTTACCTGTCCATCTACCAAAATATTCATCCTTTAGTACATAACAATCGATACAACATCCATCTATTCATATCTTGATCTAATTTCATCCATCCATCTGCCCATCATTCATCCATCCTTCCGTCCCTTCAACAATTAACATCAATCGTCCACCAACAATTTACCTGTTTAGGCTTTATATTACTACACTAACAATTAGTATCTGAAATAAACATATTTTATAGAACAAAAACAGATCATAAAAAAAAACAGAATGATAAGGGACCCATAGACTTTCTTCATTTCCTGAAGTGTAGAAATCTAGACTTGCCACATAATCCAGACTTGCATGGACTTTTTTGGATATATAATTTTGTTTCAGGGTCTGTATGACGGGCTATCATCTTCCAAACTATTCAACCTTTTGAACATCACTTCTAACTTACACCCACTGATCCATCTGTCCATCATTCTGTCCCTGCAACTGCCCTGCAAATCTGCTCATTCATTATCCATCAGTCCATACATTCCTCGGTCCATGCAGTTGGTCAGTCTATCCTTCAGCTGATATATTCATCCATCAAGCCACACTAAGTAAGATTATATCACTGTGTCCTACAGTCTCTTGTTGGATAATGAATGTCTGGTTACGTTATTGTGCATGATACACGTCTCAAACCATGTGTCTGCAGTAAGTTTTTAGACCACATGAATATTATGTCTGGCGTAGGAAGTAACACACAACTGCAGACTGTCATGTGATACAACCTGAAAGAAGACTGCCACATCATATGTACAGAAACAGAAACAAATAAAGGATTACAGGAAAATTTAAGAATCGCTTAAATATTTTCCAGTTTTCATCACTACAGCTCCATTCAAAGGTGGTAATGAAAACTGGATAATATTAAAAGAACGTTTGAATTTTCCGCAGATCCTTTACTTTCTCTCAGTATATATAACTTTACAAGGTTATGCATTATATCAAGTAACAAGGGGCAGAGAGGTAGCCTAGTGGTGATGGCGTTCACACATCACGCCTAAGACCCTGGGGTTCGATTTGCGACATGAGTACAATGTGTGATGCCCATGTCTGGTGTCCATCATCATGATATTGTTGTAATATTGCTAAAAGCGTCAGCGTAAAACCAAACTCACTCACTCTAGTAACAAGGTGATCACATGATACATCTAGTCACATGACATATATTTACAAGACGATAGATTAATGATACCACTACCATGTGCTATATTCCACCGCAAACATTCAAGACCACTGTCTGCACAGTTACAGCCCTGCTACACATAAGCAACATACCAGATAGCTGATGTATCATCCACAAAATTTCCAATCACGATGATGGGATCTGCACCAAGAATCTACCAATCCGAGGTCTGACACCTTGTCTGCACGACCAAATAGGTCAACTGACAGTCAGAAAGTAGACATGGACATGTTGGATGCTTTTACTTGACAAGACAACCAGGAATCATCCAGTTTCAGGACAATACATGAACCCTTGACATCATGACACAAATATTGACCCCCCAGAATCCCTACCCTGCCCTTTTACCTTGAGAAAGACATACCTGTTGAGGAGACCTCTCCAGTCACATTACTCTCGCATTTTCATAAAGAGTCTTACATTTTTTACCTAAATTTCTCTGATTAATTGATTAGTTGTCCAGGTTTCACTTGACAGGTTTGGGATTATGTTGACATGCCCTGCTTTAGGGTTTACACATATCAATTACCGTAATTCATCTATAAATACTTAAGAAATGTATACCATTTAAACATAGAATATTATATGCATATGACAGAAACCACATTGAAAACATTGGGCATGAAGCCAGCAAAGTATGTCAACTAATAAAACTTGAAATCAAGCCCACAATAGAAATCATGCAGCCAATTCTGTACTGGTATGTACATGTTAGGGTTTTTTTATCACAACATTCAGTTTTGTTACTTATAACTCTTTCAATTCAATGAATTTTTGTAAAAATACTAAAATTCATAACTTTCTTTACCTGATCCAGTAAGACTAGGTTAACTCCGTTAGCATATTCTTGTCCATCCAAGCAGTGAATATTGTAAAAAACCTAACTTGAAAAAAGTAACTTTCTGCTTTTTCAGTTCAGATATCTACCACATAATTTTTCGCAATAACATTCTATGATGAGTAAACAGATCACAGAACATTACAGCAATTCAATATTTCAAGTAACTGAGAAGAGCAATGGTGTCCCACAAGGCTCCGCTTCCATCCCATGCGTGTTGTGCTCCAGGTGCTACTATACTTACAACTTATAAATAGTATATAGGACAGCCTTAGAAGTGTGTTAAGAAGATGAACATGTATTCATGAACACGTCACCTAACATCTGACTGCCAGGTTGTAACTATCTGTTCAGCCTAGAGGGCATTTTAAGGCATTACCTGACACTTCCAGTTAAATATTCTTTTCCAGAAGCAGAATAAAGGAATTGTTTTAGAGGAGTGTATCTACACCACTGATTCCACCTGATAAAGACATACTGTTTTGGTTCTCAATATATGGACTTTCCACATAGGTTAGAAGGTAAGGGTATTGATCAAGTTTTACCCGATGTATTGCTGACATATTCATTGTAATATAAAATCTAAACTACTTTAACTGACTTGATTTAAATATCAAACAAGATATATCAATATATCAAGAGTGGTTCATCTCTCAATGGTTGTCCAGTGTGATATACATCTGTATGAACTGTGGTTAGAATATGTACGAATAGGGGTTGTTTAGAACATGTATGAACAGGGGTTGGTCAGAACATGTATGAACCATTGGAAGTCACGTCTAAATTTCTCGAAACAAACTCAAGTCAAGTCTGAGTTTTGAGTTAAGCTAGAGTTTTTACCCAAATTGAGAAAACACATTCCCCAGAAAGAACTGAAATCAATATTAAACTCAAACATTGTCAACAATTTGAGTTTGGGGGGCACATTTGTTTGGGCATTTTCATTTAAGATATGCAGTTGAGTTAATAATTCAGCTGTAACAATTTGTCAAATGCAGTTTGAGATTTGAGTAAAAACTTAAGTTTGTTTCGAGAAATCGGGGACAGATCACATATGAACTGTGCATCATTGCAAAATTGAGAACTGTGGGCAGTAACAACATGTATGGACTAGTATGTACTGCCATGTCACTCATTCATCCATGTATCAAGCAAAGTGAGAGGTCTTTGGACCTACTAAAGAACCCATCTAACAACATATCATAATGTCATAACACCACATCAGCTGCATGGAGATGGTGTTTTACTGTTTGCAAAGTTAATGATATGTTACATCTCATGTCAAACAATAATGATGAATGACATTTATTAGTCACCCATTGGAGACATCACTGTTTAACAACATTACAATGTTGTGAGACACCATGTAATAACATCGCATGATTTCGTGATTTCGTACGTATGACATCAAAGTGGTTTACAGCTATGACGTCACAATGCTGATACCTCTGACACAATAGTATTAGACCTTGCTTGACTCGCAAAAAGCTGAGAATCACCACACTCGTTGAATCGAAAGAAGCACTTTGCTTGTTACCATTTTGCTAATGTTCGGAGAGTAACAAATAAAATATTAAACTATGTCTCATGTAATACCATATTTATGAAACTAGAGAATGGTATTGGTTTCATAAACATGGTATTACATTGGGCATCATTTAGTATTACATTTGCTTCATGAAGCTAGATAGTACTGGATGGACAACTCACCATTGTCATTGTTTTCAGATTGTTCCATACATATATGTCCTACTTTCGTCAGATATACAGTGGGACTTATCTGAATACTTTGATGTCCACAACAAATGAAATTAATAAGTCAGCAAGTCTTTCTTCCTGTAAAACATGACGTTTTCATATGATCAAGGATTGCATGAGTCTACAGAGATTATTTACAATATGAAACAGCACATAACTGCCACCAATGTTGTTTGTTTATTACTTAATGCATTGTCAGCTAAAACATGCGACATATCACAGCAGTATGAAAACAAGGTCTTGATCAGAGAAACATGTGGTTGATAGTACAACTATCATTCAACACAAAAAGTGGATGATGGCACACAACACTGTGTTGACCAATTTCCAGTAACTATGGTGACGATATTGCATGATTGAGTTGGTATAGTTCTACAGCAGTTTAACAACATTCCAGCAATATCATGGCAGGGAACATAAGAAAAGGACCTCACATGGTGTACACCTGCTGGGAATAGAACTGGGATATCACGATTAGTGATCACTTTAACCACTAGACTACTACAACACCCTCCTTACAACAAACATACAATACTGGCTCCTAGTGTGACCCAGGGACAGCCATGATGTATACATACTTAAGGCTCCACTGTCTGGCCTGTTAATGAGTTATGATTTTAAGTCACATCAGCCATATTTCAGCCATATCGTGACTAAATCAAGTTACAGACTCAGAGGAAGATCCAGGAGAAGTGGGGATGCACATAAAATGTGACGTCCAAACTGCCCCATCCCAACTCTGGAGCTGTCCCCGAGATTCATAGTAGGCTGTTAATGAAGTAAGGTGGAAGATTTAACATTCAAATGTAGAATCAATGGTCATAACTAATTTAGATTCAATCTGCTGATGTACAGGCAAGATGTAGCCCATGTGACGCAGAATGTGGAAACTGTTTCATCCACAAAAAAATGTCTTCAAGGCTATTCAGATCCATAGCAAAGAAACATAAATATCTGTCTCCCTGCACTGTTTCCTCAAGAAAATCTACTTCACTTCTAACTACAAAAGTAAACATAGAACAGGAAAGTTAATTTGTCTAACAAATATTCTCTAAGCAACTGACGAAAGAAAATACATATTTACTCAGGAATAAAAAGATTTGGAAGTACATAGACATGAAAAAAACATTCTGAGCATTTGGTTCAAGGAACACAAACATGAAAAGATTAAAATTACTGGGTTTTTTTGTTTTTAACACTGAGTAAGGATCAAACAAAGAAGTCAGGTGAAAATTAATTCAACATGAAAGGTTAAGGCCAAAATAAGGGCATGAGAATGCAGACAAAATGCTGGCATGTGTTTGTTTGGCTAAAGTTTTATTTATTCACATAAATACTCCCTACCTCTACAGAACGCAGAAACACAGACCAATTTCTCTCTTTTCTCACCAGTGACATCCTATTTAGGTTGACCTTTGATAATCACTCAGGGCCCATCGGAAACATGAGCCATTACAATAGAGTTGGCAATACTTAGCCACGTTGATGATGCTCCCATTGTTTGTACAGCAGTGGACACACAGCACTTCACATCGACTCACATCAGGTTCACATCAGGTTCACGTACCACCAGGATGCATTTACCCACTAGGCCATCTACTTAATTACCAAATATCACAATTACATTAAATTCACTCAATTTGGAGTTGAACCAAATAGCACCATTACTTCAAACTAATGCTTTTTCTGAGAAAACGTATAATTTTGATGGGAACAAATAATTTCATTTGCATTGAAAACGAGCTGAAGTGAACTTGAGGATTCTTGACTTGCTGTTACATTGCAGTATGGGCTAGGAAAATAATATGGTTTAGGGGCTGTCAGTTACTCAGAAACATACAGTCATGAAATCTTGTCTTCAATATTAACATATATGTAACATTTATTGATCTGATTTTCACCTGACAGAAAAAAATTACAGGTTTACAGGGGGACATGAATTATTGCATCCTTCCCATCCTCGCACTGTTGGAGCTGTGTTACAAGTTGTTACCTGAGCTGTCTGTCAACTGTCTTACATCTGCAGTCCTGATATGGCTGCCTGGCAGTTGTCTCAGTGACTGGTGACCTGGCAACATACATCTACCCAGCTCCTCCACACAATCACCACTATATATACCATTGAGAAAAAGTAATGGATAATTCATTTACAAGATTGAGAAAATGCAAGTGATGAAGCCAAGGAGGAAAAAGATGATGAAGAGAAATTGAAGGAAAGTGTCACAATTGATTTCATTCCTTTGGAAATGTTTCGTCCACATGGATATATATTATTTTGCTCATATGCATTGGCACCAGTGGTATTCTCGCAAAATGGAATACTCCCTACCTTTTTTCAAATGGTATATCTATACTTTGGGGGCGAGCAGAGTATATTTTGATATTCCTGAAAGCAATATTTTTTCCCTAAACCCTAAACCCAAATTAACTGTCACCCAAAACAAGTGTCTCAGTGGATATGCTGTATGTTATTCAATATAACATGTTAGATGTAAGAAAACTGTTGTTTTTCGACTTTTTAAACAACATGAGGTGGCAAAGACATTAATGTCTGGTTAACATGTACCAGCCCCACCCCTATATCAAATGACTGATCTAGATGTACATTCAAGAATGACCCAACCTTATTTGAGGAAATACGGTATGTACTTACACACCACCTAATCTGCTGTATGTTTACCTCACATGGTTTTAGCTTGAATGACAAGTGTACTACACTACATCTTACATTATCAACGCCTACTATCAGTTCCTAGCTGGATACGGCCCAGTGTTACATGATGATTGCTGCTATACATGTCAAAAACTGAATGATAACATGTACAAATTAAATCTACACGCATTCACAGGTTTCATTTATTGTTTTGTCTGCCCAAACTCCTACAGCTTAACATAGATTTACCATCAGTATGTAAAATGGACCCTGTTTTGCAAAGCAAATGCAGCAATACAGTTTTTGTAACTCTTACACCTTAACATAGATTTACGACCAGTTTGTGAAACAGACCCTATTTTGTAAAGTGAACGCAGCACTACAACTTTCATAACTCCTATAACTTAACATAGATTTACGATCAGTTTGTGAAATGGACCCTGTTTTGCAAAGCGAATGCAACGCTACAACTTTCATAACTCCTATACCTTAATATAGATTTACGATCAGTTTGTGAAATGGATCCTGGGTAGAGAAACAATCAAGAGGGAAAGAGGGGAAAAGTCCTGTGGGTGAGATAGTCCTGCATTAAGACTAAGGATTATCAAGACAAGTCAATGTCGACATTATAGCTAAAATGGATAGAATTATCATTAAAATGACCACACGTTATCAGAAATAAGCGGGCCACTGTAATTTGTAACAAAATGCTTGACAACTGGCCATTATAAAGCCCCTTGTTAGGTGACGTCATAAGTAGCTCAGCTGTTGAAGTTCAATCACCTACGGCTCGTTTGAACTTGGGTTCATTATTGACCATATATCTGGCTCACATTCGTCACATGTGCCTGTGCCATTATGCACTTTCATGCCTGTGCCAGCCATAACAATTGTAGCATAAATGACGACATACAGCAATGAAAATATCAACTTGAAGTCTAACATTGTTGATCAATGAAAACAATGGTGGCTGGTAGTATGAGCAAAGGTCAAGGTCGAATGTCATTACTAGCAATAGTGATGTCATCTGTGTTGTTCTATGACGTGTCTATATTTGTAAAATGTGTGTCAGTGACCTCCGTCGTTTTGTTGGCAGCAAATGCTTCTAAACCGATGCCGCTGTTTTTATTCTTATTTTATAAAAAATTCTATTCATTTTAGCTATAATAACGGTAACGCTATTTTTCAGGGCATTATCATTTTCAGAAGCCTGAGGTCTTTCATTAACTGCCCGACGAAGAGGGGCAGTTGAAAAGACCCAGAAAGTGATCCATAGTCTTAATGCAGGGCTTTCCCCTCTTTCCCTCTTGACTGTTTCTCTACCCAGGATCCGTTTCACAAATATACCTTATATTATAGCCTAGCATATGAAATCAGGACTGCTAAATATCTACACTCACAGACATTTATTGCATGTTTACTGCAACTCCATGTTATACAGATGGGTGGCAGGAATGAGAGTTGGTTAACGACCATACCTCAATCACCACACCAATACTGTTTATCTACCAGCATGGCCTCTGGGCGATTACATTAGTGTAATATATGACTGCTATGTTAACATTCAGTCTAGCTGCTTATCTGACCATAGGCTGTACATCAAACCTGTCCAGTGGGGACGACATCTCACCTAGCCCTGCACCCATGTGAATGCCTCTCTCGTCACCTCCCCTATGTCGGTCAGGGTGGGGAAAGGTACAAACATGATAAATGGCATTAAAAGTTTTCCTATTGTTTGTCACCTTCCTTCAGCACAATGAAGTGATATATTACTCTAGTTAATTCCTTAGTCCATATACCTTAACGTAAGAAACTGCAAGTGAAGGTAAAATATTAATATTTGTGGTCGTGACTTGAGGTGCTCTATTTGAATCTGATTATGGACACCACACAGAAGCATGCTCCAAGCATGGCACAACTAATGCACAGCTAAATGGATTAGTATGCACTTATTTTGAGTCTCAGCTTGGTGGGAAGAATACAACCTAGTTGAATGATGCAAGCCATTTCATTATCATGATAACATTCAATTCGTAAATCGTCCTTTTTGTTCCATATGTTTACAAAATCATGTTTTGCAAAAGATGTACATTATAGGTGCAGTGTTGTTAGTGCTGTTTTAAAACACAAACATAACATTGAGATACTGGATCTTAGATGAGACTGAGTCAGAGAACAGCTGGCACACAAACCTCAACAGCTCACTTATTACTAAGGAGAAAGTTTGTCTCAAACTGTTCTGTGAGCTGTACTACACCAGATCATGACAATACAACAGACAGATAACATTTCTCTTCCTCTACACATTGAGTAAGTGAGTGAGATAGTTTAGTTTTAGGCTGCTTTTAGCAATATCCCAGAAATATCATTGCTGGGGGTACCAGAAGTGGGCTTCTCACAATGTGCCCATGTGGGGAATCAAACCAGTGTCTTCAGCGTGACAAAAGGACATTTTAACGAATAGGCTACCCCATCACCCCTGTCACACTGTTATCAGACAGAGGTCAAAAATGCACTTTCAATTATCCCTCTGTTGTAGTTGATGTTAAATAAAAGTAATCTACTCAGGATTTCATTGATATTTTTTTAAAATATTGCATCAGAGATCTTTGAAATTCACCCCTAACTTCTTGCACCATAGAACCTAATTGTGTTGAATCCAAGCAGTGATTTACTGATATAAGAGTTCATTAGCATGTAGGCACGTAGCGAGCCAATTTTTTCCATGTAAGCCAGACAGGTTGCAAAGTTTACATTCAGGTAGTATTGATGGCTTGCCCAATCCTTTTAGCAGCACTCATGTGAAAACCCAGGCATTTTTGTTGCAATGGAAGCAACACCCCTTTCATGTATCATCTGAAGATCTGTGAATCACCTCTCAGTGATGGAATTTTGCAACAAAACAGAATTGAATAAATAAACCGAAAATGAAAACAGCGTAAACATGAAATCTTAAACTTTTGTCCATGATTGATACACACACATTGGGAAATATCGGCAAACAATACAGTTACTTCTTTTCAATGGGCCCACTTAACTACATCCTAAAGATAGTCATGTTAGTGAATATTATCAACAAAAATCATATATGACAATATCATAGCATCATGTTATTATTATTACATGTATAGAAGGACCATGCTAATGAACGTATTCAATAAGTACCACACATATAAAAAGAGAGAAACATTAAAATTGCGAGAACAGAAAACTGAAAACATACAATGAAATAAGATAATGATTTGCCATAATAATAATAATAATTACATATGATAATCTTCTTGAATTGGAGTAATAACTTTGTATTTCTATAAGCCAGTAATCCTCTTAAATCACTTACAATACACATTGTGTCTAATCCCAGCAAAACTGACTGACTGATTCCATATTGTAGTCAATGTGATGTTAAGTTACCAATAAAAGAAACAGAAATTCTGACATTATTAAGTCATGAAGTCAATCACAATCTTGTGGGTCAATAATCCCTTTATCAGAACACACAAGACCTTGACATGAAAAGTCAAATTTATATTTCCCGGTGTCTCAGCAGGTGACAGAGACCTGATTAGCAACAAGTAAAGGAAATTTGACTTACCGACATTGTCACTCTAATTTCCACTTGTATTCTTAAAAAACCGGAGTTAGAATACAATATGCGCACCGATAACGTTAGTCGAGGAAGTTGTGACGTAACGTTCAACACTCAGTGAGAGATACCACCGGTCGACCTCAGTTTACAGTGTCATGTCAAATGTCCGTCGAGGGGAAAGTTGACAACTACTTCCACGGATCTATTTCTTGCTCAGAGTGCATAAATTTGACTAAAATGAATTCAAAGATGGTGAAACAAAAGTCCACACTTCCCGGTTTAGATCCCCAACACACCCGACAAAATTACTTCCTTGTCTGTCACGTGACCTGTCAAATCGGGCACCTTGCATGTCCCGACACTCATCGGTCTGATGCATCGTGCTCAGCGATCGCTAACACTACAGCCGCGTTGTGATGTTTCAGTTCAGGATGCACTGAAAATAGTTTTACTTCAATAATCGATATTATAAACTTCCCGGTCTTAGTGTTGTTAATTAGATCAGTATTATTGTCTTAAATTAATGACATCATTCGTGGTTTTGTGTAAATGGAAGGACATAGGTCTACCCAAGTTGTACCAACACGCGTCTGTGACTTTATTGCTGTTACCGATAGTTGTGGCTGATTGATGACAAGATTATTATGATTTTTATTATCAATTAACTCATGCTGCATCGCATCTATCATTGGTCGTTGGAAATTGTTACAATAAAATATGTCTCTACATGGTTAGTGTGATATTCTTTATGGATTTTATGGAGAAGCATTACAATGTGCATATCACACACACGCACGCACGCACGCACACACGCACGCACGCACACGAAAAGAAACAAATTCTGAACGAAATAACTGATTCTCCTATCCCTCCCTAATATCTAGCATGATGCATTAATATTTTTTTCGTACGTTGAACACCCAACCACCCCCACCACCCCACCACTCCAGAACAAAAACAATATGGGTGAACACCCCCTCCCCAAACATATAAATACAATCATCATAACCCCACCCCTGCTATACATTATGAACTATCCCCTGGCAGTGAAATAATTGCCTTTTGAATGATTTTTCTTGTTTACCGTCGCACCTATCAATGTTTATTCGAGTGATGAAGGTTTCTTTAAAGATAGCATCAGCACCTTCAGCAGTTGGTCACGAACGCAGTCTCTGTGCATATGCTGAGTCTCACAAGGTGAGGGGGGGGGGGGGGGGGGGGGGTCGGCGTGGGGGTGTATTTGGTCCCAGCGTGAACTCGACAAGAACGCGTAGTTTCCTTCCTCCCAGAGGAAAGAGATGCTGTACAGCGTGGTTGTCATGGTGCGACAACACCAGCAGATTGTCTGTTTCAATTCGTGTAAACAACTCGCCGGAAGGATATATACATTTTGCTACAGATTTAAAGCCTAGACGCCGTTGATTGAGTTATTTATTTAGTTTTTTACGAGAAAAAAAAAGATTAAGGTGCACTTGACGACGTCAGATGCTGATTGGATTTTTAAGATTTTTAACGTTTAAAGTTTGCCGAAGCATCGTTAAGGAGCTTCTCGTTGTTGTCTTGGAAGAGGAAAGAAAATTATAACACTTAAAAAAAACTCACATGCAGATAAATATATTGCATGTGAGGTGATGAGCCCATGGATAGATAGCGCTCCTGAAACTTGAATGCAGCCATTACGTAATGTATAGATATTGAAATATGTACAGTCAATTATTAACGCAATATATAAATCTATAGTTATAACAGAGCTTTAACGGTCTGCTAGACTGGCGGTCATGTTTAGCAAAACAATGCAAATATTACTTTTACGTTGAAAAAATAGTCCATGCGTTAACCACTAATGCCGAACCGTCAGGAAGGGTAAGAAGTAGTATCAGCTTTTAACGGCTTTTGGTGTGATACCGTCGGAATTCGAACCACAACCTCCCGCTCTCTGGGCAGACACCCTATCCACTGGATCACCGATTGCACAATTCGCCAGTGCATAAGGAGTACAGCAGCATACCTAGCTATCAGCAGGACATAGTGAGTGATTATATTTTTACACCGCCTTTAGCAATTTTCCAGCAATATCACGGCGGGGGAATATCGGAAATGACTTTCAAACATTGTGCGCATGAAGGGAATCAAACCCGAGTCTTCAGCGTGATGAGCGAACGTTTTAACCTCTAGGCTACCCCACCGTCCCGCAGCAAATATAGAGAAAAGACGTTGGTGTTTTGTTGTTGGAAGTAATGACGCCGTCGCAAAACCATTTGGTATCAGAAAAGGTACCTGTTCTTCAGGGCAGATGGTCGAAAACATGTGTATGGTCAGTAAGAAGAATACACGGCACCGTGTTTGGCCCAGTAACATTTGAAGGTGGAGACGTAATGATTTGGGCGGGTGTGGTCATCTAATGACAGTTACCCATAGCTCCTCTCCCACCCTAAAACAAAACTCATTTTCTAGCTGAACCAGCATTTACATCAGCAGACATCTTTTGCAACAACTGCGTAAATCAAATTTTACTGAGTCAACAAAATGTGAGGTAAGCGACAAATCCTGCATTGTGTGTGTGTGAAACCTTTTGAGAAAGGGATGGATGCACAGTCTTGTGAAAGGGGTGGTGTAGAGGTGGTCCACACCCATTTCCATTTTCATTTACACTGACGTTTCATTGGTCATTTCACACACACACACACACACACACACACACACACACACACACACACACACACACACACACACACACACACACACACATCCTCTCCCCCCCTCTCTCTCACACACACACTGACACACACGCACATCTTTAGTACGTACGTAAGTAAAGTGAATATCACGTATGTACAAATGACATCACGTCAAACAACTTTCTGCAGTTAAATAGGTAATTTCAGGACATGGCAAATGTAAAAGACAAGAAATAATGTACGACTTGAAGGTAATCGTTAAAAAACACGGTTTCTGCCACCAGAGCATAACATAGATGCGATGACCATCAACTGACTCCCTAGATAGATGTAGTCTAGTGCTTAAGGTTGTCACTCATCACGGCGAAAGACCCGGGTTCAATTCCCCATATGGGTACAATATTTGGAGCCCATTTCTGGTGTCCCCATATTGCTGGAATAAAGCTAGAAGCGGCGTAAAGTCAAAATCACTTACTCAAATCACTGACACGTCACCACAGCCTAAACAATTGCTTGTCATGTGATTATAAACTCATGTATTTTCTGTGCAATGTTAGAAAGTTTTGTGTCACTGACTGATAAAGTGTACTGCTTTTGGTTTTTATAATCTACGGATCTGCGAAATCGATTTAAGATTGATTTGGTGAAATGTAACCGAAAACTAAAGTACATATATCTGCAACCAGGCAGCGAAATCACTTTATATTATTTGAGGAAACAAACTATACAAATGTTGGAACCAGATTGCAGGTGATCTGCTATTTAATCCATGAGCAGACGTTTGTATTGATGTTCCCTTGCACATCAAGGTCGCATCGTCACTTGGAATACTCCATCCGGTCCTATATTTGGATGAACAATGGAAAATCGACAATGTTGCACAACACAGTGGCATATATCAAGGCAACTAACCGTGTCAGACCACCTGATCCGTTAATCACCTCGGAAAACACAGGTTGCTGAAGACAGATTCGTATCTTTTGCATATTTGTATATTTTGAGTTGAAAAACAGGACTTTGATTTAAACGCATCAGCGCTCCCGAAAAATCGAAACATACCTTTCTGTCAACCTTAACGATATCTATGTTTCCACTGACATGGATGACTAGTTCTCGTGCGGCTGTCGTCATTGAACTAGGTGACATGACGCCGAATGTGGCTCTTTATTTGTTTTGTGAAACTCTTGACATATATTTTCCCACACTTTTATCATACCTGGCCCTCACCAAATAGAAAGGCTGTTCAGCGTGTTGATTAAACATCCGTGTACACGACTCAGCGTGGGATGGATCTTCATGCATGAGTGTACTCGTGTGGTGAACCAAAGTCTGGTACAGTGTACTGTACACTCATTAATATACACAGTAATGTTCAGGGTTCACTGATCCAACCTCGACATTTCGATCTTAAACCACATCTTAGCAATTCATTGTTTCACCACTGATATTTTATAATCACACGCCTTTCAGATCCAGTTCAAGATAACTATCATCTGAATGTTGACGCATATCTTCGATCAATGTAGACACTGAATAGTTGCCTAGGTTAAATATGGACTATTTACACTTATTTGCTGAATTTTTACGCTCAAGGACAATTCAGAAAGTGATTACTTACCTGTTGATTATGCGTCGTTAAAAAGTATCGTTTCGAACTTTATGTCAGAGCAGATATACAGTGATAGGCTGTCTCCACATAAAACACATTCAATACAGGGCGTTACTTCCTGGATGGCAAACTCAACCTGTTACATTACGAGTGTATTCAGCTTGTATATGTAAGGACTTTAAAGCCCATGAACTGCTATTCAGTATATATATACATAGTAGTTTTGGATTGAAAATTTTCCTCTTTTTCTGTGCCTCGGTGTAGAATGTGTGCATTCAGCGCTTTCATCTCACAGTTGCACAATGACATCTCGCGGTACGGCAGTCCAACTCTCAAACCTTGACACGGGCTTACGATAGTCGCAGCTCTTAGAGTGGGAGAAACGGGACGTTGTTTAGGGCCTTGCAAGTGTAACAAGGGGTGGGTGGGCGAGCTCCATACGACTTGGTTAATGCCTTTCAGCTATCAACACTCTGGGGAAGGTGTTCACAGTTCTGTTAAAGTGAGGTTTCGCTACTCATTATTCAAACTTCCAGTAACATCACGGCTGGGGAACCAGAAATGAGTTTCACACTTTGTGAATCGAACCCGTGCCTTCGGCGTGATGCTTTTAAAAACATGAAACTACTAGGTTTGTGGGAGAAATTCATCATAGCCTTTTAGGTATCATCTGACAAAATTGTTCATAGCTATATCAGAGAAAAGCACCGTCTAACCCGGAATCAAAATGTGTATACTAAGTAACACATTACCTGTACGTTCCGAGAGTGCGTGATTGAGAGTGTGTGAGTGAGTGAGTGAGATATGTTCTTACCACTTTAAACACTATTCAAATTCACGCTATTTCAACCCAACATCGGGGGATCCTGGAGTCGATGGAGGTAAGTGATCGCCGACTGAGTGAAACCAGCAATCACAGGCAAAGGCAATGGACCATGATTCTGTTTGTTGTTGTTGTTTGTTTTTTTTGTTTTTTTTTTTTGCTTAGTGCCGCACTCGGCAATTGTTCAGCTATATGACGGCACTATATAAATGACCCTTGAAGGTCCAGGGTGGAATAGGCCTTCAGCAACTCATGCTTGCCATAAAAGGCGACTATGCTGGTCGTATTAGGCGACTAACGGGATCGGTTGGTCAGGCTCGCTGACTTGGTTGACACATGTCATCTTTTACCAATAGCGAAGATCGCTGCTCATACTGTTGATCACTGGATTGTCTGGTCCAGGCTCAATTATTTACAGACCGCCGCTATATATAAAATAGCTGGAATAGTGTTGAGTGCGGCGTAAAACTAAACTCACTCACTCTATAAATAACATAATCTGGACCAGACATCTTTAGCATAGATATACGTATGACATGCGTCAACCAAGTCAACAAGCTAACTACGCTATCCCGCGATAGTGGTCTGTTTCGACAAACATCGCTTGCTGAAAATATATTCGAACTCGTACATTCACGAGTTCCATAATACTGAGATGGGACAACATGGAAATGCCAGGAACAGGATTTGATCACTCATATGCTATTCCTGTCCTAAAGATGAGTGAGTTGGTGGCCCTATACCTCTCCAGCACCATGTCAGTGATATTAGCGTGTACACGATGACTGGAAAATATAGAAGGTCGTGTAGGATAGACACTACTACAACCAACCAATAATCTGTACGAATCTGGGACTAGAACACAGAACTTGTGAGATGCAGCCTGGGACTAGAACACAGAACACAAATGCAACCAAATCTGCACTGACTCCTAAAGCGCCACGCTTCTCATGCCATGTGCATGCATGCCTACTGTGTTGAAAAAAGAAATTGTGGTATGCTCCTAAAACTATTCAACAAAACAAACAGCGTTCAGAAATAGTAAAGTAAGAAGTTTCAATGGTCACACCACAAAGGGTCTGTGTAAACGAACAGAATATTGACTACCCTCCGTGGCTCGCTAATTGCAATGCGTTTCATGTAGTGGATTTATACACAAGCGATCAATCTGTCACGCAGATTCTGAAGCAAATATATTTAAGAAAGCTCACGCAAATCTAAAAAATGTGCCAAGTCTAGGTTTCAACAGCTTCTCAATATGAGTAAAGTCTCAGGGCTCCTTTTCGTTATATTTTCTTTTTCTTCTATAGCCGTTTGTATCTAAAATATGTTCATTTCAAAGACTAGTTGTAAGTTTGAGAAGCGATTGTCAAACATGTTTGCGCCTCCCAACTCCTGCGTAAAAACGTGTCCTTAAAGTGCATCTGAACACGGAAGTAATATAGAATGGCGCATGACAGTGTTCATATCTGACAACGGATCTGTCATTATTACATGGAAGTACAAATATTAGCAAACGGTCCTGAAACAATTTCAGTAATATCCGCAGATTAACAAGGAGTTACATCGACCTTGGGCATTGCTAACAACGATTACATGCAGAGGTTTTGAACTGAATCCATTAGCAAAACCATCGTAAAATCTTGGCATTTTTACAGGGCTCTCCTCAACAAACCTCTCTAAGGGAAGACTACCCTACAAAGTTGTTTCTACATCAATACTCCCGTAGAAAGTTTCTCACACGAAAAAGTAAAACGTAACTTGGTATTTTCCCTGGTGTCAGTAGCATTTTATGGCTATCGTTCGGACGTGTTGATTAGTGTGTGGGTGTTCCTGTAAAACTTTTATCATAAACAGTTGTGGACTATGCGTTTACAGGTATGTTTTGATCTTAGGTGTATTGGCCAGCTGGCACTAGACAGATGGTAAATTTACTTGTGAAGTGTGCAGAGTTTTATCTGAAGGGTCTATGTTTGCTGTCCTGGCACCACAGATTACCACCACCAACTTACAACTACTGCTGCAACTACTACAACTACTGCTACTCCTCCTCCTCCTCTTCCTACTACTACCACTACTACTGCTGCTGCTGCGGCCATAACTACTCCTACCGGGCCTAGAATCTCGAAGCTGTCTTAGCGCTTTGATAGTCGTAAGTGCTATACATCAACGTTAACTTACGACTATCTTAGTAAGAGAGCCTCGAAAATCTAGGTCCTGCTGCTTACAACGACTGCTACTATTACTACAACTGCTACTGCTGCTGCTGCTGCTACTACTGCTACAGTTACTGCTGGTACAACTGCTGCTGGTGCTACTACTACTTCTGTTCCTACTTCTGTAGTTCTGTTGTTGTTGTCCACGTTCATGGTACATGCTGTAGACATTCCTCGCGCTCGACAAAAAGTAAATAAAACAAGACACTGTGGTCTATTATGACGGTACTATACCCTGTGGAATATTCAAGATTGTAACACATGCCCTGATTAACGTATACTGTTAATGATCGGATTTACATTAGTCGGTTCCCAACACCATCGTCCGGAAAACGGAGTGTCCGTTCTAAGGAGGTTTTCAGACAAACAGGGTTTCTGGCATACTGATGTTGCACAATTTAGATTTCAGATATAAATGCGACATGAAACACGCCACATCGACAACAATGAGACATCGAAACATGCTTTAATCTGAGACAAAATCCTGGTTTGAAAAGAATAACATGATGGTGATAAGAGCTATGCAGGAAGAAAATAGGCAAGCAACAATGATGTCGTTATAACGTCACAAGTGATATAACAGCCCAGATGTTTTTGTTCAAATATATTTACAAAGCTTAATACGGAATAATACATCGTTTCAATCCACATCTACAGCTTTTTTCACCCGGATACAAATTCAGGCATGTGCTAGAAATACACACTTGCGTGTAATTCATATCCCAATCTGCCAAGTTGTTAAGCTTTTCTTGCCTTATCTACAGCCACTGTGAAACCTAATACTGATAAATCATAAAGTTGTAAGGGCACGTTCGATCACCAGTTAATGCAGCGGTACAATGGTGCCAAAGACTTTGTTGAAGCTATATTAATTAAATTAAAGCTGATAAGTGGTTTGTATAGTTGTGATAGGTCAAAACTAACCTGAAAGTACTGAAATAAAGTCCCATTCTTAATCCATACTGGCTCTCGACTCTTACCGTGACATCGCCACCGTGATGTTAAAACAAGAAGTGCTTATCAATACTTCCTACCTCTTAGTCCTCTGTGACGCTGCTCAGTGGGAGATAGATACACTCGCTCTTTATGTAAACCATTTCTCTTCCCTGTGTCCAGTTAAACATTCACTGATATGTATCCAGGATTATGTGAAAGGGTCTCAACATCTGGCCCCGCGACTGTATAATCTCTCGACAGTGTGTTACGCCATCAATGGCATCCTTTTGCAAGTTAGCACGCACGTCCTGATATTACAATACGTAGTATATATGTTGAGCAATGAATATACCAAATGTTGCCTGTAAGCCTAGCCTCTCCTCCCCTTTCAGCAATACATCTACTGTGAGCTTCTATCCTCCTGCTATTTATGAACACAAAAATAATGTTTATTTGGTTGGAATGTCAACACAGGTTATTCCTAGGCTAACCTGACCAGCAGCCTTTGTTAAATAAGCTCAAAAATCACCTCAACTGAAGTTTTGGGATGTTTCACCAGTCCAGGCATGCGCCTGTGGAAGGTAAATATTGAGATACGCAGCGAAAAATATGGCTGTTTCCTTGTTGTTCTGTTTGTTGACAGAGGCAAGTTATCCAGCCACAACAAAACACCACGCACTTTATAGCACGCCTAGAGCAAAACGTAAACCGTGCCACCCAGAACGTGATTTACCTCAGCATCAATGTTACGAAGGGTTAACAAGTCAGTTTATATACACAGCTCAGTTCATTACAATTTTTAATGAAAATATCAACAAATTAATGTTTACACTATATGTGTATGGGAAAAAAGGAAATGAAATCAGAAAAAATAACAATGTTTTTTAGCACTTGCGCTGCATGCCAACACTGTTTGTTTTTTGTTTGTTTGTTTGTTTGTTTGTTTGTTACTTCCGTATACTCAGCAGCAATCCTGCTGTATGACGGCGATCTCTAAATAACTGAGTGTGTGCTACAAAATCCAGTGATTGGCACCATGATCATCGACCCTATGTCATAACAATCCGTCTCGGTGTTCACTAAGGGTGATCGACGTATAGGCTAGCCTTGTGGTTTGAGTGGTTGCTTGTCATACCGAGGTAAACATTCGACTCTCCATATCGATATGATGTGTGAGGCCTGTTCTATCGAGTCCGGACCTGGCTAAAAGCATGTACCGGTTACCCATCAAATAAGACTATGTATATATCCTGATTGATGGTGGTGTGTTGTAGAAGACTATTCTCGCATTACCACCCCTCAGCCTTGTTTAGTGTCCCTTCCAATACACCCAACTGTTTGATGTTATTCATAGGAATATTGGTTTCTAAAACGCTGAATTGAATTCACCCTCAGTAAGTCATTTCCAAAGACATGAGAATTTACTTCCGAGGAAAGCCTAGTTTCCGCATGTACTGTTTTAGTTAAGTCCCATTAGATGTCATCAAGTCCAATATGCGTATATGTGTGTGCGTGTGTATACAGTGCATATTGCGACGTGCTCACTAATGGCTTACACGCTCAATCTGGTTTGCATTACGCTATACAAAAGGATACGCTGTGTTATATTAGACTGTAAGGGACTGTTCATACTTTATGGCTAGAGCGGGATGATGAAGATTTTTTTGTGGAGCTGCATATCCAATGTGAAAGACACCCCACCCCTCCGCACCAACAACGTGCACGGCTCACAACACTGCACCAATGACCGTTGAGGCATGTACGACGTATACACCGCATCACTCTGCACGAACGACGTGCACGCTGGATAACGCTCCAAAGACATGCACGTAACATTACGCTGCAGCAACAACGTGCACGGCCCACAACACTGCAGCAATGACCGTTGAGGTATGTACGACGTATACACCGCATCACTCTGCACGAACGACGTTCACGCTGGATAACGCTCCAAAGACATGCACGTAACATTACGCTGCAGCAACAACGTGCACGGCCCACAACACTGCAGCAATGACCGTTGAGGCATGTACGACGTATACACCGCATCACTCTGCACGAACGACGTTCACGCTGGATAACGCTCCAAAGACATGCACGTAACATTACGCTGCAGCAACAACGTGCACGGCCCACAACACTGCAGCAATGACCGTTGAGGCATGTACGACGTATAAACCGCATCACTCTGCACGAACGACGTGCACGCTGGATAACGCTCCAAAGACATGCACGTAACATTACGCTGCAGCAACAACGTGCACGGCTCACAACACTGCACCAATGACCGTTGAGGCATGTACGACGTATAAACCGCATCACTCTGCACGAACGACGTTCACGCTGGATAACGCTCCAAAGACATGCACGTTACATTACGCTGCAGCAGCAACGTGCACGCTGGAAAACGCTGCACCAATGAAATGCACGCAGTATTAAGCTACACCAGCTATTCTCGAAACGTTCTGTTAAGCTCAATCTTAACATGATTGGCTGCGATCAAAGTTAAGAATTCTTAGGGCTACGAACGTTTCGAGAATTGGGGTCCAGCGACGTAAACGCTGAATAGCGCACCTCAACGACAGCCATGCCTTATTACGCTGCATCAACGACTTGTTGGTTCATCACCAACGAGAACACGCAACTTGCCGTGAATCCATATAGTACTGACGTCGTCCACGCAGAATTAATCAACGCGCCTGATTCCTTTTATCAGTGGAACTGTCATACGTTATCGCTCGTTAGAGAAACCGCGTCTTCACAACGTGGCCTCACTTTAAAGTGTAGATAAGGTAGCCGGTATCAAATACTACAAATACCAGTTCTCAAATGAGGCGCGAGTTATCTTCAAAATTAAGCCTTTAATCGCAAACTGGGAAGCCGAATACATTAGCCAAATCTGCCTAAAATACCCTGCCAAGCTTGTGAAGGTGCAGTGTTAGCATCAACAAAATATTAATACCGTATACGTGTATTCAGCGATAGTACATTGGTTGTGAGATACATACGATCCAAATATGTCTATATTCGATATGAAATTTTGTTGTTATTGCTACAAAGTACGAGCTATCTGAGGAACTGATAGACAACCATGTAAAACCGATGCCTCGTCGGATTGAACAGTGTGGTGGAATTACTACTGCCGTATTGTGAACGACCTTATAATGCGACATAATAATAATAATAATAATAATAATAATAATAATAATAATAATAATAATAATAATAATACAAGGGGGAGGAGTTATGGAGCATCTTGTGGAAGATCAGGCCTACACCTATCTTGGAATGCAAGTTCGAGACAAGCTCCAGAATGCCCAGATTCAAGATAAACTTCGGGCCGAGTATAAATCTCGTTTAAAGAAAATCTGGAGTTCAGAGCTAAATGCTCGAAACAAAGTCAAAGCCACCAATACCTTTGCTGTGCCAGTCCTCTCCTATTCCTTTGGAGTAGTTGATTGGACAAAACAAGACATCCAGAATCTTGACCGCCTGACCAGAAGGATCATGTCTGATAATAGAGCACACCACCCTCGCTCCTCTCTTAATCGTTTATATATGCCAATCAATTTGGGAGGACGGGGTTTGATTAATGTGGAAGCTCTTCATGACAGAATGTTATTGTGTACTTTTGCACATATTTATTTGTCAGATGATCCTCTGGTGATGCACGTCAAGATTCATGATGAAAGCAAGGAATTCCACAGCTACTTTAAGCGTGCCAAGGTTGTTGGACACAATTTGAAATTTGAAGTTGATTTTGTTGATGGCGATGTACTGCTGGACGGTACAGTGATGGGAGTAAACCAGGTGAAGTCTTTCACCAAGTCTGCCCAGAGTCGGTCCTTTATGGAGAAGCTGTCTGAGAAGCCATTGCATCGTGTGTATATGCAGTGTGTGGAACAGAACAGCAATCCAAGCGACTCCTTCGCCTGGATGAAGTCGGCTGGTCTCAAATGTGAAACTGAGGGCTTTCTTTTTGCTGCTCAGGACCAGTCACTTCCCACTCGCAATCGCCAGAATGTGATTCTTAAAGAAAATATCAATATGAAATGTCGTCTTTGCAATCAATTTACAGAGACTGTCCAACACCTTGTTAGTGGATGCCCTTCCTTGGCACAAACAGCATATCTTAAAAGACATGATGGCATGGCTCGCTGCTTTTATTATCGTCTCCGCCATGCCTGTGGCTTTGACTCCGAGGTCCATCCATGGTACGACGCTGAGCATGTCCAGGGCGTCCTGGAAAATGACAACCACAAACTTCTCTGGAATAGGCCAATATACAGCCTGAGACGAATTCCAGCCAACAAACCTGATCTTGTCCTTTTTGATAAAGCCAATGAAATTATTTATATCATTGAATTTTCTGTCCCTTTTGACAGCAATGTGATTGGCAAGATTCAGGAAAAGCATGATAAATATGCGGACCTCGCCTTTGAAATGTCTCGCTTGCATCCCAAGTACACTGTCGTCAGGCTCCCCATTGTTCTCGGTGCCCTTGGTTTGGTACCTCCTGATCTCTTGGCGCAGATGAGGAGAGTGCCCGGGTTCTCCACCGGGAGCACAGCCCTTCTGACAATCTGGGTAATGCAGAAGGCTGCAGTGTTGGGGAGCCTCCATATTCTCCGAAAAGTTCTTGGTGGGTTCGACTAGGCAGTGTTTCCTGGGAGAAGTCCCATTCGCTGTCTGGGCTGCGTGTAGAGGGGGCGAGGGCCCTGAGCTGATGATGAGCTTGACCAGCCTGACTGTGCCAGGATCACCCGAACCCTCTCTGCTGCATTTCAATTTTTAATCTGTAAAACATAATAATAATAATAATAATAATAATAATAATAATAATAATAATAATATACTAGCCACATAAACAAACTGTGCATTGTCAAAATATTATCCTAGTTGATAAATACGATGACAATGTCAAAGGTTCATGTAAACTTAAATGGAGGGATCATGTGACCATAACAAGCAGGGAGAACTTCAACTGAAAAGTCAATCACAATGACGTCACGAGTCCACAAGCGGGACAGTGGTCAAATGACCACGTCACAACCTCAATAGCGGGTATGTCCACCATCGGCATTGAGAACAGCAGTGCATCGAAGACGCCTAGAGCCTATCAAAGTGCAAGGAAGGCTTGTGGGATGTCACGACAGATTCTCTCAAGTTCTGTTGCAAGGTCAAGGACGTTATCTGGCGGATTAGGTAGTCGCTCGACATCAATCCGTCTCGTCCCAAGCATGCTCTATCGGGGAGAGATCCGATGAATTTGGAGGTCAAGGCAGTAAGTCAGTGTTGTGGTGTTGCAAGAAATCCATAGCAACCCTTGCCGTATGAGGGCGGGCGTGTTAACCCAGGGTCAGGACGTTGCAGAAAAGGAATTACCACAAGTCGAAGAATCTGATCCCTGTAGCCCTCACCAGTTAAGTTGCCCTGAACATTCATCAAAGGATTTCTTTGGCGTGCGGTTATTCCACCCCAAACCATCACGGAACCACCACCAAAGCGAGTCCTCTCCAAGACACAGGCCTGTGCATAACATTCTCCCACGCGTCTATAGGCACGTTGACGTCCATCACTATGGGAGATGTTAAACCTGGACTCATCTATGAAAACAACATTTCTCCACCAAAACAAGTGTCTCCGGACATAATTTCGGCATTATGTCAGGACAGGTCGTATGACGGGACGTCGTGGTCTGATCCCGTGATGACGTAAACGTTGTCGAACTATTTTGGGGTGAATACTACGAAGTCCTGGGGTGGTCCGGGCACGGGCAGTCATCACTGCAGTCTGAATGAAGCCTGTGTCGAAGATGGGTCGCCCTTATCCATCTGTCCTGTCTTGGCGTTGTTACACGTGGACGTCCAGAACATGGCCGATCGATGACGTCATTTGCGTTCTGGTAGCGTCTCACCAGTGCAGAAATGGTAGTGGAAATGTGCAGCCACTTGTCGTTGAGATATTCCCCCATGGGCCATCCCAATGGCCTCATGACGTTGTGCAGAAATTAACTTTGACATGCTATGCTTTTCAATAGCCGTTCAATTTTTTAACGATCGCAAGACAGTATTGTGTGGCATTCGTTTGCTCTGTACATTTCTATTTCCCGGAATTCCCGTGTAACAACGTATTGCACGTCTCAAGGACTAAACCACTGAATCCTCATGTGTCTACACAGGATTTTAAATTTCTGTACAGTTTCTATATGTGCCTAGTATAATAATCAATATTGATACTGATACTGGCTTAATAATGCATTGTCAAATATATGATTACGATGTTGAATCTAAAGTTGCATAATTTTTAGGGGCTCTCACGTATACTATGTTTTACACTTATCGCGAATGTTTGTAAAATTGGTTGATCTCAGAAACAATTCAGTAGTCATATCACGCTCAATATTTAAGACATGTATCTTTTAACATAACCGTGACATCGTGTTTGATTGCAGTTCAGCGCACTATGACGCGTCCACAGGACAAACATTGCAGACATATGCACACATCAGGCTATGTGGCGTAGTAACCCCATGTTGCAAGCCTCCACAAACTGGGTGCAGTCTCCATATCTACAGGTCGGGAAAATAGTCAGCGCACCTGCAAATATGAAGCCTGTCTTTATCCGTGAGAAACATCTTATACAGGAATGTGATGTTTACGTGGCATTAAAAATACCAACATGTAATCTCACTTCCAAAATGAAAATCTTAAATTTGAATCCAGTATAAACACTGTTCCCGGCCGCGCCCTCATCCTCGTGTCATGCTATCTCGGACTCACTCCCACACGCAGCACAGAGGGGAATGTAAAGCATCATATCAAATGTTATAATATAACAGTTTGTATAGGAATAGGACTGGTGAGCATCTAGCAGTCTGTGGTTGGACGGCATTCGCTGCATCGTGGTGTCCCGTTTTGTACTGATTGTGGTTGACAATTGCACTGATTGTGTTGAAGATGACATTACCTACTGTTTTAGAGTGTGCATAAACAATTGTGTCCACATAGCCAAGCTACTATACTGTTTACATAGTAATAGACACTTATCTCCACATAATAATAAGCAATGCTAGTGTCATAGCAACAGTCACTTATCTCCTTATAGTGATAAGCAATGCTAGTGTCATAGCAACAGTCACTTGTCTCCTTATAGTGATAAGCAATGCTAGTGTCATAGCAACAGACACTTATCTCCTTATACTGATAAGCAATGCTAGTGTCATAGCAACAGTCACTTATCTCCACATAATAATAAGCAATGCTAGTGTCATAGCAACAGACACTTATCTCCACATAATAATAAGCAATGCTAGTGTCATAGTATCAGACACTCATCTTCTTATAGCTATAAGCAATGCTAGTGTCATAGCAACAGTCACTTATCTCCTTATACTGATAAGCAATGCTAGTGTCATAGCAACAGTCACTTATCTCCTTATACTGATAAGCAATGCTAGTGTCATAGCAACAGTCACTTATCTCCTTATAGTGATAAGCAATTCTAGTATCATAGTAATAGACACTTATCTCCACATAATAAGAAGCAATGCTAGTGTCATAGTATCAGACACTTATCTCCTTAGAGTAATTATTACTGCTAGTGTCATAGTAACAGACACTTATCTCCTTATAGCGATAAGCAATGCTAGTGTCATAGTAACAGACACTTATCTCCTTATAGTAATAAGCAATGCTTGTGTCATACTGGTACACACACAAAAGATGATCCACGACCTGACAAATGACCCCAATTTGCATACTCGGGAACGCCCCACAGAACGATCCACTTGAAACAAGAGGGAGACAGGTTGTCTGATAAATATCGCGAAGTTCATTTTCCCCGTGCGTTTCACGCATGAATTGTTATAGCACACTCGATTTGGGAACAGGTACGATCCCAACGAATTGAATAAACACAATATACTGAGCAAATATGTTTAGGACCACCGGTCCATTTCACGAAGCAAATGCCATTTTCCTGGGTTTTTTTTTTTAAACAAAATTGTTGAATATCTAAAATGCTTGTCAATGCCCCAGTCATCTATTTGTCTTCGTCTTAACTAAAGGTTACCGTGGAATATCAGTATCTTATGCCTGAAATTGCAGTCTTATCATTCGAAGGAATATGCGGTGTTGATTTCATGTCACGGTTAGCATGTATTGCACGTACATAATCGTCAAGCTACCCACAGCAGCCAAGTGTACTCGCCCATTTCGTTGTACCGTCTCTCTTGTCACAAACGCGTTTAGTGCGCAGGGTCATCTAATATGTGTCTAGCAGTAGCAACAGACACTTACCTCCTTATTGTAATAAGCATTGCCAGTGTCATACTAGCAGACACTTGTCCCATATCATGGCAGACAATTCTAGTATAATATAATCTTCAAAAAAGTAGGGGATATTCATGTTTTTCATTACGATTAAAACATTTTGGACATTTATCGGAGTCAATCGATGTTGATATGAAATTACTGAATGTTTTGAGAGTGCATCACTTCCTTACAACCATAGTTATTTGGAATGTGGTCGTGTTTGAAAGATGATTGGTGTATGGCATGTAATTTGCATGTATACGATTTTCATTTTAAAACAAACGATTAGAAACAAACACTAACACATGTGTGATGCAAGATGAGTGTCAAAATTAATGTTCTAAGTTTCTCGACCATCTTGAAAAAACGTCAAAATCAAGAATGGGACCCCATGCACGTGCATGGGGCTACTGTGTTGTGCACGTGCATGCCATGCGTTGTGATTAACATTGGTAACAGACGGAAATGGCGGTGCCTTCATAAGATATCTGTTCTTTAAACGTTTACACTTCCTATCCAAACTTAAAGTTCATTCCTACATTTTTAAGAGTATAGTAACAGACATTTATGTACCTATAGTAATACAAGCAATGCTAGTGTTACAGTAAAATTCACTTGACATGGATTCGAAACCTATAGCGATAATTGTATTGGTTCATTATCTCGTTATCAAGGACAATTGAAGCGTTTTTGCTTTTAACAACTTTATTTACAGATTTTGCACATAGAATACGCTTCAATGTGCGATTCCTCTTAATATCAGTTTTCGAATAAATGTTGTTTCATTGTTTCATACTGTACAAAATGTATCTTCCTAACATGTTCCACCCCTGCAACCTGATTGGATGGGTTGACCATCAATGTAAACCTGGAGTCGGTGGGTACATGTCACGGTAAGCATGTAACGGGCCATCCTTGTTAGTGTAGGAGGAAGTGTAAACACACAGGGCTACATCAGCAACATGTAAACAGACTGGCAGCTTAACATTCAACAGTCTTCAGTTCCCAGCTGTTCTGACTCCCCCAGACTCGTGAAAATTACTTTAACGAAATTTAATTATTGGCTTGCCGTACGTGATGTCTGGAAATATATAGACTTACGCTAAGTCTTTGATTATATATAGTTTTGATCGTAACATGTATAGCTATGTAATATATGTAATTGTAACTCTCACCACTCGTCTCTCACCAATGTTCCTGTCTTTCGCGAACATTATTCGTCATATGTCCTCTTTACTTTCCCACTTTCTTTTTGAACGTTAAATCTCTGCTCCTCCAGTATACAACCTCCCTCTTTCTCTCTCCTTCGCCCGCTCCCTCTCTATCTCCACATATGTCGCATCGTGCGGCCATAGGTTGCATGCAAAGACCAAGCCAAATGTTTCAGAAAGAGAAAGGAATTGACACAAGATCCAAGATTATCTGGAACTGCCTTCATGTAAGAGAGTTAGAACTGACCCTGTGCATATCTGCAGCCGAAACAAACGAATACACACATGGACAAGGAGGGCAGTTTCTGTTGGAGCGATTCATCAAATAAGACACCATTGAGTGCTGTGTCTCCGCAGATATGTTGGCAATGTTTCATCACAATATTATCATAAATGTTGAAATGCACTAAGAATTCCGACGAAGCATTAACAAATTTCTTTTCACATAAATATTTATATGCTCCTGGTAGTTACAATTAAAACATACACCTACACCAAAGTGCACGGGTGAGGCGATATGCTAATGCCTGACTCAGCGTGGTCTTCAACTGTTAATTGTTAGTCAGCTGGGCTGAAGGGGTCAATTTCGGGACAGTTACTATAGAAATGTACTCTAAATGACGTCACAATACAGAAACAATACCTGAAATCCATATTCCGTACCATCCCGTATTCCGTATAGATGGTGATTCGGAGATTGTATGTGTACGTGTGTGAATACGCGTCTCCTTGTGAGAGTGCGTACCCGTGAATGCGCGTAGCTGTGAATCTGTAAATCTGACATGAGAGGAACAATGTAAGACAGCCATCATCATGGTGGCTGCTTACAAGTAAACATCGCTCCGAGTGTACTGAATGTTGCACAATCAAGACACGATTAACACATCCGTTGTTGGCTTCGCCGAAGAGGAAGAAGATAATTGGTTATTGAGCATCCCATAATTACACTCTGTATCAAAATATTTCATTTTCATTTAATAAACCGGCTGTATACTCGGACATCCTGATACTCTCACTTGAAAACCTTTATTCTAGGAAGCATATTGGCTACTTGTCGACATTAGCCTGTCTTTAGCTTGCCTCCAAAGTTCAAGAATCTGGAATTTCGTGAAATTTAAAATATTGATATTAATGGGGTGGCTGCGGCTAAACGTACTCTCTGAGAAGACCCTTCACATGTGATTATCACTTTCTCAGCTCGCTATCCCAAATGTTCCTGTCTTTCTCGAACCCTGTCAATCCTCTGCTCCGTCCCTCCTGACTTTCCCAAATTCCTTTGAACGTTTTATTCTCTACTCTTCCACGATGCAACGCTGTGCCTGTTCTCTCTATCTCTGTGTCTTTCCTTCTCTCTCCCCTTGTCTGTTTTTGTCTCCCTCCCTTCCTCTCCCTGTGTTCTCATTCACGACGTGCAAGCGCCATTAGTGGGTGTAATATACACCAACATCATAATGTAACGTACTCGATGGTTCTGGCAGTCTTGGAAAGTGTGTTTGCCAGATGCTGAGACAAGACGGGGATGACAAAAAGCGACAGTCAGACAATAAATGTACCGGTGGTTCACAAAAACATCTATTTCTGTCATGAAGTGTAATGCGCGTGCGTTGTGTGCACATTACTGCCTGGCTGCTTAATGACACGGTGTTTACACAGTGTGTTCGGTTGAAGTGAAAACAAATTGCACATCAGAACCAGCAAACAAGGAATATGACAGTGTGCGTATTAGAGCCACCCCCTAGAACGACTCCGTACATCTGGACCAATCAACTTTCAATGAATGTGAAGTAGTTACCCAAATCTGAGGCCATGGATGTGACAGTGTGACTTGCTAGAGTTCACACTCTGTCTGACTTGGTTGATGCTTGTCATCTCAATCGATGTTCATGAATCAGAATATCAATCACTGGATTGACTGATGCAGGTCCGACTACTTACTGACTGACATAAAACAACTTGAGTTGATACTTGCCATCGTTTCCCAATCGATGTTCATAATGTCAGTCACTGGATTGACTGATCAAGTTTCGATTATATACTGACGACTTGGGAGTGGCTTTACAAAACACACTTTGACCAATGCTTAATGTACCTTGACCAATGAATACACGCCATGTCAGAAGACTGGTTTCCACATATACAATGTACATTATCATACAAATATATAAGACTAATTTGAAAACTATTGATGACTTTGAAATGTTGAAGATGTTTTTCATTGCGATTTGAAATTGAAATAGATGCATTACAGCAAGAACGCTATCGGATTTTCTTCAGCGTTGAAGTTTGGCGTTATTGACACAACCATTACTAGAAAACAGTTTACGTGCTGGGCCTAATACAGTATCAAAAGGCTATTGAAATACGTGGCGTGAACATGTCTTGCAATGAAGGAAACTGATACCTAGCAGTAGGTAAAGCATGCCTTTTTCGACAGTGTAGCGATGAGTTTAAAAGTATCGCTAATTACACATGCAACATACAGAGGACAATATTGAGAACTAGAAATATATCGGACCCGTAAGGTTCTGACTTTCGTGTGAACAATCGTATCAGACCAACACAGTGATTATTCCAACAGGATGGATGTATGTGACACTAGTTATCCTACACGGTCATAAATTGCCTAAACACAGCAGTGTGATGCATGACCATCACCAAGGGTCAATATTAACACGCTGACCACAGAATGTATATAACGGTGTATATCACAATAATCAAAGCAAAACAGAAACCTTATCAGAGACTGAGGAATAAAGCAATATATACACCAGAATCCTGTGAATCTATGTACAGCTATACCAGATCCATTATGGCAGATATATGATATATATCATAATACATCATTTAAGTACACACCAAGAGCTACAATTAGTGCTTTGACTATCTATATACAATAACGTGTGCCTCGGCTACCTTGACGAAACCATGCGTGTCTTTCAAAAGGTGGTCTGCTGCAGGTGCAACGTAACAACTAGACAATAGGTAGTGCACATGGGTGCATGTTTTCATGATGTCAAACAAACAGTGCAGTGCATGAGAGTGATGGTTCATCGTGTAATAACTTGTTTATCTGTGAACAAAACTGGGCAGGTGAGTTGAGCTTACAATTGGCTGTACACGAATCCATCACGACTCGCAACTTTGACGGTGATGGTTGTACGTAAACCTACAGTGATCATAGGCTGCTGTGGTTGTTCTAGTCTATGCAAACAAATATAGCAAATGCACTACCTACATGTACACAGTCGTCCGTCTGATGACTTCACGGGCGTTTGCTACAAATCTTACAGATATGCCCCTTGCACCTGTTCAGTAGTCTGTTATCATCACCTGTCCGTCTAATCACCAGAAGAAGGAGAAGGTCTTACCTTTGGTTTGAGTACTGACGGGATGGGACGGGAAGAAGACGAGCTGCTCCTCTGCCAGGAACTATCCTCCCTGAGGCGTACCTTGTAGTTATATCTTTGCCAGTTCATCGTGCTCTTACTACAATATCACCAAACACAATTACCGGGCTGGCACTTGTTGGGCATTCTTTATCGGAGTTCTTTGCAGTAAGACATATGTGCTTGTTTTCCTTAATGTTGACTGAGAACACGTTCGGTTCCTGACACTGTGGCTATAGGACGGAACTTGGGTTCCTGCCTCCCCACATAATTAGCAACACTGGCCTTTGTTATGAGGGCAAACGGATTAATGAATGGTGCTATGGTATAGATCGTACGCTCTGCGGCTGTGCTTATGATTGAGATGCTGGACAGCGCGTGAGATTGCACGCGAAGAGGGCCGGGAGAAGATATAGCGAAGTTTTATCTCTTGAAACCCGTTCACGGTTCTCTTTGACACGTATTAAGCTTGAAGTAAGCAATACCACGACCCGTAGGAAACTCCCATTCCGACTTGGTGATAGAAGGTCCATGTGATAATATCATCAGCGTTGAAATCCCATCCCACATATGTTCGAATTCTGCCGTTGAACTTTAGAATCTGTTACAGTTTATGCACTAGTTATTCACTGCGTTTTGCAACTTTATCCTTTTGTTGTTAAACTGTCACAAAGTTTTTCGTTATCCTTCGAGCTTTAATCCTTGTTGTAAATGTGTATATTTCGATATATTTTCTAAACGGTAACTTGACATTTTTGCAAAAGGAACGTTTAGGAAATGTAAATCCGTGCTTCGATTCCTCAGACCTGGAGGTTAAGGCGATGGGTAATCCAATTATTGTGGATGCAAAAACTCCAACCTCTGCTCCTAAAGGTGGCCGTTGTAAACATCGACGAAAGAAACAAACAGGTTAAGTCTCCTGCATTCACTTTTAACAGCACGAGGCTCTCTCCTGTAAACACGACACTATTTGACGAGTCGTTTCCGTCTTCGTCCAATACTTGTGAAACCAGCTTGAAATTCTTCAGTGTGAAAACTTCCGAGAAAGTCGAGGCTCATCGAAATATTTCCTCTTTCTCAAGAGCATCATCGGCTCGAACTCAGATAGTTCTGACCGACCTGGTGAGATGCAACGTGCTATCTGGCCCCTCCCTCTTTCGCGTTATTCCGCCAGCTTGTGGGGATACATTTCATATTTTCTTTGGGAGGGAGCCCGATTGACGCTGTGTGTATATATACAGTGCTAATTTTACGAGGCAGTAGGAAGCGACTGTGTGTTTATTATGTTCGCCAGACGAAGTAATATCGGTGAGTGAAAGACACGAGTAAATCTCAACCAATGATTAAACGACATCTCGAGGGGCAAACAGACTCCAATGCGCAGGATGATGCGTCCGTGCCGTATTTGGTATAAAAAATAACCGGGCGTTACCGTAGTTTCAAGGTCTCGGTTGACGGATGTCAATTTCCACTTTCGCAAAGTGTTTCTGAAGCATGAATAAAGAGTGAGTTTAGTTTCATGCCCCACTCAGCAATATTCCAGCGAAATGGTGGCGGTCTGTAAATAAAAGAGTCTGGACCAGACAATCCAGTGATCACCAGTATGAGCGTCGACCTGCGAAACTGGGAACCGACGACATGACTACGTCTCACCCAAGTCAGAGAGCCTGACCACCCGAACCCGTTAGTCGCGCGTTACGGCAAGCATTGGTTACTGAAGGCCAGTGTTTTATCACGGACCTTCAAGGGGAGAAGTAGGAATAAACAAATAAGACATACTACTTTATAGTCATGCAATATGTATCATACCAGTCTTGGAAACCTGGAGTATGCATGATAAGCATGATAATGTGTGCTGGTGATTAGGTGCCGGACGCTGAAGGTGTTGGTTCGAATCCCGGATGGGACTCAACCCAAACAATATAGCTAGAATGTGTACTTTACTAAGAAAGTGCAATCCCAAATTTAACATATGTTACAACCATTGCGGACTTGTTATGACGAGGAATGTTTGTTTCGTTGTGATTTTATCAAGTGACAATTAAACCGCAAAGCTTGTGTGTTCAACGTGAATCATTTGCAAGGACGAAGTCAGTATGTAGCCAGATTATTATTACACGTGCATGTAAATCGTACTGATTTGACGAAACGCGTGTCAGAAATGAATTTATTACTCATCCGTAATAAGAAGATATCACTGTTTGATAATTTTACACATTGCGTAACGACATCGCTCGTCAGCTACCAATACCACTCACCCGTTTCATTAATATATCACACGGGACATCGTTTAGTATCATCTGTGTATTTAAATATTGTTGAATGAATTCTTACTCGTACGTGCATGCATCTGTTATTTCAGTATCCACCTGAAATCCCCTTTCAGAAACAACTGGCACAACTACAGTCATTCACACAAAAGCCATTCGAATAAACAGTGCCATCTGGACGATGTAAACAATACGTTGGTGGCAGTGTTGTGAAGATACTCATTTCAGATTGTCAGTATGAAGCAGTGATTGTATGTGTTCACCAACAATCCCTGAATGTTGTAGGTCTAGAAACTCCCAACTGCTGCCATCCTCCAACAAGACCCACCACTTCATCGTTCAATGCCCAGATGATGCAGTAGCTCACATTCCTACGACTACGGTATCGGACAGCAACATGAAGGAATCACGTGACCCCGGATTTCCCCCCAGCGAGCAGACGATAGATACAACTGCCAGCTGTAGGTAGCCAGCTGCAGTCTCAGCATCCCCACTCCGTGCCCCCTTTACCGGCCCAACCTGCTCTCTCACTCTCTCATCCTCACACAGATTGGATCTTCTAGTTTCATAGGCAATTTGATCCGGTTGGTATTTGTGTATGACTAAGAGTCCGCCTTCATCACAGTGATGTGCTTGTTCTCAGTCGTCAGACGAAACGTGATGAACGGTACTCGGGTCAAACTGATTAGGGATGTTTTGAGTTAGATAACGTGCTAATGTTGTACCAGTCGGGATCTGGGAATGTCAAATACGAGTGTCGGGATGACTACGGAATACCTGATCATTATGAACACTAAAACATAAAATACCAAAACATGGTTAGTTCCAGCCTCGCAGAGATCGAACCTACGTCTACTACGCGACAAACCATGCCCCATAAAACTAATCCACCGACTGTCAAATCAAATTGAACAAATCTGTACCTGCGAATATGATTCATTGCGCAAATAAAAATTTGATCTTTATCACCTTGTCCCCTGAGAAGACATCAGGCAATGCTAATTTGATTTTGACAAAATCACTCGGTCAGTCATTTTTTTAATTATGTATGTCAGTGAACATTCCCGAATTCTTTCAGCCACTGTCCAATATTTGCGATCAATGATGACTACATGTATCTCGTATCTAGTTCAGAGATTTTACAGCGTTCTTAGACCAACGTGTAGTCACTGAATATATGCATACTGATAGCAACAAATAAACCCATTTAAACTGAAAAGGTGCTCCAGTGAGCTGGGACCTGCACCTGAGGAAATCTAGACTTGCTTCATTTACAGCTTCAGCTTTTCATAGAGGGCTAGGCAGCATGGAAAATAACGAGGTTCAGGGATTGTGAAACCGACTAGCGTCCAGTGTAAACATCGAAAGTGCAAAACACAATGATATGTTCGCACACAAACGAATCATGATTCTGAAAACGGAAACTAGTGCGGAATGGCATTACCCTTCCTGTTATACATTCTATACACAACAAAAAGACAGGGAAGAGGTTATACATTGACCCCTCAGACAATCAGTTCGAGTCTGGACCAGACAATCCAGTGATCATCAACATGAACATCGATTTACTCAAAAAGGATACGATGACGTGTGTCAACCAAGTCCGGGAGTCTGACCACCCGATCCCCTTACTCGTCTCTTACGACAAGCATATGAGTTACTGAAGACCAATTCTAGCTCGGATCTTTACGGGTCGAAATGTCCATCTGTATGATGTAGCCCATGCTCAAACTCATTTATTTCTCTCACAAACGCACAAACGATGGTGCATGAGATGAAAATTTAAATGTTCACTTTGTACAATCCGTTGCCGTGGAAACTTCGTTACAATTTCATGATTAAAATCTGACACCACGTTGCAACGACTGTTGTTCTCTGTTAATGTCCTTGCATACCATAACTGTTAAAGCATCTCTTATACAGTCCGAAAATTTCAGGCATTGAAAATCATTGTGGGGAATCCGATTCTTTTCAATGGTGGAATCTCTCCTCGTTTGAGGCATCGGTTGTACTAGCAGGTTTGGAAATGCCTAGCCTGTGTGCGTATATTGTAGCTTGGGAAGTACCATAAAGAAACGCTCTGTACCATATGGCCACCATTCGTTCAAAGGGAGATAACTGCAACTTAGCTTCGATCGAGTTATATGATTGACCCAGGGTTCCTTTTCATTATACAAGTGTGTGTGTGTGCGTGTGTGCGTATGTGTGAGTGCGCGCGCGCGTGCATTTGTGTCAGTTAAATAAAAACTAAATGCCGTTTTCTCCAACGTGTTTCAATTTTATCTTCAGGGAGATTGTAGGAATTGCAGTTAGGCTACTATCTGATATTTATAACTGAACACATACCTGTACTATTGTTTACATTATATATATATGACTTTCACTACAACTGTCAACTGTGGGATCTATGGCGGTTCGTATGACTTTTACTATTTCTCTATACAACTGTCAACTGTGAGATCTATGGCGTTTCGTATGACTCTTGCCATTTCTCTATACACATGTTAGCTGTGGTGTCAAAGCCGGTCCGTATGACTTTTACTATTTCTCTATACAGCTGTTAGCTGTGGTGTCAAGGCCGGTCCGTATGACTTTTACTATTTCTCTATACAGCTGTTAGCTGTGGTGTCAAGGCCGGTCCGTATGACTTTTACTATTTCTGTATACAACTGTTAGATGTGGTGTCAAGGCCGGTCCGTATGACTTTTACTATTTCTCTATACAACTGTTAGATGTGGTGTCAAGGCCGGTCCGTATGACTTTTACTATTTCTGTATACAACTGTTAGCTGTGGTGTCAAGGCCGGTCCGTATGACTTTTACTATTTCTCTATACAACTGTTAGATGTGGTGTCAAGGCCGGTCCGTATGACTTTTACTATTTCTGTATACAACTGTTAGATGTGGTGTCAAGGCCGGTCCGTATGACTTTTACTATTTCTCTATACAACTGTTAGATGTGGTGTCAAGGCCGGTCCGTATGACTTTTACTATTTCTCTATACAGCTGTTAGCTGTGGTGTCAAGGCCGGTCCGTATGACTTTTACTATTTCTCTATACAACTGTTAGCTGTGGTGTCAAGGCCGGTCCGTATGACTTTTACTATTTCTGTATACAGCTGTTAGATGTGGTGTCAAGGCCGGTCCGTATGACTTTTACTATTTCTCTATACAACTGTTAGCTGTGGTGTCAAGGCCGGTCCGTATGACTTTTACTATTTCTCTATACAACTGTTAGATGTGGTGTCAAGGCCGGTCCGTATGACTTTTACTATTTCTCTATACAACTGTTAGATGTGGTGTCAAGGCCGGTCCGTATGACTTTTACTATTTCTGTATACAACTGTTAGATGTGGTGTCAAGGCCGGTCCGTATGACTTTTACTATTTCTCTATACAGCTGTTGGCTGTGGTGTCAAGGCCGGTCCGTATGACTTTTACTATTTCTCTATACACATGTTAGCTGTGGTGTCAAAGCCGGTCCGTATGACTTTTACTATTTCTGTATACAACTGTTAGCTGCGGTGTCAAGGCCGGTCCGTATGACTTTTACTATTTCTGTATACAACTGTTAGATGTGGTGTCAAGGCCGGTCCGTATGACTTTTACTATTTCTGTATACAACTGTTAGATGTGGTGTCAAGGCCGGTCCGTATGACTTTTACTATTTCTGTATACAACTGTTAGATGTGGTGTCAAGGCCGGTCCGTATGACTTTTACTATTTCTCTGTACAGCTGTTAGCTGTGGTGTCAAGGCCGGTCCGTATGACTTTTACTATTTCTCTATACAACTGTTAGATGTGGTGTCAAGGCCGGTCCGTATGACTTTTACTATTTCTCTATACAACTGTTAGCTGTGGTGTCAAGGCCGGTCCGTATGACTTTTACTATTTCTCTATACAACTGTTAGCTGTGGTGTCAAGGCCGGTCCGTATGACTTTTACTATTTCTGTATACAACTGTTAGATGTGGTGTCAAGGCCGGTCCGTATGACTTTTACTATTTCTGTATACAACTGTTAGATGTGGTGTCAAGGCCGGTCCGTATGACTTTTACTATTTCTCTATACAGCTGTTGGCTGTGGTGTCAAGGCCGGTCCGTATGACTTTTACTATTTCTCTATACACATGTTAGCTGTGGTGTCAAAGCCGGTCCGTATGACTTTTACTATTTCTGTATACAACTGTTAGCTGTGGTGTCAAGGCCGGTCCGTATGACTTTTACTATTTCTGTATACAACTGTTAGATGTGGTGTCAAGGCCGGTCCGTATGACTTTTACTATTTCTGTATACAACTGTTAGATGTGGTGTCAAGGCCGGTCCGTATGACTTTTACTATTTCTCTATACAACTGTTAGATGTGGTGTCAAGGCCGGTCCGTATGACTTTTACTATTTCTCTGTACAGCTGTTAGCTGTGGTGTCAAGGCCGGTCCGTATGACTTTTACTATTTCTGTATACAACTGTTAGATGTGGTGTCAAGGCCGGTCCGTATGACTTTTACTATTTCTCTATACAACTGTTAGCTGTGGTGTCAAGGCCGGTCCGTATGACTTTTACTATTTCTCTATACAACTGTTAGCTGTGGTGTCAAGGCCGGTCCGTATGACTTTTACTATTTCTGTATACAACTGTTAGATGTGGTGTCAAGGCCGGTCCGTATGACTTTTACTATTTCTCTATACAACTGTTAGATGTGGTGTCAAGGCCGGTCCGTATGACTTTTACTATTTCTCTATACAGCTGTTGGCTGTGGTGTCAAGGCCGGTCCGTATGACTTTTACTATTTCTCTATACACATGTTAGCTGTGGTGTCAAAGCCGGTCCGTATGACTTTTACTATTTCTGTATACAACTGTTAGCTGTGGTGTCAAGGCCGGTCCGTATGACTTTTACTATTTCTGTATACAACTGTTAGATGTGGTGTCAAGGCCGGTCCGTATGACTTTTACTATTGTAAATGGGGGGTCTAGCTCGGCCCGTGCAAATTTGCTACTTCCCTGTGCTGTACAACTGTTAGTTGTTGGATCTAGGGCGGATCTGTCTTTGCCGTTTGTGATAAAACCTTGTAGATAAACAATGGAATTTAAATGTATCAATATCTACACTGAGTATTTTTCATTCCTTAGTTAATATTATCGTCGCGTTGTATACCTTTGTGTTAGCTAAAGGACAAGTTATTTCCATGGGTAATATTCCTGATATTATCTCTGAGCTCGTCCTCGATAATCCTCAGACTCCATATATCTGACCTAGGAAAACAATACACACGGAGCTAGAGGGTGCAGCGGGCTGAGTGAAACAGGAAATGACCCATTCAGCGCAACAGTGGAACACGGTAAGACATGTTACTTTCAACTGCGTAAACTATACTGTTCTCTGGTTATGCTCTGACTACTAACTTTGATATCTGATGGGGACTGGGTAAGACAAATTGCTGTGGGTATATTATATGTGAAGTAAACATGGGTCACCGTGACATTTATCAGCTTTGTACTCTCTCATCTTGCGACGAGCAATTAAAGAACTGATAGCACACTGACTGACGTACAGGGAAGTGCTAATAACGCAGTATATACCTATATGGCCATCCGTATTAACGCATGTCAGGTTGACCATGGATAGATAGCAATGTTTATCTAAAACCAACACCATTGCCAACGCCAATGTCTTTGGTATACCACACTCTTTCCGTTTAAAGGGGTTATACATATATATTCATATGCATCTAATTTGTATTCTACGTGTGTATGTATTTTCCGAGTGTGTGTTTAAAATGCGAAGTGTATACAGGTTAGGAATTCCTACTACGAAATATACACCATACAATATACACTATTGTCTCTGCTCCAGGAAATCAAAACGACAACCTTCAGATACAACATATGTCATATTTGGGATTTCACTTTCTTAGTAAAGTACAAATTTTAGTACTATTTTCGGTTGAGTCCCATCCGGGATTTGAACCCGCACCCTCAGCGTCCGGCACCTAATCACCAGCACACATTATCATGCTTATCATGCATACTCCAGGTTTCCAAGACTGGTATGATACATATTGCATGACTATAAAGTAGTATGTCTTAAATAGTACTAAAATTTGTACTTTACTAAGAAAGTGAAATCCCAAATATGACATATGTTGCATTTGACCACTTTCTAAATGGCATCGTGTAATCATAACCTTCAGATAGTTTGAAAGTTTAATTACTGGTGATATCTGACATTAAACCTAGGTCCCTTACCAATTCTCACAATTATTCTCAGGTATTCACTGAAAACGTGTGATCAAGAATATAACATGTGGTAGATTTCACCATTTTCTAAAGGCTTGTGTATTCAATACTGTTTCTCTAGAATGAACACAATGGGAGACAACCCAGATGACCATAATGCCAAGGGACGACACGTCCACCTCCCGTGGGTGCCCTCCACAAGAACATCAGCCAATGTCTTCCTTGCCATCGCAGAGCTTACCGGCATCACAAGACAAGGGTCTGAACGTGGCATACACCACACACCATCTCCAAATGTAGGCGATGGAGAATCGTCAAGCGTTCATATAACTACATCCTTCGTGGCACCTTCACGTACGGACACAACTATGTCACTCCGTGGCAGTACATCGGACGTGGCTCCTAAAGGAGACGCACCATCGTCAAGCATTGATCATAACGGTTCTTACGGAGTACCTACATGTAGAGACGCACCAATATCAAGCATTGATCAAACTACGTCCAAAAGAATCCCTCCAGGTGCAAATGCCTCCTGTGATAAGACAGCCCATGACACACCAGATGGAAGTGACGCAGTGGCCACATCGCACAGAAGACGGGTGCCACATTCAGATGACCATCGCGACGATGTTGTAGCTATGTCAGCACAACAACCAGGTAGCGTTGGCGGTCTGATGTCCCTTTAAGATATTTTCTGTGTACGTTTAAGATATTTTCTTCCGACACATCTGTTACAAATAGACACAGCTGACAATAAATACCCCGTTGTGATTCTTAAAAGGGTTACAATAGTTCAGTAGTAGTATTCGAGACGAATCAAGGGGTCCGGTGATCAGGTCCGGTAGTCATAGAGAGCGTGGGTCGTTCATAGTCACTCACATGTCTAGTCCCAACTGAGATATTGACAGGCCGACGTCGTTAATATTTAATATTGAGTCGTACTTTAAGCAACAAACAATCAGAAACTAATATTCATTTGTTGAGGTTTGTGCACTTTACAGGTATGACTGTTAATGTGTTCCACATCGTGAACAGTGAAGGAATACAAGTCACCCAGGAACAAATAAAATCAAAAGGTAGGCACCTCGTTGACTGATTACTTCATTGGCTCTTTTCAGTTAATGGCCAACATCAATATATGTAGCTTAGTGCTAGCCACTGACTACCCTCTTTGTGGGCTTTTGTTTAGAATATCCTCTCATATTATTATTATTATATTGTACGTGTAGTGGGACCTGATACACCACACAAATAGTTGGTGATGCGAGTGTTTTGCCGCTGAATTTGGTCACTGTGCACGACTATCCACTTCACAACCCGGTTGTACCTAGATGGGATACCAGGCATGAACACAAATAGTGATTGAAATACTGAAATATTGTGACTGAGTGAGTTTAGTTTTGCGCCTCTTTTAGCAACATACCAGCAATTTCACGGACACCAGATATGCGACTGAAATACAGAATAAGACGGGCATGTGATTAAATTTCCATACAACATTCACTATTTCAAATCAGAGCCTGGTCGTTTTCCATTAGCAACATCAGCCGCCATGTCTTCAAGATGGAACCTGGAAGCCAACACTTCTGCAGAATCGAGAACACACAGAGCACACCGTCCCAACTGTACATCAGCAGAGTTGAAGGGGGACGATACACTCAGCAACAGATGGGGGTCATTATATAGTAGTTGCTGCTTGTTCTAGATGTTTTTCCGAAATTTTGTAATGAATCACAGAAACTAGCTAGCCATTTATTTATTGTATTTCAGATGCAAGTCGGTCATCCCAACTGAAGTGGATGTCTGGTAAGTGTATTTTTTATCCAAGCTGGCATCCGCAGGATCTGAAACTGCATAACAATGCTCTGCGTGTTGATATAGCTTAAACTTTTGGTTGTTGTTGTTGTTGATGATGATGATGATGATGATGATTTGTTTGTCAGGTGTTTCTAGGCTAAATGGGGTAGGGTTAGGTGTTGGGATCGAGGTAGTGGGATGGTGCCATTGCTCCCTGTTGTTCTGTTAGTTCTGTGACAATTGCTGTGTATATTTGTATATTGCAGATACCAATCGCTCGACCAAACTGAAGCGGATAACTGGTAAGTGTATTTTTCGTTTAAGGTGGATTATGTTAGGGTCAGATTAAGTGATCTCTGCTGTCAGACATCACAGCACTGATGCTACATAACAATACTTTGTTGCCAAGATGGCATGCCTCAGAATATGGAGCTTCCATTAATCTATGTTTATATGCTAGCTATCACTAGCGTAGTAATCACGGAATAACTCGAGGGTACCAAAGGAATGTTTTTCACTTGTCACGCAATGTAAATGTAGGCTGTCGTACTTTAATTTAGCATGCTATAATGTTTCAGACAGAACACATCAATTATTACATCTGGCAGAAAAGGAGCTGTTCACACCAACAAAGGCACTGACAATAACCAAGAGGCTCCTTCTGGACCTAGGCGCAGTGCTTGTCACGGGCAGGTCAGGGGATGGGAAGACAGCGCTATGCTACAGACTGCTGAAGGACATAGCAAATAATCAAGGCAGAATCCCACTCATCATCACCACGTCAGATGAATGGAAAAGTATCCCACCTCCACGAGACACACAACACATTTCCGAGGATGAAAAATACGTGGTTTTCATTGATGACGTATTTGGTCGAACAAATTTATCAAGGGAGGATCTTAGAATGTGGGAACGTGAACTGCCGATTATGTGGCCATCGGTTGAATCTGGACAGGTGATGCTGCTGCTCGCTTCGAGAGGTAATATTTACAAACAGTGTCAGCTAGGTCTGAAGAGTCACAAACTGTTTTCTGCATTGAAAGAAGTAGGGTTAAACACAGACAGGTATGGTTTGAGTGTGAAGGAAAAAATGGAAATGCTACAAGCATATCTGAACGGAAGAGCAGCACTGAAGCTGACTTATGAAGAGATAAGACAAGCTGCGGAGACAAGCAATGAGCTAGGTTTTCCACAAATATGCAGGTTTTACATCAGCAGCAGAGAAGCCCAAAAACGAGGAGTCGCGTTCTTCAGCAGACCTTTGCAGTATCTGATGGATGAGCTACACACCCTCAGGGACTTCGATCCCCAAGCCTATGGTGTACTGCTACTTCTAGCATTTGAGGAAGGTGTAATAAAACAATCTCATCTTGATCCGTTTGTCTCAAAAAGCGGACCTCTCATCAAGAAATGGAAGCTGATAAGATCTCTATGCAACGGAAGTCCAGAATCGGGACTAGGTGATCTTTGTACCGTTGCCAAAAGGTTATGTGGTGTGTACTTGTGTTTTATTGGGGGATGTTATAGATTTAGCCATCAATCCATCCATGAGACGATTGTCTTGGAGTTCACGTCAAAGTACCCAGGAAAGGGTATAGAAATTGCTCCACTTAACGTTATCCTGGACTTTGTCAGGACAGATGAGTGTGAAGACAAAACTGCCATATGTATTGTTCTCAGCGAGGATTACTACAAAGATTTAGCGGTCAGGATAATTAAAGAACTATGCTCAAGAAATTCAGAAAAGATCATGGACCATTCTGCTCTACGGAATGATACCTTTCTACAGTTCATCTCGAATGCACTCACCGAGGATGACCGACAAACCTTACTTTCCACAACTGTACCTTCGACATACACAGATATAGGGTCCTATTCAGTGTTTTCAAATGATTACATTACGGCCAACTACCATGACAAGTTGAAATATGTTAACACTGACATACAAACCATGCCGCTTCCTGTTCCGCAACTGTATGTAACATCAATACTTTTTATCAAAGGTCTACATTCACTGGCCACAATACTTACTCAGTCGTCAGTCCAGGGCTGCGCTATGGACAGGAGCACGTTTCTTGCAAGCTCCGCATTTGTTGGTGACTTGAACACTGTAGAGAGGCTCCTTAGTATTGGTATAGTTCCCAGTGTATCTTGTGTCATGGCCGCCCTTGTGTCACTGGGAGACAATGAACAAGTTGTAAAGAAACTGCTGTGTCACCCTCAAGCTCCACTGCTTCATACCGATTTGCTGTTGTTTTCTTTGAAACTATCAGTACATTGTCACAAGGTAAATACATTGAAAGTTGTCATGGGGAGCATAGTCAATCATCAAGAAAAAGAGAAAATGCTTGACATTGTCGCCAAATTATTTTTTGTTCTCATGTCAGCTGTACAAGGAAGCGTGCCATTACATTTGCCCAGCACAGTAGCCAATCAAGATTATCACACGCCTCCTGTTGACATATTCCATGTGCTTGTTGCAGCAGGTGCAGCTATAGACTTTGCAAAAATCCTGATCTTTATCAGCCAGACCACAGATATTGAGTTACTAGAAAGTATCATATTTGAAATAAGGAAACGAAGAAAAAAATCTATACAGTATCAACAATCACCTGCAACACATAACGACCTAGAAACCGATTGTTCTGTACCTCCGGGCTTAACTATTTGTCCTGAATTTCACCTCAAGACTCTGATCAATTCAAAGGACAAATATGGTTGCACACCTCTCCACAATGCTGCTTATGAAAGCTCGGCAGAATTTGTACTGTTTCTTTTGGAACATGGTGCAGACCCAAACTCTCTTACAGTCACTCACGAAACACCGTTACATGAAGCTCTTCGGTCCAAGAAAGATCGCTTGACGAAAATGCAGTGCCTTTTGGCGGCTGGTGCCAATGTAAATGCGGTAGACATAGGCGGCTGCACACCACTTCATTACCTGGCCCTGAAAGGCAAGTTGGAGGAGTTTCAGACCATTCTTAACAAAGGGGCAAACATGAAAGCTGATAGTCTAGGCCAGACCCCTCTCCATCGTGCAGCAAGTGCATTTACAATTAATGATACTGTGATTCATCTCCTGGTGGAGAAAATAGATGACATAAATTGTGTGGATTGTTATGGATTCACACCACTGATCTATATTGCAGGGAAGGGTTCTTATGCCACTCTGAAACATGCCATAGAAAAGGGGGCTGATGTGAATGTCAAGACCAAAATGGGTAAGACAGCATTGCACGAGTCAGTTTTGTCCACCACTGAATCGGTTCGTAAGGCAGAGTTACTCTTAGAATATGATTCTAACATCAATGCAACCAACGAGGAAGGGTTTAGTCCACTACTCTGTGCTGCCCATCAAGGTTCTTTCGATTCACTGAAGCTACTTGTAGACAAACAGTGTGATATTTCCGTAAAGAACAAGAAAGGACAGACAGCTCTGCATTTATATCCCATTACTCAATAGATGAGGGAAAGAAAATCAGGTACCTTATAGAGGCTGGGGCTGACATTAATGCTGTAGATGTGATGGGCGCTACTGCACTGCATGCTGCAGCAGGTAACGGGTGTTTAGCATCCGTGGAAACTCTTGTCAAGTACAAATGTGACATCAACGCACGCGATAATGAAGGACTTACTGCTCTGCATAAGGCTGCACAATCTCTCAGAGACTCGGAGGCAATCATTGAGTTGTTGATTGTTAGAGGGGCTGATGTCAACATGAGAGATAACTCTGGATTTACACCTTTGTGTCATGCAGCGGGGGATGGAACTTTGAACAGTTTGCAGACTTTGGTGGCAAACAAAGCAGACGTGTTTGTTAGGAGTTCCGCTGGAGAGACAGTGTTACACATGGCAGTTAAGAAATATCACGTGTCTTCAGAAAAGGTAGAATTCTTAGTGAACAGAGGAGCCAACGTGCACCTTCTTGACTCATCTGGTACAAGTCCTCTGCATTATGCAGCTCTGGAGACATCTTACAAAACAGTGAAGTTTCTAGTGGAAAATGGTGCCAATGTCCAGTGTGCTAATGATAGTGGAACAACTCCACTTCACAATGCAGTGGCATCAACAATGGACAGTAAGCGAAAGGTCGAGTTCTTGATCAAAAATGGAGCTGATGCATTTGCGGAGGACATGAACGGTGACACTCCTCTGCACGTAGCTGCCGATAGTGGCTTTGGTCAGTTGCAGCAGCTTTTAGTTGACCTGAATGTAGATATTTCAAATACCTATAAACAAGGAAATACTCTGTTGTACAGAGCAGCCATGTCTAGCCGCGGCATCATTTCAAAAACAATACTCTTACTCGACAAAGGTGCAGACATCAATGCTCCAGGCAAACGTGGGTGGAAATTGATACACTGGGTCATTTCTCTGGGGAGTGTAGAGGACCTCGAAGGGGTTATAGAAAGAGGTGCCCATGTTTCAGATATAGACGAGGATGGATCAAGCCTCCTTCACAAGGCAGTCAGGTCGAAAACAGATGCCTTGGCAAAGGTACAGCTGTTGATGATCAACGGTTTAGCAACGAACGTATTAGATGGTAACGGTTGCACACCACTGCATACTGCAGCCAAAGAAGGGTTGTTCCAGGTGATGAAGTTCCTTCAAGAGAATGGTTGTGACACTTCAGCAAGAAATAGCGAAGGCAGAACAGCATTACATGAAGCAGTGGTATCCAAAATAGATACACATATGAAGGTGGTGTCTCTGGTCGAGGGAGGGGTGGATGTAAACGTGGTCGACAACAATAATAGAACTCCTTTGCTTGACCTTGCGGGACAGGGACCATTTGAAACGCTTGAATATCTAATTAATCGAGGAGCTGATGTTACTGCAGTAGACAATCTTGGGAAAACACCTTTGCACCTAGTTGTTGGCTCAGGGTTGACTGATGTGAGGAAGGTTGGATTGCTCATTGACCAAGGTTGTTCTGTGAATGCGAAGGACTCTGAAGGCCACACCCCAATGCATTATGCATCTGTGGCAGGCGATGCTGACTGTATGGGGTATCTTGTGCAAAGAGGTGGTGCTGGTCCGGCTGAATAACAGGTGTAGGCACAGTCCAGTGGTTAAAGCTGTTGCAGGTTCGATTCCCAACATCGATTCGAATGTGATGGATATTTCTGTATGAATTGTTGAATCGCATTCACACTCAGGATATCCGTTTGGAGACATAGAAGACAAAATGATTGTTGAACTGACTTGATAAAAAATCAGTTCAATGAGTATTTCTGTTTGAAAACTATTTTCACGAGAGAAGCCTTATATGTTAGGGACGTATATATTATATCCTATCATTATGATGCCATTTAGAAATATTAGGACAACGTTTAAGCGTGTTCTATTCAAAATATACATCACCTATTGCTGGTTACACTGATAAACTGTGTCTGCATTCACGTAACAGGTGTACCTTAAGGTTTAGCAAACTTGCCAACTGGTAGTCATTAAGGGCTGCTTACCTCTATTGTAGTGCATTAAGTGCAGCGGGTGTTCTTTGTATCCCGTACATAGCCTGCATCCTGTAAATAAATACAGTTTTCTGTTTCAATCTGGTACTGAAATAGAAGTGTGAACAGTAGCGAGTTCTGCACGGTGTAGATTAATACTGTCGTTAGGGTTGACAGTATATTCAGCAAAAGATTGCGTCTCTCAGGAAAAACAGTGAATGGGTGAATCACGCCGCTTCCAGCAATATTCCAGCAATATCCTGCAATATCCAGCAATATTCCAGGCGACACCAAATAGGCTTCAGACATTGTACCTTTGGGGCATCGAACCCAGTTCTTCAGCGTGCCGAGCGAACGTTTTAATTACTGTGTCATCCCATCGCCCTTTAGGAAAAACAGACATGATCAACACATCACACCAAGAGGGGGGCCCTGTTCTTTAGGTAATGCATTTGTTACAGTAATGTATATAGTCTTTGCGATGTAGAAACTGTCTTTGCAATCTTTGCAACAAAGCATCCAAAACCGTATAGTAGCAACCCATTTACAGCTGATTGGTAGGTTGGTTGATTTGTTGGTTGGTTAACGTCGCACTCATAAATATTCCAGCTATATGTGGCGGTCTGTAAATAATCGAGTCTGGACCAGACAATCCGGTGATCAACAACATGAGCATTCTACTCAATTAGGTTACGCTGGCACATGTCAACCAAAGTCAGTGAGTCAGATCACCCGATCCCGTTATAATATAGTCGCCTCTTACGACGAGCGTGGGTTACTGAAGATCAAGTTTAACCCGAACCTTTGCTGTAGGTAACCTAACGGTTTATGCGTTTACTTGTAATAACCCGGTTGCGCATGACCCGGTTAAATTTTCCGCGTTGGTATACAGTGCGCAATCACCCGATTGTCTGGCCCAGGCACGATTATTTATAGGCCGTAGCCACACAGCTAGAAACTCGCTGTGTGCGGCGCTAAACAAGAAACAAACAAACATTTTGCAGAGCCCATTTCTGGTGTTCCTCGTCGAGATAATCAAACCAGGAGTCGACTGATGTCGTCAGAGGCTCAGAGGATGTGCTGTCAGGCACATAGTTTCAGATTTGCCAGGTTATTCGCGTTGCCTGCCTCGAACAACATAGTCTACTTCGGGTAAACAGGCTGGACAGAATATCTAATACAAAACCAATAAAATTGCTGCTTTGACTACCTATAAACTACCTTTTTCTTAACACCACTTAAAGAAACTGTCACGGTTTTGAACGAAAACAGGATCCATGTTCCAGCAAAGTGCGGAAACAGAAGTGTATCGCCTTGTGTCATTAGAGTGTATGGAATGCACACGAGTCGTAATGGTCGAATATGTTGCTTCTACAATACGGACAGTCGATTGATAAATATTATCAGTACTTCTGATAACTTTCTTTACACTGACATCCTCGAGCGTACCTCCTACCCATCCATATGCCGTGTCACTAGGAACACAGGTGAGACGCACCAAGTATCCGCTGTTAGCTCGTCAATAGAGCTTTTCCAATATACTGAAAATAACTTTGCTGGTAACAAGATCGGTAAGATAATAGATTTGTCGACTCATGTCACCACCATCAGAACATGGCACTTGAAAATACTTGCTTTCACAATTCGTTGTATGTAATTATGTTGTGATGACAGTATCAGTTTTATTATTGATATCTGAGAACCAGGTAAGTATTTCACAAATAGCATGAGTAAGAAATCCATTTCTTTAAACCATTTCATGAACTTCATTCACCACAGAAATCTAGGAACTGGTGACTTTCGATCCAAATGCAGCTGTGAAATATATTCCATGAATATACATTTGTTATGTTAAATACAATTAAGTACTAGCTTCCAGTGTTAAGTGCTCACTTTGTTATCATGTGTATCCTCTTTGCTTTCACTATTGGTGTTTCACATGAACATATATGTAGCTATCTGCTACTTAGTTTTCATTCACCTGATGAAGGAATAAGAATACATCTCGAGAGGTCGTGTGCTAATATATCAAGTGGCACCAATTAATTAAATTCCAACCCCCTTGATTTTTTAAGCTCCCAAAGAAAGTCAATGCTAATTTATGGCAGATAAGACTATCTTAGCGCTAAGAGAGCATCGAAAATCAAGGCCCTGGAGAACAGTGTGGGGTTCTTTGACTGAATTCCATCGCGTAACTTTAAGACCCGTGCTTACTAAAAACGTTTAAGTCAGAGGTTTGGCAATATTTCAAGGTTCAAAACATGAAAAGTGTAATATTTTCTCAGAATTTTCACGTAAAAAATTCAAACTGGGCTGGGGGCTCCTGTTGATATGGAAACTAGGGACAAGAATCCATGAAATAGGTTTCAGGTCTTAATTCGCACAAATGTTGAAGTAAAAGCAAAATACCATCCTACAAAATGAATAATTATAAGGAAACTACATCAAAATCAAACCTTGCTCTGTACCTCGTCTATTGATGTAGAAACTGTCCAATATATACTCTTCGAAAAAGTAGGGGAACTATACTTTCAATGTACGGTTGTCGAAACTGGGAGATATATGAGATTGAATCAATGTTAATAAAATAATAATGGGTGTTTTGAGAATGCATCACCACATGCATTTCATTCAGAGTTGTTCGTTGAGTTATCTCCCTTGTTAGGTGACTGGAGTATGACATGAAAATTTCATGTTTACAGTTTTCAGTCAGTAGTATAGGTAAATGTCATTGTAACGCTCCTCGGTGGGTTTTCTTTCTACAAGACTTCAAAGTTCAGGTTCCCCTGCTTTTTAAAGAGTATATTAGGAAAGAAATATAAACGTTGTAGTTTTCATGTTACAGGTCGCACCAATGTTAAAGTATTCGAAGTCAGAATATAAACAATGTTTTTTATCCATCTGACGAAGGGACAAGAATTAGCCTTGAAACGTCGTGTTAAAAGAATTAAAGACGTTGTCATCCATAATAGTGTCTTGTATTACCTCACCAACTTCTAAATGCCTTTGAAGAATTTTAATATTTTTTTCTGAAATCAAATTGTTCGATGCGCTTATGTGTATGAAATGGAAGTGCCACATTAGTCTCACAATCTAAAACATTATCACTTACATCGATGATACATGTTTCTACGGGGTGGCTACTTTTATCTACTGTAAAGATCATTATACATAGGTAGAAAATACTCTCAATTTCGTTGATGGTGCTTACGTTTGCGCAAATGATATTATCATCTTCTGAAGATAAGGTTTTATGGCTACTGTCCAATTACTGACTTATTTCAAAACCATATTTTCTTCAACGACTGAGCACAGTCTGTTTTATGTAGTCATTGGCTCAATAACGACTTGTTTCACTTTCAAGCACGTTGTGTTTATTTAGATACTATCTGGACAGTCAATATGAATAATATTTTTATCAAATACTGGCAGTTTGACAATTTGAAAAAAAATAAATGAAAATTCAGAAAAGAGAGATTATAGAGATTCTTTATGACGTATAGATGGCCATGAGGCCAACAGTACAAGATGTGTTAACAGTGAGGTAAAAACATACATATGCGCCACACTGTAAATGTCGATCTTAGTACAATTAATAGGATTATATATTCACAGCTTTTTTTTGTTTCGATCGGAGTACAAACACTTTTTTAAAAAGATACATAGTCTTTAAAGTCTATTGTTATCGCTTGTTTTCGTCAATTCAAGAAACATTTGGACACGAGGGTGTGTATGACAATATTCAGGTAAATATCTAGCGCGATATTCATTGTAGAGAGGACACACCAGTGTGATATGGAATTCATCTTCTAGTTCAGTCACAAAACGCAGTTTCATAAGTTTTGGAGTGTCTGTAAGAATTAACATAGAAATCATGTACGTTACAACGAATCTTTGTCAAACATCTCAGTAAATATTTTGAGCCAATAGCTTTTAGATAATTTTCAAGAGAAAAATCAGTCTTCATTCTTGAGTGTCAATGATTCGGAAAGGACCACGTGTTGATGCCGCTCTTGGTAATGGATATCTTTTGAGCTCTGTTTAAAATTATCAAGAAAGCATTTCACATTGCTAACATTTTGTGCTATCCACACGTAGCCGAAGCCATATCTAAATAATAACATTCTCACCTTTGATACCCAATTCTCGTCTCCATTATCATCTAGTCTTTTAACATGTCATAACGTTTCCTTGTGTATCTGTATGGGGGCTGGCGTAAGATCCTGATCCAAAACGACAAAAGGCTAATATGGGCATAAATTTCAATTGGATACCACCACATTCTGCCAGCTTTACCTGATGCCCTTGGGTCAATTTAATCTGTAACACGTATTTACAAAAACTTGAATGCACCGTTTCAATTGGTTTACGTTTTCCCATCCCCAGAGTCCCGCCCCATATGAAAGTATAGGCTTAATCTTGCCATCAAATAACTTGAATGCTTGTTTCACTTTCAAGCACGTTGTGTTTATTGAGATACTATCTGAACAGTCAATATTAATAATATTTTAATTTTTTTCAAATACTGGCAGTTAGACAACTTGAAAAAAATATATGAAAATTCAGAAAAGAATTATTATGAAACATCATGATGTAAAATGTTTCCTAGTAGATGGAAGTATCTTCTACTGAGATAACATTGTCACCTACACGGACGGTAATAAGTCGTTAAAATAGACTTTGGCACAAATATTTCCATTGTGTGTGGAAAATAATGAAAATAATGATTTTTAAGTTATATGTTCGCCACAAAAACTGTTCAGGGAACGACTCACGGACGGGGGAAATAGACTGATAGTTCTAATTGCGCCCGCCCGTCTAGATCGATACTAATAAAACACATATACAAACGCACTTCGGAATAGTCCAAAATCTAACGGAAGATTTTTTTCATTCCAGTTTTGCAAACCCGATCCCAATTTTAACATCAACCTCACGGACACCACACATCAGACATAGGTGTCGCCATCGTGGTTGTTTCATCGGGGAAAGATACTCGAAGTCTTCGTTACAATGGATGGAATGGGTATACCAGGTGAGGATAGGGACCGATGGAGACAAGGGTAGATTATAGAACTGACGTGTTTCCACGTGAAGCTTGATAATCATTGTTTGTTAATGATATGTGTACGAGTTATCGTCCTTGGTTCACAACAAGGCAAATATACTTATTTTTGTTTGCTTTTGTTTTTGTTGTCTCGTATATCATCATGTCTTTGGCAGTAATAAAGATTGTGTATCGTGATAATGTTTTGTCGTTTTATGACATGACAATAGTGGACCCCAGTACAGCAATCACCACTCGAAATTTCTTGAAAGGAGAATAAAAATAACAAAATTCACATGGGTAAACACGATCATGTGACCAGCGTTGGGGTTGGTCATCGTTTGTTACTCGAGTACCCGAAATGTGTAAACAGATATAAATAATCCCTTCTATATTGCCTTTATCTTTCCTTACTAATCTACTTTTGTTTTATTTAAAAAAGCACTGAACTAGTCACACAATCGATTATTCAAGGTTTCTATAGGATATGAATATATATATCATTTCACGAATAACATTAGAAATTCTGAAATGGTGATAATTTTTACAGTAAGTTGTGGAAAAGATCTATTTATACAGCCGTGATTCCATTCCATTGCATTATGTGAAAACACGGTTGGCGGCACAGACTGGACACATTGATGAATAGCCTGTTAAGTATCATAATTAATTCTGTTTCCAAACTTTCATTGATTTTGGAAACAGCCCTAAAACATATTGATATCTGTTCGGCAGCCAGTAACCATGTCTTAAACTTGTGCTCATCACCTTATTGATTTGTGCAAGGCAAGGGTGAGATGAACCAAGAGGCTATGAAAATCCTGGAATTCATCACATCTTTCAGATGAGGGATATATATTCAGGTGATATAATTTGACAGGAATGAAATTTAAGGGGCAAAATGGGTGAAAGCTACCCAAACATTATGTTACCAGTATGAATACTTTTACCATAAAATGTTTAGATATAGGTCATATCATTACCTAGATCATTTGATAGTTAAATGCTATTTCAGTACACACATGAGGAAAAAACAAAAACGTAATTCCTTGAAGCTTTGTCGTCATGAAGACTCATATTGTTTTATTCCAGTAGATTGTATTTCTTTATATGATGTTTTACATATCTGCAATAAATTTGATAATGAATGCAGAAGTTTGTTTGCTTTCTAAGAATGGCATTAAGGTCAGAATTCTAAATATATGTGTATCTGGTATTCACTGCTTTAAATGGATCCCAGCTTAGGAAGTCGGCAAGTCTGTGGAAAGACGTGGTTAGCGCACTTGAGATTATTGATTTGATGGCAACATGAATTGATGGCAACAGTTGGAAGGACTTGCATTGTGACTGTAATGATCATTTCATTAAAGAGAGTATTGAGTGTGAAAGAAACAGTATACACAGTGTAGTTCTCATTTAATTTTTCAGGCTGCTACTATTGGCTATCGTGATGTAGTCAGTCATGGCTTGAAAAATGTACCTTGTCCCCAGTTCAATTGTTTGAATTGAGTGGATGAAGCTTCAGCACTGTTTTTACATTGGCGTGGCATTGCGATTGTCTTAACTGTAAGTTTTATCTTATATTTGTCAGGCAACCTATTGTGAATTTGTCCAACCAAAGGAACTTTTAGAACACTCCCTTAAAAGACATTTTATACCAGGAAAATGGGTACCGGTAAAGACTATGCCAGTGCAGGGATTCTTAAAGGCAGGGGCCATCGGCCATTTAGCACATTGAAAAATGGCCCATTAAAATTTTAAGTTTACCATTGGTTCAAGGGCACTGACTCATTCTTAATTCAGAAAATGGTTAATAAACCTTAAAATGGTTACACAACATTAAGACCTCTACTCTATGTTAGCGCAATCTCATCCTGTGGACAACAGACTTGAGACATCAGACCATGTCTCATGTGAAATATCTGATTTACTCAGTAAACAGGAGACGTAACACTCCATGGTATGTATGTTTCATAATATTAAGCTCCTTTCTTCTGCAGTGTGGATAACACTTTGAGGACTCAAATGATTTTTCTATAAGACCATCAGCATTCTATGAGATGCTTTTGTAGTCAGTTGGACAAGTGTATTGCTTTGGCAGTGTCTGTTTGAAATGAAGGCATGGCACTGGCATAGCATAATACATTTAATGTGCCGCAGTCACGTTAGTGGAAGCCTTCCTTGATTTTTCAATCAACCGAAATCTTAAGCTGTCAACAGATGTTCATCACTCTGCATTGAATGGTTACGTCCGGTCAATATATAATCAAAGTGACTGGTATAGCTTACAAGGCTACTTATTAGCACTCACTTCTTTGGACATTCTCCAGCAGGCTTTCAGCTGAAGGGGATGCCTTCTGAGTTCATTGTCTGGCACAACGACAAATGATGAAATAACACAGGTTAGTTTCTTCAAACATCTGGCTCTCAGACATACTGTTTAAGAAGTGTATCTGTTTCCTTTCTGTCGGATAAGCAATGTCTACTCTGACAAATTTACCGTTTGCATGTTTCAGCTGAACAGGGTTAGAATCTGTTCACTTTCGACTTTTGGGAAGTTATTGTGGCAGAATATTTTTCTTTTCATGAGTGATGCCCTTCCTTGGCCAGCTTCTGAAGACTTCAAGTTTAATGATGCCTAAGAGTTCAATTCCAGTCTCCCTTTTTTCTGTTTGCTGAGAGCTTCATCACGTTCAGTACTATCGTTCTCTCAGCATCCTAACACCACTGAGACAGTGAGGGAGACACCATTGGCTAAATCAAATTACTTTGAAGTTTGATTTGGATTTGTGGTTTATAGGATAATATTGGAGCTTGAGAAGAAACATCTCATCACTCTAGATTTTCACTGGTGTTGGACTAATAATGTCTTGTGTTTATCCATGAACATCTATGGCTGGTATACTGCTATGACATCATATTTGTCTCAGTGTATTCAAGGTACAACATTTGATAAGTAACTGTTACAAGATAATTATGTTTTGCCCCAATAGTGGTTGGCAGTGACATTGATGAGGAATCCAAGTTTTTCTTTGTGATCTTAAGTACGCTGAAGATCACCTTCACTGTATGGTAACAATCAATTCATCTTTGGTAGTCTCAAGGCAGATTTGGATAGTTGGTTTCATATTGCTAGTGTCAATTCTAAGAGGCGTCACATTCAAATTTGAAATATTCTTTCATCGCATATATACCTTAACAAACATTATGATATGTACAAATAATTTATTGAAATTTTGACTCTGATTTGACCACTTATACTTGTAACAACGTTATTTGGGTTTGTAATCAGGGGTTGTCAAAGTTAAAACAGCAAGTATGATTATGGGTAATATGTTTTGTACTTTGTGTTTATCACAGGGTTTGTATGAGCCTGAAAAAGTCAGAATATTTAGTCCTGAAAAGGTCTAAACTTTGTTTTGCCTTTAAAGGCTCTAATTGTTAGTAATAGTAATTTTCCCTAAAAAGGCCCTGTGGTTAGCAAATTCTGTCAAGTTATGATTTTATAGGTAGGAGGTAACTTATACATAATAAAGAAACCTTGCAGTGACAGTCCTGAGTGAGTGGGTGTTAATTGTTCTTACATCCTGAGGCAAATCTTTCCCATTGCATTTCAGCATTGCAGCAACAAGTGTGTATTGACCCTCTGTCATTTCAATCACATATATTTTGCATAGAACCCCTTATTTGAAGTTATTTGAAGTTAAAGTTGGTTCAGTGTTCTCCAAGGACTTTATGGACTAACCTTTTTTCACATTCACCTGTGTTTGAAATTTTATAAGCCCTTTTTAATATCCCCTTGTTTGTTGTTAGATGTCATACTTGTAATATTCCAGAAAGATGACTGGTAGATAAAAAATCAGGAGCAAAGAGTCCTGTCATGAGTCTCAGTCTACATGGATGACATGGATTAACAAGTCAGTGAGTCCATGCACCCTTTCGCCTCATAGGACTAACATGGGTTGTTATCGAACAGTTCCAACCTGCCAGTTCTTCAGTTTTCCACTGTGAAATGCCTGCATTTCTGATGGAGGAATTCTGAAACCTAAGATGTATCTATTTTCATGTCATCTCTGTTCAAACTCAGACAGTGGTGCAGGTGACATTCCAGTTGTCAGTCAGATAACATTTTTCTGACAACATTTCACTTGTTACAGATCATACACCTCATGTAGGTGTTTTCAACATCCAGAGGGACTTCCTTTCTGTATGAAGTAATTTGCTCTTAGACATCATCATTGTCGTCTTTCTTGATGATGATGACCTGGAGCTATATCTCCATCAAGTCAGTGCCACTGATACTTAATCGTCCAAGTTTCTTGTTGCCAGAGGATGAATGACCATTTGTCAAATATTCCCTCTATGTGTTTCAGTGGAGATTGTTTAGTAGTCCTCTGAAAGCATGTATGATGCAATTTTAGTCACTGGTCTGTGGGTACTCAACAAAATTTTCTATTTATTGAAATGACTTGATTTTGAAAGTAATCTTTCACGTGTATTTGGTTGCAGGAGGATATTATGGGTCATCCATCACAAGCCCAGCAGCAAGCAACAACATAGAGAGCCTTGCCTTATTCGAAAAGCTGCAACAACAGATTCCAGGATTTGAAAACATCCCATCACCTAAAGTCCTGTCCCATCAAAAAAGCTCAGATCAGAGAATGAAAGAGCCTTTGAAAGGTGTGTCAAGGAGCAATTTGTTTGTGCAGTGCATTAACAGAGATGGTGTAGAAAAGGGACTGCAGACTGATGAGCAGGCAAGTCACAGAGCACAGTCTGCTTTAGGTAATCAGCAACTTGAGAGAAAGATGAGTACATATGTACACACTGGTTATCCATCACCTGCACCCCCAAATACAGCTCCTTCACAGCAAACTGGTAACTCTGTCAACTCATATCTGCAGTCACAACAAACCCAACAAGCATATGGGTATCCTGTGAATCATCAAGCTTATGTTACCTATCCACATCCACACAGCTATATGCATCAGAGGTATGGAAATCTTGGTGTCAGTCAGGATGGTAATGCAAAAGACATTCAAAACCAACCAAAGGGAAATCAGCCAATTCAGTATGGAAGGCAAGAAAGAAAGGGCATTGATAAAGAAAGGGACACAGGGAATGAAAGGCATGGGCGAGGACAAGGAAATGGTGGTGAAAGAAGAAATGACAGAAGAAGTTATACAGAAAGTGGTATAAACAGAAGTAGTTACAAAGATAGAGGATTAAACCACGGCACCAACTTAGGCAGAAATGCCAACAGTGAAAGAGATAGAAGAAGTAACATGGGAAGAGGCTTGGGTAGAGATAGTAACCGAAGAACTGACATAGATAGAAGACGTGAGCATTCATTTGATGGAGAGAGACATTCATCCACAGGGAGAAGATATTCCCCTGTAAGAGAAAGGCATTCAGCAGGAAAGAGATACTCAACGTTTGGAGAGATTACTAAACAAAGATCTGAAGGACAACCTGAGGAAAGGAAAGAGATCACTCGGACACCAGAATCACCATCACTTGAAAATTTAAAGAAAAAGAAATCAGAGTATGAATTACGTCTTCAAAAATTGCAAGATGAAATTAATTCCTTTGATCAGAAGTCAGAAACACATGATTTAAATTCAAAGTCTTCTGTCTTCAAACGACCACTTGCTCCTCCTCCTGTTAGCAAGTCAAAAGTTTCAGAAGCATCAGACCCTCCAAGTGAAAAGCAAAGAAAGTTTTCTAAGGATTTCAACTCCATTCCACCGCCAGTATTTCAGGATGTAAAGCCTAATGAAAAGTCCAGGAGAGAGGGAATGGCGCCAGGTGTGGTGAAAACTGCCCATGGTGCTTCTACAGAAGTTACCAGTACAAGTGATGCTGAGAAGACTTTAATTGCAGAGGCCTCTGCTTTGACAATACCAAACAGGATTGCTTGGATGAAAGGGCCACGACAACCATCTCAGGGGGATATTGTGAGTGACTTTATTGCTAACTTCATAACCACAGTGTGCAAGTCCAAAGACGGAGTACAAATAGTAGGTAGCAAGTACAAATTGCCCGAAAATTGTATTGGGCTTTTGCCACCTAAGATGATACAGGATGTTTGGAGTATTCTAAAGAAACACACCCAGATGAGGGATGAAATGTTGCAAGATGTGGAGAGGTGGTTGGCACTTGGTATTATTCCTATTGTAGTATTGACCAGTATGTTTGGAAAAGGTCCACAACCTTTGAAGGACACCCGTCGCATGACAAGTGATGCTCTGACTGTTTTGGGGTATGTTTGTCGCAGCATGTCCATTAAACGAAGATTATTAATGCGCAGTGCATTAAACAAAAAGTATGCTGTGTTATGCAGGACATCCAATTGTATGTCTGATTACATCTTTGGGGATAATGTAGCAAATGATCTTGTCGAAATCAAACTTGGAACCTACCATGTGCAGAAAGCCAATGAAGAAGATAATGATGATGTATTTGCACTAAACTACAAGGTTAAATTCTGTGCTGCTCTTGGTTTGATTGGACCTGAAGCTGATGTCAATGTGGCAGGCATGGTTAATATGGCATGTGCCAATGATGGAGCTGTTGAGGATTTGAGAGAGAAATATCCAATCCCCTCAAATTGCAGCTGCCTTCTCCCAGCAAAAGTAAATCCAGAGATCTGGAGTCTGTTATCCCCGTCTGGGTTGGCCATAGACCATCGACTGCATGATGTTCATCTGTGTATTGCAGAAGGGATGATTCCTCTGATGAAGCTCCTACAGTCAGTCCATGATAAGAAGTATGACCCTAATGTAGCCCTGAATAGCCTTACAGATGCCTTGGCACTTCTTGGCAATTCCATGTTCCAAATGAACCAAGTGAGAATGGACCTAATGATGAAGTCCCTTCCTGCAGAAGCCCATGGTTTCTGTCGCTGGCATTGGGCTGGAGCAGAAGAGGTTTCTGGTGATCGTTTGGAAGAGGAACTTCAAGTTCGTGATGTGACTGACAAGAGCAATATGGCAGGAGTTATGTTAGAGGTTGTGAAGTCACAGAAGACCCAACACAGCAGTATCTGTAAGTTGCAGATAAATGTACTTATTTCGATGGACAATTACCTGGAAAGACTTTATGGCTGCTGTGTTCATTCATTGTACCAAGAAGTGATTAATAGGAAAAATAATGAAATAATATGAAAAATATTTTACCTATTAATTTATTTACAAATACTGGTAATTGATCTTTAGATCTCAAATCACCAGACTGTTCATCCCTTTCTACTTGATCGAGTTATTAATGGTATACTTGCAAATTATGAACTACATTAAACATTTCTGTGTGACATCTGCTTCTTAGGTCCATCTGTCTAGTAACAGGTGTCCTGTGACAGGTCACAACTTACAAATCATACGTTTTATTGTAAAGTGCTTATTTCAAGGAATTCATTTTTTACTTTCAGCAGCAGGACCCAGTTCCACTGGAATATGAAGAAGAGGAGAAATGAAACATTCAGACAAGCGCTTCTGAGTTGTAGTACTCAGGTATTCCTCAACCTTGTCTGACACAAGGACACTAACAAAGGTCATGTTGATAATGTGCTTTTGTCAAAGAGGCATCATGAGTTATTTGTCTTGATAGACCTTTCTGTGTAAAATATTGTGATGAATGTTAATTCTTTATGTTAATATAGATGCTGTTGTTTCATGATGTTCTTGCTTGTGATTTGCTACTGTGCGCAGGTAATTGTTAATTCAGTGTTCACTTCTCATGCCAAAGACCCAGGTTTGATTCCCTACATGGATACAATATGTGAAGCCTGTTTCTGGTATTCCCTGCCATAATATTGCTGGCATATTGTTAAAAGTGGCATAAAACTAAACTCACTCACTATATTGTACAGATGTTTGAACTGCTTTTAGTGCTTCAGTGAACATATGGCACATATATGAACATATTCTTTGGAAGACATGCCAATATAGCTCTAACATTTTGTAAATGCAGGTATGTCTTTATTGATAATAAATATATTTTACAAGTCAATACACGTCTTGCATTCAAATATTATTGTTTCTTCGTGGTCTGCAGTTATTATATACACTTTGATAAAAATCAAGCAACACCAAATTCATATTTCAAAATTTTGATAGTATGGTAGAATTTATTGAAAAAAATAGACTTTGGCAACTGTGGTCTTTCATAGTTTTTTATCTGAAGATAGAGATGATCAAGCATGGAAAATGTGCATTTTATGTCATGCCAAGATGTTGCCAGTCTGCCGACGCAAGATGGCAAATGATTGGGATGTAAAGATAGTGGAATGTCTTTGAGAGCTATTAGTAGTCATCACCACTCAGTAATAAACCACTGAATTGACGAAACATTGACATACAAATGATCTGAGTGATCGCCCAATATTGAAAGTAACATCAATAAGTCATCTTGACACTTGGACACATTTTGCCCTTGCACTGGTACGCAATTTTACATGCCAGTGAGTAAATGTGCCATAAACTGTCGTGAAGTGTGCATTAACTGAGTGGGGTTGTGTGCCAGTAGGCAAAGAAAATTTTGAAATGTCCAAAAATTCTGGTACTCATTATCTTCCTACCACTTGTGTGAACTAGTTGTGAACATCGCTCAACCTATTTAGTCCGGCAGAATGTTAACATGACCTTGCAATTTAGGTCCCACAATAGTTTTTGTATGATTCCATTCCAGCAGGCACTATAGATGAATAAAGTATCGGATGCCACCTTGGCACCCTTGAGGGTTTTGAAAAAAAGGGGTTTTTTAAAAGAATTTCCCTCTTTTGATAATCGGCTATATTTGGATGGTTACAAAGAAACACATCATGAGCTTTACAGTGATTAAATATATTATATATACTTGGTATACAATATGTTATCACAACTGTTACTTAGTACAGTGCTAAAAGGGAATTATGGGATATTTTTTAAAAAACTCGTTTATCCAGACAAAATTAAATAACACACTTTACTCTTAAATAATGTTCTAAAAGTAGATGAAAGAAAGTATTTTGTTGTGAGCTTCTGATATGAAGGTTGTTTACTTCCTCTAGGAAAACAGGGCAAGGAAACTTATTACAGAGAACATTTCAGATGTTAAGAAATCAATTGTATGGATAAAAGAGTGTTATGACATATTCAGGTTAATTTACTTTTATTGTTTCATATAATCTTTTGCCTGAATTAGGAATATGATTATAAATTCGAAATCCATGCCCAAATTGTATGATATTTAAAGAATGATTGTTACTTAAAATGCTAGCAAGGTGAAGAACTTGCATCTTAGTTACGAAAATCAATTGGAGTCTTTGCCCATGAGTGAGAGTCACAGGCGAAGTCTGGTTTAGTCTCTTGGTTAAATGGATTAAAAATGTCAGTCACTTTCATGGAGCACTCTCAGTGCAGCTCTGGTGTGCTGGTTATAGCAGTCATCACACCCTGCACATTCACAGAACATTGTACAAGGAAGTCGAGCAGCAGCACATCCACACTTAGCTGAGGTACAGTTTTCACAACAACATTTCAACAGTTTGAGAATGTAATCGGGAGCCGATGGGGTTCCTTGTGGTAGCAGCACTGGGAGCAAAGTCTGGTTTAGAGTGTCTTTCATCCAACCATGCTTGAGAGGATCTATTGTTGGAGGATCTTTATCTAAAGCATGTTTCCAGATACAGGTTTGCAGGTGTGCCCTTAGTGCATTCTGCACAAATGCCTCCTGAGTAGGCGGCAGTGACATAATCTTCACAGATGAGAGAGCATTTCTTCTTCCAACTTTCGATTTCCACACCTTGAATCGAAGCTCATGCATTGCAGATGCAGAGTGTCCATAGCATGCCGACAGAAATGACACAGACTCTTGTATGATTTCTTCAGTGGAAGCAGACAGATCTCCAACATGACGAAGATGGTAATTACCTTTCAACAATTTCACAGCAGTAGATTTTCCAACACCCCAACACTGAGCCACTGTGTCACATCCTGTAAGAGCATGAGCTGCAAGAAGATTGGGAACAATGGCAGAATATTTCTCAGCTGTGGCTTTAATGTCAATGCACTTCTTGTTCACTGATGATGTTGACTCCATGCACAGATGACACGTTAATTGTTGACACAGATAGAAATGTAGCAGCAGCACAAATACATCAGTATCATCACACATCACTGTTATAGATGAATTGGGAAGTGACACTGCAACAGATACCACCTGCTGTATGATGATAACATCAGCCTCTTCATGGGTTGTCCTGAGATCATGCCGATGAATCAATAAGCCATTGTTGACCTCCACTGGTACCGGGGACCTTCCAGTTAAAACTAGCTTGTGTGTGCAGACTGTCAGTGATTCTCTCATCTCTTGGAGGCAGTCTACTACAAGGTCTATCAGCTGAACTTTGTTTGAAGTAACTGTGAGTAGAATTTTCTGTGATGGGAGGGGCATGGATAGATAAATCTTGTGTTGTCTGTTGGCTTCTTTGTCCCGTGATGATCTAGTGATACCTTTGATGCTATATTCAAAGTACCTGTCAAATATAAGGTATACATCAGCTTCTTTCATTTTCTTCATTATGTATGAAACAACGTTGTCAATGAAATCTTTTACTTTTCCATCTTTTGGCCAGTGAACCACCCACAACATTGCAGACCCATCAATGATAATGCTTTTTTGGTCCAAGGGAAGACTTTCTGATAGTTCAACCTGCAAATTATTCTTCAAAGTAGATTTGTTTGTGGCTGTTCTCATGACACCTACATCAGTAAACATAGAAGTAGGTACTGGTGCCAACTCAAATGTTAAGACTTGGGCAATGTTGATTTCTCTCCCTGCGGCTTGAAGTCCAATGATTCTGGAGTAGATAAGATTTGTATCATACAAATTTGAAGATCCAACCTGAACATGATTCTTCAAGACGGCCATAGTTTTTATCTTCTTTGACAAAGGTCTGTGGAATCCATCTGGCCATGACCTTTCAAATTTCTCCATTTCTTCCTGTCCTATTTCCAATCCCTTATCAGCATTCACAGAACTGTCTGCATACCTGCCACTCACAACCTGCAACAGTTTATCTGTGGGGAGCTGTGACACATCTAATGGATCACTTGACTCTTGGAGTTTCTGTCGAATGTTTTTTCGATCTTTTGCATCTGCTGAGATTCGGCCCTTCATTTCTTCTTTGTGAATTTGATCAGTTGATTTATCCTTGTTTGTCATATCAAAGATGTCATTTGACAAAACACTGCAAGTATGAAGACTCAAGGCCCATGTCTTCAAAGTGTTTGGCTTTAAGGTGATTCCAATGATGCCATCTGGACCCTTTCCATATTTCATGAAAGTCGTCTCAATCATCATGTCTGTCCATATCCCATTCCATGTCCCAGGTGTATGACGTGTGACATGTTCCCCTTTTAGAAATTTCTCAAGCAGTTCTGGCTTGAGATCTTCTGCTGTTCTAAGATAATACAGGCCATAACGTGCATAGTTCTGATGTCCAGCTGCAAAGAAATAGGGCATCATCAGCTTAACTGCAAGCAAATGGAGTGGCCAATCTGCTTCTTTTTCAGCTCTGACAAACTGTAGCATCAGTAACACTGGCTTGATCAGCATATCCAGCCACAGTCGCGTTGTTCTGGCTTGTCTTGCTCTGTGTTCCAAGATGTTAAATAAGTCACCTGGTGTGGATACCTCTGTTACTATGTTCCGTAATAGTTCTTCAACTAGAATTCTTAAGGCTCGTACATTTTGAGGATATCTCTTTCCTGACAACATGTTTGCTACACCTCCACAGGAGCTCTCCAAAATGTCTGACAGTCCACTTCCAGCCATCAGTGTGCCAACACATCCAATAAAGTTCATAAGGAAATGCATTCCTCCGAGGCGCAGAAAGAAATGGCTGAATCTTTCTGGGTATGCCCATGTTATGTGAACTGCAACCTTGTAAAGTTGTTGATCACATGTGAAAACAACAATGTCTTGTCCTACTTGTTTTGTTAGTATGTCAGCTTCCTTCATAGCAGTTAACATGGTGTCAGGATCAGCTGGTTTCATGTCTATCAAAGGAGTGTAGACTGAAGTTGTTTTTGATCTGACTGTGAGACCTTCCCTTCTATTCAGTGCGCTATTATAGCCATTCCATTCTGGACAGGAGTCATCTTGCACAACTTTAGAAAAGAAGTCAATATCCCTAAGAGTTGCTCGTGATGCTGAGACTACTTGCATGGCTAACATTTTCAGCGATTTCGCTGTCTTCATGACACAGTCCTTCGGCATGTTTGGCTTTTTGTGACCTGTGTAACGTTCTACAGTTATTTCATCATTCACTTGCTGTGTCATTTCCTCTTTCTTTATCCGACGAAATGTACCCTTGTCACTAGTGTTCTTGTTATCATCAAGTGTCTGAGTTAGAAGCATTGCAAGAGCATGTGTTGATTGGAGTCCATTTTGACTGGAAATGTTGGCATCAAAATTGTCGACTATGACTTGTACAAGGGGAGTTCCTCTTGGTGAATCTGACCTTAATCCTCTACATGTGACATCATTTGATGCAAGTGCTGCTGACTTTTTGAATCGGAGAACTTCATCATAGGTGCACACAATACCAAACTTGTTTAATTCTTGAATCAGATCTTTTCCTTTGATGAATACACCAAGACTTGTCTGCAGAGGTGTTGGTTGCTTTTTTAGTAGACCAGTAATCATGTTACAAATCATCAGGACTGGTAGCGCATATTCTTCACCTTGGAGAATGTAACTCAAGAGTTCTTGAAATGTTGGACTACAACACTCTCCTGCAATCTGGCAGTCTATTCTTTTTTGGTATTCCTCTTTGGAAACCGGTATTTCTTTAGTTTCTTGCCGAATCTGTTTGGATATTTTCTTCATGGAAGAAGTGAAATCATCATCTTCATTTTCATCAAGGACCACCTTAAGAGTGTCTGTTGCAGTTTCCCGGAACACAAGAATACTGGCTATTCCTTTTCCTCTTAGAATAATCAGTTCATTGTCAAAACACTTTGATATTTCTTCAATAAACTGTCTTTTTGAAAGTTTGACCCCACCACTCTCTACGTAGTGGTTGTATACATCTGTGGAGTTTCTGATTTGTTTCCGATCAGCATTCATTGATCTGATTACATTATCAAAGGCTTCATCTAAACTTGACTCGGTTCCTTTCAATTTTGAAATGGCTAACTGAACAGATTTAGGGGCCATAAAATTTGAACGACATTTGTCATGATATCTGGCTTCTGCAGCATGAAGATCACTTATGGCTCCTTCTACTCTCAGTCGTACTTCATCTCCCCACTTATCCTGACGTGTGTCACATGTGCCAAGAATTACATTCTTGAAAGATCTTTGGCCATCATCTGCAGTTCTGCAAAGAATAGATCTCTTCCAACGCCTGGGATTTCTAGAGTCTTTCTCAATTTCACATGGGCAACCACAGAATAAACAATGTTCGAGAAAATTGAAGCCAGTAGCTGAATCTGAACGACGGCTTCTCTTTTTGGATGGTTCTAGCAGGCATATTTCTGAAGATGATTTTGTGAGTCGTTTAAGATGGGTCTTTGATGTGTAAGTTGATACACAGTTTTTGTGATAAAATAATCCATTTTGTTCAAAATATATTCTGTTTCTTTCAATTTCTAAATCAAGGTCATCCTGTCGGATTTTGCTAGCATCAATAATAGATGCAATGCGCTGTGCAGTTGAATTAGTTGTCAATTTCTGATTTGGGGTACTACAGCAGCCAATTAAATTAAATATACATTCTTCAACACCAGTCTGAAATTAAAGAAAGAAATGCTATATTATTTCTCTTAAAATGCACAAAAATATAACTTAAACTTTTGAAGGAAAGTTGAACAGGCTACACTGAAAAGTCTAACACAATGAAAACAAATGTTTACTAAAAACATTAGCATTGGATTATAGCACCTTGCTGGGCTCTTTTTGTAAAAAACAAAATGGTTCCTGTAAAGTTGATTTAAATCATTGCAATGATAGTTGATCACAGGAAAGTAGTATCTTCGATTCAGTAATATCATTTAGATGCTTCTTATTTATCACTTTACAGAAAAAAATAATTACAAACTTTTTCTTAATAGAATAGTCAACTGAGTCTTTGGCTGCATGACTAGTTGCTCAGAAAGTAGTACTACCAGTTTTCATCAAACTATCAATTCAAGGGAATGGGAACTTTTCTTCTATGAGAATCTTTGAACATTGTTTGCAAACATGAAGATATGAATGCATATATATGTGGTTCTGGTAAATTTCAACATCAAAGAAGTTTAATGCAGCTTTCAACTGATAGTGATGCTAAGCCTAGCAGACGATGCTTCACAAGTTCACATCATTTTATCATAATTTTTTTTATCACATATCTTTGATACAAATACACTGTTTTACAGTGTTGTACATGTTATGAATTAGTTGGACAACAAAAATGAGTTACCATTGTGACATAATATTTGTGGAGATGATGTTACAACTGGGTAGCTAATGTAAACAGACTTCACAGGAAGTTCTCCATTTTGCGCTACTTACCTAACAACTTATCGTGCCTCCACATGGCCCTCTGTTGGCACTTGAGTTGTCAGGGGGTTGCATTTTCAAACATGTTTTATTCAAAACCCTCAAGGGTGCCAAGTTGTCATCCGGCTGTTTCATGATCTACATATATTAAACTTATAAAACCAGCAATAAAATACTGTGGGACCTAAAATGCAAGGTTAGGACTGAAAATTGCATTCAGCTACCGGACTAATTCACAAACACTGTGAATGGTACATATCAAAGTGTGTCGATTTCCAGCCCAGCACCCATTGACATGCAGCATTGCTCATTGGTCTGATTTGATCATGAACTGTTTGCAACATGGCTGCAACAGATTACGCAAGTTTAGACCTTGTGGTAAAGTGAGCGGGCGGGACTTGTGTATAATGACAATTTCTTTGCATTCTCATGTCACTCGAGTTCCTGTGTAGTATGTGCAGGACACAAATAATTTACTCATGCGATACAGTTGATACTCATTGGGCACATCCTGCTTAACGCATTTTTGAAGCACAAATCAATGACCGCTGCTCACACAGCAGTGCGTTTGTAGAAGCACAGTCATCGCCAGTCCCCACATTCCTCAACTTGAGAGCAAACGATGTATAAAAGCCAAGGCAGAGATAACCCGAGCAAGAACAGGACCACCAGTGAAGAGAAGACTTGAAGAGACTGGACAACACAGATAGAGACAGAGGTTGCAGAGAGGGAGAATGCTATGTCTCCTCCCTCCCCATCTTTCAGTGCTGATGTTTCGGCACCTCAAGGAGAGCACAAAGAAGAACTCGTAACACAGCACTAAAGAGGATCAGTGTAAGCAAGAAAAACATATCAGACAACAAATGAATAGATGAGGGAATCATTAAGCTGGCCAAGGTGGTTAAGCAGAACCCTCATCTGCTCAACAAGCAGAAGTTTACAGATCTCGTTCATAAGAAGGAATATAAAGAAACCAGTCCTTTAATTATATATAATTGGCAACACAACTTTTAGCAGTAGATGATTTCTGAGTGAATTTGTGAGCGATGAGAGAATGGTTTCAATGGCCAAGTTCTCGGTGCAAATGCGTCACTGGCTACGAAATGATATGACACATATGTGTCATAATGTAGCTGGTCCAGGCAGTCTGGTTCGATTTTCCTCGATAATTTCATGCTAAGTACATGTCTTCCATGTTTTGTTTTTACCTGGAGCACCATACTCTGTCCCAACATCAACATACAAGAATTTGTATCTGGCATCTACATGAGTACAATGCTGTCAGGCCCTTTTAATGGTAATAGAATGACCCACCTCTGGGTGGGTTCTTCATATCAAGGTACTTGCCGGCAAGTTCCAGCCGCTAGACAGTTGTGTTATTTTTCCATCTGGAGCTTAAACCTTCAGCAGCCTCCGTCCACCCCTGTTCACCTTTTGAGTACATCGACCTTGTAGACCTCAGTAATTGCTTTGCAGACCTCTGGTAAAAACTGTAATGTAGTTTTTCCTAGAAATACCCAGAGCCTTGGAAGAGAAAAATGTTTGTTAGTTTGAGTCCCACCTCCAGCGGTTCTCACATTAATGTGGTCTTCTTCTCAAAGTGAGGGGTTAAGTTCTCAAATATTATTTTGGTACCAGTTGAGGGATGGAGGGGGGAATTCACGGATAAGTTATGTAGCCTCTTTCATTTTCCTTGTGGAGTTTCTCAAGTGCTGATTATAGCGTCGAAGTGATATTTTCTAGTGAAGCATTCCCTCGCCCACACTATCCTTTGTTTTTAGTTGGGGTTATGCGTTCTTCCTTGGGGCCTGCTCTTGCTTCATATTCCCTTGGTCTTCAATACGTAATTTAGTGCTGCACCTGCGAGGTATACGCCTTTTCTTTTCTGCAATAGGATGTTCAACATCTTGAAGGTCTACTGCAAGTCGAGAAATGTATGAAGCTGGAAGTACGATTATTATGGGGTTTTATGTCGGCTTGTAACAAGAGCCAATATTGCCGACAGGGCAGATAAGGGGTAGCTGAATTAAGAGTAACTGTGAATAAACAAAAACCACCCACCCAACAAAAATATATATGAATGGGGCTACATCCTATCAAAAGATGTAGAAAACTGTACTTACTGGTACCCTTCGGAATCCCTATAGGGGTAAAGCAAGGACACATCGGTCTGAAGCCGGTCTACTATGTTTGAGTGATGTGTCCCTGTTAAACAGCAGTCTGTGTGAGAGAGCGCGTGCATATACATAGTGTCCACTTGTCCTTGTGTTTCCATCAGGAAATCAAAACGAGAGTATTAGTTTGTTAAAATAGAATGAATGACTCACAGACCTAAACAGTCCTTTACTTGCAGTGAAACCAAATTCTCAACACAGTACCTTCTTTAATTCTTGACTCAACATTTACTGCACACACACACACACGCACACACATATACACATGACCATTGACATTGGTGGAATCAGGGATTCTCTATACAGGCTCCCTGGTGGAATGATTGTTGTTTACGCCACGCTTGGTAATATTCCAGCTATATAGTGGCGATCTTTTTAATAATAAAGTCTGGACCAGAAAATCCAGTGATCAACAGTATGTGCATAGTACTACGCAACTGAGATACGATGACGTGTCATGACAGCCAATCTCGGTAGTCGCCTCTTACGATAAGCATGGCTTCACGGGTCAGGACCAGTGCGATACGGAAAAGGAGCTATCGGATGCAACACTGTCTCACACAGGACGAAAATGAGCATTTACACACCTTAACAATAAGGGTCGAGTCGTTATACCTTGTTGCGATAAACCGTAGAGTTCACAAAATGTACGCCTGTTGGGAATCGAGCCAGGGTCTTCGCAAAGCAAACCTTTGCTCAAAAACGCATGAGCAGTATTGTGTGAAGCTCATTTCTGGTCGTCCAGGAGTTGGTATTGTTATACAGAATATTTTCAAAATACTGCGTGAAACGATATATATTAATTTTCATTTTAGTTTTGTTATATTTATTTTATCCGAGTGGGTGGTTCTGATAAATACAATTTAAAGAGAAAACAGGTCTGTGACTGAAGCCTGTTAATATTCTCAAGACCTGGTATGATTTCATTTTGTCTGTCTTACAATGCTATTCGCTAATACCACTATCATGGACAACGGGAGCTTTAACCATTAGGCTACCCAGCCGTCCATTTTTGCATGTAAGGACAATGTGGCTGACAGATCATTCCACTCATGGGCCTTCCCATCTGACAGCAATATCTGCCTCTATGGTGTTTCGGTTAATAAATCACTGAAGAAACTCAGGACTTTTTTTTCTGCCGTTTGCAGACATTTCTGAAAAGAGACGTTACTTATAGCTTTCAAGCAGGACTTGCACCGAGAGCATTTTGTTGGTTGTTTTAAAGCGGTAATCGGCTATATTATAACGGTCTGTAAATAATCGAATCTGAAGAAGATCGATGGTGGTGTTCTTCACTCATTTTGTTCCGGGAATGTATGGGGGGTGGCTGGGGGGTTGTCAGTTTTGTACACATGTGCCAGGGGGTCGTCATTGATTTTGTACAATGCCATGACGTAGGAAGGGGGGATGGGGGTTTCTTTGTACATCTTTTTTTTCTTGGGGAGGACGGGCGGGAGGAGGGTGTGGTGGTGTTCCACATTCAACATAATATACTGGTAAACACATGCAAGATGATCCACGACCTGACAAATGACCCCGATTTGCATACTTGGGAACGCCCCACAGAACGATCCACTTGAAACAAGAGGGAGACAGGTTGTCTGATAAATATCGCGGAGTTCATTTTCCCCGTGCGTTTCACGCATGAATTGTTATAGCACACTCGATTTTGGAACAGGTACAATCCCAACGAATGGAATCAACACAATATACTGAGCAAATATGTTTAGGACCACCGATCCATTTCACGAAGCAAATGACATTTTCCTGGGTTTTTTTTTTTTTAACAAAAGTGTTGAATATCTAAAATGCTTGTCAATGCCCCAATCATCTATTTGTCTTCGTCTTAACTAAAGGTTAGCGTGGAATATCAGTATCTTATGCCTGAAATTGCAGTCTTATCATTCGAAGGAATATGCGGTGTTATTTTAATGGGTAAAGTTGAAGAGACTGGTAAAGTTGAAGAGACTTTTCGTCTGCTAAATATTAAATAGATAATAACTACATATAGTTAATTGTGTTCCATTTAACTTTTTAATATGTTAGAAGTTATCTGTTACTGAATGGTGGTGGCTAAATCAGAGTAGCAAGGGGGAAATATTTTTATCTCATAATTTTGTTCCTATTTTTCTGTACGGGCTGATTTTCGTCCATAATTCCGCTGGTGATCGACCGGGAATACATGTCTTGCAAATTTATATAACCGGTTCCAGAGAAATGGTTAGTATTCAAACAATATTTCCAAATTTTTGTCATTTGTGTATTATGGTCACCAAAATTGTGCCCATCCAGAAAACTGAAAATACCTTTTGACATTGATAAGTCAGTGAGAAATATCTTTGCACACAAATTTGTCGGTTTGGGGATTACTCAGTACCAGACTCAGTAGATTTATCAGTGACTAAACAAATATAAAATACAGACAACTCACCAAAGATTACTCTTTTTTATGACAAAGTATAGGAACGGTAAAAACCTGATATAGTATGTGTCAATTATTATACAAGACACAACAATGCTGGAAAATTAGGCGGACTTACTGATTTATGCTTTAATTATCACTCTCTGAATCAGTCTCGGTGTCTGAATCACTTGCAAGTCCTAAGTCAATCACTCGTCTGTCAATTTCCCTTTCTACTGCGATTTCGCGTTGCCAGTAACCATCTTCAATTGTTTTAACATGTTTACAACATTCCGACCATTCTTTTGCACCGATTGCAGACATCCTTTCATTTATGGCAACTCTTAAGGAACTTTTTGTGAACTGCAAGTTTTGTGAAGCGACATAATTTTTCCCATTTGCCCACATTAACTCAATCGGGTTTAGTTCTGCGTGGTATGGAGGGAGACGTAGTGCATCATGACCATGTTGCTTCAACATCGTGTCTACTCTGTAGACAGGGCCCGATTTGTTGGATTTTGCAAGAAACAATAGTTCGGCTTTAAGCATTTTCTCATCAAATGAGATATTGTGCCTTTGTAGCAACGTTTTTATGTCATCTTTTCTGTTGGCGGTTGGCGGACATTTGTCCACTTGCTTGCTATGATATGTTGCATTATCCATAACGATGACAGAGTGCAGTGGAAGGTTTGGGATCAACTTTTCCTGGAGCAATTTGGAAAAATTATCAAAGTTCATCTCGTCATGATAGTCTGCTGATTTGAGTTTGGAATCAAAAACAAGCAAAGCATTTGGAACAAAGCCGTTTTCACCCCCTGCATGAACCACAATAAGCCGAGGTCCGGTGCCAGGCGGAGGTTGAACCCCATTTATTACGACTTCACCCTCAAGTTGCCAACACTTTGGGACAATGTGGTGTACATGCATCGACAAAGATGAGTGTTCGATTTTCTTCTCTGTATTTCTTTTTTACACGCAAGTATTGCAAACGCTTGGAAAAAATGTCTTGACGTTCCATTAAAAGTTTACGGTTTGACTGCGTTTTTCGCCACCTAAACCCCATGTCTTTGAGATTTTTTCGAAAACGTTCCTTAGAACCCATGTAGTTCAACTGGCACTTTGCCATATCATACATCGTATCCAGAGTGGGTAGTTGTTTGTTTACGCCATATAAACTTTGTACAAATTGACGAACTGCACACCGGTCGAAATCATCAAGTTTGTAACTGCAAGTTTTGGGTTTGCGCAACTTGGTGGGACTGATAAATGTAGGTCCACTCGCACTCCTACCAACTTCTGCCTTAATGCGCTTTAAAGTTGCCGTTGAGAGTCCAGTAGCAAGGCTACTTTGTAAAAGAGAATCTGCTTTGGTTGCACAATTTTTGTCCATATGCATCTACAACTGAAATCTGTTTAACAATATTGAGACAGATGTAAAACAGTAGCGAGACTGGTGTTACACAGTAGCGAGACAGATGTTAATCAGTAGCGGTGTTGATTTCATGTCACGTTAGCATGTATTGCACGTGCATAATCGTCAAGCTACCTGTAGCAGCCAAGTGTACTCGCCCAATTCGTTGTACCGCCTCTCTTGTCACAAATGCGTTTAGTGCGCAGGATCATCTAATATGTGTCTAGCAGTAAACATGCGCGTGCGCAACGAACACCCCCATTCACCATTTGTATCACAGACATAATATTTCTGAGAAAAAATATGATTTTGTACTGTGTGATGTTCCGGCCTGAATAGGAATTTGAATGAAATACCATCTTGAATTACATATGAATATTATTTCCAGTCAGGTTTACCGTGGAATGTAATGCCTTCTAATTTATATATTATCCTGTACTATAGATAGAAAATATAAGTCATCAGAGTATATTTCAAAAAGCTGCAATACTAAAATATACGAATCCAAAAGTTTAGATATATGGAATTTATAGCTACATAACTATAGTTGACTTATGCACGCTTTCACTCCAAGAGACTAACGACAACGATGGGTATTAACTAAGGGAACCTGTAATATAATCTTAATCTTGGGAGTACAATCCAGTTGCTTTCATTCATTTTTATGTATTAATTGTGATAAAATAAGAACAATACAATAGTTTAGGTATCGTACGAACGATTACAATAGGTCTCCTAAATATTTACATCATGGTGATTTAAATATTAACATCAAAGTACTGAGCAATGACTAAGATTTGAAAGCAACTAACTCATCCCACAGCGAAAAAGGTGATCCTCTGCAGTTGTTTCTCTTTTTGAAGTTATACAAATGTTTCTAGAAGGTCTGTGTATGTTGCAAAATAAGATCAAGGATAATGAGTCGTCGGGATATAACTCACCTTACTTATCAATTTCTTTCCGTTTTCAGCTTGAGTAGCGTTTTCGAACCTACCGAGGAAACATGGCTGCCAAAACGTACAGCTGGACAGAAAAACTGTGTTTCGACCATGTTCGGGTATTTGTTGTGATCTTCTGTTAGCAATGCCAACTACGACACTCTGTGCCAAGTACTGTTTTCAATGTGGATATGTTACTTCTTAATTTGCAACAGTTCGCCCCATATGAAAAATAACTTCATCGTTTTGGCTTGTATTTTCGAGTTACGTGAGATATGGGCCCATTTGTGGGTCATTCCGTTTGTGCACAGTGCTGTTATTATACGTATACAGAGAATAACAAGACTGACAAAAATAATTTTATGGGATGGTGCAAAACTGGCTAACGTCGACTGCACTTCACCAGACATGCTTTCTATAGCTATATTTAGTGAAATGCTCAAGGCTATCGCGTCCATACGGTTATTAATTATAACGTATTTCGATGGAGCAACCAGATTTTGTTCTATATTCCACATGGAATGTGTCGTTAATGTAGCTAGTTTTTCAGTAAAAGGAGGCTTGAGAAAGAGTTATTTCAAATCCTCCATATTTCTTCTTCAGCAGATTAACGGGGGAAACACAAATTACTTCAACCCTATATATTGTACTTAATTTTGGGGCTTTTAGTAATTTTTGTGAGCCCTCTAGTAATTATTGTCTTAGGTTTTGTTAACAATTCTAGTATATATCAATTCATAAATATTATTTGGATGGGGGAACGGGAGGAACTCTTACCAAGACTTGCAAATATTCCAGAGTTTCGAAAGAATAAATCTAATGGGTTTCTTGACTAGTATTTCTGCTTTGGACACCTAGAAATGCTTAATTAATATGTCAGGTGTATTGTTTTGTGTAATTGCGCCTATGTACACTTCAATCTTCTTATCTTATTTCAGGTGATGCAGTGTCGGTACACCTGATGCTTGACTGAACCATATGGAATTCAAGTCTGGGTGTTTCATATTTTAAGACAAAGTGGATGAAATTAATAACCAGTAATTATGTGAATATGAAAACACAGTCAGAACTTGTATCTCATCACTCAATACACATTTGTGACAGACTGTCTATGGTCTGAGCACATCACAAAGACTTCTGACTCTGTTTTTGAAAAATGTACTGATTAACAGTCTCACTGTTATTCAGGAAAACTGATAATCATGACTGAAGAGGACGGAAAAGGCCTGATTGCCACTGAAAAGACCTTTGAAGAACTTGCTAGGGAATACTTGGGTGACACGGTAGGGTCTGGGGCTGATGATGTGGATCTGGATGACCTGGCAGCCAAGTATTTGACAGACTTTGATGCAACTCCTGTCTCATACAGTTCAGACTGCCACAAGGCAATGTCGGAGGAACCAGTCTCATCCAGTGACCCGAAAGAAGATGCTGCAGTGACACTAGTTCTTCCCACTGCTTTGGGTAAGGACGCAGTAGAGAAAGTCCCTACCTTATAACTCGTTAATAAACGGTCAATAATTGATTGTAATCGTAAACCTTAGCTCATGTAGGCAGTAATGGAACTAGGAATGCACAGTATTAGTACTGGTATTTCACTATATACCTTTTTAAACATGCTAAACAGTATGATTTGCAATGTTTTTCCTCAGACCTGGTATATAGGATAATGAAAATATATGTACACAAAGTGTTGTGATTATGGTTAAAGGAAAAATCTACACATACTTTCATTCACATTGAAGTTCTCCATTGTAATTGACAAAACAGCATTCTCTACTTGCATTAAATTTTATAAAACAAACTTATGCTGGTTAAATTTCTAGGTTTGTCAGTATCAGACTAGTGGTCATTGGTCTCATCAAAGTAGTAGACACCTAAGACCTTTGGTATGCTAAAAACCAATGGAAATGGGTTACTAATCAGTATTCATCCCAACTGTTTCCAAGTTTGTCAGCACCATGCCCTTGTTCGATGGTGTCACTAGAGGACACGTGTAACTGGAGTACTGTTGAAAAAAAAAATGTTGGAGCTAGCTCACTCGCCCTTTTTCACATTTTGAGAAAAGCCTTTGTGTTTTGTAGATTCTCCCAACAAAAGGAAGTCTCCAGGTTCTCCTTCATCATCTGAGAGTAAACAGAGGAAGACTGAGATTCTTGTAATGAAGGATGGAACCAAAGAGAAAATCAGTGCCAGAGTTTCACCAACAACGACAAGTAACAGTGATGCAGCACCTGAAACTACAGGAACAACTAGTTTAACACAAGAGGGAGACAAAGATGAAATGGCTAGACAAGTGGGAAAAACCTCTTTGTCAGGTAGAACCCAATCAAAAGAGCCCCATTCAGGTGGTCCGAGGTGCAGTAATGACTCAAGAAACCAAAAGAATAAATATTCCAGGGATGCTGCAAGTAGATACACCAAGTCAGGACAGATAGAACAGGGTAGGAGAGGGCTTCTGGGACACTGTCCTCCCAGCCATAATGTTATGGCCAGAATGGAGAACCAGAACAGGAATGGACCAAGATTAACTAGTCATGATCAGAATATATCAAGATGGAACGATGATCGATTACCATTTGATGATAGTTGCAAAGGGGGTCCCTTGGGAGACAAAAGAGAATATATTGGTAGAATAGAATCAAATTTTGAGCATCCTTTCCACGACAAGTTTGGAAATAGTGTGAGGAGAAAACCTCTTTATAGAAATGAAAATGTGCCTTCAGACTTGTTCAGGAGAGATGGTTTGTTAGATCCTCCACTTCAACCACCACTCAATAGGGATGAGAATAGTCGGAGAAATGGTCTGTTAGATCCTCCTTCTCAACCATCCCTCAGTAGGGATGAAAATAGTTGGAGAAATGGTCTGTTAGATCCTCCATCTCAGCCATCCTTCAGTAGGGATGAGAATAGTCTGAGAGATGGTCTGTTAGACCCTCCTCAGAATCCATTCAGTGCGGATGAGAATTTCCGGAGAAATGGTTTGCTAGACCCACCTCAATCATCTTTCAGTAGGGATGAGAATATTCGCAGAGATGGTCTGTTAGACCCTCCTCAACCATCATTAAAAAGGGATGAGAATATCAGGAGAGTTGATCCTCAAGCATATTTCATTAGGGATGACATGTGTAGGAGAAATGGCCCAGTTGACCATCCTCAGCAACCATTTGACAGAGGTGAGAATTATCAGAGAGATGGTCTGTTAGACCCTCCTCAAGAGTCATTGAATAGGAATGAAAATTATAGGAGAGGTCCTCTGTTAAACCCTCCTCAACTTCCATTCAATAGGGATGAGAATTTCAGGAGAGACCATCTGTTAGACCCATCAAAACCATCTTTTAATAGGGAAGAGAATTTTGGGAGAGATGGTTTGTTAGACCATCCTCAAGAATTTTTGAATAGGAATGACAGTTTTAGAAGAGATGCTTTGTTGAACCGGCCTCAACCACCATTCAATAGGGATGAGACTTTCTGCAGCGATGCACGAGAGTCATTCAATAGGGATGAGAATTTCAGGAGAAACCATCTGTTAGAGCATCCAAAACTTCCCTTTAAAAGGGATGAGAATTTTCAGAGAGATGGTCTGTTAGACCTTCCTCAACCACCATGTAATGGGGATGAGCATTGGAGGAGAGATAGTCTGTTAGACCCCCCTCAAGAGTCATTGAATAGGAATGAGAATTTTAGGAGAGAAGGTCTATTAGATCCTCAGCAACCACCTTTTCATAGGGATGAGAATTTCAGAAGAGATGCTCTGTTAGCTCCCCCTCGAGAGTTATTGAATAGGCTTGAAAACTTTAGGAGAGATGCTCCATTAGACCATCGTCAACCTCTGTCTGATAGGGATAAGCATATTCAGAGAGGTGGTCTGTTACACCATTCTCAACAGCTGTTTATAAGTGGCAAGAACTTTAGGAGGGATGGTCTGGTAGATCCTCCTCAAGAGTCATTCAATAGGGATGAGAATGTTAGGAAAGATGGTTTGTTAGACCCCCCTCCACCTCCATTCAACAGGGATGAGAAAGTTCGGAGAGATGGTTTGTTAGAAGCACCTCAACCACCCTTCAGTAGGGATGAGACCATCAGGAGAGATGGTTTGTTAGACCTTCCTCAACGTCCATTTAATAGGGATGACAATGTTAGAAGGGATGGTTTGCTAGACCCTCCTCAACTTCCATTTAATAAGGATGTGAATATTCGAAGAGATGGTTTGCTAGACCCTCCTCAACCACCTTTCAATAGGGATGAGAATGTTCGGAGAGATGGTTTGCTAGACCCTCCTCAACCTCTATTCAATAGGGATGAGAATGTTCGGAGAGATGGTTTGTTGGACCCTCCTCAACCACCTTTCAATAGGGATGAGAATGTGAGGCGAGATGGTTTGTTGGACCCCCCTCCTCCTCCATTCAATAGGGATGAGAATGTGAGGCGAGATGGTCTGTTAGAAGCACCTCAACCTCCATTTAATAGGGATCAGAGTGTTCGAAGGGATGGTTTGCTAGACCCTCCTCAACCTCCATTTAATAGGGATGAGAATATTCAAAGAGATGGTTTGTTAGACCCTCCTCAACCTCCATTTAATAGGGATAAGAGTGTTCGAAGGGATGGTTTGTTAGACCCTCCTCAACCTCAATTTAATAGGGATGAGAATATCAGGAGAGATGGTCTGTTAGATCCATCTCAGCCACCCTTCAGTAGGAATGAGAATTTTCAGAGAGATGGCTTGTTAGATCCTCCTCAACCTCCATTCAGTATAGACCAGAATTTTCACAGAGATGGTCTGTTAGACCTTCCATTAAATAAGGATGAGAATATCATGAGAGATGGTCTGTTAGACCATACTCAACCACCGTTTAATAGGGATGACAATGTAAAGAGAGGTGGTCTGTTAGACCCTCCTCATCCATCAGTGAGTCTGGATGAGAATATGCAGCCTCATTTGGTAGCTAATACCTTATATCAAACATTTCCTTGGGGTGATAACATGCAGGCCATGTTGTTGAACAGAGATCAACTGAATACCCCATGCCCACCCTTAACGTTTAATGAGAATGATAGAAGACATGCTCAACTAGATCCCCAGCAGCCAACACTTAGAAAGGGTGGCAGCCAGAAAGAGGGCCTGTTACCTCCCCCTCTCCCAGTATTCAGTGGGAATGAGCCCACACCAAACAGAAGAGGTCTGTTAGATCCCCCCAATGTCATGACTCTTGGTAGTGATATATCTCAGTTTGATAATAGACGTGATGGTAGTGGACACATGGCATGCAGAGCACATGCTAAACCACCTCTTCCAAGAGGTGAACATGGCAATGCTGGACAGTCTGTGAACCAAGGGCCTCAGCCTGAACATGTTATTGAGTCCCCCACAGCATCTTTCAGTGTGCAAGCAAGACAGAGGGACGATGCAAGGAAACCTAGAGTTTTCAGACGAGGTGTGAGTGTACATGAATTTGTTACAAAGGTAGTATTAACAACATTCAGCACAACCAGAAGTGCTACATTGACAGCTGGAAAGTATAGTGTTCCAGTGAGCTGTAAGTCAGCTGTTCCCCCAGAAATCAACTTTGAACTGTTAAAAAAACTTCCAAGGAGTATTCAAGAGGCAAACACAGTGTTAATAGACTGTCAGCAATGGCTTGCTAGAGGTATGGCACCACTAATTACGCAAGTCAATATGTTCGGCAAAGAACCTCAGACGTCTGCAGAGGTTTGTCGGAGGACGACTGATTCATTGAGGATTTTAGCCTGTACCTGTGTCAATATCTCCAAAGGGAGACGACTATTAATGAAATGTCACCTTCCTGAAAAATATGGAGTTTTGTGCAGGATGTCCAATTCTATCACAAGCTCTTTGTTTGGTGATAAAGTTGATGAAGATATTCGTTCAATACAGATGGGAACCTCTAAGATCAAAATGCTAAATGGACCCAATGAAGAGACACACATTCCAAAAGTTAAGACTGATCTTCTTTGTGATGAAAACATTGATGAAAATGTAGCTAGTATGGTCAACTTGGCATGCACGAAAGAAGGAATTGTGAAAGATTTGCGTGAAAAATATAAGATACCTTCAAATCTGAACTGCATGATACCCCCAAAGCTCAACCCTGAGATATCTAGTATGCTTCCTGTGACTTGTTTGGACTTGGACACCAAGCTTCAAGATGTCCACTTGACCACATCTGAAGCTATGGTGCCTGGCGTCTACTTACTGGAGAGAATACATGAGAAAATGTATAATGACAGTGAGGCTGTGAAGATGCTTACTGATGCCTTGGCTCTCTTGGGAGATGCTATGTTTCAATATAATAACCTACGGATGGAACTGTTAAAGGGGAACCTGCCATTGAAGCTTGAGCAAGAGTGTGTTTGGAGTTGTACAGAGGATGAGAGTGTCGTTCCAGATAGCAAAAAATGAACTGGGGATCTTAAGAGGATGAGGTAATGAGATATGTCACAGGAAAGAATATTTTATACAGTCAAGTGAGATTAGGAAAAAGATACAGGAAAGATGATGCTACACATGAGGTTAGATGAAGGGGGACAGGTGAGGTTAGAGCAATGGTGTGCATGAGGCCAGATGAAGGGAAACGGGTAAGTGAATGAGTGGTTGTAGAAAATGTGTGGGAAATACAGGAAAGAGATATGGGTACAGGTGATGTTAGTAGAATGGGAAAGCTGAGGTCAGTGGTAAGGTGTTCTTGAGGGTTTGCAGGTAGGGGAGGATAGGGAGTCGGTGAGGTTATCAGACTTAAACTTTAAAGTGATTGCTTGGAAAGATTAACTGTAAAATGAAAGTACTTTATTTTATTGTAATTTTGAGTCAGTGCAGCTTTTTGTTTAGAGCAGTGTCCCTTAGGTTGCAGGATGCACTGATTGTGAGTTAATGATTGGAACCACAGCCAAATTTCTGTTCATCAGTTCATTGTCATTTAGTTATCCTGCTGTATCTGTGAAACATACAATCTGGCCCCTATTCCACAAAGGTGTCCATAGAGCTATGATAGTCTTGAAGTGATTAAAGGAGTTGAAGAAACAGTTTCAACTTTTTGTGAAACATTGTCATTTTCTGATTTGATCCTTTATCATGCCATCTGTGTGTGAAATGGGGATCAGATGGACAGTGCTTGGCTTTGCTGATGATGTGTTGTATCCACTTGTATGAATATGTTAAAGGTCACATGCAGCCAAAAAATCAAAAATAATTAAAACAGTTATCACTTATACATGATATATAAAAAGCATTGCTGATTAAGATAAAAAACAAACAAAATTTTAAGCATATAATCACAAATCAAAAGTGCAGTTTGTTGTAATTACATTTACTTCCCTCGAAACGAAGCAACTGCTATATCGAACCCAGTCAGAGCCGGAGGATGTGTAACGAAGCCTTTTCATTGGCCACTGGTTTCTATTGCAGATACACTTACACAGCTCTTTGTATAGGCTTCTAAGCCGGATAGGTATTAATTTCAGATAGCATGTGGTCAATTATGGAAGTTGTGCATTGCTTATAGTCATTAGTAGACAAGCAGGCAGACATACAGGCGTCAATAAACCAGACATTGAGTTTCCTCTGTGACAGTCTGCTTATTACAATCAGCATGTTATTTTTTATGTAACGAGTAGATTATTTTCTTGTTTGTGTATACAACCAAGATTAGACTACTGCACACGACCTCGTACTCCGGGCAGGCATACTGTTTCAAGCTCCACGAACATATTCACTGCGCATGCGTTATGAGTGCAGCATAGCTGTTGAAACCACTTTTTCCTGCAGTGCTGGGAGAAAATTACTGAATAGTTTGAACTCCGATTTCACTGGAGTTTTTCATCATGTTCTGTTTTTTCATGACTTTATAGGTTGAATTGGCATTTTTGGTGATTTGTTTCGGAAAGTGCATACTGAAAGGTAGCAAGCTCTGCAAAGTCATGGTTTACATTGCATGTGACTTTTAAACAATGTTTTCTGTGTATGCATTATATGAAACTCGTTTCTCTTCTTTGATATTGTCATGTTCTTGATAATACATCACGGATGGCAACAGTAAAATTTATTATTGTCATCGAATGGGGGCTTTGAATTAATAAATCTGAAATAAAATCTTTGAAAATCTGTGGATCACAGGAATTTAGCATCCCAGTAACATGGCCTACATTTTGATATTTTGACCATTCATGTTCTTAAGGGAGAGTGGAAATTTGTTGACAAAAACATGGTTTGTACATATTGTCTGTGTTAAAGTATTCCTGATTAACAGTGGAATGTACAAGAATATAGGAATGAAATATTTACTGATATTTTCCTGGTGCTGAAATGGAGTTCAGTGTGCTGCGAATTTTGTACATCCTCAATAACTCCAGGGTAAATGTTCCAATAAATCTCTAGTATATTCTGGATGCATCTACAGTCCAATAATGTTTTTACCGTCCTTTGCTGGCTGTTCATTCTCACAGTAGCCAAACAGCTAAACCGCCATTACAGCCAAGCTTGCCAGTGTCAGCAAAGATATGGATACTAGGTGCGAAGGTCTGTTCGCATTGCGACTCAGATTTTGGGTGATGTTTTACAGACAAATTGACAGGTCCGAAATTTTTATAAAATATATGCTAGAACTCTTTCAACCTCTTTCATGGAATTTATGCATCGTTTGTGCAAGTTTAATCGGTTAGATAATTAAGAAGCAAAAGTGAGTTGTTATTGGTACGCTCAACTTCCCAGCATAGGCACATGATTGGATAAAAAGCCGGCCAAGGGAGGTGATAACTGTGTTGGACCAAGCCGTACATACATCCAGGGTAAACTGGAGATTTACTGAAATGTATACCCTAAACGCATCGAGGTTGAATTTTGTATGGCCATGTATGTTGTTTTCAAAGCACAGATGCAAATGTTTGTCAATTGATGTCTTTAGGACAAAGTTAACAGTCAAGAATATTCTTGTTAGAGTTAATTTCATACATTGGTTCTCATACAAATTTTGGAAGAAATATGGGAATATCTAACATGAAATCTTTGCATCGGATTTCTCCCATCTGCAATAGTGCATATGAAATGTTAGGCACATCCCCACAGCCCTCGATTGATACTTTATGAAATGCTGTTAAAAGGGGCCTTAATTTATTACTCAGGCAGACCACTCAAAACACCTGTATACCATTTCCATGTTCCTTTTACATAAAACATTAATTGTGAATGAATTTCCTATTTTTCTTTTGGTTCAATTTGTTTTGTATTTGTACTGACATTCTTTGAAAATAAATTATGCTGCTGAAAAAAATGAAGGTTTACAAACATTTAGTTTTATGAGATATAAGTATCTATTATGTTTAGAGGAGGAATGTTTTCTTAAGTTTTTGACTGTAATAAACATGTCTTACATCATACTAATTGTTATGATAAAAGTGGCGGTGTATTTTGTCAGGTATGGAGTCATGGAAGACAAGTAAATGTTTACCAAAAAATATGAGTATGTTTTTCTTTATTGGAAAAGAAATTCAAGAACATTCAGTGCTGAAACCCTCTTGGTCTCTCTGGAGAGCAAGTTATAAAAGTGCACTCATCATGTGGTATCCTTGAAAGTTCACTGCCATTATCATACTTTGAAATCTACAACTGACCAATGAAAGTAGGGTATGGAAGGAAGTTGGATAACTTTTCTGCACCATATAATTCTTCTGGATGAGAATTTAGCATTGTTAGATCACAGGAGACAAATTGAAGCCTACTATGTCCCAGTGAACATTATTCTTTTTGCAGTCATACTGAAGGAACAAGTTTGGGATGTTTTGTTCACACCTGCAGTCACACAGATGGAACATTGTTGGGATGGTCTTTTCACAAATGCAGTCATACAGATGGAACATGCATTGGTTGGTTTGTTCACAGATGCAGTCATACAGGCTTGGTTGGAATGAAGAGCATTACATTGGGGAAGCTGGTGTACAAGTTAAGGGCCAAGTTACTGTTCACTAACAACAAGTTCGAGATCCAAATTTACGAAATATAATTTAAGCAAAGGCATTGAATATAGGAATAGCCAGTTTACGCACAGTTCATTTTCACAATAATTCCAATGGTTATTTGACAAACTTGAGGGGCAAAAGGAAAGCATGCAAGCATGTACGCACAGGCACACACTTGATCCGTCTATGCATTAGATTTGCATAGAACCCCAGTTAATGTGAATCATGACGTGAAGCAGTAGAATGAGATTGGATTTTCTCATACATCAATCCTATGAAATACGATTTGGTATGCTTCATAATCAAAAGTTATTTCCAACAGCTACAAGAAAACATTTCATTAACAAAAATGAATCATAATATAAATCTTTATCAATATTCGCCCTAACATTTGTAGCCGTTTTCGCCAAGGGGAGGTTCCGTTGTGTCCAATTGGTGTCGTTTTCGCCAGGTTCCGTTTTGCTTTGGTGACGTTTTAGCCTGCACCCTTCGTTTCTGCGTACGGGAAAATTAGCAATCGAGTTATGAATGAGTTGTCGTTCTTGGTTATTACAAAATTAAGAAGCTATTTCGAAATATGTATTTGTTGTTTCGATATTTACTCTTTTATTTGTATGACAAAAACTGGAGGAAACAGAATAATCGCGAAGACATAAAGTTTGGTGTTTATAATTTTTGGGATATCTTTGTCTCGTGTTTTACCTTCTCGCTCTTTAAGTAAGATCACAATTCATTAAAACTGGAGTCCTAAGTATACAGTTAAAATGGCGATGAAATTGTGGAAGCTCTGAGGATAAAACATTTTGTGTTTACCGGGAAGGTGCATGTTTTTACGTATATCGTATATTATATAAGTTGTGCAATAGATGTTTGGGAAAGAGTCCCGTCCGTTCCCCTTCTTTCTACCGCTGAGTAACAGAGGTAACGCAATGTGGTTTGACCGTATATATTTGTAATGAATGGTTTGGCTATTAGTTATATTTGTGGGTTCTCTTGTAATTGTTGTGTTAGGTTTTGTTAGTATATATAAATTTGCAGATATTATTTTGGATTAGAGAACGGGAGGAACTCTTACTGATTTTTGAACCACACATCAAATTGCAAAGTCAGTGGTAATACAATGAATGCTTTTGCAATATTGATAATTTGAACTCGCTGAACTTCGTTGAAGACGAAGAAGCTATTTCTCTCACAGACTGAATGTGGTTTACAACTTGTTCAGAACTTCAGATTACGCCAGTGCGCAGCTATCTGGCATACTGCTTTCGAGTAATGATTGTGTTTACTATTTGTATTGGATCCACAACCCTGATTAAATCTGACACTGTCTTACTGAATAGGACATCAATTATGCGTAAGTATCGAGCTTAAAGGGGCACTGATGCGGAGCAATTTCCGTGGACTGGTGTAAACTTTTGTTATTGTTTTTCTCCCGTGAGTACCCGGATGATATCCCAGAATTCGTGACTGGTTCGTGACCTCTGCTGCGCAGTCCGTAAGCGCAATTGATAGTTTAATTATAGACAGATCAACTTAGGTGAAGTCATTTTTACTTCATTACAAATGTATTATGAAAACAAATGAAACACTTTGAAGGTTAATCATCTGCCAGTGGTAGAAATGGTAAAAAACAATTAGGACGGAAAAATAACGAAGCCAATGTACGTCTCTATATTTTGTCTCATAACCCTAATTAGTTTATTGTCATATTTATATGATTCTGAAAATTAATAAAAGAACACGCGATCTGCTTATACTTATAGTACATTTCTAACATAACAGCAACATTTATACATCGTATAGATTGTGAATGTGGATCCTATTTCACACACATGCACGATCTAGTGTGTGTTTTCTGTCATACAGATTCTGCTGAATGCTACAACAAATAGATTAAAACAAAATGCAAATAATGAATGTAAAATAGACTAATTTTATAGCAACAATGTCAGGCTACTACCTTGTTCAGGAATGTATCCATCAATATCCACGTAAAAGAAATTGTATTCCATTCATCTGCAGCTGGTAAATAATCCTGCTCTGTGTCGCGTGTCTTACAACTGTCTAATTTGCAAAAAAGTAACACATCGTTTGACGTCTTTCGTTGGTGAAAACCAGATAAACCTCTCATTGGTCTCCCAAGATAGCACACCTGGCAACTAACTGTATGATGTCCGCTATTCTAAGTAATTTAGTTAACCAATAATGAGCAATCAATCAATCAACGCAAGGGTGGTTAATTCTTTGAAGGGAGGAAGTTGTTTTTGCACTCACACTTTACGACAGGGTGTAGTCATCTACACACACTGCCTTTTGACAAATCTGCCAGAAGATAAAAGTAATTAATCAATCAGTGTGTTATCGGTTAATCCTTTGATCGATGTTTGTTTTTGTAACTCAGCTGATAAACCCTCTTGCATCACTTACATGCACATATTACATAACATACAATATATTTGCCATTACAGACCTTAATTTATAATGTTGAGTATTTACTCCAGACAGGAGAAATGCCAAATGGGAACCTTTGTTGAGTAGCCGAAGTGGTGTTACTACTAATTATACCTGTTATGAATTCATTAATTGACCATCCAGAGAATGATGACAAATAACACGTGTAGGTTTACACCATCAAACGCGAGTTACAGCAAGGAAGATGTAATCTCTGTGTCGCATGCAGCCTGAAAACACTTATGGGCCGAAAGTGTTTTGAGGATACCAACGGAATTTCGTTACATAAGGAATACATACAGGCATTTGCTGTGTACTTGGGTAAATAGGTGAAAAAAGGGGGTTTTTTTACGTTAGAAAATTTTCAGATTTCTCTACCGAAGGCAAAGTAATCGTTTATTGTTTACGAATACAAATAAATCAACTGTGTGTTTTTATTATCATAAATAGTAAACCATTGTAGCTACCATAGCTACCAAATTTTTACGTATGATATTTGCTATCACAACTGAACCAACACTCAAAATTACTTAAATATAAAGCTTTGCAATCTTCCGGAGGAAAACAAATGGCTTGCTACGTGCCTGTAGACATCATATTTTCATGTAACATGATTAAATATCGAGGTTAAAAACACAGAAATAGGATCAAATTGAGTAACTATACCATCCAAGCATCCGAAACAAACTACACTGCTGGGATATTTTGTTACGATCAGACAAGGAATACCATGGATATTTTTAAATAATGGCATATGATGGGCATCCGGCCTCCTGACTCTTTTGGGTGAAGAAATTCTGCTAATATGGACAGGAGCCCAGTTCCTTTGTCCGTCACGGTCGAAGGAGCGGGCGCTGACCAATTTGCAGTTTGATTTCGTAATTAGACTGTTGGCGAGAAACATCATTGGCTGCACATCAGTGCCCCTTTAAGGCACTTGTACTAGTGGGGTATCACTTGATTTTGTACATAGGATACAGAAGGTGGGAGGGGGTAATCTTACTTTGTAGGTAAATATTAGGAGGGGTCATTTACATTGTACATGCTTCTCCATTAAAAAGTCAACTGCATCATTTGTGATGGTGTGTTGTAAAGGTGATGTTTGTGTAGTGATATTTTAGAAACTTTTAATCTTTTTTGTTTGGAAATAAAGCATTGAAATACAGTACTGTATTTACAGTGTGTGATTGATACCTTGGTCAACCAAACCCTTTTCTTGCATCTTACAATGGCCATTCCACAAATTGCATATGTTTTCATCCGTTTAATTTTTTTTATTCTCTGTTTAGATAAATACATTTCATGAAAGTTTTAGTTTTCTGTGACGTTTGAGAAAATATCCGAAAATATGAAAACCTGTTTCCATTTGCATGTATATCCATTGTTTTCAGTGATATATAGCCATACTCCCCTCTCTCGCAGTTGTGGTGATATATTTTTGTCAATAATGCAATTCTGTCAGTAAATCACACTGAAAGAAATCCATAATGTGAGGCTTCTCTGATTTACCATAAATCAGTATTGTTTGCAAACATGAGACATTTTGAGTCATGGAATGTACAAATTCCTTGTGTTAATGTAACAGTCACTGCTCTGGAATATGCTTGGTCTGTGAGGATGTGAGCAACATGGCCTCTCCAGTTCATGCAACACTCTATACTTGTCATATGATCACAATATGATGGTGATTGGGTGGCTACAATGAATACCTGTCTGAAAGCAGTACCCAGATAGCATTTGGTTTTGCTCATGCTAAAAATATTGTAAAAGTGGAAATTGTGGAGGCAAGGAGACCTATTTATAACACAATTCGTTGCGCAGGTGCATGGCATGCAGTGATTCTATTATCATGAGTATTGATATCTTTGATGCATTCTGAAGATATCCCTTGATTTGCCATTTCCCGCATTTGTTGGTTCGCATTGTATCTTGACGCATTCGTCAATGAACATTTTCTTTGAAATGATGTGAAACAGTGGTTATGGTTTGGACACCTTTTAGCAGACTTCTGTTTTTGTTTTTCACACTGATGGAGTTTTGATAGAGTTAAGACATCGGGTTCATCTGTCTGACTTGGTCAGACACCCATTGATAGTCTTACCTGCCTTGTCAGAGACCAAGCTATGCAGCTCCCGGCCTTGTCAGAACTGAGCAGCTCTTCTGTCATCAGCACTGCAATCAACTAAACATGATGATGACTGAATGAGATGTATTTGGGTAGCCTTTGCTTTTGTGTTGTTGTTTCAATATTGCCATAGAGATACCCATTTATTTGGGTGACATCCATGCCAACACTGTGAAATGAAATCTCTCATGTTTAGAACATTGTTCAATCATTACTGAATGCACTTTCATATGTTGGTTTACTTGTTGCTGTCAATCCTTTCAGATTACAGGTAGAAACAAGTCTTCAGGTTTCCTTGCCTCTCCGAAGCTCCAGTATCTGGTTCTTACTCTGTAGTTCCATTTTGTATTTTCACACTCAGCAGGAACCACAAATAACCTCATCACCAAGGTGATGGAAGGGTTTCAACAATAATCTTTCATTTTCTTTTAATTTAGTTTACAGGACAATGGATAATTAGCACTCCTGTTGATCATTAAATCAGGAGTGTGTATTGGACCAGGAACACCTCCCATCAATGTATGGTGTATAACACTTCCAACAGTCTTCAGACCTTCCCAGTGATTTCTTACAAAGATCACTGCACTAAAGTTTTGATGGATGGCACAGAATATTCGGCAGTATGGTTGTCAACACTTTTCAAAAGGAACTGTCAGTTTATTCCTGTGTTTCTATTTGGTGCCTGCATGTATTTATCTGTGGTAGGGGAACAAGTGTGGTGTGTTTGTGACATTGCTGCATGTCTTTATGTCCTTGTTACAGTGATCATGACATCTGCTGCCATCTTCACATGTTATCCTTTCAGCCACAGAAGAAACTATTCTTCAAACGTTTTAAAGGAGGTAGCATTGTGTCATCGTTATTTTCCTGCAACATACCAACAAGAAGACATATAGTTTATTACCAAGGTTCTTTTTTGAGATTTGGGTTTTCTGCAAGATCGATATCATCCTCATCCTCCTTGACATCTTAGGTCCATGGAAACTGAACATTTGATAGATTGTTCAGTTGCTGAAGTAAAACTCTGGTCTCTGTACATCTGATAGGATTTTGGCATTTTTGCTGATCAGTGTGAGGTTTAGACAGATGTGCTCTATATGCCTGTGGAAGGAAGGTTCCCAAAACAATTGAGGATTTCTAACAGTAACCATAGCCCAAGACCACTTTTTTCCATCAGTAGCCAAGGCCTTAGACTATGTATTTACAAGATTTTTATTGTTGTTGTGTAAAGCCATCCTCAGCAATATTCCACCTATATGACCTGATCTGTTAATGGACTAGCAGGCAGTCCAGGAATCAAAAGCATGAACATCGATTTACACATCTGGGATATGATGACAAATGTCAACCAGGTTGGCAAGCCTTACCCAATCCTGTTGGTTACCTCTTATGACAAGTATGGATTTCTGAAAATCAGTGCTAACCCGGATCTTCAGAGGCAATTTCTGATGTTACCAAGGGCCCTAGGCCAGGTATTTCTAGCTGCTTAACCAAGGATTTCCAGCAGCAACCATGGCCCTTGACCAAGGACTTCCACCAGTATGCATGGTCCTTGACCAAGGACTTTCTGCAGTAACCATGGCCCCTGAACAAGGATTTCAGCAGTATGCAAGGTCCAAGTCACAATGAGTGGCATTCTGTAAGCTGCTGGTATAGAGATGACACAACTTTATGGAAGATCGGCTTCTTTATTTTAACAATTGTGGCATTTCAGTATAGGTTCTTATACCATTTGTTCTTGAAAACATTATGTGAACATATACCGAAACATCGCAATTGTTAGAATATGAAAGTTGATCATCCATAAAGTTGTGTCATCTCTAACTGGATATCAGATATTTCTTTTGGTAAGAAAGTCCCCATAACAATGATATTCAACAGTCAAACACTTTCATATTGTTTTTTGGGGGTTTTTTTGTTTTTGTTTTTGTTCCACTTCACAGTGGTATTTTTATTTTCAGTGCATGGACAGGACAACTGTGTTAAATTCTCATGGACAGATCCAATTGTAATGTGGTCAGGAAAGTTTAGAATTGTTGACAGTAACTATAGCAACGACAACCTGGAATAAAGCATGGTTAGCATATTTTTCTTGTGATGCTGAGAAGCTTTGTTCTTCATCATGGCAATAGGAAAAATGCCAGTTCCTGGTGTCTGTGCTCTCATTGCTTAAGACCAAAAGAAATGACAAATGAACCTGAGGTTTCATACTGAACACTATCACTATTTATTTCAAGTGAATGTGCACTGGGATTGAAACATGAAACTTCATCATGGCATGTGTAACACTTACCACCCTCTACAGAGGTGTCTTTTTTATATACAATGATTGCACTGTTTACAGGATAATGTGGTATTCAAAATGTTAACTCGCTGACTTAAGTGGTATTACTGGATTATCGCCTTATTTTCAGTAAAGTTTTTGATTAAACATCCTTACATCTATTCCAATGCTGAACTTTATATTTTTCAATTAGCATCAAATTTGCCTGGTTCATCTGAACCATGTTCAAGTCATTCATGCATATTTTGGAGTGATGGGGTAGCCTAGTGGTTACAGCTTTCACCCGGGTTTGATTCCCCACATAGGTACAATGTATGAAGCCCATTTGTGGTGTGCTTGCCATGATATTGCTGGAATATTGCTGAAACACACTCAAACATGCATATTTGGAGTGATTAGTCATTTGCCATGTGTTGTCATAATCCTTGAAGCACAGAGAATAGGATGATACTTCAACAATTCTATTAATTACCATTTTTTGTGGTGTTCTTTTTCTGTGAACTAATTTTTTTCTACAAGTTTTTATGTACACAAGGTTTTTTCAAATGTCTTGACTTTAAGTTAGCTTACCCATTTTGGTTTTTTTTTGTTGTTTTTTTTTTGTTAGAATTTCTTTTTTTTGAACTAATTTTTTCCTGCAGGATTTTGTACAAGGACATTTTTTTTTCAGCTTTAGTGTTGTAATGTAACCCTTGCACACCTCATTTTTCAGGTTGAGTCTACTGAACCAGCAATATGTTGAAGCCAGGAAGTGTGAATGCAGTGTGCAAGCACTGGCTTGGCGGCAACTGCCTGCAAGGGGATCGATGTGTATTTCTCCATGGTAAGGATGGCACTCTCTTCTTCTCTTTTTGTACAGGTGGCACCATGACAGTCTCCTACATTCCTGCCTCAAAGGTTTGCTGGAATTAAGTTCCTATGTCTGTGCTTCCTTGTCTTTCACTAGGGTGTTATGTCTGTTTCTCATTTGGATTTCTTCCCAGACTAAGCTATAAAGCCATGATATTACTGAAGTAGTTTTAGAAGCTGTTTAGTTCAGACTTTCTCCTTCAACAGGTATTCTCAGGAATCAGTGAATTTGCTTCATTAGGATATCTCATGAGCAGAAAGGACTGTCAGCTGCTATGTAGTTATTTTTTTCTGTTTTCATCATGAGTTCTGGTAAGATATTTTTTTTTCTTTTCATTATCATTTTTTTCAATGAATCAACATTTCAGGACCAAAATCTGACTCTCAGGTGAGCCTTGCACCATCAAGAAGAAATCCATCTCTACAGACTGGTTCAAACACCGGTTCTCTTATGGGTAACTCACCTTTACCTGTCTTTGCAGATATGTGTGAATGCATGTGTGGGTTTTTTTGCTTGGTTTACTTTGTAGACATTTTTGCCTTCGAGAGAATTTCAGGTTTTAGCTTGACTGAGGTTGTGTAGTAGCAACACTTCAGAACAATATCATCACATGCATGATAGTATTTTAGCATCCAAATGTTAATCTGCAGATGTATTTCTGGGCAATATCTTTGAGACATAATTTCAGTAATAGAACCAGAATAAACTGAAGTAAAGTTCAACGCTGCAAGACTCATAATGTTCAAGCAAGCTATAGGAGTAGTAGAGTAGCCTAAAGGTTAATGTGCTTGCTGTTTATGTTAAGGGCAAGGGTTTGATTCACAGACAGGTTCCAGCTAATTCTGGTGTCCACTTAATCATATGGCTGAAATATTGCTACAACTTGCGCAACATAACCTACGCTTGTTTCTATTTGCATGTAGTGTGTTAGAACATGAATGATAGAATAGTGATGTTAAACAGCTTCACAATCTGAACATATTGCCTAATTATCAGCATTATGCATGTTAATTTTCACTCTAGACAATATTGGAGTGCCTATTGGTGTGATGTTGGTCTTTCAGGCACTCCAACAGTTATGCATTATGGACAAGGATCTGTAGCTATGCCCTATCAAATGTTACCTATGGGAAACATGGGTGGACAAGGTCTTGTACAGCAAGTGCCCACCAATTTGGCTGACCAAAGACTTTTGAGACTGCAGCTTTCTGCACAACAGATGACAGGGCTACAACAGATGCCAAGTGTCCAACAACAGGTCCCAAATGTCCGACATCAGGTGCCAAGGCTCCAGCAACATGTACGAGGTCTTCAGCGGCAGATGCCAGGCCTTCAACAGCAGATTCCAGGCCTTCAGCAGCAGGTGACAGGCCTTCAGCAGCAGATGCCAGGTCTTCAACAGGTGACAGGTCTTCAGCAGCAGATGCCAGGTCTTCAGCAGCAGGTGCCAGGTCTTCAGCAGCAGATGCCAGGTCTCCAGCAGCAGATGATGATTAACCCTGTTGGGTTGAACATGATTGGACAAAGTCATCCAATCTATGCTGATCAGATGATGTCTATGACTGGACGTCAAGGAATAGACGCAGATAATACCATGCGAGTTAGGGGTATGAGGCCTAAGAGAAAGTCTAGGTTTCACGATAGCTCAGAAATATTACTTCCTACGGGTGATGCTGTGCCAACAAAACCTGTTTCATTGATTGATGTGAATATTCCCATGATGTCATCGATGGGCGAGGCTCAAGACAACCTTGTATCTTTTGGTCAGACAGGAACTGAAATTTCTTCACTACAAATGATGCCCAAATCAGTGCTACATAATCGAAGGGATGGTATAATGGATGAGGAGCCACAGAGGAAGAAGTCACGATTCCAGAATGCTCCTGAGTTTTCAGATAAGGGCAGCGAGAAATTAGAGTTTGCAAGATCTAACCTGGAATATGGTAATGGTGATGGAGGAACAGGAGATGATGATTATGTGGAAGACTTTGTCGATGAGATAATGTCAGGAATTGGACCGAGAATAATTCAAACTGAAGATTCAAGGAAGAATAAAGGGATTTCATTCAAGACTTTTTTTAATCCAATGCGGCAGAGGTTGGAGAAAAACCCCAAATCAGGTAAACTGGGAGGTAGGACCATGACAGGACAGTCTGATGGTATGCAGACCAGAGATGACTCATGGACATATCAGAGAAACCAAACAGATGATTACCGGAAGGAAGAGCGTTTACGGAGGGATGTTGACAGTTTTTCATCACTGGATCACAGGAAGGATAATTTTATTCGGAGACAAAGGCAAGATCCTGAAGTCAGTCGGAAGGATAACTATTCAGGATATGGCACACATGAACTTGGGTACAGACGTGACAATCGACAAAATGACAGATTTGATGACCAAGAATACAGAGGAACTGCTGATGATGAAAGTTTCTCAAGAAGAGATTATCAGTCAAGATTCCGAGTCGAAAATGTCAGGGACACATATGGCTCAGAATACACTACTCAACAAACTGCTGTATCCAGAGACAATGGGAGTGCCATGAAAGAGTCTTGGCCAAGGTCACTGGTTACTGAGAATCCAAAGCCAAATCCTGATTTAGAACTTGGGGTCAAACCACCAAGAGAAGTCCAGTTAGGTAGACCTATGCCAGAATTTATTGAAAAGTTTATGAAAACTGCAGGTAGGTATGTAGTAGGGGTGCAGCGAGTGACTACAACTTACAACTTACCTAGCAACTGTGTGGGTCTGCTGCCACCAAAATTGAATGCAGAAACTTGGGATATCTTGACAAAGAAAGCTCAAAATAAAGATGAGATCTTGCAAGACCTTCAGAGATGGTTTGCTGGAGGAATCATTCCTCTGGTGAAACTTGCTGATCTTTTTGGCAACAACTTGCAGATTGTGGAGGATGTATGTCGTTATGTAAGTGATTCTTTGAATGTGTTCACATATTTATGTTTTCTGCTTTCAATTAAAAGAAGGATCCTGATGAGAAACTCACTTCATAAGAGGTATGGGATCTTGTGCAGAAGACATCAACCCATTTCAGGTTACTTGTTTGGTGACAGGCTTTCAGAAGACCTGGAACATATCAAAGCAGGAACTTTTCACATCCCTAGATCAGAGAAGGATATCAAGGACACAAATAACATTGATCCAGAATGTCCTGATTTTAAACCAGCTTTCTTTGCATCACTTGCTCTCCCTGGGGATGACGTTGACATAAATGTTTCCAATATGATCAACGTGGCATGTTCCAGCGATGGTAACCTTGCAGATTTAAGGGAGAAATACCGAATTCCTTCAAACTGCAGTGTATTAATCCCACCAAAATTAAATCCTGAGATTTGGAATCTTGTCTCCCAATCTGGTTTAGACCTTGACTATAGACTTCAAGATGTGCATATGTCTATTGCAGAGTCAATGGTTCCTCTGCTGATAATGTTGCAGTCAGTCCAGAATACGACGTACGATGAGAGTAATACCCTTACTCTCCTAACACACTCTCTGTCCCTTCTAGGAAATTCCATGTACCAGATCAACAGGATACGAATGGAGGCTGTCAAGAAAAGCTTGCCATCTCAGGTCCACAGTTACTGCAGTTTCCACTGGACTGGTGCTGAGATGGTCATGGTGGATGACAGTTAATGTAGACTGTTCATGTCATCAAACTATTCATTTGCTGTTGCATTTGAAGATCAGTGGATCAGAGTTGTGTCATCATAAGGCACAACATGCAGGTTCTCTTGTCATCTTCTGTGACATGACTGCAAAATACTGCATTTTAGTTGACACTGTCCTTGCAGGACTTTCTGCCTGGTAATAGTCAACATCATTTCAGTTGTTATCCATCAGCAAGGTGATGATCTTGTAGTGCATATGTCTCATCCTGTAGGTCCCAAGAAAGCCTATGCTGTTTGCCTTAGATGCAAATTAGTTGATGAGCTGGTCTTGCTTGGTGTCAGTCACAAGATTGTCCAGACAAGGTGTCAGCAACAGATGGAATATTTGAAGGGGTGGTAAATCAATGCATAAGCAACATCTTTTGTAAATATGTGAAAAATTGGGTGACTTTGTTGTTTACAGATTTGTAACATGATAATATGTGGACATGGTGAAGGGTTATACTCAAAGTTATAAGAACATGTTATATTCTCCTGGTATCTGAAAATGAATGTTTATTATACTTTGAAGAACTGAGCCATGGATTGCCTTAAAATGCTTTTGAAGAAATCACATAGGTCATTAGACAGTATCGTTAAAGGTTTTGTTCTGTGATCATAATTTATGATGCATGGTTGCATGTGAGCTACTAGTCCGATGCCATTGTCAGGTACATCTTGGAAGCCTTGAAATTTGCATTGCTGAGATGTTCCTAGGAACTACAACAAACATGAAATTGCTTAAACAGATGATTCTATGTGCAAAATATCTTACAAATTGTCACTGCCAAACAAAAAGAAAACATGTGGGATAAACTTTGTTTGGTTTTATGATGGTTTTAAGATTTTAATATCTTGTTGATATTATCATTAGTTTCACAAGAGGTGCTTTTTGTCATTAAAGTTGCAGTTTTCTTTAGACCAGATTGTAGATAGCTGCAAGTTATGAAGAGTGTGCATAGTGATCTGATTGCACATGACACCGGAACCAGACGTAATGTCATGTGCCATTGGGCAGACATAGCAGACACATCAAGAGTTTTGCTCTGCTATGGCATGGTGCTTAAATGCCATTCACTTAGCAAGAGGTGCTGTTTCTGAAACGTTTCAAGGATTTCACATCACACACACTCAGTACATGAGAATCAGTGTTTGATGTAATTCCAGGAGCACAGATGCCCACATTTTCAACTTTGTTGCCCATGGTTTTGAATCAGTCTGGGTTAAACCCAGTGCCATGAAAGACATCACCTTGCCATATTTTGGGGAACAGAATTATTCTTCCCCACTGCGCGTCTAGTCAGGTTTGGTGACCTTGATCGTCATCTCATGGGACTTTAGCATTTTACCTTGTCAGCAAGATATCTCAAGAACTGTTCACTGGATTTTCCTCATATTCAACACCAAGCTTTATCTAGGGAATGTGCTGGGCCCAGTTGATTTGGGTGACCTTCAGTTAATTTCCCATTTTAGGAGTTTCATACTCAGGTCACGGTCTAAGAGACTCTTCAAAATATTTTTGTGTTTGAACAAGTGCAGTATCAAGAGAGTTGAAAGTAATGTTTTTGTTGACATTTTACTTCATCTTAAACTACCACCTTCACTTTCATTTCTTTTTAAGTTTGATTTGATATGCGGCAGGGGATTATGTCACCTTAGTAACAGTGCTTGGTTACATTTTTTAACAGATCAGCATGTGATGTGGATGTGCCATCTTGGTTGAGAGTGATGATAAAACAATGTTGCCATAGATATGTTGGATCCCATGGGATAACCCATTATTATTATTAGTGTATTTTATCGATGACTATGGTGGATGTACTTCTTCACTGGTTTGGTAATACGTAGTTTTGTGATTTTTTCACTCATCTGTTTGGAGGTGCTTCACTGTAGACTAACTTGTCATAGAGATTGTCAGTTGTACAGAATATGAGATTTGTTGTTATTGCTTCTCAGGAGGGAACTGAATGCACAAATTTGTCCTGTGAGATGTGTTGATGTGACAACTTTGGCTTTAAATATTTTGACAACTGAGTTATGTTTAATAAAACATTTTCCAGTTGTTAAGAAACAATGTAATAAACATCATCCCTTCAATTCATGTTGTGCTTTTTTATTATGCTGTAGCTTATAATCGAGTCTAAGTTAATACAGAATTTTCACAAGGCAAGTTAAGTATCCCTTTGTTTCATTTCATTATTTGGACAATGTACATGTTTATGAGTCACTTGCAGGATTTGGGAATGTTCAAATACATGTACTATGGAGTCATAGCAGTGACGCTGTACACTATGGGCATTTCCTTTGCTAGTTTGTGTTTTAATGGCACACTCAACAATATCCCAGCTATTTGATGACAGAGTTAGATCCAAACAGACCCGTGAAGGTCCCGGGGTAGAATAGGCCTTCAGCAACCCATGCTTGCCATAAAAGGTGACTATGCTTGTCGTAAGAGGCGACTAATGGGATCGGGTGGTCAGACTAGCTGACTTGGTTGACACATGTCATCGGTTCCCCATTGCGCAGATCGATGCTCATGTTGTTGATCACTGGATTGTCTGGTCCAGACTCGATTATTTACAGACCATCGCCATATAGCTGGAATATTGCTAAGTGCGATGTAAAACTAAACTCACTCACTCACTCACTCACTCACTAGATCCAAACAAGCCAGTGATCAACAGCATGAGCATCAATCTGTGCCATTGGGAGGTGAGGACATGTGCCAACCAAGTTAGCAAGCCTGAGCGCCTGATCCCGTTAGTCACCTTTTACGACAAGCATCAGTTGCAGAGGTTCCATGGTAAAGACACAAACTGACCCACAAAGAAGAAGTTTAAACTGAGTGAGTTTAGTTTTACACCACACTCAGCAATATGGTGGTGGTCTGTAAATAATTGAGTCTGGACCAGACAATCCAGTGATAAACAGCATCAGCATCAATCTACGAAACTGGGATGTGATGACATCTGTTAACCAAGTCAGCGAGTCTGACCACCTGATCCTGTAGGTCACCTTATACAAGCATGGGTTGCTGAAGGCTAATTGTAATGGGGATCGTTACAGTTTAAAAATTTAAAAGTCACACACATATTGTATGGAGTACGAATCTTATTCAAAGCTCATAGAGTACAGAAGTTATCTGCAGTGATGCTGGATGAGTTCAGTGTGGGTCTTCATACAATCTATGCATACCAACCAATCTTGAATCCAGCTGTGCAAAGCTCATATGTGTGAAACTTTACCTACTCTGAGTTCTTACTGTACTAGTTGGTTACAGTGTGGTAGAGTGAACAATATAAGACTTGTACAAGAACACAAAACAGGAAAACTTGATAACAGTGTTTACTGATTTAACAAAAAACAGTTTGAATTTCATTACTGGGAACAGTGATATGTACAACATTGTTGAAAAATACATCTGGGACTGATGATGACAGACCTGGTTCAGTCACTACAGACTTGTCAATACTTGTCCAAAAAATATGTAATAATATGTCAAAATAGCAAAATGTATGTGAATAATTTCTTACATATTTAGATGATATGATAAACACAAACACAAAAAAACAATATTAAAACAATAAATTAATGCATTAATAGTGTGCAGGACTTTCATCAACTGGCCCCAATTGGGTGTGATACCTCATCAGTTAACAGCATGACCTGCTGTGCTAACACTACACACTGCAGCAAACCATGCCTCATCAAACACATGGTTTTCATTGCTGTGGGACCAGAGGGTTTGACAATAGAGGCAGGTGGTGATGAAATGTACAACACATATTCGTTTACAAATGGCTGCTAGCATTAAAATGATACAGCACTATTTTTGTAGTTTTCCTCATGAAACAAACACAAAATCGTTTTACCATGCTTATAATCACATCATAAGTAAAGTCATTGGGGACTAAATTGAACCATATTCAGACTGAAAGGTTTTTATTTGCAGCTGCTCAATTCTTTAAATAATTCTGTATAACAATAATGATATGAATGAAGCTTGTCACAATAAAACAGGTATGTGATATGTAACAGGTGAAAATATACTAGTATGCGAGAGATGTCATAGATATGTACAATCAGGATATGAATGAACAAATCAGCAAAATCGGAAAGCCAATAGTTATGTCTTGACACAGTGTTCACTTGGACTCTCACAGCACATACTGGCTGGTCTCTGCTGAGGTACTCCCCAAGTTTGTTGCCATCGCATTCCCCTTAGCTGTTACCTCTGTGTCCATGTGGGCTGCTACTATGTTGCGGTCCAGGAGCTCCATTCATGAAGCAACCTTCACTAAGGTTAACCTTAACTCCCATTCTTCAACATTGCACTAAGGCTATCTTAATGACTTACGATCACCCTAACGCCTTATGAAAGGAGTATCTTAACTGTTGCAACAGTGACCACTTGTTGACATGGTGATCTTGAATATTTTGACAGACCTCAACTGCCGTAGAGCTCTCAGTGAACCTTGCCTGAAAGCTCACTGTATCAGTTACTAATTCTGTGACTAGACCAAAAAAAATTGCACTGTCCATAAATACAATGATCCAAGGTAACCATCAACCATTCGTTCTGCTGCTTAATCACAAAACAAGGTGGTTTACATCATTGTGTGATTATTAGCATTACACAGCTTTTCGGTCCTGATTTTTGGTAAAAATGTTGACACTGTGTACAGAAGAGTCATTTCCACTCTCACATATCACGAAATGTGGAAATGAAACTGTCAGTGAATAACCGATGACTGAAACTTTATGGGGGTCTGTTCACAAGCATAGGGTTCCATTTTTTAAGTAGCTGTATGAATTAACCAAATGGCACAGAGAAAAGGTAGGTGAGAAATAATAAAAAAAAACCCAAAACAAAAGCAGTGAATATAAAGCAGCCATTGCTATTCTACATATTATGCCACAGATCTGTAAATGCTGAAAAGTCGTAACAAAAGCTGAATAATCAGCTCTCTCACACTTTAACAGGGGAACTTTTGAAATGAACTTGGTATCATAAACTGATACTGAATGGTACCACAATGGTGGAAGTATCGCTGAATCAAACAAACTGAATTTCGTTTACAACAATCTGTGTGATCAAATGGAAGCATCGGAAACGTGAGCTTGGCACACAAAAACGTTATCACATTTGTTGAGAATTCTACTCAGGTCATAGTACTCATACAATGCATTATATTTTGGCAGAACTGTGAGGAAGTTCTGAAACTTTTGTGAAGGATTGTGTTATAACATGGAGACCACAGGACCTGAACCTTGTACAAACCCATTGTTAACGGATGAAAGGGTTGCTGTGAGGTGGAATATGTACAATTTTCTGACTGTGTTGTTGATGGATGAAGGGTTGCCATGAGGTGGAATATGTACAATTTCAGACTGTGTTGTTGATGGATGAAGGGTTGCCATGAGGTGGAATATGTACAATTTTCAGACCGTGTTGTTGATGGTTGAAGGGTTGCCGTAAGCTGGAATATTTACAAATCCTGGACTATTAGTGTTGATGAAAGGTTGCTGTGAGGTGGAACATGTACAATTTCTGGACTTCCTGTCCGTGACCAAGAACATAGACATATCCCAGACTTGTTGATGAAAGTCAGTTACTGTCATGCCACCCTGTTCACATGGTCCTGAATGGCAATCAGCTCCTCCACTGAGTCCTCTGACGTTGAACTTTTACTGATATCTACACCTGCAAGAAAAGCAATAGGTTGCCGACATTATCAACCAAACTCACAAATGTTTCGACTAATTTGATGCTTAATATGTTTCAGGTGTTAAAAAGTCATCATGAGTAGATGTGGACAGATCTCACACCAATGATTTTTAACCACACATAGCCTTTCACATTCATAAGTGCATTATGTATGCATGATTACTTTGGCCCTTCAGACACAACATATATTTCGATGAATATACTCAGAACAGAAGGCTGGTCTTCATGGTGCAACAAGCGTCCTGGGTGCTGTTGTACAAAACACCCTAAGCACCATGGCAGCTGTTAGTCTGTGTTATGATCACCTTAGCAATAAGAACATTTCATACAATGGTATGCAGATCGCAATCCCACACAGGATGTTTGGAACACTCTTGGTCTCCAAATATGCCAGAGAGATCCTCTAGTACAAAACCTTGGTGTATTGGAACAAATCCGTCAAAAAGAAGGGAACAATCCTGCAATGTCAAATTCAACATCACATACAGTCAATGAGGAGGAGCTTACACCAGATGTTGACACAGCACTACATTGCGTGAATCTTGAAATGGACAACGATTGTTACTATCGTGTGACTATTGATATCAATACTACTGAATTCATCCATTCTTGACTGTGTCTGCTTCTTTTTAACACTAATTTTTCATTCTTGTTGCGTTTTGATATTCCACATATGATGCCTCATATTCATTTCATGAAAGTTGATTCATCCAGGTTGTAGGTTAAATTGAGGTTTCGGTATGTTACCTATATGTTTAATGCCAACATACTGATAACCCAGACACTTACGGATTTAAGCTTTGTTATTTAAACATAAAGAAGCTTAACTCCATGAAATATCTGGGTCATCTAAACAACTACATGCCATTTAAAGATAAAACATACTGATACTTTGAAAAATATGAGGAGTTGTAATATGTTTTGTTTATGTGTATATATATTTAAGACAACTAAGCAATATAACAAATAATACACTCCTGAACTTTCAATTTGGATAGGAAGTGTAAACGTTAACAAACGTTTTAAAGACAGACATCACCACCATTTCCCTCTATTACCACCCCTAAACATAATGCATGATACGCACATGCACAACACAGTTGCACCATACACATGCTGGGGGTCCCATTCTTCATTTTGACGTTTTTTCAAGGTCAAGAAATCACTTAGAACATTAATTTTGACTCTCGTCTTGCATCACACATTTGTCAGTGTTTGTTTCTAGTCATTTGCTTTAAAACATGATATTACATGCCATACACCAATCATTTTTCAAAAGCGAATACATTCCAAATAACTATGGTTGTAAGGAAGTGCAAATGGTGATGCACTCTCAAAACATTCAATAACATCATATGAACACTGATTGACTCCGATAAATCTTAAATATTTTCAGTCGTAAATAACAAAATGAAGATCCCCTACTTTTTTTCAAGAGTATATTTAAGACAACTAAGCAATATAACAAATATCCATTTCTACTGAATCCATAAATGGAATTCAAAAGGGGTAAGGAATTCAACATAACCACGTTCACCACAAGCTTCAACAGGGTGACCATTGCTGGTTCCTTACCTTTCCGTCTTCCCTGAGGCAGGAAGAAGATGACACATGTGAAGAGACAGATGTGCCAGGTGCTGTGAACATAGCGGTAGTTCTCCACCGTCTCCGCAAAGGAGAACACTGCTGCCCCTGACCCGGCAATGACAACCCCTGGTAGCAGGAAGAACACATACCTCTTCCATGTAGGGTAGCACCTGCCACGTGACCTGCACTTTAAGCTCTGAAACAGGAAGAATACTACTGAAACGTCAGAGGGACGTCAGCCCTCAGAGGAATCATGTTTCATTTCTGTCATTTCATTGAAGCAGAAACTCTGAGAGGGTTTTGAAAAAATACTGTTTCATATCATTGTTTGTGATATTCCATTGATCAGCAGAAAAGAGTTTTTGAAAGTGAACCCATTTTTCAGCATGACAGAAGCATGATGATAGTTCAAAATAACAGCTCTTTGGACAGTACAGTCTTTATACAACTTTTACCACTGCAGCGCACACTGGACATGAGTTCAAACACTGTAACCATCTGAGGGACAGAACCCTAGCTTCAGAGTTTTGAGTAATTACTTTGACCAAAACTCCAACTGCACCCTGTTGCATTTTTAAGATCATATAAATGAATACTACAGTAAAACTGGTACAAAAATGGCATGTTTCACCACTTACCCATGACACGGCAAGAAGAACAACTCCACACAACAAAGGCACAACAATCAACCACAGACTTGTATGATCCTTCAGAACTCCTATTGGCAGAACCAGCAGAGCAGCCACTTGGAGGATGACTGTGATTGGTGCCTGCACCCTTGCCATGGCAACAATGGTAAACCACAGGGAGCAGACGGAAGACAGGAAGTCACAGAAGCTGAGGATGTTGTAGTCCATCATACAGTACTTGTACCTTGCAATACGGTCTCCATCACACGCATGGTACATCTGACAGAAGGAAGACAAGGTGAAATCAGTTTGAACTTGGACAGGCAAACCTAAAGCAGGACCATAGAAAGTTTTCGTTGTTGACATCCCACATGTTCTGCATGCACTACATTCATTACCCTTGAATACACTGTTTTGAGGTGTAGTTGTGATGTTTATGTGTCATAATGTTAACTACAAGTGTTCTTAATTCATGAAGGTCTAGTTGGGCCTATTCTGTACTTACTGGGAAGAAAAAACAAGCTACAAATGCATCAGTGGTTACCATGGTGTTCTGACTGTGGAGAAGAGAAACTGTTGTTTGTGTAGCAATGGTTACCATGGTTACCATGTTAAGACTGCTGAGAAGAAAATGCTGTTTGTGAAACCATGGTTACCTAGAAGAAAAAGCTGTTTATGTATCAATGGTTACCATGGCCACCATAGTCTTCTGGCTGTAGAGAAAAACATCTGTTTGTGTAGCCATGGTTACCATGGTGTTCTGACTGTGGAGAAGAAAATGCTGTTTGTGTAACCATGGTTGCCATGGTGTTATGACTTTGGAGAAGAACTGTCATGATTATGTGTAGCCATGGTTACCACTGGACTGTAGAAACAAAATACTTTGCAAGCTTCAATTGTCTGCCAGGTGAATAAATTCGGGATTGATATTTCCTTATGGTCAACAACCACTTACTTTTAGGTCCTGTGGCCACTGATTTCAGCAAACCTTTCAAAAGTGCAGTCAGAAAACCATTTTAGAACAGTGCTAATTTGTACACAGAGTGGCACCTCTGTCAAACGTATTAGGGCCTGTGTGTACTCACTGTGGAAAAGAACATGTTATATGTAAAGACCAAGGCTTCTGTGAAGAATCTGCGGTACAGTGCCAGTGCTATGGCAGGAAGAAAGAACAAGTTGCTGAGGGTGAGCAGGAGGATGTCTTCCAGCTGGGATGCCACTGTGAATGCCTCCGACCCATCACTGCAAGCATACCCTCGCCAACCTGAAGACAGTCAATATATAGACATGCTGTTGACTTGTCAGTCTACCAAATATCACTGGTTTTTGCTGTAACTGAAAATTCTGCTATAAATGACATCAACCATATTTAGGAACCACTACCGACTGACAGAAAGACCACTACCAGTCTGACAGACTAGTACCAGTCTGACAGACCACTACCAGGCTGACAGAAGGACCATTACCGGACTGACAGAAGGATCACCATAAGCCTGACAGAACAACCACTTCTGGCCTGACAGAGGGACCACTACCAGACTCACAGACAGACCACTACCAGGCTGACAGACAGACCACTCTCAGTCTGACACATGGACCACTACCAGTCTGACAGAAGGATCACCATAAGTATGACATGACAACCACTTCTGGCTTGACAAAAGGACCACTACCAGTCTGACAGACAGACCACTACCAAGCTGACACACAGACCATTACCGGACTGACACAAAGATCACCATAAGCATGACAGAACAACCACTTCTGGCCTGACAGAAGGACCACTACCAGCCTGACAGAAAGACCAGTGCTGGCCTGACAGCCAGACCCGTACCAGACTGACAGACAGACCACTACTGGCATGAAAGAATGACCACTACTTGCATGAAAGAATGACCACTACCTGAAAGAATGATCACTACTGGCATGAATGAATGACCACTACTGTCAGGAAAGAATGACCACTACTGGCATGAAAGAATGACCACTACCTGAAAGAATGACCACCACTGGCATGAATGAATGACCACTACTGGCATGAAAGAATGACCACTACCTGAAAGAATGACCACTACTGGCATGAATGAATGACCACCACTGGCATGAATGAATGACCACTACTGGCATGAAAGAATGACCACTACCTGAAAGAATGATCACTACTGGCATGAATGAATGACCCCTACTGGCATGAAAGAATGACCACTACTGGCATGAAAGAATGACCACTACTTGCCAGAAAAAATTACCACTACAGGCCTTAAAAACTACCTACCTGAAAGAATGACCACTATCAACTTGAAGAGAATGACCACTACCTGAAAGAATGACCACAACTGGCATGAAAGAATTATAACTACCGGCCTGTAAGAATGACCACTACCACTCTGAAGAATGACCACTACCGGCCTTAAAGAATGACTACTACAGACCTGAAAGAATGACCACTACTTATCTGAAAGAATGACCACTACCAGCCAGAAAGAATGACCACTACCAGCCTGAAAGATAGCATTAGGGGCCTGACCATCATAAGTCTGACCAACTACTACCAGCTTGACAGAGGGACCACCACAAGCCTGACAGAACTACCACTACCGGACTGGCAGAATGATCAGTACCAGATTGATGAAATGACCAGTACCGGCCTGACAGTATGACCACTACTGACCTGACAAAATAACAACTACCAGCTAGACAGACGAACACTGACCACTACCAGCTTGACTGAGGGAGTATTTACCTGCCTGACAGTTGCATGTAGAATAGATGATGAGGGACGGACCAACAATGTACTCTTTGCAGTTGCCATGCCCACTGCAGGTGTTGCCCACACAGCGGTCAGTTGACAGTTTCATCTTGATGTTGTAGCTGCTGTTGGAGCAGGGAGTCCAGGTGATGCTGATGGACAAAAGATGGATACAGTATCTGATATCAGGGATCATCAACTATGGAATATCATACATCCTTAACCAGTACTTGGCAACTGATGGCAGAAAAATAGGACACTTGATAAACTTATGCTAAGCGAATGATGACAGATTGAACAGCACAACTTATGTTTGAAGCCTATACAAAGACATCCAGTATCATAATGATGGAAGGAAATGGTCTGGTCTCAACCAGTCAACCATGTGACTTAAAGAATGAATAAGGAATCCGGTACATCATGGTAGCAAGCATGACAAGCATGAGTGTCCAGGGACCTTTACTGACCTGACTGAGCTGATTACGGCAGAAGTGTAGTATTGACAAGTCTGGCGTAAGCACAAGCATTCCTATACTGACAAGGATAAGTAGGACAATGTTTGAACTGATCTCAAGACAAACATCCTGGCACAGCTACGGCATACAATGCTGCAGATGGAACATGTCACCTTCAGCACTAACTGTACAGTGTCACCTTGTGGCCCACCTGTGACGCACCAACTGTGACAGACCTGCTGTGATACAGTTAGTGTCTCACAACCATCCTGCTTGGACAACATCATGCTATTCACTCTGTGCCACCGAGTTCATGACTCACACACCTGCTGGGACACCCTCACTGTCACACACTGACCTGCTGTTGTCGTCTGTGTAGCATTTCAATGAGAGAGTGACGAACCACAACCCAGGCTCAGGGTATGGTACAAACACTTGTCCCTTCTGTCCAGGAGTGCTGCTGTTCACCTGAAGCTCGTTACTGGACAGGAAGGAGATATTACACAGGTTCTCAGAAGGAAGAGCTGGAAGCTTGTCTCGCAGAATCTGCCCACAAACTTGGACATGATCCATATCTGAGTCCTGTGGAGAACATGAATCAAGTAACGTCAATATACAGTTCTAGAGTTGTCCTGCCTCATAGGGCTGGAGAATAAATTTAAAAAATTCCCATCAGTACCTCACATCTAAAAAAAGGACACAGAGTTATGCACTGAGTAATGTTACAGCTAAATGTCAGTCTGTAAAAAATCAAGTCTGAACAATCCATGAGCAAACGTCTAAGCAACTAGAATACAAGGACATACCGTCACCCAAATCTTCAAACCGAGCCACACAATTCTGGTCGGCACCTGTTACAATAAGCATGGGTTGCTGAAGATCCTTGTGAATCGGACCTTCACAAGTCTGAGGATACAGTAACTTTGTAACTACATGGTAGAATATGGCTCACCTCATCACCATCTTCCATGGCAACAGTCCACACAAGTGTGCCACCAACATCCAGGATGTCCTTCAACTCAAACGGAATGACCATTGCCCTGTCTTCTGTCAGGGTCAGCGATATGTCAGGAGGCTTACTGTCGTTGACAAGATACACATAGTCCACTCGGAAGTCTCGATCCGAGTACTGGAAACGGTCCAGTTTGGGGTACAAGCTACACAATGAGTCTAATGGTGGGTCAGTTGTGTTGCTATTCATGACATCCTCCTCCAGATCACAATCTGTCAAAACATCAACAATGAGTCATATCATGGTTGGTTGGTTGGTTGGTTGGTTGGTTGGTTGGTTGGTTGGTTGGTTGGTTTGGTTTGTTGGTTATCACCGCACTCAGCAATATTCCAGCTATATTGCAGTGGTCTGTAAACAAGTGAGTCTGGATCTACAACTCAGTGATCAACAACTTGGGCATCGATCTGCGCAACTGGGATGTGTTGACACACATCATCCAAGTCAACAAGCCCTCCTGATTCCCTTGGTCGCCTCTTACGACAAACAATCGTTACTGAAGGCCATTTCTATCCTTGATCTTCATCAGTCTGACTAACAGGGCACAGAACATTCTCCAGGATAACGACAGAAACTATCAACTGATAATTATATAAACCATGACAACACAGAGTAGGTGAGTCCATTTTGTCGTATGTTTAATTCACCAATATTCTGCTTTATATCACAGAGACCTGGGAATTATCACTTTTGAATCAGCGCTTGATAGTATGAGCTCTATTGAGTACTTTAAGACTCTTATCATCACCAATCCTCATTTCATAACGCTTATCTAATTGACATAATAATGATATATCTGATATGCCAAACTGTGCACATCGTAGCCCTTACGATCTTTCGACTGTCAATGGAAAAAGGTGAAATGAAACTCACCTACGCTAGAGATATTGAAAGTCACCTCCACAGTCTTGGCAGATGTTACTAGCTGCACATGATGCCACGCCCCTAGCCAGGGGGAGACAACTGTGTACATGCATGGAGGGATAGTACAGACTGAGGTGTTGGCAGTGATGTTGTTAGCTTCATAGATGTTGACATGGAGGCTGCAGTTTGTATGGTTACACAAGGAGACTCCAAGCGTGTACTGCAACACAGTCTCCCCGACGTAAAACCTGTAACATACAAGACACAAATGTGTAGCATTTCACCAACAGCCCTTGTAGTTAAACAAGAAGACTGTACTTTCTTAAAGTGAAATTGTTTATAACATATTTTCACTGTACATTATGACAAATTTTAGCTATAAATGTTTTCTGCAATGCCTTGCTGTTTATTATTTCGTATTTGCTAAATAACCATGTAAACATACGACAGTAACACAGGGGTGCAATACGTATAACGTGGTCAAAATCCACACTGAACCCCTGCCAGTTCTACCTTCTCCAAAGCTCATTAAAACAGATTAATGCAAGATAGGTGAGTATATAATAAACATTGAACTTGTTTCTCTGCTCTATTGACATTTCAATCAATACAAGCATCCAAATGCACCAGCATGACATTCTATATATGTACTGTCATAAAACCTCTTAAACTGGATTTGCAATAAAAACCCTCTAGTTGTATTGTCACAACACCTCTCAATATGTACTGACCACGCATTATCGTAAAACCGCACTGCAGTTAATAGTTTAGTCTGTCGTACAGAGCCTGTAGCAAACATATCCAAGAAGCCCATGCAAGTCTAGAAAATGTTGCAAGTCTACTGAGTCTCAGGGCTCCATTTCATATTATTGTTTTTACTATGAACTTTTTTCAATGAAACATGTTCATTTCAGAGACTAGTTGTTAGTCTAAATCACATTACAGTGACATTCTGATACAGACAGTAAATGTTACCTGAAAGTACAGCCAGTGTCTGAAACAATCAGGGTGGTGTCTGTTCCCATGGCAACAGTGTCTATGTCGGGATGAATGTTGTGTGACAAGGAGGAAGAGATTTTGTAGTCACAGCTTCTGGTGAGACCCTGATGTCACACAGATCATCATCATCATCATCATCATCATCATCATCATCATCATCATCACTATTCTAACATCTATACATCCCTACAAATTGACTTTTTCTTGGTATGTTTTCATTTTAATTTCAAACATTTCATCATATCCTTTGTAAATTTGAAGCGGCAAGCAGGATATTAAAAACATATTTGTGGATATTAATTCACTATTGTAGTAAAGATTACTCCACATAAAGGGAAATCAGAGCCCCTCGAAACTGTAAAGTCAAACCTTTTGCTGTATGCGCGTATCTTGCCATGGTCTGAAGGCGACTGCATACCAGTACCCCGGTGTGGGCCATGACACGGACAGGGGTATGCTGATGTTGTTTGGCATCAGCTGCAGATGATGTTGATGAGAACGTTGGAGGTAGAAGTCCTCAGGGAACGTCTCGTTCTTAGGGTTGATGACTGGCAGACTGCCATATTGAAGGTACCTGATGGATGATGTATAGCAGGTAAACAGAAGTATACCATGAAAATTTCCATCTTGAGATGTCAACACTGATTTTTAAGCATTTTTCGCATCGATAAGTCGTCATAACCAATGCAGTCTAAAATCATAGCATACAAATACACAACCATGCCTCAAAAGACATTTTCTATTTTTAAATAATAAGCTAATGAAACCATAGGTTTTTAAAGCAAAAGTCTTTTGGACCTTGACTTAAAATGGTAATGAATGAAAACCTCATTCCATAAAGGTCAGGCAAAGCCTTTGTTATCAGTCAAGTTAGACAAACTTTCTACACATGCATTCAGTCTGGGATGGGTTTAACTCAGAATATCTAAATACTGTAGAGCAAAAGAAAACCCACTAAACTGTGTCAGTTTGTCAATCATTTGATAATTTCTGCTCTATTTCATGTTATCTTTTACTGTCCTCTCAATTCTATCATCAAATCCAACAAAATTCCCTCTTTTCCATTACTCCATTACAAGATACTGGTATTAGTAAAGCTGTTGCCAACGGACAGTGTAAATAGTCAATACTGATGAATCATTTCTTTTTCTCTACTAATAATTCACAGCCTCCTTTTTATTATCGTTCTCACATATTTCCAGTTTAGCTTCCTGGGTTGGAATTAGAGGTGTTCCGAATAATTGAAATAATAAGATTAGTCACAATGGCCAAACGACCAAGAAATCGATCACAGTTTTGCTTAAATGAACACAAACGATTTTTTAGCCATTGTTTCAGTTTATGAAACACTCGATGATAGAATATATCTTAGAAGTTGTCAGGGCCTGAAAACCTGCTTAATTGTTTAAGTCACTTCGCTTACTGAAAAGTCATGACTGAAAATTTCTTGAAAACTCCAGAAAGTTATTATTTATGATATATCAGTCATCACTTTAAATGTCCAAGTTGTATCATTTTATACCGCAATAACAACCTGAACTGGAAAATCAGAAAAATGATGCTAACCAAGTTTATTCAATGATTGCTCACTGGTAATGAATGAATTATCAACTGTCAGATTTGAACAAATTCCCCACAATAACTGGAATTGTCAGATATTGACAGACACTGGTACTGAAGTTTATCAATTGATTCAGCTATAACAAAATTTAGAACTATTGTTACTCACACATCAACTTGGTCATCGTCACAGTCTTCTGGTTCTTTACTGGCTCTAAACTTCCATGAGACCAGACTGGTTCCTTCTGGGACATTGTACTTGATGGGAGTCACCGAGTGGAAGGAGGCATAGCTATAGACATGGAGGGCCTGTTGCCACTCTACACCATACACACAACCTGAAACACACATATATAGACATGGAGGGCCTGTTGTCACTCTACACCATACACACAACCTGAAACACACATATATAGACATGGAGGGCCTGTTGCCACTCTACACCATACACACAACCTGAAACACACATATATAGACATGGAGGGCCTGTTGCCACTCTACACCATACACACAACCAGAAACACACATATATAGACATGGAGGGCCTGTTGCCACTCTACATCCCCTGAAACACACATGTAGACATGGAGGGTCTGTTGCCTCTCTACACCATACTCACAACCTGAAACACACATATATAGACATGGAGAGTCTGTTAGCACTCCACACCCCCTGAAACACACATGTAGACATGGATGGCCTGTTGCCACTCTACACTATACACACAACCTGAAACGCACATATATAGACATGGAGGGCCTGTTGCCGCTCTACACCATACACACAACCTGAAACACACATATATAGACATGGAGCGTCTGTTGGCACTCTACACCCCCTGAAACACACATGTAGACATGGAGGGTCTGTTGGCTCTCTACACCATACCCACAACCTGAAACGCACATATATAGACATGGAGAGTCTGTTAGCACTCTACACCCCCTGAAACACACATGTAGACATGGATGGCCTGTTGCCACTGTACACTATACACACAACCTGAAATGCACATATATAGACATGGAGCGTCTGTTGCCACTCTACACCATACACACAACCTGAAACACACATGTAGACATGGATGGCCTGTTGCCTCTCTACACTATATTCACAACCTGAAACACACATGTAGACATGGATGGCCTGTTGCCACTCTACACCATACACACAACCTGAAACACACATATATAGACATGGAGGGCCTATTGCCGCTCTACACCCCCAGAAACACACAGGTAGGCATAGAGGGCCAGCTGCCTCTTTACACCATACAAACACCCTGAAACACACATGCTACATTTTAAGTGCCAAGAAAAAGGCTTTGAATATGAATCTTCCTTCAACTTGAAATCATTAAAGTCATATCTCTGGAAATTTTACACAACTTGGAGAAAGGACTGGAGGTAATATAAATGTCTTTCAGCAAAAAACCCCCAAAAATACCATTATTTGCCATAAATAACAAATTGTGAAATCCATGTTCTAACATGTCGACAGAAACGTATTTGAGACAATCCTTCCTGGCTGCGCAAGGCAGTAAGTGTCAGGAGGCAATAAATAACACTGGGTGTCTACTTGATCACTAGCAATAAACTAAACAGGCTATGTTAGCAACATGCTCCTTATTAAAGGTGTAAGATCAGGGTGTAAAGAATGTGTCTGTTTTCTGTCTCAGTTTTGGGTGGTGGGGTAGCCTAGTGTCATGCAACAATGTTGGGGCTGATTACCTCACTTGTGGCTAAAACCTACTACCAAATGAGTGAGTGAGTGAGTTTAGTTTTATGTCACTTTAGCAATATTAGCATTATCACAATGGAGAGACCAGAAATGGGCTTTACACATTGAGCCCAAATGGGGAATTGAGCCCATATGGGGAACTGAACCGAGGTCTTTGATGTGATGAGTGAACACCTGAACCACTAAGCTACACCTCCTCCCCTCTCAAATAAATAGAGGGTACCAATCTGAAACACACCACACTAATTCTGATGGGATCGGCCTGCTTTCAGACATTCTGACAATATATGATGGGGTCTAATAATTCATGTGTCCACTGCAGCAGTTACTCGTATACCCATTGTGTTGAATAGTTTGATTGTAAATATTTCACTGTGTGTCTGAATATCGCTTACTGCCATGATCCACGTTACCGGTCTTACAATTCAGCTTGGTAAAAATCATTTCATTTAAACCTAACTTTGACTTTGGAAATCACTTTATAACAGTTGCCAGATAATGCAAAGTTGACCCAGCTCAGAAAAACACATGGAACCAGTCTATATCAATTCATAAATATCAGTTCTATATAACAATGTGAGCATTCTGGATCATGTTTACAAATTACGCTGTTCACACAGGGATTGATTTTCAGACAAACGTGAACACACAAACTTGTGACTGACATCAAGAGCATATGTTGATCAACATAAATGGGATCTGATGACATTCATGAACCATGTCAGTCTGACACGTAATCTCATTATGTGCCTCTAGAAATGTATTGTCTGCCAAAGACCAGTTCCAACCGGCATCTTCATGTGGCTTTTAAAAGTTTTTTACATGCACTTGGAGAAAAAACATTCAGTTGTGCACTAATATTATATTAAGTAATATGCTGGTGCATGTTTTATATACCCAAACTGAGTAAAAAAAACTCACAATGATTCCTAACGCTGCTCCTTCGTAGTCCATCCATTTAGATTTGGGTTAGAATTGGTCTTCAAGAACCCATGCTTGTCGTAAGAGGCAACTAACAGGATCTGGTGATTTGGATGACACATGACATCATATTTCCATTGCGTAGATCGATGCTTATACTGTTGATCACTTGATTGTCTGGTTCAGACTTATTTATTTACCATATAGCTGGAATATTGCTGGGTGCAGTGTTCAAGAACAAACAAAACAACCTTAGTAGTTCCCTTAACATGTCTAACATGATGATAAAGTTACCTTTGTTTACACCAGTAGCCATCATGGTAGTTAGACTACAATAATTTTGAACAACAAAAAAATAGTAAATGTCAAATTAGTGTTAGGTCTCCAATAATTCAGAGTAAGTAAACTTAGCCTCAGTACTTTTCGTTACATTCCACTACTGAGTCTAACAAAACCTTATGGGAGGTCGCATCAGGTAACCTTTGAGATTGACCAAACAAAACACAGCTTAGCAAATCGCGAAAGTAGACATTTGCACATACCCTTTGAACTTTTTACCTCGAAAAGGTTCGTACCCAAACGATTCCGAATGCTATTTAGCGCACGCTCGCTTCCGGGTGATGCACACGGCGCACGTTACAACCATGACAACGGTGAGTAAACATTCACTGAAAATAGTGTCTAGGGCAATAGTAAAGGATGCCATCTTGAGGAAATATTAGCTAATGGTAACCATGTCAACAGAAATCCAAATGCGTATATACTGCAGGTCAAATAACTGTGTTATATTTTTGTTTGTGGAGAGATCTGTGTCAGTGACCTGAATATTTTGTAAGTCCCGCCGATCCCTATTTAACCCTCTTGCGTTTGATTGGACGGTCATAGGTAGCTCAAAGGTTACCTGACCTTCTACTAGGGTTTGTTTGACTCACTGGTGGGGTACAACAAATAACACTTAGACTAAGTTTACTTAGACTGCCTGTAATTAGATGGGTTTAATTTGGCTCATGAGCTTACAAGAAAAATAGATTTGTATACATTTTGAAAATAGATTTGTATACATTTTGCATACATTATATATGTTATACATTATATATGTTTAATTACTTGAAATAATTCAGATTAGTCCCCATCACCTCTTTTCATCTCTTTCCTCAAAACATTAATTTATTTCGCTCTCCATTATTTCGACGCACAGGTTCAGAACCTCATCGAAATGAGATGCTCCCAATGAATGCAACAGAAGGTCGTGTACATAACACTCTTATCTATGGACATTAAAAACACAAGGACAATAACTCGGGTAAACAGGTGATCTACGCATCTTTTCACGCGTATAATTTACCGTTGGTCCCTTACTTATTAGCCATCGATCTTCAATGAACACAACTTCACTGGCGAACATCATAATTTTTCTCCATTTTGGTACAAAATTGTGAATTTGTGTCAGTTGATATTAAGTTCATTTGCACGGTCCAGCCTACCTGAAAATATGAAGATACATATGACGTATCTTTCCATGTGTGTCTCCTCAACTTTTGTGTCGCTTCCCTTCTTTCTCCGCCCCAGATTTGCCCCTCATATTTCCGTCCGTGTTTGCCGAAAGCAGCGCCGTTTGTCAGAGTGAGGCTCTAAGCACAGGGTCATATTAGCCGGTTGTACACATTTAAAGCGAACCGCTTGATAAAAAGATCGATTTACACAATGTTCAAGATATGTGAAGGTATAAACATTTTTTTCTGACTGAACACATTTGGTAAAAGCGACTAGATCGGATGAGACTTGGAGATTTATGCGACTGAGGTTATGATGAAATGCACATTTGCTTAGTCTGGGAGAATAGAAGCTAGATGTTGTAGATTAGCCAAGGTCAAGTGAGTGAGTGAGTACGGTTTTACTCCTCTTTTAGCTATATTCCAGCAATATCACTGGAGAAGGAGGGTAGACGTTGCGGATTAGCCCAGACAAGCGGCAATTTTACTGTTACTAAATTATACACAGCAATCATTACAAAAAATCAAACTACCCACGAAAAACCAAAGAAAAAATATGGTTTCTGGCAAAACAACTGAAATTCAGCCCTTCCTTCTCCCCTGTACTCTCCCCATCACTCTTACCAGTCTCCAAATCTTGTTAGCCAGATGAGCTACCTAGGCCTGCGAGTTGCTAGACCACAAAATATTTCAACAATCCGAAATTTGAAAGAAGGCACGTGTTTCATCATTAAGCTGCTAATAGTGATGAACAATTATTAGGCCATAATCTTGCATTATTTAAAAGTGTATTGATTTAAAAAGTCGGTGAGTGTGATATATGTTTACAGAATGATCCCATGCAAATTCACTAGCCAATGGGGCTAGTTACTGTGATTTACTGGCCCGACTGGATTTTTACAAGCCGCGGGCTAGCGCTCCCGTGATTGTTTGCACACTGGAAACTTCATGACACGCTGAAGTGATCTGGTAGGTGTCTGTATAGAAACAGCCTGAACACGCTTATGTGGGACATATGGCTATCCAATAAAGTCACCAAAGGATCATGCATGGTACCGTACATGATAGCTAGGTTGGGGGGTTTTTTTTATCCAAGGCGTCACTATAGATAGAGAAACCATTTGCATGGGAGCCGGTGTTTTCCGCATCAAAATACTTTCAAATACGGATGGGGAAGTAGTATTCAGATCTACTCTTTTCAGATCTGTGTGTCTATATTTACATTGTCGGGGATTGTTTCACTGGGATGCCGAGAACTATTTGTCATGGTGCCAGTGTGTGTGATGTGGAAACCAAGAAACAATCGCAAAGTTTTCCTTATTTTCACAGACTGCCTGGCTGCAGGCTAGCTGCATGTAATCTAGGGTAAAGTTGTATTCATCAAGCTGAACCACATTGAAAAGGATCGCCACAATAGTCTCAGTTAGAGTGAGTGAGTGAGTTGACTTTTACGCCACACTCACCAATATTCAAGCTATATCGCGGCGGTCTCTAAATAATCGAGTCTGGACCAGACAACCCAGTGATCAACAACATGAGCATCGATCTGCATAATTGGGAACCGATGACATGTGTCAAGCAAGTCAGCCACCCGATCCCGTTAGTCGCCTCTTACGACAAGCATAGTCGCCTTTTATGGCAAGCATGGGTTCTGAAGGCCTATTCTACCCCGGGACCTACACGCGTAGTCTCAGTTGTAAGTGTAATCGCACTTTCCAAAAGCATCATTAGCTCTCTAGCGTATGCCTCTACCGCATCTCTCATCAGGTGAGTGAGTAAAAAGGTTTTTGTACCACATAGGGTGCACACCTCAAACTGATCATTGTTTGTGCTAGATGAGAGACCACATGATTCATGGTCTCTGGCTACATTGATAGTAGGACAAGGCCGCACACACGTTTACACAATGATAATGCAATGTAAACCTCACATGAATTAGATGTCACATGACAATATAATTATAATGGCAATATGTCAAGTGATGTCCTTTACGGAATTTAGAAGTTGTTATGAATGACCAAGATGTTTTATGGGTAAATCTTCTTTTAATTCTTTGACACACAAATTTCAGACCCCTTAAATAGGTGAGCTGGCAGTTGATGCTATAAAGAAACGTTGTGTGTCAAAGAATTAAAAGAAGATTTATCCAAATAAGATCTTGGTAATATCTTCAATGTTCAGCAGTTAACAAAAGTGACAAAATCGTTTCCATAATCATGATAGATATCTGACATACATGGCTAACAACTTCTCTATTTCGTGAGTGCGAGGTTTCGATAGAGATCCTTGTATCGCTGTCAACCGAGATAAAGGATACTTCATTACTTCTCCACCAAGCTATTGTCTACACTACCCCTTTTGATTTGTACACGTTTAGCTTCCACGAGATAGATATTCTGAGGCAACCTAACCCTGCAGTTTCTGCAGACCATCCCTCTTTAAAACATATCTTTTATGTGATGGGCCCAGTATTTGCAATACTTAATTCAATTCGTGAGTTAGGCATCAGGACCTGATGTCGTCTACAGGCTTTTAAGTCTACAGGTCCTGCATGAAATCTGCTTAAAATGAGGCACGATACAATAACAATTCTCTTTGGAAACGCCATTGCCTTGGTCAGGAGTAAATACACTTCAGTCAGCTATTGTTTAAAATGACCGTTGGGCTTTAACAACGTTTCCTTATATGGTCTTTGAAAATTTGCAGCTTCATGTGCATTGTTGTCCTTGGGATGGTCTACCTCCAACATAATAAAGAATAATTGTCTAGATTGTCTCAGTTCTGTATGCCTGACATTCTGGTTCCCATATGGTTTCGCTTTGTGTTTTGTACATATGTCTTTCAGTAAAATGTCTATTTTTAGAACTGAGTGTGTCTTATTTCAGAGATATCCAGCGTGTCAAAGTTGACTGCGGACAACGCAAAGCGCCATCAATCCACGCGACAGAAAACACGTCAAGTAAACGTACCATTTCCCTGTACTGGTAATAAACAGTATGTGTTCCCTATAGCAACGTCTGCTTCATGCTCTGGAATGGTGACATAACTGTATTACTTGCTGAAAAAACAACAACCCAGTTTCCTGGCGTTTGATAGCTTTTAAACAATTCATTGATAAGAACGATTTTAACGCTTTTGAATCTCCGAGCTCCACATGCACAGCACTGCATCTTGTAAGACTGCATGTATCTGCAAAATCAATACTCCATACTCAGTGCAGAGAGACAGCAGCGTGCTTGAAATTATATTAAGTTAGCCAGAAGTTAGTTAAGTTAGCCAACCAATGCGAGTTCCCAAGGTAAAACATAATAACTGGGAATATCATCCGTTAAGAACACTGTTGAAATATCAAAGGAATTTCTCTGAAGTATTTTTTTTGCCATGACTGGCATTATCATCTTAATGATAAGATTAATGCGCGCATACAGCAAGGTGTGTGTACACACGCACCCAATTACAAAGGGTGGTTTTATATAGCTGGCCAAATGAAGTACCAAATCAACGTTTCAAGCGAACACGCTTATAGTCATGGATGTAACGAACTGTGTGTTTGTCTCGACCAGTAGCTATACATTTTAGTAGAAATGCCAATAATAATCTACGGTTATTAAAAAAAATCTTTTTGAGTCCCCAATGGGTAGATGGATGCTCTTGTTGTTGATCACTGGATTGTCTCGTTCAGACGCGATCATTTACAGACCACCCCCAAAAAGCTGGACTACTGCTGAGTGTAGGGTGAAACTAGACTCATTCATTCCTCTGTAACATTGCACTAAGGTGACCTTACTGACTTACGATCGCCTTACAGTTTTATGAAAGGAACCCCTGACACTTAAAGTCCCATATAGTTTCTTGTATACTGACTTGGAAACAACCAGGCCCTGCGAGTCCCTTACGGTTTCTTGCATATTGGCTTGGAAACAACCAGGCCTCTAGAGTCCAGTTTAGGTTCTTGTTGCCTAGGAACCGATCAGTTCCTTCAAGGCCCTTATAGTTTCTTGTACATTGGCTTGGAAACAACCAGGCTCTTAGAGTCTCTTATAGTTTCTTGTTGGCTTGGAACCGATCAGGCCCTTAGAGTCTCTTATAGTTTCTTGTATTTTGGCTTTGAACACTGCCAACCAACCAGGCACTAAGCATCTCTTAAAGTTTCTTGTATATTCATCTGGAACCAACCAGGCCCATCAAGTGCCTTATAGTTTCTTACATATTGGCTTGAACCAACCTGGCAACAGAAGTAATATGACGAAGTCAGGGAGAAATGCCCTGACCACTCCAGACATGCCCACTGTCCACTGCTCCACTGCTGTCCTCTCACATTACAGCAGTTGAACCTCTTAACTCTAAATTAACACATTAAAAACAAAAACAAGTGGTCACAACACTGTCATCTACAGAATGAGACTTCAGGTTGACAGTGAAGATTTATTTCTTCTGGACCTTTTAAGACAACCTCTAGCCATGTCCTCCTCTCATGCCCAAGTGTCCTTGTTCACATATTTCAAGATTTTTATGAACTCTGAACAGTGCTTGACATTGGAGGCAAGTTGGTAGAGATGTCAGGCTGTATCATGTGGTCTGGGTTCAGTGTGCTAACAGACAAACCAGAGACAGTCAGAGATAGCTGATGATCTGCAACATGTACTGGTGATGATGTCTGCACCTTCAGCAATGACCATTGGGTGAGTCAGTGGGTTTAGTTTTACACCACTGTTTTAGCAATATTCCAGCAGTGGGCTTCACACATTATACCCATGTGGGGAATCAAACCCAGGTCTTCAGTGTGACGGGTGAATGTGTTAACCACTAAGCTACCCCACTGCTCCTGAACCATTTAGTGTTCCCGTCCTGAGTATGTGTGAGGGTACAGTTTTACACAACCCTTTAGCAATATTCCAGCAATGTCATGGTAGAGGGCACCAGAAATAGACCTTGCGCACCGTACCCATGTGGGGTATCAAACCAAGATATTCAGCACGACTATCAACAGCCTTAACTACTTGGCTACCCACTACCTATTGTTCCATCCTGACTGATCAATACATGAATACATCAATGTATCAGTACATCACTGTATCAGTACAAGAGTGCACCTCTGTCTGAGTGCTTTAGTGTACGTGTAAATCCTGGTTAACAACATTTTTACGACTGATAGAAAAACATATAATACATAAGTAGTTGAATACACGAAAGGTTTGTCAAATGTGAAACTGACAATCAGAAGGAAACGTCTTGCATCACGATAAAGATCAATTAACACCAACTGTCATTATAAGGTATTTTTATTATGTATTTGTTCCCAGTAAAATCATAAGTTTCACTAAATATACGGCCTTATTCAGGCATGACACTGGCCAACAGGACTTTTTCCAAGCTAAAAATATTTCAGAGCCTTTGTAGGGTAAAATTTCAGGCTTTTTCAAATCCATGTGACATGCGAGCCTGCCTTCAAAGCTTCACAACATCACTACAAGCCACTAGTTCAACTGACTCCTCGGTGGATCCAGCAATGGGGTGCACACCCCTACTACCCTTTTGTCATGAAGGTGTATTATATGACCATTGAAACTCTCATGATAACAGATGAAAATGAAATGAAGGGTGCTTTCTCAAAAAGCTGCCTCTGGCCCTGTGACTTCAATTGACAAAAGAATATCATGTTTACAAAGCTTCTCTTTATTGCAAAACAAATACATGTATAATATAAGCTGTTGTACAAAACAAGCATATATACATATATCTAAGAATCTCTTTAAGAGATTAAAAACAACAAACATATTTCCACAACTGCACATATCCCCTTTGAATATTTAATACCTAAAATCTGAGTATGTTATTGGCCAACATAGAAACAAGAAACTAAAGCTCAGCCAAAGAGATTCTTTTTCATTGTCTGTTTGTGTAGTGGGAAGGCCTTAGGGAAGTACCTGGATTCCAGTTACACCAGCACAGATGAAGAGCTTCACACAATGTACCTACTTGTATACAATGCAACAAAAATTTAGACTCTCATATATCATTCACTGTATGTTTTGTGTGCGTGTGTGTGTGTGTGTGTGTGTGTGTGTGTGTGTGTGCGTGTGCGTGTGCATGTGTGAGGATCATGAGTCAAATTCTGAAACATATATCAAATATTGTGCATGTGAAGTTTTAAGAATTCACCAATTTTTACCAAGTTTCATCATTTATTGAACTTATGACACTAATCTTTTCAATGTTCCGAATTTTTTGCACAATACAACAGGTAATCTGTAAAGAGTACCTTTAAACAGTATGGACTGTTTTGCAAAATCTATTTTAAACAGTTGACTGAAGTGAGCAGCTACATTGACACTAGTGAGTCTAAACGTTTGATAAGTAGTATAGAAACAAACCCTCCACCAGTCCATGCATACACAGAAGCCCTATATGATTCCAGACAGGTCTTACTACATATGTTGTACCTAAGACGTGTCATTCTTCTAAACGTTACACTTACTCATTGGACCCAGGAAATGTGTCAGTTCATGTCGTACATACATAAGCACACTTAGTCATGAACTAGAAGTCAGAGATTCATTCATAGAGGGTGAGTATGGTTTTATGCTGTTTTTAGCAATATTCCAGCAATATCACAGCAGGGGACTCCAGAAATGGGCTTCACACATTGTACCTATTTTGGGAATTGAACCTGGGTCTGACAAGCAAATGCTTTAACAATTATGCTACCTGGTCACTCCTCATGCATCCTAGACTAACAAGAAGTCTCTGATATGAACACATTTTGATGAAAAAAGTTCATAGTAAAAAATAATATAATGAAATGGAGCCCTGAGACTGTCTTCATTTTCCTAAAGCTAAGGAAATCTAGACTTGCCACATTTTCTAGACTTGCATGGGCTTTCTTGGATATATTTGCTTCAGTGTTTGTACAAGAGACTACATGAATCCATAAATCACAGCAAGGAAATAGGACAAATTACACACAAGCAGTTTATTCAATCCCAAATATGTCGGGACGTACTGATAAAGAAAAAAAAAGATTTGTCCAAAACAAAGAGATAACAACTGCCAGTAGCAGGTGACTCGCCATTTCTACATACATGTCTCAGTGAATGAAATGTACTTTTGTTCGTAATTGCTTCACTCAGCAATTTTTCAGCTGCACGAATGGCAGTTTGAAAGTGACTGAAGCTGGACCAGATGATCCAGCGACTGACATTATAACAGAGTAATTTATGGGAACATGAGAGTTTCATACCTTGTGCAAACATTGATTGTGACTTGCTAATAAAACCTGCTATAACAAATGAATATTTAAATGCAGTAAATGAAAAAGTATTTACTATATAAAGAGAGCACAACATAATGTATTATGTATTGTTTTTCATGGGATACATGTGAAAAGTTTACAATCAACGGCTAAACATGCCTTGTTCACAGCGATTCATCTAGATATCAGCCTAAAGTCCGAAGCAGTTGTTAGTCAAAACCTAAATTGGATAACAGATTGTAAAGTTATTGGGTTAATGTTACTATAGCAGCGCCTACTGTTATTCCTTTACGACTTACAGATAACAAGACCAGTAAACAAAAGAGGCCATAATATCATACACTTTTGTATTTCATGACCATCAATATCTGAAGTTAATGAATTACAAATTTTCAAGAAATTTCCAAATATGAATCAAATTATGGGTTGTATTTTTTCCTGTTATGAGCTCAGGGATTCGTGGATAACTCCCTGATAAAAAAACACCCTAGACTTTACCAATACGATCTGATTTAGAGAGTGAGAAGTGATCGATATTGTAAGATATATAAGGATGGCTCTGTCAAAACTAGAACACTGAATAGTTTTTCACATAATGTTCAAACATTTATGAATTGAACTCTTAATTACATCACTGCAAACTTCTTCATGTACTGGAGCAAAGGAAATTCTGCACTGAAAAGTTCCAGTTTCCATAAATGTGTGAATGTGCTGAGACTCAATCAAGGAATTTAGTTTCATGGTTGATGGTTACCTCAAAGCTGAAATTTCATCATACCAATAACTGATATAGGTACACAAAGTTAGATTTTTAAAATCATTTCAGAGACTATGAAAACAACCTGAAATACCTATGATGGAAATATTTGGCTACTTCCTTCAAGGCATGTTTTGAGGCATACATTCAATCTTAGAAATATCATCTTACCTTGCAGAGCAGAACCTAAAAGTAATTCACAACCACACAGGGTTTTAACTATAAGTGAGTGAGTGAGTTTAGTTTTATGCCGCACTCTGCAAATCAAGCCATATGGTGGTGGTGTGTAAATAATTGAGTGTGGACCAGAAAATCCATTGATCAACAGCAAGAGCATCAACTTACACAACTGGGATATGATGACATATGTCAACCAGTCAACCTGACCACCCGATACTTTTACAACAAGCATGGTTTACAGAAGATCAAGTCTAACCCTGACATTCACAGGTCTTGTCAACTATGAGCAACAATTTATTTTGGTCTTAAATGTATGACATTCTGCACAAACTATGACTTGGGTAACTCAATGTCTGCCAGTTGCAAGATATGTTTGTAGTACCAAGATTGGGTAAATGAACATGAAAAATATACTCATGCAAACACATAAGGAAAAATGTGAAAGTATAAGTGTTCCTCTACTCTTTTCCCGGTTTCTTCACAAGGTGTGTATTGCACTGTGGATGAAATTCAGGAATAGTGAGTGAGTTGGGTTTTATGCCACTTTCAGCAAGATTCCAAAAATATCACTAAGGAGGACACCAGAAATGGGCTTCACACATTGTACCCATGTGAGGAATCGAACCTGGGTCTTTGTTGTGACAAGCAAATGCTTTAACCATTTGGTTACCCTATCACCCAAATACTGGAATGAATAAAGAAACACTGTACTTTCATGTTTTCCCTATTTGATTTCAGGAGTATATCTGATGTCATGATTTTAGTAAGTTCCATCTGTTACACTCAAGACTCCCACAAACACTCACACACCATCTTGGATTACCCATGATGATACTGATATGTCAACAACGAATGAACTAAAACAGCATAAAGCTACCTTTAACTAAATGTCTGCCACTTATCATTTGGTGATGAGAATGGGATGAATAGTTGTCTTGATGTGGAGAATCAGACGCATGTATTCAGAATAGACGTCCACAATGACAATGTTATTTGTTCCAGGCATGCCACCAAGTCCAACTACTGAAGAGGGCTGGAACGAGTACAAATTTTCTATCTGGGTACCCCACCACCTTTTACTACCCTGCTTGGATACCTGTTACATTAATTCCTGATACCAAATTGCAAGAAATGAAAATATATTTGTCAGCTCGGAGGCTACAATTTCAGGTTTTTCAATATCATAACCACGTATTATATTCATAGAAGTGACTGTAAATTATGTTCAAATTTTCAAAGGCAATAGAACTTCTTAACCATGAAAGAATAACATATCACATTGTTTAATCTATTAATCACATTGTCATAACGGGTCCGGGTACTGAGACAGTACCCAGGTCCATCTCATTACCCACCCATTCTGGGCATCCAGTTTACCCAGCCCAGCCCAGCTACTCTAAACATCAGCTACATTACTTCTAGTAACCCCATCTTCTCTAGCTTCTGCTCTACCACCCTATTTGTTCCAGTCATCCTCCCAAGTCCAGCTACTCCAGTCCTATGTACCACCTACAAGACAAGACGGTCTAAAGACCCACTTCTGCTGACAGGGTGTTGTGGAGATTCGCTCCTGTTGATTATTCCAGGATCAGCCATATTGGCAGACAAGTCTTGATTCAGTACTTGTCCCAATCCATCATCAAGAATGAAGGACTCGCGTCCTGAAAGGGAAGCCACAAAATACACTGTAGTTCACAACATGGAGTAGAGTTCACTAATCATCACTACCAGATTAAAGGTTGGATAAATGTTAAATCTTGTCATTGGATTCCTGTTCAACAAAACTGAAACCCGTCAGTGCAGCTATAACTGTAATTAGTTCAAGCTTGGTTAGTTCAAGAGTGTCTACTACCTAAGCACTGAGATCATTTTGTTGAACAGAGTTCAGAAATATTATTCAATGAGTGAGTTTTATTTTTTCACTGCTTCTAGTGAGTGAATTTAATTTTATGCCACTCTTAGCAATATTTCAGCAACATGGCAGCAAGGGACACCAGAAGAACCCATGTGGGGACTCAAACCTTGGTTTTCGGCATGACTAGCCAACACTCTACACTGCTCTTAGCAATATTCCACCAATATCATGACATCAGAAATGGGCTTCACACATAGCACCATGTAGGGATTCGACCCTGGGTGTTTGGCATGACAAGTGAATGCTTTAAAACCTAGGTTTCTTCAATGAACATGGTGGAATCTATCTTGAATAACATAGTCCATGGATTCAACTCAATTCTCTTATATCTATATTCTTTCGTAACTACTGACAAAAGAATGTTAATAAATCTCCAACCTGCAATCTGATGGTAACTGCACATATAAAAACAACAACATTTCATTTGGGTTCACTTTGGCACTTTAATCAGCACAATTTGACAAAATTTATAAAATGTAACAATCATATATGAAACAAATTTCATAAGTCACAGATAACATCTTTGGCTGATTGCATATCAGTTACAGGAAAACCATATAATACTGATGTCATGACAACTGCATGTGATGATAATGCAATCACTGTGAGGGACCACATGAAATACTGATTATGTCAACATTAAAATCATGATTACGGTTGATGAGATCAACTGATTTGTGTAAAAATTATGCATATGATAATCAAAACAACATTCAAAAGAATAAATCACAGGTGACAATAAGTCTTTGGAGCAAAAAATTTACTATGTAAAATTTGGCATACATATGACAAATTTATATGAAAATGTGAGACATAATTATTGATTAATGTTTATGAAATCATTCATTGTAGTGATACATAAATAACATTGGCACATAATCTGTATGTACTATTCCATAAGACATTAAACACATACTGTGAGCAAATTGTGAAGAACAATATTTGACTAAACTGCACAGCAAAATGCGCACACAACACAACAACTGCTTGATCTAACTGAAGCAAGATTTATCATTTGGACACAACAGGTACTTATATATGCCATACAGAAAATAGGTTTCATTGTTTACAGACACACAATGACAGGTGATATCTAACTATAACATTACATAACAACAATACTGATGCAAAGCATCGAACCACCACCACCACCGCACTTTCTTTGGTAGCAAGCACTGCTTATTATATTCTAAAATCACTGTTTAAGACTCGAGTTAAAATTAATGTGAATTTGGGCAAATTCGAGTTTGGAAGCATTCACTAATTTCTTAGATTATGTTTCAGAAGAGCAAGTGAGAAACAGACATGACTTCAGATGAATTTTGACCCTAGTATGATGGCAGCCAATGAAACCTCGATGTCCATAGGACATATATCCGGGTGATCCCCATAACCATCCACCTCGCATCCTCACTAACCAGAAACCTCAATACCTTGGTGACGTTCATTAACAGAAGACCTAAAATGACAGGTAACCTCCTTAACCAACAACCTTTATCACACATGATAACGCAAGGGACCTGATTGCATGGTAGAAGCATATATTTCATTCATTGTCAAACTGATTATAACATTTCATGTAAGTTAAAATGACATACATGCAAACAAAGAGGTCTTGACAGGTAGAACCTTGTCACAAATTTTGAGGAACCTTAGAATAATCCCATATTTTTCCCTACTGACAAGAATGCAAGATGACCATATTAAAACCAAATGTATACTGTAAGAGTATCAGAAGCAGTTTGTAGGCTTGCACAAGAAGTAAGCATGCACTGTTAACATTAGACAGTAACTGAGGTAAGCTAACAGGACCCTGAACACAGTCCATCAAGTGGACTCTTATAGACAAGGGGGATTAGTACAGAAGGCCAGGTTAAGGATTAAAACTTCCTTCTGCTTTCAACACATGTACTGCTGGGATCGGATCTCAGGCACATATGGAGCTCAATCTGATATCATGGGATTAGATCTTGTGCAGATACAGAGCTCAATCTTATATACTGTGATCGGATCTCAGGCAGATATAGAGCTGAACCTCATATACTGTGATCGGATCTCAGGCAGATACAGAGCTCAATCTCATATAATAAGTCATGGGCAGTTTAATTCAGGCCAATCGTTTTAAAAGTGGTGCCTAAACCTGGCCTTATAGAAGTATTGCCATTCCACCGCTGTAACTAACAGATGTATGAACTTGCATGGACTCCTCTCAGTAAAGTATGTCATTTGAAGCCATGCGTGAATACAGTTGTGCTCCACTTTTAGCAGTATTATGGCGGCCACACCAGAAATGGGCATCACACACTGTACCCATGTGGGGAACTGAATCCATGTCTTCAGTGGGCACTTTAACCACATGACTACCCCATCCACCCCTTTTTGATGGATGATTTCAGCTGCAATATTGGCAGTTCAGGTGATGATTTATCTAAGCATGACCTGAATCTATAATCCTTAATGTTAAGATTAGGATTCCTTGACTTAAAAAAGACTTCAAAGTACACACTAATCTCCAAACCTGACACCACTTCCTTGTGCTGTGGACTAAAAAGAAACGGAACGAGTCCTAATTCACCAATTACATTTGACGGTATAATTCCAAACTAGTTCGCAATGCTTCATGTTTGCTACAAAATGAAACTGAACATAACTGACAGACATTGTAAACAGAGCACCCCCTTGTTTCATCTATCGGCAGACTAGCTACAATCTAATCTGAGGAATCATGAAATAAGTAAGCCCAGCTTCCTTGTAATAAAGCTGAATTGCTATGGCTGTGTCAAATTCAGGTTGTTGAAAGCTTTATGACTAGAATACACAAAAAACACATGACAGAAAACTGTACGTTAATAAATTTACGTGATTGGTCCAACATCTGCTGATTCGATATGACACGGATATGCATGTACTATCAATACAATATAGTAAAGGTCTAGCAGAAACATCATTGTACAACAATATAAATCAACACAAGTGTAAACATTGTGTAGAACATTATGAAAAGATGAATTATTCACAAGTCGAACATGAGAAACATGTACATGCCATGTAACATATACTGTAAACTAGAAATATTCTGCGCCTTAATATTTTGTGTCAGTGTACCCCTAGCATGTTCTGTGACGTATTATTTTTGTGAGAGTAGGAGGCTTTGCAAAAACAACATTGTTAACTTAAACTACATCGCTTCTTGTTAATCCCTTTGATCTCAACAATATCAACTCAGTGTCAGTGGGCATGTGACTATAAACAGCAGATTGGTCAGCCTCACAAAAAAACAACATGTGGAGGCTTGTAACTGTACAGAAGCGTGGAGACACAGGCCTGCTAGCTCCTTCGAAGGCCTTGAAACCTGAGAAAGTCACAAGGATGCCTGCTTTTAACCAGACCATTGAACAAGGTTTAAGTAGCAGTCGTCATGACACAACCATTACTAAACGTGGTGTAAAGCGAAAAGGAGAAAATAACAATTTCTCTCCAACCATAAGAGGCAAGATTGCAAAGTACGTGACTGACAATGGCAATACCAGGGCTGCCAGGCACTTCAGTTCTGTTCTTAAAACTGACAGTGGTAAAGGCCCCATCAGATTCATGAAGAAGGCTTACCTTGATAAGAAAGAAGACAAGATTGCTGATAAAAAAGAATTAGTTCCCAAACAATGTGCCCACCTCCTTATTTGACAAACTTGTGAAAGAACCTGTGACTGCCATATGTGACTATGGTGGGGTATTACAATATTGTTCTGGCTACTGCTAAGGGCATTGTTTGTTTTGAAAATAGGTCACTTCTTGCTGAAAATGGGGGCCCTATTTCTTAAAGTAAAACATGGGCAGAATCTTTCTTAATGAGAGCAGGCTTTGTCAAACATAAAGGCATGAAAGCGGCTAGAAAATTGCCTGACAACATAGAGGAACAGAAGGAACAGTTCATTAGTGGTGTAGGGGATGCAGTTGCCAACAACCTCAACTGACTTGAGAAGAAGTACATCCAGTCCAGTTCACCTCTCCAGTTAACTCTGTAGCCGTTCAAGCCATCCTACAGACTGCATCCAAAAAACTTGTACTTGAAAGGATTAGACATCATCGAAAAACGAAAGCCATCAACCTTCAACAACTTAACTCAATAATGTCGCCTGATCTCTTCCAAAAACTTTCCCATGCCCTGAACCATGCTAAAAAAAAATTGGACTGTAAAACAAAACCCATTCATCTCAAAAAGCTGCATCAATCCAGGCCAACAGAAGATCCAACTCCAAGACATCTCATCCCAGTGTGTCCCAAAAACAGTACATCAAGAAGACAGTCATCAATATCAGCAGCAAGACTATCACCACAAACCACATCAACCTCTTAGTCAAAGGCCTCTCTTACGTGCCCACCAAACCATGGAAACATTACGACGACTTCATCAGTAACATTGAGAAGGGTCTAGCTTGAAAACGATGTAAGAATCTACATAGAAACGTCGCTCAAGGTAATAAACAAGAAGTTGTAATCCATAAATCTGTATGTTTCAGTTTCTAAACATGACATCCCATCCGACCAAACTAATGTCAAAATTATACCTGTCTTGAACTGGACATTAGCTACTCAAGGGTCAAAACAAGTGGGCATTATAGGCCATGGTATTAGATAGTAGTGCAAGTGGTGACCTCCTCCCACCTCAGCTGATTTGCCAAGGACATACTGATAGATGCTGCGTTCACTTCAAATTCCCCGAACCTGGCACGTGACTCATTGGAGCAACGAATCAACCATGCTTGAGTATATTGACCATGTGCTTCAAACTTACATCAAGTCTGTGAAAAAAGTAGCCAAGTAGCCATAGAGACAGAAATCTCTGCTGATCTTTGATGTTTTTAAGGCACATTGTCGAAAATCATTCTTGAGCAAGCTGAAGCAGAGGAACTTCATTGCTATATTTATTCCGGTTGGTTGCTCTGGCGAACTGCAGCCAATGGACCTGTCTGTTAATTCGGAGTTTAAGTAAGCTGTGAAAAGAGTTCACAAACTGGTATGCACAAACTCATTGTGTGGCCAAAAATCTGAAGGATGGGGGTGATCAATGTGTTTAGCACTCTGAAACCTCTCCATGCCAGGTGGATCCTGTCAAGCTTGGATAGTGTGAAGAAAAACAAAGACTTGATTCATTCATGGATGGATGGAGGGCATCCAGTCTTCTTGATGCAATGATCAACCAGTAAGTGTATTTGTCAGAGTTGAAGTATTTGTAATGTGACACGGATTAAACTGACCGGGAGTGTTATTAATCTACATCCAGTTTGTTATTTTTGTGTGTAGAATTTGTCTGAGTATTTCATGAATAAAGTATATGTCATCAGAAATGTTTGTTTTGTGGTGTGTGTATTGAATACTGAAGGAATGTCTGTAATATTCTTGAAGTAAACTTACCTTTCATAATATTACTACGCACAGAATTTTTTCCATGCAAAAGAGAAACACAAAAGTCTCAAAACATAAATGGATGCAGAATGTTCCTGGTTTAAAGTAGATGTGCCTGTTGCAGGTAAAATGTACAAGACCACAGTTTGAGCTCATTCATGTATTGTGATTGAGTTCGATTAGTCTGAAGCCGCTTTTAGGAATAATCTAGCAATATCATGGTGGGAAACTCCACGTGCTTCACACATTGTACCCAAGTGGAGAATTGAACTAAAAGGCTACCCCACCAACCCCTCATGTGTGGGGAGGCATGCAGGTTTTCCATCTGAGCCACTTGTTATCTGGGATGGCAGTTGTTTACATTTCTGGAAGATCAGTGTGTTAAAGATGGACAATGGCAGAAGGAAGAAACTAAATTTAAGGTAAAAATGGATCGGTCAATTTCATAATTAATATTCACTGAATTAATTGTATGTCACTGGTAAATTATAACATAATACACATAATATAATTATAATAACAACTCAAGGAAATACTGCTAGTATTCAACTGATATTGTGATATCCAGATACTTTTGAGTTGACATATCAATAAAATATATCAAATCATTAATGATACCTTTCGTAAAGCATTGCCTGCTGCAACCTGGCACAACCTCTGTATGTCCCTTTATCTCATATTGAATTAACAAAGATAAAACGCACCACAAAACAGCAAGTAAATCAATGGATCAACGGGTAAAAATCAAGAAGGTAAAAGAATGATATTTCTAAAGCCGTAATTTGCATTTTCATATTTAAGTACTTCTATCATTGATGAAAAGGACGGAGTGTTAAATGAAAAGCTACTGATTATGAAGAGACCCAGGATGTGACTGTCAATAAAACATTCCTTTCTTTGGTTGTGTCTGTCAAAATATGATAAGTTGGTAGGAAAGGAAATATCTTAAACAGTGATACCAAAAAAATTGATATTTAAGAAGAATCAGTCAGGTATGTGTATCAAGCATAAAAAGAAAACAGTTCACTAAAAATATAAGATGGACAATTTATAAAAATATATCAACATGAAGAAGAATTCTACCATATTAAATATAAAGTCACTTTGTCCACTGTGGCATAGTTTTAAAATGATCAGTATGTCAAAATGTTAAAGACCTATAACAGGCATGAGTCCAGCTTGCAGTCAGTAATGACATAATGAATGCCATAAAGATCTTGACTGCGCTGTACGTATACAACAGGAGAGGGTGAGTCCAGCTCTCTACGACACTGTGCATATACCACAGAAGAGGGTGAGTCTAGCTCCCTACGACACTGTGCATATACAACAGGAGAGGGTGAGTCTAGCTCCCTACGACACTCTATGTACACAACAGGAGAGGGTGAGTCTAGCTCCCCATGACACTGTGTGTATACAACCGGAGAGTGTGAATTTAGCTCTCTGCTTCAATGTATGTGATCAACAGGAGAGGCTGTGTCTAACTTGCTACTCCACTGCATATATGGAACAAGAGAGGCTGCATCTAGCTCTCTGCTTCACTGTACATATGCAACAGGAGGGGGCGAGTCTAGCTCTCTACGATATTGTACACATACAATAGGAGAGGGTGAGTCTAGCTCTCTACAGTACTGTCTGTATACAATAGGAGAGGGTGAGTTAAGTTCTCTACTTTCACAGAATGTACACAACAGGAAAGGATAAGTCTATCTCTCTACGTCACTGTACGTATACAACAGGAGAGGGTGAGTCCAGCTCTTTACGTCACTGTATGTATACAACAGGAGAATTGTACTCAAGGTGAGTCTAGCTCTCCACTTCACTGTATGTATACAACTGGAGAGGGTGAGTCTGGCTCACATGGGGAATGCACAGCAGTGCATATTGCTGAGGCATGTTCCAGATACCTGTGGTTCTATCTTGTTTGTCATAGTGATGATATCCAACTGGTCATTCCAGAGAACAAAGGTGAACCCACCTCACCCTGATGGATGTTATCATTGATATAAGCACAGGCAAGCTGTGGCACAAATAGGGTTGCACAACAAAGAGAAAATTACCAGTCTTCCACTATGCGAGCAAAATGCTCAATAATGGAGATGAAGAACGATTTGATATGGCATAAGTGGCCACAAAAAATGGTGAATTAAATATGTGTTATGTGCGTAAATATTAAATATGAGGTTGGAAATTAGATAGCTCAACCCTGTGAGGAAATGGGTGTCTACCATTGATGGTGGCCACATTTAATTTTGATAATAATATTTCCTGAACCAAAGCCAGGGAAGCACGTTGCCAACTGTGCTCGCTTCGCTCACTTATCAGAAGAATGGTCATTTTCTCTGTCATGCAGCCCTAATTACGCTACGGTTTCCTGTGATATGAGCACAGCTGTTTTCATACCTGTAGTCATTGTTAACCACAAAGTAAAGTCCTACAGTTGTTGTCAGTACAGAAAACGGACTCATTTAAACACGAAACAACATAATTACCAGCAGAATAATAATTCCATAATCCTTCCACAAATCTAAAAACTTTTTACAAAATGACTTAGGCAAAAATACATCCGGTCACTCTGGACTGTACATCTCAAAAGTGCATGTGCAAGATTATGTGATATGATATGGTTGATATGAATTTATATGCATATTTGGAACATATTCAGCAGATTTGGCAAGATGAACATAAAGCTGCCTGAACATGCTGATTTTTAGGCTGAACTAAATTCCCTCTAAGGTTGGATGAATAATCACCATTGGTTAGCTCATTATCGGCTATTGTGAATAATAATTTGAAGGTGATTCATTTTGAGCTAGAAATGTGAACAAAAGCTTTAGTGTTCTTGAAGCTAGAAATGTGAATAAAAGCTTTAGTTACCATTCTTGGAGCTTGAAATATGAACAAAAACTTTGGCTAACTTTCTTGGAGACCAAAATCGGAACAAAATGAGAAATATGAACAAAAAACTGTAAAGAGAGTTACCTTTTTTAAAGCTAATGCCTCTAATAATATTAACAGTAACCTACCTATTTAATGGGGTATTACAACCATTAACATTTCAAAATCATGTAAACTGTCTAGCACACAGAATTGTTGAAGATGCTCAAGGTAACAAGAGACAAATATTGACATATATCCCATGGTTCTTGTGCTGATTGGAAACAAAATCATTGTGCCCAAAACACTCACTTATACTTCTGTGATATCATTACATAAGCACATTCTGACTATGAAAGCAATGTATTGGTTAAAGCAACTCTATCTTTATAGAAAGATGAAAAAATCAGAGATAGTATTTGTTTGGAAAGAGGACTTGTAGAACAAAGTCATTGAAGTTTATCAGTAACTTGATCAGTATATTTCATGAGAGAGGCAAAAAGCTATAACGATGTCACCAAAGACACAAGTTTCATATTTCCAGTCCTAGAAATCTATTTGAAACTGTTCTACTACAGAGCCATTGCTGGACGGGGGAAGTTCTATACCTTTTGCCTTGAGTCTCCGCGGTGGCAGCAGGAATATGATGGATAGTGACATCACCATGTGCCACACACTGTGGGTGTACATATAGTTCTCCTGAGTCTCAAAGAAGGAAAATATCACCAGCCCTGTGACAGCTAACAGGAACCCTGGGAGAAGAAACTTGATGTACCGCCATTTGGAGGGAAAACAGGTTCGACGCTGGCACCAAACCTTCGCCTGGAATATTAAAGCGGTAACTTCAAAATATTGTCCTAGAGGTGACCTTGACATTCTCCTGAAGACTGCATAAAGATAATAACCAACAGAACAAAGATAATTGTTGGCTTTAATCATTTAGTTATTAGCACTTAAGGTTCATCTCTTTTAGAAACATTGCGGAAAAATGACCAGGAAAAAAAATGGACTTGGCTCGTCAATATTTGTTTGTCATCAGAATATATATTATCTACACGATCAACCAGTTCATACTCAAACAAGACCTAAGTATCACAGTGAGTTTGTCTGTTATATTATTTAATGATTGCACACAGTAATACTCTGTCTATATGTAAATAATCTGTAAGTAATCAGGTCTAGACCATGCAATCCTGTGAAAGATATCAAAATCAAAGACCCTGGCTATCAGGTTCAATTACAAGATAGCGACAAAGTAAGTGACTCTGTCCATACAGACCATTTGCTGGATAGCTTGGGACCAACCGGAAGTCATTGCAATGGATTGCCACAACAGGCACAACAGGCACAACAGCAACAGCAGTAACAGCAGTAACATCCTAACATCCTGAATTCCTGAGCACTTGACTTTCTATAAAACATTTTTTTTTACTGTTGGATATGTCAGGTGTAATTAACTTTAATATTGCAAGTAAAAAAAATCTTACCCATGAAATAAGTAGTATCAAAACTCCACCACCAATTGGTACAACCGATTCCCACAAGCCATGTCTGTCAAAGTCCATCATGACAGAGATACTGAGCACTCCAAACATGTGCAGCAGTGATCGTAGCTGTGGGTGCAGTCGCGACATCGCCATCAGCGTCATCCAGAAGGACATGATGGAGCCCATGAAGTCTGCATAGCTGAGTGTGTCATATTTCATGATGCACAGGATGTAGATCTTACTGCTGTCACAGGCATGGTAGAACTGGAAACAGAAACGAGAATCAGTGAAAGAGTGCATGAGTGTACAGATAGAGGAAGGGTGCCAAAGTTCATCTCGCACAGTATGAACTGTTGAAGAACTGTTCCCAGAAACAGTTTAATTATAAGATGGGTGGGTGAGTATTGTTTCTATGCCACTTTTAGCAACATTCCAGCAATGTCACTGCGGGGACACCAGAAACACATTGTACACATGTGGGCCATTGAACACAGGTGGCCTCATGAGCAAATGCTTTAACCATTAGGCAACCCCACTGACCAACAGTTTCTATGAAGTTAACAACAAAACACACGAGTATCAGTTTTATTGCTGACAAAGTAAGGATCATATACAAAACTGAGGTTCCACAATCAGTAGATCCTGGCAAGGGAAGTAACTCAGTTTCAACATCATGTCCACACCATCACTTATGATATTGTACAGAAACATAGAACAGCACTACAAGAGTACTGTCACAGTGACAATCATATCACAAAGCATTAGTAGGGATAAAATATTAACCAAGTTAGTGAAACCATCCACCATTTTTGGGGCATCTGGGAGTTGGACTACTGGATCCTTGAACAACTAAAGCCTGCTACTCAAGAAAAACAAAGCACATTGACTGGGTCTGTTACTTATGAGAGAAGACACGCGAGGCAAAAACAAATCCTTGTGTTACATATCTGTAACATGTCAGAAACATTTTGTATAACATTCACAATTTCAGAAAACATAAAGGAGACTTTCGCATGACATGCAAATTTCATGTCTAGTATACACAAATGCAGAGAACTGAAGCACCAAAATAATTCATAAAAGTCCAGAGGGACCCACGAGATTATTCATTGTTCCCACATCTATGACATTGCTAAGTGTTTGGTTGTTTCTTTCCCAGAAGTCATGTGCATTTATTCAAACATCAGTCCACATGTTCAGTGAGTCATGCCTGGCTCTAAAGAACATACAGTTCCCTAAACTGTTACTTCACAGGATCCTCACTAATCAGGATCCTTGGGCCCCTTAAGTACGTGAGTAGAAGTAACACACTGGTAAGGCCTTTGTACTTACAGTACAAAATACTGCTTGCAAGTACTGGTTGGTCAATTTTTGGAAAGTGACATGGCCTTAACTATTGTTTGAAAAGTGTTCACTTTATCGAGGTTACCTTGAAAATAAGTTCAAGGTCAACCAAGTCAACTGGTGTCTGCATATTCCCCAAATGTACGCTTGTCAGCAAATTTGACAATATTGGGTATGACAGTGCATGAAGTATCACATTAATGAGCTTCAAAAGTCGTCAAAGTGTTGTGGTGACCTTAAACATAAGGTAAGGGTTACTCAAATCAACTGGTGTCTGTGCAATCCCCAAATGTACGCTGTCAACAAATTTGAAGACATTGGCTACAACAGATATTGTGTTAACAAGAATTGAGACAAATGTACATACAAATGTACGGACAGATGCTGCTGAAGACATTCCCCTGTTCTGCAACAGAGGACAATTGTAGATCAACCTCTGACTTGGGCCAAACTTAGATCTCATTAACATCCCATTTCATAAGCCTTAACTATGAATGCAAACAAACGTAAACTCACTGTTGAAAAAAACATGTTGAAAAAGTAGACAAGGGCTTCCACAAAGTAACGTCGACGCAGAGCCAGAAGGATGCCTGGGATGAAGAATAGGTTGCTGAGAGTCAACAGCAAGGTCATGGCCAACTCTTTTGTGTCGGAGTTTGCATGGCTTCCATCTGTACAGCCATACCCTTGCCAACCTGTGAAAGAAGACAAGTTTCCATGATTACCAAGAAACAACAAAGCCTTTTGGGCCTGTGGTGCTTCCTAAGGTTCTCATGACTTCTCTCGGTGTAGCCATACCCTGCCAACTTGTGAAACATGGAAACCTTGGCAAGTTATGTTGTTCCTTCAACTAAGTTCAAGTCTCCATGGAAAACATCTGTGTGGAAGTACCTGCACCATACTGTCCAACAATTAGTTTTCGCAAGCTGCGTTTCTTTCCCAAGTCTACACAACTTTCATCTATGCAATCATATCGAGTCAAGAGTTGTTACCCGTAAAACTGACCTTAGATAACATATTCATAATGCAAAAAGGTCTAATTTGGAATGTATCACTTGTAAATATCACAAACGATTTCACAACAGATTTGTCCTCTTTTCAGAAGTCAAAGAGATTTGTTCAATATCTTGCAATACAAGTCATTCAGAACAAAACCTTAGATGTTAATGAGTACAGTTTGTAGTTGTATCAACAGTTTACCTGCATAGCATTCACAGGAGCTGAAGATGTGCACACCGCTGATGTACTCCTTGCACTTGCCAAAACGGCCACAGCCTTCCTCGACACATGGTGACAGACTCACCATGAACTCAACCAGTGGGGCATGGTCACATACCAAGGGCTTGCTGATACAGAAACAACATCAAGTTAACAGTTTAGCATGTTGAAGTCAACGTGCTATGCGTACTGTTGTAAATATTTTTCTGACTTTCTAGGTAGCAAATCTGGGGGATGGGGGAAGGTGAAATGGGTTTTAGTGTCATGTTCATGTGAAGGCCTGTGTATGTGACTGTGTATGTGCCTGTGAGGCTGTTTGTAGGAGTCCAGACTAATTCTGTGCCTTGCCACTGTTTACATGCCAGTCAGACACAGTATAACGGCTGTGTGAGGGACATGAGAGGCATTTAGAAGTCAGTATTCTAAAATATGACAAAATGTTATGGATGTCAACTTCTTCTTTATTGCTTTCACGTTTCTGGACTATTGCTTAATCCATTGTAAAACTACCATTCCAGCTTTTGTATATTTTAATCCTCTTTTTATCTGCTATGTTTTAATTGTATAAAATCATCACTCTGGCTTCATGTACATTACTAGTATATATATCCTGTTTAACTGTTAGTTAGCATCCACCTGACGAAGGGGCAAGGAATAGCCCAGAAATGTTGTGTAAATAATAAAGAAGAAGTTGACATCTATAACATTTTGTTGTATATGTGTGAGGGACAAGCTAATGCAGAACATCAGGCAGGGCAAGAACAAATAACATTGTGTAACATCTTGGTATGATGCAGCTGTGGCCTGAATGTGGACTTTAAACTCTGGTTAGAGGGGCAAATTGATGAAGACACATGAGCATCTTGAATTATATTGTACCTCTTATTGTCATTTATCCAAATTCAAAATTCAGTCTTGAGGAGAAATACCTATTATGGATGCACGTCTCCTTGTATGGAAAGAAACCTACAATGATATGAGAGGGAATATAGCAGCAACAATTAATGGGAGGTATGTACAGTGGATCTGAGAGATCGTAGCAGGCACTCTGCAAGGAGCGGTAACTTCAGAGGATGTGAGATATTGTAGCGGTCAGTTTGTAAGGAGAGGTATCTTCAGAGGATCTGAGATATTGTAGCAGGCAGTCTGCAAGGAGAAGTACCTACTGTGGATCTGAGATATTGTAGCAGGCAGTCTGCAAGGAGAGGTACCTACTGTGGATCTGAGATATTGTATCAGGCAGTTTGTAAGGAGAGGTACCTACAGAGGACGTGAGATATTGTAGCAGGCAGTCTGTAAGGAGAGGTACCTACTGTGGCTCTCAGATAATGTTTGCAAGGAGAGGTACCTTCAGAGGATGTGTGAGATATTGTAGCAGGCAGTCTGCAAGGAGAGGTACCTACAGTGGATGTGGGATATTATAGCAGGCAGTCTGTAAGAAGAGGTACCTACTGTGGATCTGAGATATTGTAGCAGGCAGTCTGTAAGGAGAGGTACCACTGCCCAGCCTCAGGGTAAGGAATGTACAACTTGGCAAATGAGCTCTCTTCTGATGTTGTGTTTACGGTCATCAGAGCAGCATCTGGACACTCCAGCAGTGTATCCTTGTAGGGAACACGTCCCTTCATCAAACATAGCCATATCTTGTAACCTTCTCTCAGATGCTGTTGCAGGAACACAAAATAAACATAGCAAGACTTCAGAAAATATCAGTTTCACTTAAATGGGTATGGATGTTACAAAATATTTAAGTGAAAGTTATGGACAATCAATAAATCTTTTCAAACAACTGCTAGAGGGAGAACTCCGAAGTTGACTGAAGAATCTGGGTCATGTCGTATTCTTTATTTTGAAGCTCCTAATATCTCTATCTGATAAAGTTAAGAAACTCATGTCAAACACAACTACAGCTTTTGCATAATTTTCAGTAGATTTTACTTTCATACAGTTGTTATGATGCAGTCAACAACTTTTGAACGTTATAACTGTAGTTCCTTTCATGTATTTTGATTAGAACACAGGCTATGCTTATGATGAACAGACAGATATATGAAGAACTATTTTCAGCCCTGGCCAGTTGCTGTTCAGTGTAGTTAAAACATGTATAAGAAACTACAGTTATACCAAATAGGCTTAGTGGTCCCATTGAGTTTTTTATCAGGGGTGGAAATAACCCATTGCCAGACTTCACAGTCATGTTTTTTTTCTGTTTTGTTCTGTCGGGCAAGTCAGTTTGTATGTCATGCTGTGCCAGTGTCTAGTTGACTTTCCAATGTTAAATAAGTTGTTTATTTAAAAAATGAACAAGACAATTGATCAGAATCAAGGAAACATTAACAGGGTAAGTGATTTTACATGTATCTTGTATTGGAGTACACTAGCAATTATGTAATTTTCTGAATAAAAATGTAATTTTCTGACCTAAATTGATATTTTATACTTATCCTGACCCATACGTAATATGCTTCCCTCCTTCTTCTATCTGTACATAGTGGAACACTTGAATCCCTTGAAGTTCCCTTCATTGAAACAGTTGTAAACTCAACACTCACCAACAAGTAGCCTCCCTTTAGCCCTTGTATTGGCGCACAAATTGGTCACATGATGGGCCATGCTTGACACTCTCTCCGAATCAAACACCCAACACCCGGATTTAGATTCCGGAGTGTAATGAGAGGGGAGAATGGGAGGGCTGACCCCACGTGTCAGGATAATTATAAAATATCAGTTTAAATCAGAAAATTACATATTTTTCCTTATCCTGACTCATGTCTATTATGCTTGACAGAATCCCGACGGAATCGGTGGTGGGTACTCATGCTACTCAATGGATTCTCTGGTTGTCTTTATCTTATGTAATCCCCCATGGGAACTTGAAAATGACACTGTAGACTTGCAAACTTTCAACTTTCAACCTGTATCATCGGGGGACCACACTTGGCAAACTTGTCAGTGAAAGTGTCTTGTGACATCTTTGTGTGAATTTAGAAATTAGTATCCTACTATTTATCTTGCAACTTCATCATCTGATGCATGTGTCAAGTAAAGATACAAAGATACAGGTACAAGTATACAAGTACAGGGATGCATGCACTCATGCTAGTCTGTTCTGAGACATGCACATGGACTCTCAACTGTTTTACTCTGCAGAGTGTTTTGGCATCGGCAAGTCACGTGATAAAAAGGTGAGATTTTCTCAGCGCCTTTCAGGAACCATTAGTTGTTGTGCTACAACTTGTGGACTGAACTGGTGAACTGACTATCGAGCAGTTTCCATGTAGAGCAAGTGTGGATGCTGAGGCTCTTCATGTTGATTGGAGGCTTGTGGCAGGCCTGCTGCTGTGTTTGGTCGTAATTTACGACCATAACTGTTCTCATTCAGACCGACATAATATTCCTTTAAACGTCCATAGGCCTCTCAGTTGATAACAGAATAAACCAGACATTTGAATTTCTTTCTCCTAGTCCTTGTCCGTTGTAGGTAGATTTTCAGTGCTCTGATGGGACACAATGACAATCTTGCTTGTCACATGGAGCAGGTACTGAAGACAATGCTGGGATGTGAAATTGTCTGTCAGGCTATCCAGGCTGCTGTTTCTTGGCAATAAAATCCCACATAAGTCCAAAGTGTACATAGTCCAGTGCATGTATTTTTGACATCTGGACAGCTGTTGCTAGGGCAACCAGACATAGCGAATTGTTTGTGATAGCAGGTCCATGATGTCCAATCTAGTGGCACAGAAGCATCACTTGTGTGATGTTGTAGTACTATGTTGAGATCCTATGTGGGAGCCTTGAAATTACTTCGTTGATCTTTCAACTTGAATGAACATGGTAACGCTAGTAGCCCTGGTACTTTAGGCAACCTTATGGAAGTTTTCACAGTGATGACTGTACGAAGTGCCACTATGTAAGTGGATGATGTGGAACTTTTTAAATGTCCTGTGTTGTAAATGACACAAGTAGTCAGCCACTTTAAGGATGTGATGCTTTACTTGTAGTAAAGCACTTCCACTTTGCATATAACTTGAATCTCTTTCACTCCACTTGGAAGGAATATCCTCATTTCCTTTAATACAGTCCTGTGTGATGACGATCCAACTGCGGTGCTTTCTTGAACGCTATCCTACATTGTTAGTTTCAGATGTGTGCATACTGATCCAATATAGTCAACATCTACGTTGTATATGTCTGGGACGAAGTTCTAAGATGTGGGCTGAAACTTGACATGATATAATGGAAGGGTTTTGAGAACGCTAAGGTGCTGTCTACACCTTCCTGAAGCTGTAATTTCTGGGACGTGCATACGTGGAAAGTGCCTTCATGGAACCTACATATGTAAAACTTGCTGGGTGACTGAGTAGTCTAATCATGTCATTTATATGGGACTTGGGAGTGACCTGTTCCACATCTAAATGGAGAAACCCTGCAGTTTTGACGCTTGGTGATAGTCGACTCTTCCTGGGTGGTAGAAAAGGCTGAGCTAGCATTTGTGGCAGACTGTAAACTTCTGCTGGCATGCGGTGAAGCCTTGGACTGTGCACTTGCGTGTAGATATCTGCGCAGGTCTTCGTGCAGGTCTTCATCTTCAACTAGTCGTCGAGATTCAGATCTGCCTTCACTCAAATCTTCATGCAGGTCATCATGAAGATCTTCTTGCATTGAAATAGCTGTAATGCTGCCACGAAGGGCCACTCACATCACAATTGAAGTCTTGAACGCTCCGGAAGCCTTCTCTTTGGAGAAGCGTTGCTCCATCATCTTCTCAAAGAGCTGTTAGATAAACAGGCCCATGTCAAAGTTCTGAGATGAACAAAAACTCAATACAGCTGAAATTTAGATGATATAAGGTCAAAACCTAAATGGATATGGTGCTGTATCGGGACCCAGGTGCTCTCACATCCGTCATCTAGGGCGATGAAGGAGAGAGTGCCATCATGTCATGTCACCCATTTGCATGCCAATGCAAGGGGTCAGCGGAGGCTACTCGTGGGTGCGTGTTGATTTTGCATCCACTTCAGTGAAGGGAACTTCAAGGGATTCAAGTGTTCCACTATGTTCGAATAGAAGAAGGTGGCAAGCATAATAAGGAAAAATTGGATATTTTATACTTAATGCTCATGTTCATTATGCTTATCCCCTCCATCTAAGCAAAGATAGTGGAACACATGAAATCCCTTGACGTTCCCTTTTAATTGAAGCAGATGTACAATACACTCACCCATCTGTAGCCTCGCTTTCCTGCCAATACGGTCACATGACCAGCCAATCTCATAAGCCTGACACAAGAATTACCATGACTTTAGCCTGCCTGAAAAGGGCAGTTGGGAGGGCTTGACGGCATGAGTCAGGATAAGTATAAAATATCAATTATATTCAGAAAATTACATATTTTCCCTTATCCTCACTCATGTTTATTACAGAATCCAGTATTTTAGTCAGCTTGATCTCAGATTTCATGATGATAACAGACTTGCTGCCAAGTATGTTGAGACTGTAGAACCTTTCAGTCCTCTGGTATGTCATAGATGACATAAGTAGTCTGCTACTTGAGGATGTGTGGCCTTCATTGCAGTGAAGCCTCTCTTTCTTACATGTGTTTCAAACCGCATCCATTTATCATCGTATAAGGTGTGGGTAGATCTATGCAGAGCTAAGGTGTCTGACTTTCGGAAGAAGTACTGGAGTGGTGAAAACGTAAACGTTCAGACCTTCCCATGAGATGCTGAGAGCATGTGTTAACATCATATAAATGTTGGTATCTGCTTGTTGAACATTGTGGCAAATAGTTCTATTTCGGGGGATCTGAATGTCTGATTGATGAGTTGAAATGCCTCTCGGTAAAGCATCCATCCATTCATTCATCCATCCAGTCATTGACAATGTTGAAGAGTTAAAATGTCAGCTGTAGCAGTGTGTGAGATCGAGTTGATTCTTGCTTGTTATGTAGAACGCTGCTGTGGAGTCGCCTGTATGAACCAGCAGTAGTTTGTTTCCCAGTGCTGTTGACCAAAGCCACACTGCATTGATTACAGCTTTTATCTCCAGGTGGTTGATATACTGAATGCATTCAATGCTCGACCAGATTCATCTGCCACCTTGTTGTTCAAGTGAGCACCCAACCTTGTCGGACACAGCTACATAGAGATGGTTGTTGTAGACCAGCTCTAGCAAATAAGTTCCTGCGCAGACATTTCATTGGTGAGTCCACCAGATATGGTCTCAAGTTGTCTGGCAAATCTATCCGATCCAAGGGTTTGAGGTGCTGAATCAGGAACCGTTGTAATGGGTGTAGCTGTAAACATCCTTGTCTGGTCAAATTTTGTGCTGATGTGAGCAGCCTTAGTAGACATTGGCTTAAATTTTGACCCACCTATCCTCTGGGACGACAATGGGGTTCAACAGAGTGATGAACTGAATCCCAAGGGCATGTGTTTTCATCCTTTGAAAGTTTTCGATTGTTTGAATAATACTTAAATAGGAAATTGACAGATTTAGTGCAGTATATACTCTTTTACTTCTTCACATAAAATAAGGAAAGCTGCCATTTTTGTTTTTCCACGATTGATTTCAGCGATCACAAGTAGGTCATTAGCAACTTGATCTTAGCTTCATGATTGACTTGGGTAAGAGCAGCCAGTGGAACGGTATGCCGATCATAACGTCATGCTAAGATTGGGATTTTAAGGGTTTACAATTGGCATAGGGCTAAGATTAGTGGAACAGGACACTGATCTTTAGCACTTTCCTCCTTTAACGCCCCGGCAGGATGTCCTGTTCCATGGGAACGCCTGTTTTCTCCATTAGAACAACAAAGCGCACCCTTCCTGCCACGAGCGATGTACTTCTTGTCTCCCGCTCTTTGGACCCAAGAGGACTTGTTGGAATAACACTGAGAAGTCTGTGTGAGGACAGCAGTCAAACTGTGGATCGACTTCATCATCATTACTTCCCTGGAGTCCTCAGTCACGGATTTAGTGATGTTCTTGATTCTGGCTTTGGATGCTGACCGGGGAGCTCAATATAAATGTTTAGAAAAGCTGTCACCCCAAGATGATGCTGATAATAAACCTTGCCAGTGTAGATTCACTCCTGCAGATGTAGAGGTTAAATGCTCCGAAATGAAATGTTGATCCTTCTTCCGAGTGATGCCTGGAGAGAGGATCATCCTTTCATCTTCATTCTCCGATTGACTGAATTTAGAGATGAGAGCCTCGTTGATAGCCCTGGAACAGGTGAGTCCAAAGATGGAAAGCTGTGTATTTGCCGTACAGTTGAGCCAGTCACTTACCCTCCACTTTATAGGATCTGTTGCGAGTCTCACAGATTAACTTATATGACTTGTCTACTTCAGGCGATTTCAAAAGGGCTACCATGTGATGTAATGGGAATCGATGAGTGCTGATGGCCAGAATGTGTTGTTGCTGATATTCAGTTGCTGTTTGAAAGGCCGTAGACAAGTTTCCGGGATGGCAGAAATGTCCCTGTCGATGACCTCATTACACATCTTATAGGTGTCAGCTTCATCCAATCCGTTCGTGATACAAGAGGTGATCTCTGTGTCTGAGAAGAGGGCTTCCTCTAGTGCATTCGCGAGTGGGAGCCGATGTCCATGCAGCGTCATCATGGTCTTCGTGACTATATGTATCCCTGGAATGACTAACATTCTGTGAATGCCTTCGCTCAGGTCTTTGAGAATCTGTATCCGATGAAAACGACGAACGGTGACATCAGTCGGAAACATGGATACACAGTTGATGGCAATGGTTTTTGCAAACGGGAACGTGCATACGATGCCCCCTCTTCATCTGGATGACCTAATGCAGTCGGTGAACCCTCACGAATGGCGACTATAGTTGTAGCTGCTGATTGGTGCAATTTCTCCAAGGAAGGAGAGAGTGACAAGCATGGCTGGACATGTCAGCCTATTGGTGGGAAAGGGAGGCTTCCGGTGGGTGAGTGTACTGTACATCCGCCTCAATTAGAAGGGAACTTCAAGGGATTTCAAGTGTTCAACTTTCTTGGCATAGAGGGAGGAGATAAGCGTAATAAGCATGAGTCAGGATAAGGAAAAATTATAAGTTATTATCACTGCAGTTTACTGTATACAACTGAGACACAAAAATCCCATTGTTACATCTAGCAGATCACTGTAAATGTCTTTACTACAACAACGGTTTAGTGATTACACTTTCAGTTCCTATTTGGGAAATCACCCAACATTTGGCACATAGCTGAGACCTAACACTGACATCAAACAAATCCCCTCATGATCGTTTAAGTAATATATCCCAGCACTCACTGCACGATCCTCAAGGACACCCAGGTTGATTTTGAGAGTGCCACCAATGTCTTCCACGTCATCTAGGTTGAAGCTGGTCGAGAAAGACCACTGACTTGATAAGAGGATCTGATTCTCTGGGATAGGCAGTTCTCCATAGTTGTGGATCACAAACACTCCTGAGAAGTCAAAAGGTGCTATCTTATACCGGCCTAGAGAATTAGATGTGACACAATGTGCTTTCTTTGTTGGTCGTTCCTGCCTATAGGGTGAGTATCTCACGATGCCATCAGTGGTGTTCTTCTTACCCATATCGACCAGTAAGGTGGGCTTGTCGCATTCTGGAAGACAGAGACATTGAGCTTGCTGACTCTAGTAATATCCTGAAATGCTAAAACTGATCTTGATTTTCTCACATATCACAATGTTTTTCTGTCCAAATTAATAAATAAATGTACCCATGTGAAGTTATTGTTGTAATACTGTACAAATGGTAGCATGCAGTTATGATTCATAGATATCAAACTACAGGGCAAATTTCTTGCTCTCTACGTAATTCAGCATAAATGGTATACAGCAGTTCTCTTACTGGCATTCTAATCACTCACCATAAGTAAGAAAATGAAGATTAAATGACAATGCTTTCACTAAAGGCAGTGCTGGGTTACGAATGAACTTGATGTAAGTTGGCTCCACAATAGGAGGTGATGTCACTGGGTAGATGCATGTTTTGTTGGTGATGCTGCAATTGATGGTGACGGATGTGTTGGAAGGTACCACCTCGTCAGAGACCATGAAACTGAATGGGCATGGTGAAATGGCTTGAGTCGTATTGCCTTCCGTCGTCTCACAGCCACTGATCTGTATGTCATAGAACACTGTGAAGTCTGGTGCTCTGTACCTGGAAGAGAGTAGGTGAAGATAACTAAACCCTTATTCATATTTCTTGAATACTGAGCACTGTTTCCCTGAATATACATGTAATGACATCTATGTTAAAGCTTGGGAGGTATGCCCAACATACTGTACTTGGACATAATGATCTGGAAAATCAACAAGCCCAGAGATAATCCAGTCATACAGTGCACTGATAAAAGTACTCACCTGTAAATCCTTTCCCTCACCTGACCAAAAAGGGATGAAGGTATCTACTTGCAAAGGCTCTCCCTCAGCTGACCATAAACTGATTAAGGTATCTACTTGTAAAATCTCTCCATCGTCAGACTATAATCCGATGATGGTACCTACTTGTAAATTCTCTCCCGGTCATGGTTGAGGTGAATCTTGTGACTTTTCTCCATGGATAGGTCCCAGACATCCTCCAACACCTTAGTCACAGTGATTACAGACAGGCTGTAGGTACAGTCTTTGGTTAAACCCTGCAGACACACAAACATTAGATCTATAAATCAGTATAATACCTCGATGAACGGAAGTGGGGAACCAGAGCATCCCCATCAATACAAGAACTTGCTGGTAATATGAGGGGCCTGTAACGTATTGACATGCTGCACAGTCTGTTTGACTCAAACGCAGACCAATGAATTGCAGTCTAACTGGAAAACTAATAAACATAAAATGCTTGATGAAACACTGATCATAATAAAAACATTAGACCAACTCTGTGAGGTTTTTGCATAATTTAAGTCCTAAAAACAAAAACAAAACTGTTTAACAAACTCTCATTAAAATATTTACACAGTTCACTATTTGTTACGAGAAAGGAGTGTAGAGAAAGAGACAGCCAGGTGTTCGAGAAGCACATGCACAAGAGCCGACAAACTTATTGATTCATTAACCTGTGTTGTGCAGTCTTCGTCTTTTCTCGCACATATGACTGCAAGAACTTTATTGAGTTTGTCTGATGTCTTGATTATGATTAGTGTTACATTGAGTATAATATATTATGTTTTTTTTCAGGTTAGATTGCAATTTATTGGTCCAATTTTATCTGTAACCTGATCTGCATCAGACAATCCAGCAACAGATGTCTCATTCATTGATTTGTTCCACTGGGAAAAAATACATACTTATATACAAGATACACATACAGAGCAGATATGCTACCAAACCTGACCACCTGATCCATTTTCATTCCTCTAAGAATCACCAGTGGTCATATATGTTGCTAGATTCCTCAACTCCAAATTCCACTGAATTCTTTGATACTTCAAAGGCATTTAGAACTTGGCATAGTAATACATGACAATTTTATGGATAGCAACTTCTTGGGTTTATTTTCACGTTTCGGGCTTATCCTAGCCCCCTCATCATGTTGAGCTGAACTGAACAGTAAGGCTAACTGTTAACTCTGCCCATGACCTCACAATGCTTATGATGTCACAATGCTATGACAACATGACACCAGTAGCTAACAGGAATGCTATGACAAGAAACTAGAATTAGTAGTGAATGGTTACAACTAACATGACTCATAGAGTGAATACATCTTATTTTGTATATATAGTAGTGTTGGTGGATTATTATTATGACAGATCATTATTATACCAAATTGTAAGTATAGCATGTAAAGTAATACTATTAATAGTACATGGAAGTTATTGTTCATCCATGGGTGCCCTTGTCGGTCTCTTTATTACGATTGTTTGGTGATGCACCAGGCACTAGGGAGGAAAACCCCTAGATCTCTATTGATCTCTGGTACTTATCTTCTAATGAAGATTGACTCAAGAAGTTTTCTTTTCCGCCAATTATTGATGTTGGATGCCAAGATTTGAGAGTGTTGCCAGTTGATAGAGTGATTTTGATTTTTAACAATGTGTTCTGAGAGTGCAGATTAAAGGTCAGATTTTTCAACTGACGTTTTGTGTTCTTTTAGTCTAATGTTGAAAGGCCGGCAAGTTTCTCCAATGTAGCTGCTTCCAAATGGGAGAGGTGGCAGCAACCAGAATGAGTTCAATACCAGAGGATGTATATACAAAATCTCTTGTGATTATGAGTCATATTAGTTGTAACCATTCACTACTAATTCTAGTATGTTGTCATAGCATTCCTGTTAGCTACTGGTGTCATGTTGTCATAGCATTGTGACGTCATAAGCATTGTGAGGTCATGGGCAGAGTTAACAGTTAGCCTTACTGTTCAGTTCAGTTCAGCTCAACCTGATGAGGGGGCTAGGATAAGCCCCGAAACGTTGTGAAAATAAACCCAAGAAGTTGCTATCAATAAAATTGTCATGTATCACTGAATTCTGGACAGATGGTAAATATTTCATTAAAGATATTCAGTCATAGGATAACAGGAATGAGGCAGAAACATCAAATGATCAATGACTTCTCAAACTGACAATAACATGTACATACTAGCAAACAAAGATAAGTTGGGCCAGCACAGAAAACGCATTTATGAGAAGTAGATGCAGCATGTCAGTGAGCAAGCTCATTTGTTTTGTGAAAGGGTGAACAGATGCAGGCTAGTGCATGTGCAGTGCATGCTGGTGTCATTGATTCTGCACGTAGCAGCACACGTTTGATTATAAGCCACTCACATGGTCAGTGTAGCAAGTCAGTAATAACTGGACTATACTTGATCCAAACAACCTGGTGCTGTTTCACTCACAATGACAAGTGCCAGTGGACAGTACTCATGTCAGGTCAGTGCTCAACCTATTATGTACTTATTTGCCATTAACTAAGTTCCAGTGCTGCACAAGATAACCATGGGACTTCCTGAACATGGTAAACATGGGACCTCCAAACACTTCTTAATTTTGAACAATTTGACATTATCAGTAATCATTTAATTTGCACACTGACCCTCTGCCTGATCTCATCTGAGCTGTATTCCTTCATGATGGCTCCAGCATACCACTTCCCAGGCATGGGGTAGGGAAGTGTGGCTTCCACTGATGTGTTGGATGATGGCACCACATACTCCTGTGCCTGTCTCTGGTGGAGATGGAAATGGTCCGGGAACGTCTCATTGTTTGGACTGATCACTGGATACCTGCCCCGCTGAAGGTATCTGTGAAAGATGGATGTTTTCAAAGAACTACAGAATGTTACTCTGCTTAATCCGATAGAGTACGGATAATAGAAGTGAAATGTGGAAGATTCCATCAGAGTATTCTGTGTAACACAAACATTACACACACACCAAGCACTTATTACAACATAGTTTTCCTAAATACATTTAAGAAAGATCAATAGTCAAAGATTTCAAGATATCTGTCATATACGCTGTTTGGGATAGTATGCTGTCGATGTGAGCTGGCATAGAGGGGTAATGGTGTGACAATGATTGATACGCATCACTGCACCGATCCATGGGCTCCCGATACAGTGAATCAATACAAAGTGTTACACTGTCGCATATTGATACACTATGATACATCGATGTTTAACTTTGAATATTGCCAAATTGTGATATCTGTTAAAAAAAGACTTACTTTTGTTTAATGATAAAAATATATGCTTACTTATTTTCCGTTCATAAGTAAACATTTTCTCAGAAATTCTGGCATCAAGAACTGTTCTAAACAGGGACAATATTAACATTCACAAAGTCTATTTATAAACTTGATAATCTTGTTTCAGACTGAACTTTAAACAATGCTTGAATCTAACAAAATACTTTAAAATAGTTTTGTTTTGATCTTAAGGTGTTCTATAGTTGGTGTTATAATTAAGATTTTAGTATTGTGATATGAATGATATCGCCACCCTTACATCACATCACAGTTTCAGTGAATAATACTATGGCAATACATTGTCATGACTACAATCTTAGTATCATCATATATAGTATCACAGGTTCAGTGCTAATAACAGCACTAAATAGGTGCCTAACACTGAGAGTCTTGAATCCCAAATGGGGCTGAAATGAAGTCACAGCTGATTACTTACACCTTGACCTTTCTAACAGTGCATTTTTCATCTGAAGCAAATGCTCTAAATGTCCAGAAAACCTCCTCCGTCTCTTGTGGAATAGTTATTGTGATCAAGGACACATCCTGGTAGGAGGTGTACTGAGTGACAGGAGCCTCCACAGTCCACTGAACCTCAGCTATATAATAACCATCTGAAACGCAATGTTGATAATACATGTCTTGTGTAATAAAAGTCCATATGATAAACATCATGATATATCATTGCTTTTAATGTGATGGCTTTCAACATCTTCAAGCTCCATACATCAATGCAAGGCCATCTCTTTCTACATATTGTTGCTGAACAATCTGAATAAACTTCTGATTGTATAGCAATATTTCTGGAACACTAATAGGTGGGAGTCGTTTGGCACTTCACCATGAACTGGTTTGTAAAGCTAGTTCATTGTGTGAATCCTTGCCATACCGTTGACTGAGTGATCTGACATCCATGTTCTTTGACATTCAGGATCAGTGACCTGATCAGACAGGAAGTTTTCAAGCCCTGTCTACAGAAATACTGTTTAAAGATGTATCAATTCTGAATTCTGCACAGCTTATAGGTTTCATAATCTGACATCAACACAACAAACAACCATGAATAAAAGTTGAGAGCATTCGGATCTTAGCATCAGTAATATCATGTGTTTCTTGCATTAGAGAAGTTGATGGGGCAGTGGGGTAGCCTAGTGGGGTAGTTACTTGCTGAAGACCCAGGTTTGATTCCCCACATGGACACAATGTCTGAAATTTTTCTGGTGTACAACACCGTGATATTGTTGGAATATTGCTAAAAGCAGTGTAACACTAAACTCAGTCACAAAATCTGACATCAGATAATCAGATTCTGATTACAGCGTTCAGTGAGCAACTAGTCAGATGGATACTAGGCGCTATATAAGTGAATTATCATCATTACCATCCATAAATTTTCAACCTTAATGTGTATCACTTCTAAATGCCATATGAAAATTTTAACCATCACTAAACACACAGCTGTGGCTATTGTGCTGTTATATATTCTTTTAGCAACACTTCCACCCAGAGATAGGAAAGTCAGAGGTTTGATCCTTGGTGGCGTCATACCAAAACAGGTTAAAATATGGTATTTGTTGGTCCCTGCCTGTCGGGTAAGTGTTTCTAGCTTAATTTAACAAAGCTCATATACACGCAAATGCCCTTTCTGAAGCTTGAACGCAAAAGCACAAGAAGCAGATTAAATGTCTTGTATATTTCAAAACAATTTGCTCATTCTGTTTCACTAACAGTTTGCATAAAGGGGAACCTTGATTCTGAATAACTTTCCTCCATTACAGATATCAGGAAAACTATCTGGACACAAATTCATTTTATCCAAACGCAAAGTGTGTCAAGTGAAACAATTACTGCATTGCATGGGAACCTGCAGTGAGACTAGAGAGTGGTATCAATCATGATAACATTGCCACAAACAATGTTGATATATTTTAGGGGTGAAATGGTACACTCTCACCACAGTGCGGTACATACTGTGGTACAAGGTCTTTAGTTCGGTCAGTTTCGGTTTAGTAAATGATCATAATGAAGAACACTGACAACAAGAGCCCAACTAAACCTTATATTAAATATTGTTTGACAACATGGAAAAACATGTTTAACAACATTTTGTGGTGGCATGTTGTCCTGTGCACAAAGCTCAGGTCACGAATCAGTTGAAGTTAAGCACCATCGAGCTTGGACAGTCCTTGAATGGGTGACCATGTTTGGCAGTTTGACTCCTGAGAGTTTCTAGGACTTCAGTCCTGCCCCACAGTGAACCTTAGGCAAGTGAGTTTGTTCAAAATTGCCTCCGTTCACACAACTGAAAATGGGTACCCGGTGGAATAAGTCATGTAACCATTAACCTTCTAGCGCCTAACAGGCAGTTTGGGTAAATCAGGGTAATAACCAGATCGTTTGGGCACTTCGAGCATGCATTGTGCATGGAGTAATGCGCATGATAAATGGACTATTATTTTAGTATTATTATTAAAAACTTAACCATAATCTTTGCCATTTTGAACGAACAAAATTGTCTGTAGATAAAGTATACTAATTAAATTAAATAAATCGACTAAACACATAAGAACTGGAAAACAAATGGCAAGTGATCCTTCGAGCAATCATTGGTATTGTTCATAACAGCATGCATTCCAGATCTCATTCAGGTCGACAACAGTTTTGCTGAATGATCACATCTAAGAATAACACCTAATTTCAGGTCAAGTCATCATATTCTTAGCTGATCAGTTGCTGAAACATAATGAGGTGTTATATGATGTGCATCAAGTAGGTTGTTTTGTCATTTTAGTATGAATGAATTGTTACCGCTGATAAAGTTCTTTAATTGATTGGATTACAAAATGACACTGATTAGAACTGCAGAATAAAACATTGATTATTCAGTATATTGAACTGTAATTACAGTTGCATAAGAACTTATTCGGTCTAAATTTTAACGAGCATTTAAATCTCAGACATGTATGAATTGGAATAGTTGCAATACTAATTTCGATATTCTGAGATAGATTTACTGGGAACATATGGGAGGTAAGTTTTGCCACTTCATGTGATAAAATTTATCTCTCAATATAATGTATTCTCAGTAAATCCAGAGTTTATGCTCTAATTGATACTTATTCATAAAACATATGGTAGTAAGAAAATTGGGAACTTAGTTTTCTTATGCATCAGATCATTTTTTCATTCATTCTAAAATCTAATGTATTCTACCAGTCACATTTGGATAAACCAAGTGGGAATTTTATGCCTACAATATTGCAAATGATATGTTTACATGATGTATGCAGTTACAGAAGGTATGACATGATTGGACAAATAATGTTATTTGAAGTAAGTGAAAAAGGAACCTCAGTACCGATGTCTTGCTGACTTGTAGATCTAATACTAATAATGACCTCTAGATGACATTCAAGGCCATTCAAAACTTACTTCCACAAAAATGGCAGTCTTATTCAAACATACTCTCAGTACTTTTTGTTACACTCCACTACTGTGTCTTAACACACCCTCGTAGGAGGATGCGTCAGGTAACCTTTGAGCAACCTATGGCCGTCCAATCAAATGCGAGAAGGCCGAACGGATTTAACCAATCTGACAACGGCTACTGTTTAGGGTTTGGCAGGACTTAAAAAATTCGCTGGTCACTAACACTGATCCCTCAATTTATGAAAATGCCCATAATATACAGGTATTTGACAATATATATGCTTTAGGCTTTTTGACGACATTAGCAATTAATTTCCGCAAGAAAACATCCTTGAATATTGAAAAAATGCTATTTTCAGCGAGTGTTTACTCACTGTTGACAGTATTGTAGCATGCTCCATGTGCATCACCAGATAGCAATCATATGGCAGATAGCAATCGGATTTGTTCAGGTACAAACCTTTCCGAGGTAAAAGTTCAAAAGTTATGTACAAATGTCCACTTTCGTGGTTTGGTAAGCTGTGTTCTAATTGGTCAGACTCAAAGGTAACATAAGTATCATAACCACCCCACCCAAACAGGGCAGAAGAAAATATGAAACCTAAAAAATGGTAAAGATAGTTTGTTATTACAAAGGCAGTGGCTGAAGTATTATGCTCTACATTGTGAAATTGGGAAAGAGTTCCGCCTGTAACCCACACTTGAATATTAGGATTATTTTGATGGTTTTGGGTTTAAGGTTAGGTATAACGGTTAGATTTAAGGTTTGGTGTAGGTTAATGCTTTAATAAAATACGCAGAACAATATTCTTAAGCACAGAATGATTTTTAAAAATACAGGTGTTACAGGTGGAAATGTTTCCGCGAAACTGGTTGGGACATGGGGATTCCCCACGCACAGCATGGGGATTAGCCCAGACATGGTCGCTTTCACTTTCCATTACATACGGCATAAACGGTTATAAAACACACAGTAAAGAGCCATCAATCGCAGTTGATCTTATATAGAATGACAATATACACACCCGCGACTGTTTATAACAGGACACAATCATAATCATAATGGTGATATTAGCACATGACCGAAGTTCATAATCAAGTAACTTTATATGATATGTTACTGTCGACTGTTACTAAAGCTTACCTCCCCGAGACACCGCTTCGCAGAGGATTAGAAGAACGACGGCAATCAGAACAGTCAATCTGTTACGTTTCAGATGTCTGCTTCCGTCTTGGTCGTCATGATTAAAGCCCATATTTTTCTCATTTCCTCATCTTTACCAGTCTTACAGTCCACCTTGTGACGTCATACATAAACTTCCGGGAGCAAGCTCCATCCCTGTGCGTGTTATCATTGTTACCTCCGGCATAGACAGGGCCAAAAATTGGCTATCGCTGTGAAGAGCTTCATTTTGAACCACGAAGGGAGGTAACTACCATACAAATACTCGAGAGCCAAGTCAAGACATCGCCGTATAGGACTGCATCTCTGCTCTCGACTACCATACAAACTGTTGTTCATGCCACAATTTTTCTTTGATGTCAAACCTTCCACTAGTTCCAGGATGCAGGTGTGCACCTGTGCCGCGAGAATGCGGAATTAACCGGGGTAGTCTATATATCATTTCTTGCCCCAAATGAAAAGTACATTTCATGCAAATAAAGTTTAGTTGGATAACAAAACATGTCAGTACCACCAGGGAAACAGAGGTATTTAAATTGGCACTGATGCAGAGTGAATAATGTTTCTCGCAAACGGTCTAATTACGAAACCAAACTGCAAATTGGTCAGCGCCCGCTCCCTCGACCGTGACGGACACAGGGACTGGGCACCTGTCCATATTAGCAGAATGTCTTCGCTTAAACAGTCAGGAGGCCGGATGCCCATCATATGCCATTATTTAAAAATATTCATGGTATTCCTCGTCTGATTGTAACAAAATATCCCACCAGTGTATTTTTTTCGGATGCTTGGATGGTATAGTGACTGATCCAATTTGATCCTATTTCGGTGTTTTTAACCTCAATATTTAAGAATGAAGATTTTTATGGATATCAACTTCTTTATGAGAGAACACAACGTTTCGGAGTTAATGCTTACTCCTTCATCAGGTGATTGAGAAAGGGATACAGAGGTGTATTTATGTGTACAGGTGTATATGTATACTAGCTTTCGTTAACTCATTCCACTTGTTACTTTGTTATTGTTTTACCTGTACATATAAATACACCTCTGTATCCCTTTCTCAATCACCTGATGAAGGAGTAAGCATTAACTCCGAAACGTTGTGTTCTCTCATAAAGAAGTTGATATCCATAAAAATCTTCATTCTTATGTATTTTCACTTCTAAATGACATTCAAAGACTCAATATTTAAACATGTTATGTGAAAATATGATGTCTACAGGCACGTAGCAAGCCATTTGTTTCAGTCCGAAAGATTGCAAAGCTTTATATTTAGGTAGTTTTGAGTGTTGGTTCAGCTGTCATAGCAAATATCATACGTAAATTTTGGTAGCTATGGTGGCTACCCAGGTTTATTATTTATGATAATAAAAATACACAGTTGATTTATTTGAATTCGTAAACTAAAAACGATGACTTTGCCTGTGGTAGAGAAATCTTAAAATCTTCTTACGTAAAAACCCCCAAGTTATTACACCTATTTACCAAAGTACACAGCAAATGCATATATGTAGTCCTTATGTAACGAAGTTTCGTTAGTATCCTCAAAACAGTTTCGGCCCATAAGTAATTTCAGGATGCATGCGACACAGAGATTACATCTTCCTTGCTGTAAATCGCGTTTGATGGTGTAAACCTACACATGTTATTTGTCATCATTCTCTGGATGGTCATTTAATGAATTTATAACAGGTATAATTAGTAGTAACGCCACTCAGGTTACTCAACAAAGGTTCCCATTTGGCATTTCTCCTGTCTGGAGTAAATACTCAACAGTATAAATTAAGGCCTGTAATGCAAATGTATTGTATGTTATGTAATATGTGCATGTAAGTGAAGCAAGAGGGTTTATCAGCTGAGTTACAAAAACAAACATCGATCAAAGGATGAACTGATAACACACTGATTGATTAATTACTTTTATCTTCTACAGCGGATTTGTCAGAAGGCAGTGTGTATAGATGTACTAATCTATACTGACTACATCCTGTCGTAAAGTGCGAGTGTAAAAAAACATCCTCCTTTCAAAGAATTAACCACCATTGCGTTGATTGATTGATTGCTCATTGTTGGTAAATTACTTAGAATGGCGGACATGCCAGGTGTGCTATCTTGGGTGACCAATGAGAGGTTTATCGGGTTTTCACCAACGTGAAAGACGTGAAACGATGTGTTACTTTTTCGCAAATTAAACTGTTGTAAGACACACGACACAGAGCAAGATTATTTACCAGTTGCAGATGAATGGAATAATGTTCTTTTATGTGGATATTGATGGATACATTCCTGAACAAGGTAGTAGCCTGACATTGTTGCTATAAAATTAGTATGTTTTACATTTATTAGTTGTATTTTGTTTTGATTTATTTGTTGTAGCATTCAGCAGAATCTATATGACAGAAAACACACACTAGATCGCGTATGTGTGTGAAATAGGATCCACATTGGCAATCTGTACAATGTATAAATGTTGCTATCATGTTAGAAATTTACTATTCTAAGTATAAGCAGACCGTGTGTTCTTTTATTAATTTTCAAAATCATACAGATATGACAATAAACTAATTAGGGTTATGAGACAAAATACAGAGACGTACATTGGCTTTGTTATTTTCCCGTCCTAATAGTTTTTTACCATTTCTACCACTGGCAGATGATTAACCTTCAAAGTGTTTCATTTGTTTTCATAATACATTTGTAATGAAGTAAAAATGACTTCACCTTAGTTGATCTGTCGATATTTAAACTCTCAATTGCGCATACGGACTGTGCAGCAGAGGTCACTAACCAGTCACGAATTCTGGGATATCACCCGGCTACTCACAGGAAAAAAACAATAACAAAAGTTTACACCAGTCCACGGAAATTGCTCCGCATCAGTGCCCCTTTAAGATTGAGCCCGGTGTATATTCTTAGTTTAAATTTTCAGAGATATCTGACAGGGACAATTAACATTCTGTCAATGTCCATGTCTTTCCCCACATACAATAAGATGTCTAAATCAATAACTAATGTAAACATTGTCTCAAAGTAGATTATTGAAAAAATCACACGTGTTCTAACAGGGTTAGTCTACAACCTGTTTAAGTCTCCCTGGTTTTAGTGATAGTTTTACATTCTTTTACATGATTGAGGAGGGATGGCCATTAGAGTTGTGACGTTACGCCCATGCCACAATATGATGCGTATCACGATACTGGTAGTCCAATACATACGATATGTATCACGATACTGGTAGTCCAATACATACGATACGATACGCATCACGATACTGGTAGTCCAATACATACGATACGTATCACGACACTGGTAGTCCAATACATACAATACGTATCACGACACTGGTAGTCCAATACATACGATACGTATCACGATACTGGTAGTCCAATACATACGATACGATACGTATCACGATACTGGTAGTCCAATACAATACATACGATACGTATCACGATACTGGTAGTCCAATACATACGATACGTATCACGACACTGGTAGTCCAATACATACGATACGTATCACGATACTGGTAGTCCAATACATACGATACGATACGTATCACGATACTGGTAGTCCAATACATACGATACGTATCACGATACTAGTAGTCCAATACATACGATACGATACTTATCACGATACTGGTAGTCCAATACATACGATACGTATCACGACACTGGTAGTCCAATACGATACGATACGTATCACGATACTGGTAGTCCAATACATACGATACGTATCACGATACTGGTAGTCCAATACATACGATACGTATCACGATACTGGTAGTCCAATACATATGATACGATACGTATCACGATACTGGTAGTCCAATACATACGATACTTATCACGATACTGGTAGTCCAATACATACGATACGTATCACGACACTGGTAGTCCAATACATACGATACGTATCACGATACTGGTAGTCCAATACATACGATACGATACGTATCACGATACTGGTAGTCCAATACATACGATACGTATCACAATATTTTGTCCTTGTATACAGAAAAATAAAAGTACTGGAAATAATGTGCTGTTATGTTATCATTTCAGGGAAGGTATTCTTCTCCCAAGAAAAATAAAACATGTCATCATGAAAGACATTTTATTAAAAATGTTTAGCATGTGTCAGTAAAGTAGTGCTTTCCCAAAAAATGGAACAGCACGGATCAACATTGTCACAACTGGATTTTTTTGCACAGATAACAAAATATATTTGTGAAAATTATCTCAGTCGGAGCATGTCCATGGCAATATTTTCCACGAAAATCTAAATAGAAGGGGAGACGGTGATTTCGTAGACTGCTAAGTATGTAAGTATCGTGCTGAATCGATACACGACAATCGTATCAATGTATCGTATCGTGCAGCTCTTGAATCGCGATAACTTGCGTATCAATTAATCGTCACAACTCTAAATTGGCAGTGGTGTATCATTTATTTTGCCATTCATTCAAATATGTATTTTTCTTTTGTTGTTTTTCTACATTTTGTTTCATTCATTGATGAATAATTCTAGCTCTAATTGCTTGCTGTAATTCATTCATTCATTCATTCATTCGTAAAATTCAATAAACAGGCTGAAGTACTGTTCCACACAGTGAAGTTGCACTGGGAACGAGCTAAGTCACTGTGTGCATTGGAGCATGACGAGGTACACGTTAATTAGTACAAATGGTAAAGAAAGCAAGCAAGTGACCTATATCTGTTTTACATTATTGCTAATATCACCAACATTTTACTAATTACCATGTCAGTCATATACTGTCTCTTGTACCCATACATTAATCCGAACAAATCGCTAGAATATCCATAGGTATCTATGATCAAAGTCATATATTCAGATTGCTTTATGGAATTAATGAGTGAGCTGATGACATGACCACCTTTTAGGACGGGTTTGTTTCACCCACTTTTTGAAATTAATGAACCTATCGATTTGTCAAACGCTCGATACACCCTTGCCAATGCACGCAGGTATACCACCATAAACGCAAAGTTATTGAAGTCTGTTATTGAACTGAGTCTTAACGAACGACTAAACTCATATTTTTTGTACTCTTTTAACCGTTACATATGAAAGACTTGTGGTTTGTCTTAAGCGGAACATCAAACTCATTCTTAAAAAAACTTGTGGTTAATTCATACCGAGGAATTAAAAGTTACCAAAAAGCCGTCTGCTTCACTCTCGTCCGCCAGTGAAACCAGGTTACGTACCTCTGTCACCTGAGCACTGCAGTGAGGAACGATTTTCAATTATTTGCATAGAAAATGTGTAAGAAGCTTGTCATTTCGCTGATTTCTCGATGTCAACAAAGACATACCAAATTGTTGTGTCGCCACCAATTGCTCCTTGGGGTCATGTGATGGTGTCACCATGCACAGATTTCCACCAGATCCCACAGTTCATGCTAAATGTGTTGTTTGTGAGTGCGAAGCGAGCGTTGTGGAAGGCTGTGGTGTAATATAGTAAGTTGGATGGTTGACCCCTACCTCGCTTCCAAGATGAAAAATGCTTTTGAGATTTGTTTTTATTGAGTTATAAATTCAAAACTCCTTACTTGTTGTAGAAAATCATTGATGACCAAAAGGATTTTGCAGCAACAATTTCTTCCTTGGAAGCGAGGTTGTGGTCGAAGTGACAGTTGTTGTATACAGGCTCAAATACCAGAACATCTGCCATTTTGTTTCAGACGTCATCGAACACCTGCATGACCCTGTTTCAAAGTGGGTTAATGACCTTGAGCTGACCTTATGGTCATGTGTGTATTTTGAGATCAGGTGCATAGCAACTGAATAGAATATGGACAGATCAACTGGTATCATCTGGTTTCATTTTAACTATAAAACCCCTTCATTTCAGATCATGCATCACTTTCATCCCTGAATAAACAGGTGACATCCAGGTCTTTCTCCTTTCTTGAAGATGGAAGCTGTTCACTGTGATATTCTGAGGAAGAATCATGCTGGCCTCATGCAAGCTATGCAACATGTAGGAAAGATGATCGACAAACTAGTACAGTTTGAAGTCCTTACCATCTTCATGAAGGCAGAAATTATTGAAAAGCCATGGACCTCCTTTGACCATGTCAGAACTTTATTAGATACCCTTCTCTGACCCCATGCTTACACCCTCTTCTGTAAAGCACTGGAGGAATGCGGAGAGCTACAGGCCATGATGTTGCAGAGATTAGAGACTCCAAGTGACAAGTCACTGACAGAACTACAGAATCCTCAATGTATGGACTTCGGCAATGACGTATTTGTGACAGCCAAAACGTGAAATGGAGAACTAGGAATTCACGTAAGGAAGTATAAGGTCTGTTCTGGTGGAAAGTCCTACCCTGCTCATTGTGGCATCGTGTTTACGTTGAAACTTTGGCTGGAAGTTCATAGAGTCCATTTCAAGCTTGAGGAGGCTCTCGATCAAGGAAGGATCCATGATTATGCTCATGTGGGAGTCAATATGTATGCAAATACTTTGATTCCAGATGGTGGTGTGGATCTCCAACAGTGGGAGAAACGTGAAACACTGGGAAGAGTGGTACTGAGAAACTGAGAGACTGTTGCGATCTTATGACAGATTTTCTGCCCAAGCTCAAAGACATGATTTCCTGTCTCCTTCAGGAAGGTCATCAAAACCAGATTGGGTACCTCTAGTGCTCCTTCTTCCCAGTGACTATAAATGTTGGAGTAGCTGACTATTCTCCTATGGAAGGAAGTCACCGTTCAGCAACTTTCATCCAGCTGTGTTGACTTGAGATGGTGTTACAACATATAATTGTGTTGAACAGTGTTACATGTACTCTAAAGCAATCTAATTTGGAGATGTGGACAGTGCGACATGTATTTTCCAAGAGACTGTTCCGGCTGAGCATAAACGTCTGGGGCGATGTGTGAAAAGCTTCAGTCAGAGTGTGTGGGACACTGTCAGTCTTGGTGTTATGACTACGGCGTTAATGGCTACATTTTGCCAGAACTCTGACTTGAAACGTATATTGATTCAATCCTACCCTAAGCACTTAGCTAAAGCTAGCCCCTTTGGTAAAAGAGTTGGAATAGGAATTGATGAGCTGTCTCATGTATGCTGAAGAACCACAGCTGTTGAAGGTGGATCAGGCCCGCAAGACATCATCATGCACAAGGAGCCTGTAAGACAAGGGCCCCTCCTTCACCAACAATCAGACCAACTTAGTGTGACTGGCGATCAACAATTAAAACTTTTGGTGGACATTATTTATGACCTGTTACATGCAGACGTTTCTCTGGCAAAGGATAGCTTGACTCACAGGCAAACTGTAGCGCAAATTTGATTGGACAGCACAGAGACTATGACAAGTCTTCTTATATTTGAGAGAAACGAGCAAAGTTTGGCAACGCACTTCCCTCGCCTCGGACTGAAAAATATTTTTCATGTCAAAATAAAATGTTGCCACCATCGAAGGTACATTCCGATCGTTTTTCGCCTCCATTAACCCTGCCAACTTCCGGTTGATCGGAGTGAAGGAACAAGAATAAGCAGGAATTAAAAAAATTACCATATTGCCTAATTTTATGATGAACCTGTTGGACTTTATTTGTCTTATCTGTCATCGCTATTTTCAGAATCTTCGTAACACTTATTGTACATGAAAATAACTTCTAGCATTTTTGGCTAACGAGGCAGGGGAGGTAACTGTAAGTATTCCATATGGAATAATACCCTCCCGTTCCTTCACTGTTGAACTGGAAGCTGGAAGGTGGAATGGAGGCGAAGAAAGGTCTGAATACCACAAGTTGCGCTAAAATGTTGAATAGAAAATATTTCACGTGAGTAATTGTTCAACATGGGGTTGGAAATGTGAGAGCACAGCCCAGTGAAAAAATGGGTGTATACCTTTGATGGTGTATTTTATTCTGACATGAAAAATATTTTTTTAACCGAAGCGAGGAAAGTATGTTGCCAACCTTTGCTTGCTTTGCTCGCATGTAAGAAGACTTGTCATTTTCTCTATGCTGCGCAACCCCTTTATGCCACAGTTTGCCTGTGCTTGGCTGCACTGAGAAAACACAGGAAAGTGCTTCGTTTTCTTGGTTATAAAACCATGCACAGACAAAAAAAAAAATACTGCCTAAAAGTGTGTCATTAGTTTAGTGTTGAAGTTTGTTGGACCCCTATATTGAAGACACTGTAGTGGAGCATATCCAAAAATAGGGGCTATGGATAAATATAAACGACTCTTGAAAAATCATGTGAATCCACTGAGTGGTGGGACAGTAAATACGTCATCCTCAGATGTGAGTTATAATCATCCTGCCACCACTGATGAATTACTGGATGAATTAATGGATACCAGTCTGATTCTGAGTGTGCTCACTAAACCTTACAGACGGAAAGGTGCTGCTTTATTGAGACATATTCAGAGTGACTCTGAACACACACACACATACACACACACAAAAACGAATCTCTAGGATCTAGTCGTTCCTAATGATCTAAGGTGGACACAAACATTTTCAGTTCTGGTTTAGTTTTCAATTCTTGTCTGAACTCATGTCTCCTACAGGGTCACCTGTAGCCCCTCTCTTTGATGGCTGCGTTTCTCTTCATGGTTACAGCCTATAACTTACTGACTGACTGCTTGGTGCGAGGCAGTACCGTTTGTCCTTGTCATGAGGATAGCATGTGGGGCATCCATGATAGAGACAACCGTCAGACTGGTAGACAGTGTTGCTGTACCCATCCACCTTATACCTGGTCCCTAAGATCAGATATTCCCCTTTATTCAATGCATGCTCAATGTGTTTGTGTAGGGAGTGGATCAACCATTCCAGCCATTGTATGGCGTTCAGACTGTATTAAGCCTTCGTATATCCATCACCAATGGCAGTGGGACTGGGAAGGGTCTCTTTTGCATGAATGACAGCCCTTACAATCTGTAGGCTCGTCACAGTCAACCACTGACCACGTTTGACCTGCACTCAGTCTTGATGTTCATGCACTTTGACAGGCAGCCATGGAGTCACAATCCCTTGCCAAAGTAGTTGGCCTTGGGTGTATTCTGTCAAGAACTTGTGCTTGAATACACCATGACATGCAATAGTAATGTAATCTGTAGGGTCGATGCAAGGTTCTTTCTTTTGGGTGATTTGCTGCGTTTTAGGGTCTTTGATGTAAGAGGTCATCTCTGTGACAGACAATAATAACTGTCAGAAAGTTATGAGCGCTTGGCTCAAGATTTGAAAATGGGACTGACAATAGGCTTCCATTTCTTGAGCAAAATCCATCTGCACAAGTAGATATCTCACTTTGGGAACATTCAAAATCAAACATAATAAACTTCTTGACACTTTGTCATGCACAGGTATTGGCGTATGGTAGCAGTTATGATCAATGGGCACCCTCTTACAACAAGGTTGACACATGTAAGTGTCACAATCATGTTGACCATCTTTTTATTGCCAATTGTTCAAAGCTTTGAAACACTCAGGGCAACGCCAGTACGTCTGACATTCAGAAAGGAGGTCACCCCTTTTTTTTTTTAACTTTTTGGACTTTTTTTGAGCCACAAAACATGCTTCCGATCGGCACTGCATATGACAGTCATCACAGGATTTTGTGGTGTCATTGGTCTTACACGATTTTCTTTCACATACCCGACAATAATTTCGAATTCCTATGATCTACGGAAGGAAGGAGTGAGTGAGTGAGTTAATATTTAACGTCACATCGGCAATATTTCAGCCATATCGTGACGAGAACATTTAACGTGAAAGGAATATATTTATATCATATAAACCTGTCACCAAAGGACAGTAAAACAACTAGAATATCACAGAGAATGTAAAACTAGTAATTAGATCTAAAACAATTCAACTATAGAGGACAATACAATATAAAAATGGGCTATGGATCGCCAACAACTGAAGGTAGATCATCTACGGAAGGAGATATACACAGTCGTGAATTTGTCGTTTCATTATTTCTGATATCAGCTGGAAAACCATACACATTTCTCAACATAATCGCAGCCTTTCTGAAGAACATGTGAAGATGTGGGTTAATTTGTATCTTTAACATAAGAGGCGACAAACAGGACATTTGAACTTTTGAACAATATCTGTTGTGTCACTTCATTTATTAAAGCATACACGAGCCTTTTCCCCGACGTGGTATTATTAGTGCCCTATATCTTCTGTCAAACGTTACATATAAACATACAGCGAGGATATCTTATATGTCTTTTTTCGTGTCCCGTAAGCCAAAAATGGCCGGCTTTATATTAGATTGTTCTATGTACGTGTTTCACCACGCCGTGTATATAACATCTGACAGTACACGAAACATTAGACTCTCTCTCAACCCTTTTCCCAACCCCATTATGCCACAGTATAGTATGCAACATTATATGCACACAACGTCAGCGTATATCGTGACAGAAGGGAACAATCGTTTCATTGTCACCGAACAAGTTCTGTCCTTTACATAATATGTGTCTAGTCATAACGACACTTCAATGTTTCGAACAAAGTAGTCTGCCAGTTTATGTGTGTTATGCGTCATTATCGAGTCACTCGAGGGAGTCCGTACAGTCCTTTTCACACATCAAAAACAGATTCCTAATGATTAACTTAATTTACTCAGGTTGTCGTGAACCAAAGATGAAAGGTATCTGCCTTCTGATAATCTTAACATAATCTAGTACAGGATCAATAAACTAAGTTATACGCACTAAAATCTTGACATGAGGCTACAATATGTGCGAACGTTCGTTGATATTTTCATATAATTCTAAGTCTCCTCCAACCTTTTCTTATATGATACGTTCGTTCATATTTCGCGCAATGGGGTAGGGTCGTGATTACCGCGTTTCTCCGTTACACAGAATGTGCTCATCATGTATGCATGTTTGTGAATGCACTAGAACCTGTATGTAAGATTGCTGTATGAATGTTAGTGAATGTACTAAGACCTGTAAGCAAGGTTGTTGTATCAACTTACCTGGTGTGGGTACGCCATTTGCCAGGTGACATTTATCACAGACCCTGCTTTAAACTCAGTTTCTGGATCAAGACCTAAGGAAATAAGATGCAAACATATAAGACGAAGTATCTTTCTCTAAAAACTGAACCAATGCTAACATATAGTGTTTATAATGTTGACAATGTTTATAAATATACATATAAACTTTGAAATATAGATTGCTGAGAATTGGTGAACTTTTTTTCCAGTGTGCCTTATGTGCCTTATTTGTCCTTGCTTGTTTTCTTTCAGACATCTTCCAGCAGACAACAGATGGACAGACTTTTCTATGTGTTGCTGATGACGAAGGAGACAGAATCCTGTGTTTTGCCAAAAGTGATTGGCTCAGGCTTCTCAACACACTTTACATGGATGGAACTTTTTTACTCTTGCCCTTCACTCTGGGACCAGGTGTATGTTGTCATGGCCTCATTGATACTAAGATGACACAGTTAGTGTTTTGTCTATTGCCAAACCGACAACGCCGCACGTATGAACGTCTGTTCAGACTCTTGTGTGAGGAGGTACAGCAAACCACTGGGCATCCACTTCAGCTGACTAGCGTCCAAACAGACTCACCACCATCAGAGCCACAGCAGTAGTGTTCCCAAATAGTGCTGTCTGAGGCTGCTACTTTCACTATTCTCAAGCTCTGTGGAGGAAGGTAAAAGATATCACTGATATCTATCTCCAGGATCCTAAGGTGTATACGTGTATTGGGCGTATATGTTCTGTATTATGTATGATTGTGGTTCATGCTAAATATTATATGCAGTTGTGTATGTCCTGTATTATGTATGATTGTGGTTCATGTATCCTGATCATAAAAGTACAAATGATAGTCCGCTGTCTTTCTTGGCTTGTCATCTCCCCTGTCACCCCCACCTTTCACTCCTTAAATAGACAACTTCCCTCACTGCGGACCACACATTTCCTCTTAACATATTATGTGAGATGTAAGTATGTGGTGGAAGAGTAGGAGGCCTTGGAGACAGTGCTATGGTATCTTTTGAGTCCCTGTTGTGGGGTTCTTGTGTTATTATGAACAGGGCTGTTTCACTGCCACGACACGAGTGTGTACGTTCCAAGTACTGGCGTTTTGAAACGTGAGGAATCCACCCCCTCATTAAGTTTTTTCAGATTTAATATAATCCGAAGAGAGTCATCCTATTTAATCCTACAAAAAATGTTTGAAATAAATTCTCCATCCTCATGGTCACATTTTTCTATGATGCCCTTTTTTGCCATGATATTGATTTCACTGTCAATTCTTTCTTTTTCAACATTACTAAATTTTATAGGGACAGGCTGGAAAGTTTGTGCAGGCAAAGCCAGAAATTCAGTATCTGCACCTTCCACCTGGGACAAAGTCCATGGGTCAGAGGTGATATCTACCCAGTTATCATAATATGTACTACCTTTGTCAGCGACAAAGTTTTCTGGTGTGTTTTCAAGTTCATTGCTCACCTGGACTTGGGCTTCATTTCTCCTTTGTAACGTTGTTTGGGTCCCATCTTTGGTCCCTGGGGTGTTGTCCTAAAAAAGGCACTGATCGCTCGGAATTGCTGTAGTCCCTGTTTTGTTGACTTGCCTTGCTATACCCCCCTTTCTTTGAAGTTTGGTTCTTGTGTGGGTAGTTCTGCTGTTGGTAGTGCTGGCGAGATGGTGCGTATGGTTTGGGTCTGGATTTCCAACCATGCTTATTGGTATTAGATATTTTTGTAACGAGATCTTTAGTATGCCATTTTTGTGGCATCCATAGCTAGTCCCAAAAGCTGCCATGCATCTGGAGATTTCTTATGTTTAAATAAAGTTTGTCTGTTTGTTGAGGGTTTGGGGTCAGCGACCCCCTCACCCACCTGTGTCGCCATTTTCCCTCCGGGCAGCACCTTCTGTCACAAGTATCTAAACTTAGAAAAAACAAAGTTTCCGCTACAGTGTTTCTGTGGAGGTCCAAGATACACGTTCCAATCCTTCTGACAAATTTCCGGCTCGGGTTTCTTCTTGAACACAACGTATCTTGAAAAACAAAACTGCCAAAATGAAAACAATTAACGACTGATGAAGCGACTCACACGAACTGATGACTCGGCGCATGCGCACATCTCACGTGATCACGATAGTACGGAATAGGGAGGTGGAATATTGATGCCCCGTCGATACCAAGAACACCAACTCCAGGCCGGAAGGCAAGGCTAGAACAACTACCATCTTTTGACGAATTTTTGTATGGTGGGACCTGGATTCGAACTACGTCACGGGTAGCTGAGCTTTACAAACCTTATTTTATTTCACTGTATATATCGGGGTATATTTAACCATCAGCGTTGATAACGACAGAGGAGGCTGGTCCAGGAATGCAACTTCCGTGTCCACCTACTGCGACGTTGCAATACTCGAATAATGTTTGAGGCATACTAAAAGTTTATCTGTAGAATTATTACATCACATGCATTGTCATTGAAAATGATAAAAATAAAAAAGTGAGAATTTAAGAATGTCAGGTTTATTATTATGAGGAACAAGACGTTTCCGTGTATGTTCTTACTCCACCATCAGGTTGCAAAAATAGATCTCTCATTTGATATGCATGACTGCATATGTTAAAATATATCATATAAAGTTCATTGTAAACATATAGTAGCACTTTATAATATACATGTATACTACTGCCCACTGTATATATTTTCATTTTGATTTTTCAATAGTGTTTATCCAGCTAACATCACTAGCTCACTTGCGAGCTAGTGATCTATATATAGAGTCGGGAAACTTCTGGGAAAGAATCCTTAGGGTATTTCCCATCGCGTGACTGCATGATGACAATATGGGTCATGTGACTATAGACTGAATTCATATTTGTCGTGGTAACAAATTTAGCTGAGACGTTCAGTCAGAAGGTAAGCCGATGTTTGTAGTGATATAATCTGGGTTTTTATGAACACTTTGAATGTATACAGTAAGCAGTTTTCTTTCTTTCTTCGCGCTGTCAATATTGTTATTTACCGTAAGTTAAATGTTAAGTAAATATACGGCGAATATACACTGTCAACACTGACCCGTCTTTCATCACTCTAGCCAGTGTTGTTGTTTACAGTGCTATTATCTGGAGTCATACATTGGCACACTTGTCGCGGTATGTATTGTTGTCGTTCTTTACAGTGATATAATGTTGGTCCATATATACTTACAGGATACTAAACGAGCTTCCCCTTTCATATCAAGTTTATGTCACGAGTGAAATAATTTTGTTTTGTCACGAGCACGCGAGACGTAAACTTGATGTGAATGGAGAACATGTTTTGTATTATATTTATTACCCACGTTCTAAAAAAATAAAAATATCGTTAAAAAATGTTGGTCCATTTGCACACATGTATGTATGTATGTATGTATGTATGTATGTATGTATGTATGTATGTATGTATGTATGTATGTATGTATGTATGTATGTATGTATGTATGTATGTATGTTATCACATCTCAATTATGTTGTTGTTATCGTTAATCTCCTCAGCAAAATCTCATGTACCTGTATATAAACTGTTACACCTTGTCCTCCCATATGCTTGAAAACGGTATAAGAATCCATACTGAAACGTCGCTATTGTGAAAATTAAGAATTTGATCATCCATAAAATTTGTTCCTTCACCTTTAAGTATGTATGTGTGTGTTTAAATGAATGAATGAACGAACGAATGAATGAAAGAGAGAGACGCTTCAGGTACGTTGAGGAGGATAGCTCAACTACGATACAGAGGGTTGGACAAATATGGGTTGGAGCAGTGTTTATGAGAGAGATAATTTCAGAAAGACACCCAGTATATTCACATATTAGTTCATCCTATATGACGCAAGACACATCCGTGATATCTAACGGTTTAAAACACGGAGGGGCTTATATATTTCCTCGAGGTGACTCGTCTTCCTCGTGAACAAAAGAAGCCATCTTACGTCACAACCGGTGCGCGACAGAAATAGGGGTGCGTTGAGCTATTTATAGCTTGTCGCAGTACATTGCCAGTTGTAGAGTTAGATTATATACTTAGATATGTAGCCATTTTAGCCTTATACGGTCTACATACACATGTAGCTCTTGCTTTTCTTGTAAGATTTGTCAACAACTTAATTACATGTTTATGAGAGGCATGTTAGAAGTTGGAAGGATGAAGGAAATGACGAAGTTCTGTGGAAACTCAGTCTCATTATTGCAATGAATGCGACGTTTAGGTCTGGATGCATACATTGTTTGCAAGCAGTTGATATGATTATGGCGAGGGGATCCACTTTACCACACACTATTCTCCTATGAAAGCTGAATGTTTGTTCATCCAGACTTATGACACACCACATTGAATTGACACCAGATTTTAACGTAACAATCATAGTTTATCATCACCATTTAATAGTAATAGGATTGGGCTAGGGTTAGGACTTATGATATATTTGGAACCGTACAATGGACAATGCTATCTGTTTAATTCTGCTGGATTTGAACAAGTTGCCGTGAAGAACACAGTAATAAACATTATTTTTTAAGTTGACGTGATGTTAAAATTATTAATCTAAGCTTGTGGCAACACATTCAAATTCATACTATTCAATCTGTACCATTTCTGGAGTTTCCACGGAATAACGGCTTTCAAGCGTGGTGGTGGTGGTGGGATGGGGGCTACCATTCTGTCGCTATGGCAATACCGACCCCGAAACGTGGTTGGGTGATTGATGAATTTTGCTTGTAGACCCTTTCTTGTGCCATTTGTGTAAAATATCGAAAGAGGAAAGTTATACGCATTTTCGGAAGCGTATTTTCATTTCAACATATTTTAGTTGTCAGATTGCATATGCTGTGTGAAAATGAAAAAATGGTAAATCTTGCCGATAGCTGCTGAGCGGGAGGAGTATTTCTTGAACCACTTGTAAAGCTGGTGTCTGTCAAAACTATTACTCTGTTGGAGGATGGGTAACTGCATTTTTATAATTATTATTCAGCGTATTCTTATGGAAACCGTGAACACAAGCACACGTGCAAGATCGCTTTATAGTAACAAATAATCCCATTAAAATTGGAAAGAAGCCCCAATGAAATGGGTGGTTCTGTTCCATATCCGGTAACATATTCCTAATATTCACAATAGAATCCGGTTGACTGACGCAAGTGTGCACTATTTAAGTGTAAACCTTTCAGTCTGTATGTGAATTGAACATCAGAAAAGGGCAAACGCTTCAGCCACTAGGCTATGTCGCCGTCCCCGGAATGAGTTGGAAGGTGGAAAAGATGTTCCTGATGGTCCAAGAAATGATGACATCACGGAACAGACCAATCATGAAAGAACAATGTTGTTTTAAAGGGTGTCTGCTTTTATCGTTGTGTCACTCAAAACATATTGTATGTTCGCGAGTGGTTTAAGGTTATATATCATTATTATATGTGCACAACCAAGGATAACGTGCGGTGTGATCTTGACACATTTGTATTTCTCACTGTAGTTTCATATAATCTATATTGTTTCAGACAAACTGCACCGCATATCCTCCCACAATTATTCTCACACGATGCGATATCTTACTTTACTTTATGAAGCCCGGAATACAGAAATTCATTACCGCTTTTTCTGACGTTAAACTGATCTCGACACAGCATCAGCTGTTACTTTAAATGTTGATCGTCTAAATTTATTGCCAACATGCTTCATTGCAGGATTGTCTCCCCTCGTTTGAAGACTTGCAATGGCGACAGCAGCAAGTGTTAACGTTACGAACCATGACGTCGGAACTGTCCAAATAGGAAACGGGAACACTGTCCTCAATTTCCCTGGTGAAATCGACCTGAATTTGAACATGAAAATCAATGACCAAAGTAATTTCGTTAATTTCAACCCAAGTATAACGGTAATGGTGACAGAAAAGAAAGAAGAACCTACATCCTGCGTTATTTCAGATAAAGATGTAGAGGTCAAGGTCACGGATGTTCCAGAAGGGGAGCTTAAAGATGGCATGTCCCCAATAACAAGAAGCTGGACAGAAAACATTGTTCAAACAGTCAGCCACATATTTTCTCTGAGATCGTATTTATATGGTATGTGGTTTGCGTTAAAACTTTTGCATCTGCTACTTATATTTCAATGATTTTGTTTGACATAATTTGTTTGTCATATTTACTTTGAACCTTGTAAACTGAGGGACAAAAGAAAGTATACAAATAAGCAACTGTTGTGATGTATTTCAAACGGACATTACAATTATGTTAGCGCATATTTTTGGCAGACGTTTTCAGAGCGTTTGAATGTCTGTTTTGACAAATCCAGTGTTCCAGTTTATATTGTTTATTTGTTTACATTTTGAGAACATAAATGACAGTTAGGTCATTAATTTCGTTCGCGTTTCTCAGGGGGAATGGCGGAGCCATCAGATGACACCGTGACGATCCTGGACAGACATCAGGTGGCACTGGAACCAGGAGATATCGTCCTTGCAGACGCTTTTGTGTTGTATTCAGGTAAACCCATGTGATGTATTCCATAGATCTCGTGTCCTAATCACCGTCAGACCTTTCTAAATTCATTACGGTTTGCATGTGTGAAGCTCTTGATGTGTAATCAATAGATTTCTATTTTCGAAACAGACAGTAATAATGAATGACAAATATAGACTTTAGTGAGAAGACTTGCACGACATCAGGTGTTTCGTCTTCCTGTGATGCCAGTGTTATTTCCATCTGTGACTTGTGTTGCAGGTGGGGGAACTATCCTGAGACGAGATCAAGACACGGGTATGGTCATCAAGACGGCTTTGGACGCAGACTCCGAGTTTGAAAAATGGGAATTTTGGTAAGCATAATTTACAACGTCATAGGCGCATATTTACAACAAATACACTGGCGAGTCAGGAAACAATAGTCAGTGAGTTTAGTTTTACGCCAAACGTCAGCTATGTGGCGGCGGTGTGTAAATAATCGAGTCTGGACTAGACAAACCAGTGATCAACAGCATGAAAATCGATCTGCGCAATTGGGAACAGATGACGTGCCAGCCAAGTCAGCGACTCTGACCACCGATCCCGACAAGCCTCTCACGACAAGCATGGTCGCCTTTTGTGACAAGCATGGGTTTGTTTTAGACCTTTATTCCTTTTAGACCTGTTTTATGCCTTTATTCATATTCTTTGTTGTTAATGCCACACTGCGCAATAGTCAAACTACATGGTATGTAAATAACCGAGAGGAGACAATGAAATCCAGTGATCAACAGCACTGGCATCGAACTACGCATCTGAGACACGATGTGTCACCAAAGTCAGAGTCTGGTCACCCGATCCCGTTAGACGCCTCTTGCCTCTTATTTGAATCCCACATTTACCCTGATTTCTGAAAGGTGTTAAACCAAACTCACACGATCGCTACACGTCATGGGGTCATCGGCTAAAATACAGAAGCAGCTTAAATGAAATATTTTACTGTAACGTCATCTTATGTATGGCATTTGGAGATGTCCATGTCCGGGTTCTATTCTCACCATCCATGTCTCGTGGCTGCGTCTTTTTAAGGAACACTCGAGAGTATTACGACTTCTACACGCCCTCAGAACGAATAGCACGAGCCCACGGCATCCTGGACAGCGTCTTTGAGGGGTCGGACTGTGACTTCGTGTCCTGGTGCTATGCAGGGCTGATGTGGGACGAGGTATGTACTCCTTGGCTTCATACCAACAAATTAAGCTACCTTATGAATGCGTATGTCCTATCGGGGAACACATGTCTCCAAGAAAAAAATAGTACTTAGAAAAAGGAAATGTCAAATATATGTTATGCTTATACTTCGCCGTGCTTTAAGCCGCCGTTCGCTATACAGAGTTGAGCCCCTTGGCCACCCCAGAATCCTATGGTCGCTTGTTCGAATCCCGGTTCGTTCCCATTTTATTTCTGTGTCTGTCACCAGGCCCATGTATTCATATTACTTATGTTTACAGGCACACTGTAATGGTTACACGTTGCACTGCCGGTAGTAACCACTTCAACATGGGAAAGAGAACACGGATGAATGTTAGCGTTGAACATCAGTGATTGAATCCTAATTTCGTTACACCAGCAAAAGCGACGATGAGTGTGTGTATTGTTTGTTTTAAGAACATGTCATTGTGCATTCGTAATAGTCCTCTTTGAGGTCATTGGCCGACTGAAGGAGCTATAGGGAGGAGGTGAGCCTGATCTGTAACAAGGTCTTTAGCGGACAGCAAGGATAAATGGGAGGGAGACTGAGCGTTATAAACTTACACCTCCGCAAAGGTTGTTATTGCCGCACTGAGCAATATTCCAGCTATATGGTGGCGAGTTGTGAACGAATTACATGGAATGTTTAGAGTCATATGTACATAACCATTGTTTTATATTCTCAAAACCTTTGCATTTATTTGTATATTTTGCTAAGTAAACATTATCATTATTCAAACAGAAAGAAACAATGTGTTTTCATTTTGATGGGGTCAGTGACCGCATGGCATGTACTACTCTCCGACTCTCTGCTCAGCTCGAGTTTTGTTGTCCGTATATTTATCCGTAAGAGTTTAATTGCATAGTTTTAACTGGCATTGTCATATTAATGAGTGAGTTTGGTTTTACGCCGCACATGGCAATATTTCAGCCATATGGAGGCGGTCTGTAAATAATCGAGACTGGACGAGACAGTCCAGTGATCCACAGCATGAGCATCGATCTCAAAGTGTCAACAAAGTCAGCGACCCTGATCACCCGGTCCCGCGTATCACCTCATGCGACAGGCCTGGGTCACTGCAGGCCAATATTCTAACCCGGACCTCTACGCGTCATATTGTTTTACGAAATTTTATCTCGCAGCATTTGTTTGTTTTTGTTTCGCTTTTTTTTTATTCCACGTTTTTTGTTGTTGTACAGCCAGCTCACATCTATCATACAATGTCATTTAAATATGTTTCATTGAATAAATTCAAATAATATACAGCAATAATGATTAATCGAAAAGGATAGTCAGATATATTGGTTGGCTTATTCGTGCTAGATACTATGCGTTCATTTTCTAAACTGTTCAGCCTGATTTATCGTGTGAAGAAAACCTTCGTTTTTTGTCTTTCTTTCTATTAGCAATGGGCTAACCAGATAGATCTCCAGTATTTGGTAGCATTGGTTCATTCAGGAACAATGCTGAAATAACAAAGCCATGAACTAATCTCACCTCTCTTTATGTATTTTTATACTTGAATAAGTTTTCCCGCTATCATTAAAGGCCACTGGAAGGTATGGACTTTGTGAAATGAGGCTGCAAGACCTTTCAACATTCATGTCTCTGCTTAACCTAAAATTTATCGTACAGTTCCGACTATATAATAAGCATGAGTGTTGAAGTAAGCAATGATGTCTGGTGTAAATAAATACAGAATTAGCTTCTAAATTGTATCCAGTAGGATTCAGTACAGACCCTACTCCTTGTGTTCAAGGCAACGCATGGTCTTGCACCACAGTCTTTGCAAAGCCTTGTAACCAGGTACAGACCATCAGGAACTGTGTGTGCGGGTGATCAGAATCTGCTCAACGTGCCAGCATCAAAGCTTCTATGTCTTTTGTAGCATCTGTACCTAATTTTTGGAACACTCTCCCTGCAGACATTGAGGATCTTGTCACTTTCCAGAAACTTCTCAAGACATATATGTTCACGAAAGATGTGTTGGAATAGGCTTCAGTATATGTAGAACTCATAGTAGCACTTTTGAGAGCAGTGATCACAGAATACTATCACTAAATAAATCCAAACTTATAATAATTTAAATTCAAACATCGTTACGCTTACAGTATGATAGTTCAGTAGTGGTTACCCAGGTAATCAACACCTAGACTGTACATACACAGTATATACCTATGTTCATAATTAGAAAGAAATGTTTTATATTGATTGACCTCAGTCAGACTTAAGTTTGTGTTCGGGAGATTTGATTGCTCCAGGATCGTCCTCATCCTTGACACTCGACTCTTTAGACACTTTGTTTCGGTTCCACAGCAGCACTACTAGGTTCCCCATGGGAGCCACACACAGAAGATGGAGCAGGAATGCTGCTGACAGGGCGTATACGGTAACCCAGGTGTAGGACGTCACCTGTAACATAGTTAACGTGCATACCTGGCGTACATCTCCAGAAGCATCAGTTCAGAACGGCTGTTTCATCTGTATCTGTACCAATACAGCCAGCCTTGAATATCATTTTGGATGTAGGTCCTGAATATTTGTGTAATGCTGGATTGATGATGGTGTCCACGTGAATGTTAGTATACTGTCAGGTTCTTCCTTGAATATGGCTCTTAATATAGCTTTTACTGGAACATGCTTAAATGTGCTTTATAGGTTAAGGCCCGAAAATGAAAGTGTATATTACTTTAAGACCTCTGCATGAATGTGTATAAATATGTATTATACTTTAAGGCCCCGACATAAATATATTTATAAATATCTACAATGCGTAAAGGATTTAACATGAAGACAAAATTCTACGGGTGTTCAGTGCCCTCTCGGATACTCAATAAGAATACGTGTGCATAGTTCAGGTTCTAAATCAGTAGATGGCAAGCTCCCTCTTCCTCCATAGTCAACTCAACATAAATGATGTCCCCGGTATTTGTTTCCTCTAATCAATGTAATAGCAAAAAGTCTTATTTGTTGGCAATGATGTATTGAATATGTGCTACGGCTACAGGCCATGTCCTACAATGTAGGTCAAAACCTGTATCAAAGTGAACAACGTTATGGAAAATAATTAGACGTTATTGTATGTGCAGTGGAAGCTATCCAAACCGGCACCTGTCCATTCCGGCAAGCTGTTAACACCGGCATAAAGTCTTAGTCCCATTGGTGTTTTTCACATTTGTTATCAGCTCTCCAGCTTGTTGTCTTAAATGGATTATTTCTTCAGTCCCAATGAGTGCCGGTTTAGACAGATTCCAGAGAATTGTGCCTTATCAGCACACCATCTGCATCATATGCATGCAAAGTTTCAAGGAGACAAGTCAACATAGTTTGTGTTCTGTAAAATTAAACAAACCACAACCTCAACGGAGTCCAAGTACAAAGCGTGTTCCAGTGCCAACATGAATCATATTAAAGAAATATTCATCCCAGTATACCAAAAGAAAACATTACATTGGCTGATATGCAATGCCACAGTTAATGATTGTATAAGAAACGTTTTTAGTTTAACTTCGGAAAAGTTGAAAAACAACTTGCGCAAGACTGTTGTAGACGGATATTCATAATAGGTTCAGTGGTCACATATACACAAAGAACTTTGTTAAGCACCCCCTGGCATGTCTCACGACTGAATGGCCCCCGATTCTAACCCTGGCCGTGTGCAACAAAGGGATCCTCCTGTACAGAACATGGCCCAGCTGCTTCATATGAGGAATGACGTTGACTGCCAGTTCAGAGGATCAGGAGGCTGACCGAGAGTATGAAGAGGAGAGTGCTGACTGTCATACAATCACATGGAGGTTACACTCTGTATTGACCTTGAATCATGTAACACACACAAAATGAAATTTTGGATGTTCACATCTAACAACAAATTACACTTTAAATTTGGGGCCATACCTGTACAGACAAGGTTTTGCATGAATATCTGAGGGTATTTTCTTAAATAAGCAAATGTCATCATTAAACCAACATGGATTCCAAAAATGTTTTTATGAGTCGAAGGATCATGCGGGGCAGAAGAAAAACATCGTGGTCACCATGAGAAATTTTATGTACATGCTGAAAACCCATCATTGTCGAATACAGGGGATACTTAATTATGCTCTTTGTGTATATATGTTTGTCAAACATATATATTATGAAGAATCATCCTATTTAAACAACCGTTCCACAAACCGTATCAAACCATGTGTTGTGGCAGTTATCCTGTAATCTGGCGCTGTAGACATGTCCGACAGCGATGCGGGTGAGGAAGGAGCTGTAACCTAGCTTACTGATGGGCACCATCACCTTCCACGAGAGAAACCTGTTGATGACGCCTGCACATAGATATATCCAGAAAGTAGGCATTTCGTATAACTTAACCTTTGGCGTTATCCAGTTTTCATGAAAACAGCAAAATAATGACACAGCACGAATTCCCCAGTTCCAATTTTACATGTTGTTTTACAAACTAATCGAGCTAGTACAAAAACACACAAACCGACACACATATACATAAAAAAATTCCATTAAACACTTGTCACAGATGGCCTCTGAATCTAATGATCATTTAGTATCAAGTTTCTGATTTCAATGTTAATTAGTTTATAATTAGTACATCTATATTGGGCTACATACACACCGCCCGTATGTGTATAGAGCAGACAGTTCATTTGAATTTTACACGGATTCTCCATGGGGAACGTACCTCCGTTCCCTGTACAACAGGCGATGACGATCCATCCAAAACTTAATGTCCACAACACCTTGAATATCGGTTCATAGTAGAAGCCAAGGGTGTCTCTGATCAACGCTGTACAAGTTAAACTCTCCCCGAAAACATGGAAGAAAATGATGCCAAGAGCACAACTCCAAGCGATGACCTGTGTTAGCTACCGCAGCAAAAGGTAAATTCACGTAGCATAAGTTGAATTCTCACAAATACATTGTCAACACAATCTCAAACAGGACCAACCCCCCCCCCCCCCCCCCTCCCCCCAAAAAAAAACAACAACAAAAAACAACAAAAAACAACAAAACAACAAAAAAAACTTGAATGCATCATGCTCAACCATTCGCAGGGATAGTCATTTCTTCAAACAGTTCCAGCAGATGCGCATAAGATTCAATATATGAAAGTGGATCGGGCATCAGTGATACGTCAAACATGCTCAGAGGAGTATGCGCCATGGTACCTAAAACGTGAAATGTAGGGACCAGAGATTGGAACTGCTGGCGATAAAACTAGAGTTATAAATTTTGTGAATCTTTTTCGGTTATCTTTCTTACTTTCTTTTTTCCTCTTTTTGTCATCTTGAAATTGTATGCCCAGATCTAAGCATGAAACTCGGTAGGCATAAAGATATCGATGCAAAATGAGGTAAGCATCCATAAGGTGAGAATCAATGAGCATGCCAAGCTTTCACTTAGCACACAATTCCCAGATCCTTTGACGTCAGAGATGTAACTACATCCATGGCCACAAACGTTTCGTGATATATTATCCATTAATAAAGCAATGACGTTTTCCTTATAGACGTGTCCCATGCAATGACGTTTTCCTTATATACGTGTCTCGTGGGATGTTGGTTTTCAAACTTGTAAAATGAACGTTTTCGACATGACTGAACTACCTTTTTTTAAAATCAAGCAGTTTTACATGTCACACATAGTCTAACGGAGTCCTTTCTTGATTTTATTAATCTTTTTAGCATTCCAAATGAAAGATATCACTTTTATACAAATGGCTGAGAACTTCAACGATTTCCTTGCAAATGGTTGAACAGCATAAATATCATTCATATGCAGAGTTATATCATGTGTTTACACATTCAGTTTAAATGCCTTCAGAATGGCATATCTCGTACGATTAAAACATACTTCTCATGTCTTGTCGTCTTTTGGGTGGTTCTAGACACCAAGTCGAATAAATGCGGAGCCTTCATAGTTTCATCTGTATAAGTGAGGCGTATTTGATCTCCAAACTCCTTAACAGAAATGGGGCCCGTGTCATATAGCAAAAAGACAGAATGAAGCTCATTTGAGTAAAGACGCAGATACAGAGATGATGAACTTTGCAAACCTACCCTGCGCAGAGCAATCTTGTCTTTATTCTTGAACAGAATATAACCGACCAGGACACCGACAATGTAGGATCCGAACCGTCTAGAACATTGACATATGTACCAACTTGACAGTCGGAAAGCTCATAGTCCTTACTGCTTGACAAGTATTAGATGAGACACGACTGGACAAATGACCCAAATTTGCATATGTGGGAACGACCTCCAGAACATTCCATTTGAAACAAGAGTGACGCAGGTTGTCGTCTAAATATTGAAAAGTTCAATGGCCTCTTGCGGATCGTGTCGTGATGGTGTCTTGCTGAACTAAATCGCTCTACTAGACACGTGTTAAACGGTAACGGTGTTAATTTCACGCCACGGTCAGCATGTATTGCACGTGCTTAATCACCAATCTACCTGTAGCTGAAATGTGTATTCGTCCAGATTACTTGGCTCGTCTGCTTGTCACAAACGCGTTCACTGCGCTGACTTATCTAATACTTGTCAAGCAGTAATGGTATTCACGTTGGCATCATTATAACAGAATAAAGGAAAAGAAAAAGACTACATATATCAGTACGCCAAACCTCCGCTACTGCAGCACCCTGAGACTCAGCAACATGTCTCAGGAATCATAACTGTTCACTTTTGAAACAGTCGGTGGAAGAAACATGGTACTACATTATCATATCGGAAGTGAACCTGTGACCGTAGTGATTAGCGCCATCTACTGGCTAAGCGGTAAAGGGGGATAGCTGGGGAATGTTCCTCATTACCTCCCTTAACAGATTCCACAGGGCGAAAGGACCAAATATTGGCATATGGATGGATGACTGAAAATCAGTGGCGACACTCCGTGGTCCCGAACGTGGTAAGCATGACATGCTCTACCGGTAGTTCTGTTACTCTCACAATGATAGCGCTTCTTCCACAATATTCCAGCAATACCACAGCAGGGTAACACCAGAAATAGGTTCACCATTTCGCATCCGTATTTGAAGTCACAATGGCTTTCATTATAATGTCTTCCAATGGGCACGGGGGAGATGGGATATTCAAATGTTCGCTTGTAACCCCAAAGGTCAGGGTTCGATTCCTCATATGTGGAAATGTGTGAAATCCATTTCTGGTGTTCCCCCGTGTGACATTTCCTGAACATTGCTAAACGCGGCGTACAACCATATTGGATCAGTTAGTCTAATGGGCACGTTTACTGTTGTTATTCTAACAAGTTCAACTACGACACATGCAGACATTCACTCCAGACCCTTACCACCTTTACATACCTTCTACCGAGCAAGCGATGCAATATAGAATCTTGATGGAATTTTAATTCACTAACTAGGAAGAAGGATGCACTCGCAAAGACTGACAAGATTAACCCTGGAATTGGAGATCTGGAATAAATACAATATGATTAACGAAAAAGAAAAAAAAATATAATGCATTGGCAAAATATTGCTATCACCGATGAAGCCAAGTGTTATTGATACTGCAATGTAATCACATTATATAGTTTGTTATTTTGTAACATTGCATAGTAATGACAGAAACTGTTATATATGTTTTCTGACTCTATTATTGCACAATTCGTACTAATAGATGATATCACTACTAACTTGTAAGCATCTCACGTTTAACATTATAGTCCTCACTGATGCGAAATAGTCGTATGTACAAAATATATTCGGTTTTCTTTTATTACTGGAATTAACAGCAAGTAATTAAAAAAGTACATTATAAGTCTACTGAATTAATCCACATGTACTCACAACACAAGAGGTAGAAAAATGAGTGGACTTGATAAAGCATACATCATGTCTAGCCTCCTTGACAACATTTGAGGCAAACAGTCCCGAGTCTGTAACAGGAGTGTTTGAGTTACGTTTTACGCCGCACTCGGCCATGCTCATAGCTCTATAGCGGCAGATGCAACAGGAAGCTTAACACCTGTTTAGGTCTCTTGCGATTATACATAAGTTGACAATGCAGTCGTTGCAAGATCATCGGTATTTGTTAAATGTTAAATATGAAAAACCCTTTGTACACAATGGTTTTGAGAAAGGGGTCAAATGCCACACGTGTTTTGTATTTTTTCGGTAAATCACGCATTCTCGTAGCGTTTTCTTGAGGGTGGGACTCCATCTGCACTTTACTGAGAAAGTTTAATCCCAGATATAGCACATGTTGTCTCCGGGTTTGAGTCCTCTCTAGTGTAACATATGGTAATGAAATAACCAAACCACAATGATTTAACAAAGAAGGATTAACACTTGAAGCACTGGAGCTTGTAACGCTAAACCTGCCATCAAGGTATGTACTGTCTCTGATGGGGTATTAGTACTATCCTTTCTCACAGTACTGATAGCCCATCAGAGACAGTATATACCTTGATGGCAGTTTTTAGCGTTACATGCCCCTGTGACTTGAAGGATTAACACTTAAAGTGTCAATGTATAAAGTCGGGCTAATAATGGAACACCGAGACAACCCATACTAATATGAGGCTGAGCTAATCAATCCGTGCCATCGGCTCGGGCACCATTAGCCTGTCAGATGTTGTCCCTTGACCCTCTTGGTCAAGGCAGTCTTTGCACAGTCTTTGTGATAGTAACAGTTTTTACTTGGACTTACATAGTCCCAGCGCAAGCTTTGTGCATGGGGACTCGAGTCCCACTGTGGTCAGTGTTTCCAAGATTGTTGTTGTTGTTCGGCGTGAAATGTCGGAATAATATCTTACCGGAATATCGTGTATTTTAATGGGCGTAGCGTACGTCCACCACGGTAAACAGTTTCGGAAGTTCATGTCTTGAGACCCGTTGTAAAAGTTGGGCAGGAATGTGGTCAGTAACAGCAACATGAGGATGGCTGGTGGTGTCGCTCTGAAAGTTTTACACAAACTGTAAATTGATTATGGGAAGCCAATTTGTGGTGTCCCTCGACAAGACATTGAAGGAATAGTGCTAAGAACGGCTTAAAACCACACTCATATACTCACATAGCATGCTCGTATCAATGCTACAAGCACATATTCCTTTTATGAGTGCGCAAGTGATTATCGTTTCGTGCTTCTTTTAGCAATATTATAGGAATATAACAGCGAGGGACACCAGAAATGTGCTTCACACATTGTACCCACGTGGGGAATCGATCCCACTTGTTCGGTGCTACGACTCAACGCTTTAACCACTAGGCTATCCCACCTCCCCAGTTTCTGTTTGTTATTGGTACTGTTTGTCCATGATTCGTCTTGACAACAGCAAAAATAGTGCTTACCGCAAATATCTTTGCAGATAGAGCTTCGTCCAGTCTATTTTCCCCCTCTGCTTTTGTTCCAGACTAGTAAGTGTTATCTGTAAACCACTGAAATATCAAAATACCATCTTGTATGGCTTTAATACATGTGTACATACACTCTGGGTGTACATGATATTTTCAGTAACTTAACTTAACTGTATGAACCTTCAGTGAACCACCAATGCATTTTACTGAATTTCTAAAACAGTATCGCCCACAGAAGTGATACAACGATAGAGCCGTCGTGGGATGTTCGTAATAAATGACAAATGAGTGATTACCTCATGACATAGGACGACTCCGTCAGATAACCCCGTACGTATGGTCTGAGAAGTCTCCATGACAACGGCAGAGCTACGGCGAACCCTTTCGTTGCAACTTTATCTGCAACAATGAAACTGATAATTGCTCAAGTTTTTTGTTCTGGGTAAGAAAAGGGGTCATTACGTGGATACGCTTCTCTCTCTGTCTGCTAATCAGTAATGAAGCGTAAGATATGAAGCGTTAAACTATTCTTCATAAGAAATCTCTGCCCACAGTCGATTGTGCGATCAAGTTCATATCATGAGATTTTAGTAGGAATCTTTACCCAATCCTGATACTAACAGGTGTAAGTGACCTTTGCTCAGAAGATAGGTGTGAGGGGAGGTAACTCTTTCCCGCTTGGAATTCTCAGTGCCTTATCATTTTGGAATCAATATCCCGGGAAAACCAGTTTTGCAATAATTTATTGATCTTCTGTACCAAGTGTTTGTCATAGGAGGCATCCTACCGGATGGTCAGACTCGCTGACAAGGTTGTTACATGTCATCGTATCCCAGTTAGATAGATCGGTGTTCATGATATCAGTCAGTGAATTGTCTGGTCCCGATTCGTTATTTACAGGCTTTTGCTGAGCGTGGCGTAAAACAACACTCAGGTCATAAAACAAAAGAGTCCGTAAATGTTTATCTCGCGAGTCTTGCTTGATGAAGGTGTAAATTCCCAGTTGGTGACAGTGACCTGAGGCGTTGACGACTTTAGTGAATCAGATCAACACAGTGAGCCTACATTTCGGAGTACCCATCAAACTAGTAGCCACCTGTTTTTAATTCCATTGGCCATAACCGTTAATATTTATATTTGGTGCAGGAACGATGGAAATATATATGATTCATGTAACGTATCAGATGATGAATGTATGTTTGGCAATGTGCTTAACGTCCCTTTTGTGAAAATGAGCCACTGATAATATCGTTGGACCGATTACCCTGGTGGAGGTGGTCATTTAATAGTTATTCAATATCTAGTAGAAAACTATAAATAGGAAATATCTTTGGCCGTATGCACATCTCGGGCGTTGCTAACGTCGGGCGTAACACACTACGTGGAGCTTTGCAGGGCCCTGCTCTTACACGTAGTGCACAACGTCGTCCAGGCCTAAGCGTTACTTAACGTCAACGTTACTTACGCCCGACTGAACAGATTGACGTTGAACAACAACAGATAGACATAATCCAGCTGCCGTCATCTTTACGAGTTGACCGAACACGTACCCACGGTTGACCCATGCAGGCGGCTGAAGAGAATCCACAACTGTGAGAATGTCCGGATACCATTAAGACATCCGAGTCTGTCTGAGGACACTGTGACATCGAATAGTTTCAGGGTGTTGGAATACACGGAGAAGCATCTCAGGATTCTACACCACGTCACTGGAAAAGAAGGCGGAGTAAAAGTAAACAATTCACTACAATTACTTGAGCTCTTATTTCAATAGTAAGATTCAACTTCCAGAGACAGCGTTCTGTAAATAACTGAGTCTGGATCAGACAATCCAGGGATCAACAGCATGAGCATGGATCTACCCAGTGGGACACCATGACATGTGTCAACCGAGTCAGAGAGCCAGGCCACCCAATCCCGTAAGTCGCCTTTTGCGTTTGTCCTGAAAATAATTGCAAGTAGAAACCGAAGCATGGTGTCTAAACGGCGTCGTTGGCTCAGCTTTACTTCACGAATGTGAACACAAGGTTATTGCTCTGTTGCTAATGATAACACAAACTCAGTCTGACAACCAATAGTGATTCCCAACTAAGGTTAGGTACAGACAACCTACCATGTTGCAAATAGGTTGTCACAGAAATGGTGAATGTGGGTTGAGTACGGATGACTACATCAATAGCTGTTCCCATCACCAGCAAGGTTACAAGACCCAGCAACACAGTTCTGAAAAAATACCAAACGCATAATTCTATTCATGATCAAATACTAGCGTAAGGTTATTTGGGAAGGTTTAGGTTAAGGAAACTCTTGAAAGGTATTTAGAAGTTGAATACATGACACGTTTTTACGGATATACCTTCATGTTATTCTTTATACGACGTTTCAGGGCTGATTCTTGCTCCTTCATCAGATATATACTGAGTCAGCTTGCAAAGTCACTATTTACAGCTACAAATATTCATAATCTCCAAGTAAATACAACTCACATGACAAGTTTTGTTTGTAGATCTGTAGGCGGTTGTCTGTGACGAAGTCTTTCTGTGACGGTGGTGTCACGTCGAACCCCTGCAATCGAAGGTAACCGGAATGATATTTACATTTATTGAGGAGTTAAACAATTTCATGTTTTCTTTTCAGAAAAAAACTGAATACTCAGCGTTAGGTTTCAAGTGTTAAAGTAGACAGGTTAACCGGTAACCCGGTTGTTTGTTCTATTGTTAGAAAACCAAACATGGCTCCTTTGACACTCCCGAACATCCTGAGCGAAGCTGCGTTGGTTGAGGCCAATGGGTGTAATGGCGGAGAAGTGGGAGAGTTTGAATGTTGAGGCTAAATACCCCAGTAAGAGAAAGAGATTTTCTTATTTTCTACATGGTGCCCTAACGGCTGTCAGCCTTTCCAGAAGAAGGTAACTGTTATCGTGATTCAACCATTTTTGTCAATACAATTTAATACAATGAAGTAACATAGGCTTGTCTTGCAGCAGCATCTGAAATCGTATTAGCTCTGTACACAGATGTCATCTTTCCACATTCATTATCGATCCTCATTTAGAGTCAGACAATATCTGAATGATTACCTTTGTTGGGAAGTGAACCGTACCGGAAATACCAGCCTCCATCCAAGTTCGATCGGTGCATCTGAAGTAGAACAGTCAATCACGAACCCACACACTCTACATTCATTGTTTTGCGTCATTCATCCATATTCCAACAATATCACGTCTGTGTATCGCATAAATCAGACACTCCTTGCCTTGAATACGGAAGCCACATAGTGTCATTTGACTTTCTTTCTCAATTTGTGTGGGGCGGTGGGGTAGCCTAGTGGTTAAAGCGTCCGCTCGTCACGCTGAAAATCCGGGTTAAATTCCCCGCGTGGGTACAATGTGTGAATGTGTTAAATATTGTTAAAACTAAACTCATTCGTTTTGTGTGTGGACGTTTTCTTCGGCAGTCAGAAAATACCGCAACAGGCAATGTGACCTTAACCATTCTTTGGTTTCCAGGAATGACGTCATATTCGTACGGGTGCCCTACGTACATATGTTCGTTTTCTTAGGACAATGAATTTTCAATTTTCTGTATGTACATGTATATAAGAAGCACACAAAAAGGCCACCTTTGTTTCTTGAGTCCAATGTTCCTTACAATTCAGAGTTTTATTAAATAGACAAAAAAATAACTGTAAAGTAACTACTGTTTTTAGTGCATGCAAGATACATAATTATTTAAATGGGCACTGATGCAGAGCAATTTGCGCGGACTGGTTGTTTCTTTTGTTATTGTTTTTCTACTCGGATGATATCCAAGAATTCGTGACTGGTTCGTGATCTCTGCTGCGCTACACATGTGCGCAATTGATAGTTTATGTGTAGACTGATCAACAAAGATGAAGTCATTTCACTTCCTTATTATGAAAACAAATAAAACAACTTGAAGTTAACTCATCTGCAAGTGCTATAAAAAAAACCCCGTTGGGACTGAAAAATAACGAAGTCAGTGTACGTCTTTCTATTTTGTCTTATAAACCTAATTAGTTCCTTGTCACATTTGTATGCATTTTGAAAGTTAATAAAAAAAAACCCCACACGGTCTGATTATACTTATAGTGAATTTCTAACATGATTTTAATATCTAAACATTGTATAGATTGCCGACGTGAAGCACATTTCACACCCACCCTATGCCAGACCTTGTGCATATTAAAATTAAAATTCTGCTGAATGCTACAAGAAATAAATTAAAACAAAATGCGAATACTCAATTTAAGACAGACGAAAGTTATAGCAACAATGTCTGGCTATTACCTCGTTCGGGAATGTTTCCATCAATATCCACATAAAAGAACGATATTCCATTCATCTGCAGTTGGTAAATAATCCTGCTTTATGCCTTGTGTCTTTCAACAGTCTATTATGCGAAAAAGTGACACTTCGTTTGAGAATTTTTCACACTGGTGTATACATAATCTCACTGATCACCCAGGACAGCACACCTGTATGATGTCCGCCATTAGTTAGCCATTAATGAGCTACAATCAATCAGTCATGGCAGTGGTGGTTATTTTTTTGTAGGAAGGATGTTGTTTTTACACTCGTACTTTACGACAGGGTGTACTCAGTATAAATATATACTCATAAACGCTGCCTTTTTTTAGAAATCCGCTGTGGAAGTAATTAATCAATCAGTGTGTTATCGGTTAATCCCTTGATCGATGTTTGTTTTTGTAACTCAGCTGATGGACCCTCTTGCATCACTTACATGCACATGTTACATAAAAAAACTACACTGCTGGGATACTTTGTTACAATCAGACAAGCAATACCATGGATATTTTTAAATAACGGCATGTGGTTCACTTTTTAGGGTGAAGAAATTCTGCTAATGTGGACAGGAGCCCAGTCCCCGTGTCTATCACAGTCGAGGTAGCGGGTGCTGACCAGTTTGCTGCTTGGTTGCGTAATTAGACCGTTCGTGAGAAAACATTAATCGCTCCGCATCAGTGCCCCGTTCATGTCTTAACTCTAATATAATACACATTTCCTTTGATGATGATTATGATTCCATGAGGCAAGTGTGGTGTGTCTGTCTAATCCACCATGTATACGTCCATGTATACGCTGGTAAAGTGAAAAGATGAAAACAGCAAAGTAGAATGACTGTTCTCTAAAGACCTGTTTGAATATTGTGTTGTCTGTAGGGGGAACTAAAGACTTCATGTAAGGATGGTATATATCAGGTTGCCTGCCGATGTCCGACTTGATACACTGTTGATACGGTCCCCAACCAACTGCTGTCATCCTCTCTTCTAATCCTGGTGCATGTCCAGCGGCCCCCTGAACGGCTGAAATAACGATAACGTAGTACCAAATATCATGACAAGTGAAGCACATAGGGAAATGACAATTGAAATTCTGCACTGAAACATAGTGATGACATCGCACTGGTGGTATTGTTGTTTATCCTACATTAGGAATTCAAGTCATTCAGAACACAATCACAATTCATGAACTTATGATTTATAACGATGAAGGTAAGTCTTGGTCATTTAAAGGTTCATTGTAGCGTCCGTTCGTCACGTAGAATACCTGGGTTCGATTGACCACATAGGTACAATGCGTGAAGCCCATTTTCGTGTCCCCCGCCGTGATGTTGCTGGAACATTGCTAAAAGCGGCGTAAAGCCATACTCACTCACTCATGTTGAAAAATTAGTCCGTGAAAGAACTCGGTGTAAAATCGGACAAAGAATGTTAGATATGTGATATAATTTACATTTGCAGAACTTCAAGGAATCTATGCAAACCAGTACAAAGCCATTATCTCAATAGCCCAAGTCCGAGTGTCTATAGTAAAAACTGATCTACACATAACAACAGGAATACTTGTAATGTGAGATGACCGACAAGAGTTATTTCCTCCTACTTGCATAAACAACTTTAAGAACTTTCCCTCACACTTTGGGTCGGACTATACCGGAACATTCCGCAGTAGGCCTAACAGTTCCCAAACCAAACTTGTCTCCCTGTCTAAACAATAACCAGACCTCCACTGCCATCAATTCAGTCTTAACAGAAAAAGCCACAGTCGCTTCAATTAACACTGTAGTAACTTGAAGAAAATCATTTGTCACTTGGTCATGGTGACATCAAGAAGTTAGCCAGTGTATGTTTGATAGTCAGATGCTGTCCCATCTCGTCTTAAGAATATAAGGCCTGCTTCATGATAAGCAGGGACTCTGACGCAGAACGTCTGTGAAATCAGTTGCAATAAACTATGGACAGTGTACTAGACAATTTACTCTGGGAACCCATATGCTGCTGACAGTGTACGCAGCACACAAATAGTTTTCTGGGCAGTAGTTGACGATGCCTTGTGATAAACCTCTATCGATTTACTGTGCAAATCGACTAACAAAGTAGTGATGTCCGTCTTTCTGTGCCAAGTCTATATTCAACCTGTGCCACACTCGAGTAGGCCAATGCCAATGCATTGGAGCTAGAGGAGCTTGATTCTCAAGGCTCAGAGTTGTACAGTTTCCACACAATCTTTCAATGTCTGATAAGGCCTCCATAGAAAATGTCTTGCATAAGGCTTGGTGCGTGACATTCCCAAGTGTTCAGCAAGTAATTCAGACAACAGTATGTCCCGTAGTGAATGCGGCATTATGTATATTTGTGACGTCATTCCATTGTCTGCTCGCTCCATTACTTTTGAGGAGTGGAGTCATGTGTAACAGTTTCAATATAAAGACTTCATTTTGTCATTTTGACATTTACTTTTGACAAGAGAAATATTCCCAATACATTTAATGCAATTTATCCTCATCGTAACTCTCCTTGCATTAAAACTTTTATGCCTGTGTAAAAGGATAATTGAAACCAAATATGAGCTCTGAAGAGTCATTATTATCTTTACTAAATAAACATGAACTGTACGTAAACATGGCAGTTTCCCATGCTGATATCATTCGTTAACACTGAGGCAAAATCAATAACAGTTAATGGAAAACAAACATGATGAAAAGTATACGTCCATGCGAACGATGATTTGGATTTAATAATGCGAAATATAGCAACATCACTGTCTGTGGCATTTTCAAAATTGTACAGGAAGTACTGTGTACAACAATTTTCCGATTTTCATTTGATGGTGATAATATTACGTACCTAGACTTAACGGAACTCGTTAAATTGAAACTGATATTATTAGGTGATGGTAAGTATGTTGGCCTCCAACCAATTGGGACTACAACTGAAAATCATTATGGACGCTGTCGAAACATATACCAAAACTGAGCCAAAAGATGAACCCGTAGAATCTCTTTGAGAGTGTGTTAAGTCTGTACGTGGTGATGTCACTGATAGACTGCACAAAGTGAAAAAGAGGACACAGAATTGGAATACATCCATTCTGTGCAAGCCAGCTGTCATCCAAAGTTGTCCTTCATGAAAAGTTTGATGTTTATGCCACTGACAAGGAGTTAGTGGGCACCAATCGTGCTCCCCGTCATTTTGGATCTGTTTCTTTATGCATTTGAATCAGAATTTCTGAATTCATGATGCTCTTTATCAGCACCTGTTTGATCACGCTTACAAGACTGATGACCTCAGGAAAACTTTTTAGAAATTTTATGGTAGACATGTGGAGGGCATTTCAAAATTTGATGTGTCAAAATTGATATCAGATCCAATTTTGACTTCCGCAATACGTTCCTGCAACACGGGTGTCGCCGGTGGAGCAGGATACGTTTGCCCTTTCGCGAACATCTGGTATCATCACTATTTCGTAGTGATTAAAAAACACATGCTCTGTCATCGCATGGCGATGATCGCTGGACTGTCTGGTTCGGACTCGATTTGTCTATTAACAACATCAAACAGGTGCTGGAACATATAATGTTCATGTTACTGGAAAATCGACTCTGCTTTTAGCATATATTTCTTATGAATGTGGAAATGGTTTTGAAGCTTTCATTTATATTAGTTTGGGGCCATTAGTTTCAATATCAATTTTCCCCTTGTTCAAAGATGGCATAATTTTGTCGAATAGTAACGGCTGGTACAAGGAGTGGATTTGAGGTCGAATTGCAGTCGATATATCTCTTTCAAACATAACCATTTTCCCAATTACTGGGAAAACTAACTTGGGTGTAAGGCCTGAACAGAGGAGTGTTCGGAGGGTAAAATAGTTTGCGAAAGAACCTTCTCCCACAACAGCTAAAAAAACGCTAATAGAACCATAGAACACGAAGCCCCAAAATGGTTGCTGCTCCTTATAGGCGTGGACACCCGCTTCAGAACTGGAACAGAATTCATTCGCCATGACAAGGCCAGTCCTGGTACTCCTTGAGCATACGTCTTTCGATATAATATAAAAAGTTCCAGTCATCGCTATGGAAACCGAAAAGCCTCATATTAACTTCTTTAAGTTCCATATAGAATATTTTATACAGGTTTCAGTGTAGACCATACACCGTTATGGAGCAAATGATGCTTAATATCGGTGTTAGAATCTCCACCGAAACGTCACGTCTATAGCAATAAAGCTGTCCATCCATGAAAATGTGCTTCCCCCTCGTTTCATATCAGGATGTGCTTGACAATGTGGAGCACTGGGTATGATTTTCCGCTTTAGTCATCAGGTTTGAGATGTGGAACATATTACGATGCAAGGGTCCTCGTATATAGCAACGTACTACCTGCAGACGTTTACATATGTGTATCAAATTATTGAGAGACAACAAACCAGCATTTCTGTAATGGAAAGCAGTCTTCATGGTAAGATTCTGACTTTATGAACATGTATTTATGAATCACTATGTAACAGTGATTGAACGATATGTTCACTAACTGATTTGTGTAGTTTGCCACGGAGGCAAGTCAGTTGTTCCCCTGAAAAAAAGATATGCGAGAATATCAAAATAAGGAAAGACATCGGAATTCATGAATAAAATACGGAATGTCATGACTTCAAATGTGAAGACATTATGCGTAATGTCGAAATAAACGCATGGAGCAATGAAATATTGACAATGATTAAAACCATTCTACTTACTTCGGATAGCACATTTCTGGCCATCCTTGACAGTGTCAACACCATGAGTGGAACCAATGGGCAATCTCCTGACCAATGAAGTTCCAGGAGTCACAAAATAATAATCGGATCCCTTAAGGAGTTCACATGCTTGTATTTGTGTTAAAAGAACTGACACAACCAGTATGACCAACGACACATCCATTGCCATAATGTTGAACTACGTGTTGATACCTGAACGTTTTGCTCATACACCTGAGACAGGTTGAGCGATGGTAAAACATAAGGTAACATGTGCTTTGTATTATTTATACGCAGTTACTTCGAAGTGTAACATCTGTTGGGGCAATCTCAACGGATGAATTCCAGTACACGATTCAGTGGAAGTTAATTACAAATTACGTTTTGTCAATATCGTTTCAACATTAGCATTCACATCAAGACATTAATCAATAACTAAAAAAATACCACTGCCGTTTTTAGATATAGCTTCTCATGAAACCAGGTTAGTCATATGCTATTGATTTAAAAACAGCTATAATACGATATTTTATGGAAACATAATCCTGTCAGTAGCATATATTTCATACATGCTCCTCGCTCAACCAACATCATATAGTTGGTGGAAAGGTGTACGGGGTTGAATAAAACATGACCATATACCATCACCGATTACAAACTGTTGCAAAACGAATAAATGCTTGTACATAAATTAATTGAGCGTGAAATAAGATTCGAACGCATGAACTGGTCTTGTTGTTTCACTGGTATTAATTTTGGAAAGGGCTATGAATGTATAATTCATGAATATGATTTATGTTTATAGAGGGTTTTAGATTTACAGAACAGGACAGCTGTCACTCACTTGAGTTTCACTCATAGTTAATAAGTTACAGCTTTCCATTTGATGAGAGTGCATTTTATATTAACGTTAGCCCAATCCATTGTGAGGTCAGAATGATGTTACTGTGAGTTTCTTATGTGGTTTGCCTTCCGTTCAAAGTAATACATCAAGGCTACAGCTGGAACAGGTAACCCGGGTACCCGGGACGGGTGGATAATGAGGGATGACTACTTTGAAGTCCTCTTTCTCCATAATTGAATCCTCTTTAATGGCCTTGTTGACGAGCGCACTCAGAACTTTCGTCTTCTTTGTAGACTGTGAATTATCAGTCGAAACGCTTTGTTTTGACTGAAGGAAGTTCTTGACAGGTGATGTTGTGGTTTTGTGGTTAGAATTGTCGACACGTTCAGATCTGTCAGCGTCTTCACATGGGGTTTGAAAACAGCTGAAGGCGCAAAGTTAAGGCGACTTACTGAACTGATATCGAGTGGATAGATCCCACACGTCTTGAACGATGACTTTAGATTTGATGGAGTTAATGCCATAGAGTGCACTTTACATGCCAGTTCACAAACAGAATGTTTTGCAACAGCAACAATAGAATAGTTCCTCATGAATTTATGACGGAGATTGTTGTAAATCTTCGAAAACGGCCCAGAAGAACCAACGTTCATAGACTGTAAACATATGAAGCTTGCGCCGGTAAAACAGACAATATAATGTTCCGTTCACGGGCCCAGGTCATCAGTGATAATGACACGTGAGATCTATGTCCATCACAGAGAATAAACAAGGGATGATCAACAGACACTGTGATGGAATGCTTCCGGAAATAGTGTTCAAGATAATGACGGAATATTTCTGAATTCGACCATTCAGAATCAGTAACGAACCTCGCTGCTACTGGTGTCAATCCTCTCATGTGTTCTTCATGCGTTCTTTTCACCTTGAATACAAAACACGGCGGTATTACGACGCCTGAAGCACTACTGCACCCTATAACCGTAGTAGTGCTGCATCTTGGACAGTTGACGGCATATATGGTGGCTTTACTTGCTGATACAACAGACAGAGGAGTGTGATCTTTCCTTATCCTTCAAGTTGTACTGGTCAAGAATCTGTCTGAGTTCTTGGAAACAATGTCGGATCGTTTCCTCGGATGTATCTGTAATTCAAGTGAGTTTGAGATGAGACCATCGAGACAAGATATTATGAAACCTTTGCATAGACAGTCGGATTTTTTTCTTTCTTCCTCAGACGAATTGCTAAGTCTGTAGCAAGGTCTGCAATTCTGAAAGTGTATATCAAAGTCGGCCATTGCTTGACTATGGACAACAAGATATTTCTCTCCTCATGACAACATAGACTTCAAACACTCCATTCCAATATTCCCACTAGTAGGGTCATGGAGAGTATAAAAGGGAACCGAATAGTTTTAGCAGCTTTCTTGACATTTTCATACGCATTTCCAAGGCCTAAGATGAATATTGGCAGTATTGCCCCCCTCCGGTAGACTGGCCATTCGTCAAAACCTAAACGACAAATGTAACCAGGATGTGAATGGCTATATTGATGACCAGAAACTGATTACGGGTTGTGAGGTCTATATCTTTATTGACAGACGCCCCTGTGCGTGATACTGGGGTGTAGAAAAGCCACGTCTCCCAAGATGAATATAAGGCTGTTTAAATCTGAGATGTTATTTGTCTGTTGCTCTGAGATGTTGTCGAATTCAAGTGAAGTGTAATGGCTGCCATGCAAGTAGTATTTTTGTGTTTTAAAAGAACCAATCGACACAAGGGTCAAACAAATCAGAGGGCACAACACAAGCGATGACACAATCTCTTAGCACCCCTTATACCTGCAATGGACTAGGCAAGATCTAAAAATATCCATAGACTACAACTTAAAAGGATACTACCTGAGTTGAAACCTAAGTTGGATAACTTGTTCCTAATCCCTTTCTTCACTGAATAAAATATGTTTAAATCAAAGTTGAAACTATAGACAATGACAACTTCAAATGAACCAAATCTTACATGACTTCATACCTGCCACACACTTCCCCTGCCCAACAAATGATGTCCCCATCATTACAATTTACTAGTGACAACACCCAGAATGGTCTCAGTTAGCTTCTCTGGCTGCTGAGTAAATATTGCCCAGAGGCAAGAGAATTGAGATTATCTGCTCTTACCAACCAGCCTTGTGTAGCTACCACAGAGAGAACGTAATCTCCACTCCGCAACTATCTCGGCTGAACTCGGAGTCGGCCCGAACGTCGTGTGGCTAGAGTTGGCACTTCCCTCTCTGCTGGCTGACCCTCTTCATCAGATATTTCATTGCTGAAATCGCCACCGGAAGATGATGTCTGATCTGGCTGACCAGTATCTTCAGACATCACTTCCTCCCTCTCATCATGGACAGCACTAGCTTAGCCATTTCCTAATCTCGTTGCCTGAACTTCAGCTGGCCCGTCCACTGCTGAGTCAGTGAACACTGGACCATGACATGAATAGGAGTAAACAACTGAGTCATGTTCATCAGAAGAACCGTCATCTTCCTGGTGCGATTTCTCTGATCTGGCTTTCTGGGATGCTGATGATTTTTTCCGTGGTGTAGGGATCACATGTCTGGGTTTTGGGACTACTTGTCGTGGTGTTGGCACTACTCGTCTAGATGTTGGAACAGGTGGTTCCAAGTTAGTAATGTAGCCAACTGGCAAAAGAAGATTTCGGTGAACTGTCTTCTTCCTTCCCTCGTTATTTTCCTGTACAACAGTGAAAACAGGAATTGATGGATTTGGCTAATTCACAACAACATACATGTCATCTTCCCATTTGTTAGCCAGTTTGCGTTGTCCATCAAAGGTTACAATTTTGACAAGGACTTTATCTAATTCTCGATCACTGGAGCTGGGTTCCTGGTGAAACGCATTATCTCCAGATGCATCGTTTGTCGAAAGTACAGTGCTCGGCAAAAGATACAGAAGATGGCAGACATTCCACTTGGTAGACTTACTCCAAATGAGCCTCCATTCACAAATGTAGGAGTTGATTTCTTTGGGCCGTTTTACATAAAAAGAGGTCATGCGACAATGAAACGATATGGTGTTGTATTTACTTGCCTGACAGTGAGAGCCGTGCACCTGGAAGTGGCCCTCACAAACTCCTGTATCAATGCCTTCCTTCGCTTCTTTGCTCGAAGAGGATATCCGAAACGCATCAGATCAGATAACGGCACAAACCTTGTTGGATGTGAAAAGGAAATGAGAGAGGAGATCAAAAGGTGGAATCTTCACCAAATCAAAAAGGTGTGTACTCAGAGAGAGGTAGTATGGGAGTTCAGTCCACCTTCAGGTTCACATCACGTTGGCATATGGGAAAGGATGATTAGAACTATCAGACGGATCCTGTTACATGACCAAGTAGCTCACTTGTATGATGAAGGCCTTCAAACAGTGTTTTGTGAGGTGGAATCGATCATAAACAATCGCCCAATCACAACAGTGTCCAGTGACCTCAGACACTTGACTCCATTGACACCGAATCACCTGCTCCTGTTACATGGCAACCAACTGATGCCTCCTGGACTCTTCTGCAAAGATGACTGCTACGCCAGAAAAAGATGGAGACACATTCAGTATATAGCAGACGTCTTCTGACGCCGATGGTCACGAGAATACATCACAATGCAGCAAGAGCGACAAAAGTGGACCCGTGAACAGAAGAACGTTACTGTGAATGATATTGTTCTTGTGATGGACAACCTGCCTCGTAATTATTATAATGCCTGGTGTTACGGACGAATCATCCTTGAGGTATTCCCAGACAAAAAGGGACACGTTCGTGTTGTGGTTTTGAAGACACAAAATGCGACGCTGCGGCGCCCTGTGGACAAAAGTATGCGTTATCATTGAGAATGATGATCATGAGAAGTGACTGTTTGAAACATCATCCAGCTGTGTAGACTATATTTGAATTTCAAATAGTAATTGTTTTCGTTTATCCTTCGCAATTAGGGGGTCGGAATGTAGGAATTTTGAATTTGTTCTTGTTTATTTCTAACAATGTTTTCCTTAGCGGTGTGCACTCTGCATACTTGTAGCTCTCAAAGGGAGATAATTCGGGTTTGTTTGCACACGTTTTTCGATTCGCCATGCTTCGGACCTTCGTTTCGACACTCCAGCATATAAACGTCAGTCTTCACAGAGAATCTACTTATAACGTCGAATACCTTGACTGTCGACAGAATTAAACAGGAATATAGGAAGATTCTGAATTGTCGTTTTGAAGTGATACTTTATGCAACCTAGAAACCAACACTGTCGGTTACTGGATTGCCTTGTCCACACTCAGTGACCGCCGATATATAGCTGGAATATTGTTGAGTGCAGCGTAAAACTAACCTCATTCACTAAATTTGTTCATTGCTTCCTTTTCTGGTTAGCATATCTATCACTCAGCCTAAAAAAAGAGTGTTGGATGCCTCTGAAACCAGATCTCTTTTTTGGACGTCCTTCACAACAGCTATGCCATTCGACAAAAATCTGGTTTTCTTCAGTTAACTTGAAAAGAGTTTGTGAATTACACCCGTGCAGTATGCTGTGTAGGCGTGAAATGTCATCATCGTCGTTGCAAAGCCTATGTGGTCCGAGGTCATCTCTAACACTTAACAAAAAGCCGTTATCTCAACGAACGAAACTGACTTCTTCGAACAAAAATGTCAAAGACATTTTATATGCGCTTCATTATTCGTCAAAGAGGGCTGATGGGGTTCCCTGTCCATAACTGAACAATTAAACATTTCCCAAACAATTATAGATGCACTTATCTTGTGGTTATAGCGATTCAGGTGTATTAGACATTTGACTTCACATCTGAATATAGTGACAATAACCTGTTAGAGATTAGAAGTCGCTTCTGAATATAATTCTTTATTTTTATTTAGAAAAATGTTATTCACACATTGATATAACAACAATGATAACTGTTTGAGAATTGAAATCGATTGCAAAACACGTGGCATGATCGGTTACTCCCTCTTGAGAAAACCTCAGCTGCTGAGATTACTCGACATGAAAGACACCAAACCTCCCACAGTGAAACAATGCAACTCCAAGCTGAACGTGGACTGAGAATTTATTCTTGCATGAGCTCCTCGAACTCCTGGAGGAACACAAAATGGTTGTACTACACTTCGTGCCGACGAAGCAACGCGATAGGTAGGTATTTGAGAGGTTGAAACATGGACGTCGGCGACATCAGACCGTTGATCACCGACAAAGTCATGGAGGAGCAGAGCGACCCGCTAACCTCAAATTTCATATCAGGGTGAAAAGCACTTCCAGCCTTACTTCAGAGGGAAACAACGCCACCGCATGGTACAGCCTACATGTATACTGGAAATACACGGGCGCCATCCTAAAACCCACCAAAGCCGCTAAAGTCTCAGAAGACGTCAGCAAATCTTGATTAAAAACAGGCTCGAGACATCCCAAGAAGAAAATTCCATATTTCAACTCCGAATCGTGCTCATTTCCTGTTTATACCACACAACAGGTAACATGTAAAATCGACAAGTATGGCTAACCGACCGTTGACAACGAAAGATTCGAAGAAGTCTTACAACGCATATACAATGGCAGTCGCTGGACCTGGCCTGCCGCCTGGCAAATCGAGTTCACTGGAACCGTGACCCAGTTGCTGGCCAAGCACCAGGCGAGACACAGTGTAGCTTGGTGCTTAGTATATAATTACATGGCTCTTGACCTGTTTTTTAAAATGGAGACAATGTAACGTTGCTATGGAACTCTATGAAAAAACATTTGGTGTTGTGTAACCTTAAGGTATGTAGAACTAGGAAATAATTGACTATTTGATAGTTATGGAACACTCTTAGATCATCCATAAAACTGAACTTTGAATTAAACGTCTTGCCCAAATGACCTTGTTTTAACTTTGCAGGAACCTCTGATCATGTGTCATTAATAGAACAGTGTCCAAAAAACCTCACACTTTTCACCTCCTCTCCCCCACACCCCACCTCCTCATAGTTTATGCTAGTATCATCAACGTGCAAATCTACCATTACACATACTGCTTTCCCAATAACTCCAAAAGGTACTGGTTTACATTTTGGTAAATTGTCCAGAACTTCACAGAATAGATGTGACTTCCTCTGTGGTGACCGTGAATAGTCACAAATGCCCCAATGGATCCAGTACTGAAAGATCTATATCCATATGCACTGACTTCTTTCAAGTTACGAAAGTCTGGTTTGGTGTTTTTGCTGACCCTTTGTCCTCTGTGTCTACGTAGCACAGTTACGTTGGTAGTACACCCATAGGTTATGTTGTCCCTGATATGCCGCGTCCACAGAGAGGAACGGGACGTTATTGATGATACAGAGATTGTTGACTCCGTCGAATTCGATACTTGGGCAGGTGCCCGTGCAAAGCTGTGGGCAGGACGCTTCTCTAAGCGATGAGTGTATACTGACATCATGTCCCCAGATGGCGTATCCAGGGTAACGAACAAGTCCAGATCCTAGGGTAGAACATTCTGTGTAACAAATAACAGGGAGTTCATATCATATACAGGGCAGTTAAATTCACAAAACAGGATTCACATGCCATGTAATATAATCTCGCCACGCTGAAAAAACTTCGTGCTGTATCTACATTTGGCTAAAGTGAATTAAAATCGCTAGCGACAGGAGGTATGGTGTAACTTCAACTGAGACCCATGTAGGTAACAAACGTCCCCATGGTCCATAGTATGGTGATCTACTTTTAGATGTTGGCGATCTATAGTTTGTTTATTTTTTATTGCATTAATAGTTTCAGGTTTACAAACTAGTATTTTCTTCATGTCTGTGATCTTTTAGCGTTCTTTTCTGTCATTCGTATCTAATTTAGTCATGATATGTCATTTTAAACCTTGACTGATTCACTCACTCGTGTTGCTCCGTGTCATGTCTGTCCCAATTTAGCCTGTGGCTGAAACGTAATTCATTACATGTTGGCAGTGAACTAAAACCGATCACTGACATGGAGTTTGACTGAACAAATAGAAAGTCATACTAACTGCCCCAGAGGAAATGTATGATACTTAAAAAGAATCAAATGACAGATGTATTTTCCTGTTTAAGAAACAATATGTTGATAATGTCTGTTACAGAGCATCTACTATCTGGCTATCATTTTAACATGGCTCCACATAAGCTGCGACTACATGCCAGCGTATTACACATGAATAGCATTTAGTTTTTGCACGCTACTCCAAATGGACTGCTCGGTGAACGAATAGGCAAGTGCTGTGTTTTCACAGTCTGAATCAATTGTCGGTTATCAGTCGCGTGGCAAGCTCCAAAAGATACGATGATAAGATAAGATAAATAAGATAAGAGATAGTGATGCGGGCTTATGGCCAGCACTGTGATTGTGACAAACATAGGATAGTTTTTGAATCTTCAAATATTTCTCATTTTCTAGAGTTATTATAGTTAATGAAGGAAAACAAATGATAACAGGGCAGTCTAAACGAAATTCGGCAGTTGGGTTCTGGCCCAGAGAATGAAAGACAGAAAGTTACATCCCCGTGTCGTCGTATTTACAATGATACGATTCACATATTATTTCTTACAGCGCAAGAGGATAAAGATGAATAAGGTATAAGCCATGGTATTTAGATTACCAGTTATTCATCTTTGGCTCACCTCTATTATTGAATAGAAACATGTTGAACCTCTTAAATGTGTCATTTGAAATGAATACCCAGAGTTTTGAAAATATGGCGGGCATTAAAATTATAGATACCCACATGAAACTGGAAGTACCCACTTAGTTTCTGTAGTATGAGTATCATACCCGTATGACCAAAAGCTTATCTCGAGCTCTGCTGACCCGATTTCCTAAATTTCACACCCATGAATGTCCCGGGGTAGAACAGGTCTTCAGCAACCCATGCTTGCCATAAAAGGCAACTATCCTTGTCATAAGCGGTGACTAACGGGATCGGGTGGTCAAGCTCGCTGACTTGGTTGACACGTCATCGGATCCTAATTGCACAGATCGATGTTCATGCTGTTGATCACTGGATTGCCTGGTCCAGACTCGATTATTTACAGAGTGCGAGTGAGGCAGAAAACTAAACTCACTCACTCACTCCTAAATTTCGTTTAACAGAACTCAAAGGCATCTGCAGCATAATGTTTATTTGTCAAAAACAAATATATCATAAAACCCTTGCTCAAAATCAAATATCGTTATAATGTCATGTAACCCCATAATCATCCCATGTCGGTATGTTTCATGCATCTACATATATTCTTACATATACTAAACTATACTTATGTATGGATGAGCGAATAAGTTTAGGTATATCCTTTCATTTGAATCATTATGATAAAAATGCAAATTTTGTTCATTAATCTATCAAAATTAAAATGAAGTCACTGTAGAAATTTGCATTAAATGTCCACCATTCATCCAATAAATGCACACACGATTTTTTGTTTAAACGTTTATTTTTGTGCACGAAATACCCTCAAAGTAACCCAAAACATAGATTTAAGTTATTTTTTATTTGCACATTCCATTATTGTTTGTAGGTCCATATGGACGTAGTTTGTGTTGTAAATCATCCCGGTCCGACAAAATTCACATGTTGCATACATGACGTAACACAAGTTATGTTTGGGACAGGCACACTTTCCTCGCTCAACTACCTCCCTGTGTAATAAGTGACAACATGGTGAAATAGGAAGCTTACCAGTGACACAGGCCTGTTGTGAGGGTGAAAACCAGTATCCAATCTGACAGGTGCACAGTCCGTCATTGCACACAGAGGTTGCCACATGACAGTCGCCATCAATGGTACAGGCACTGCCTATGAAGTGGAAGGCTGAAATGACATATCATAAACTACGTGTATCGTAAATTTCTAGATCCGATTTCTTAAATATCAACAGTCGGTTACATCACAAAACGCTATGCAAACGGATTGGCTAACACTTATGTCTACAAAACACAATTCAGTCTTTTCACCCACGTGAAGTTATAGTTTGCATTATTAACCAATCAGATTGCCGAAGGTCGTAAAGCCCTTCGCTGACGACCTAGTTTTGTATACTTCCGGCACAGCACCTTGTCTTTGGCGATTAAATAAAAAACAAGCGCATCCCCTCGAAAGGCCTGAGTAAATGCCTCCCACACACATAGGAAATGTGGACAGAAGCTTTTGAAAAGAAGACTTTTAATATAAGATATAGTCAATGACGAGTGCATATTTGTCCCGTTTTCGATCCCCTCGCTGTGATTTGGTGATGCACCTGTACAGGTTATATAGTAAAGGGTTTGGATAGTAAACCGGGACTTAGTTTATCGATTTTCGGACCCGCGGTGGGCGCCTGTGTTCCGAATGCTTGTTGCTTTGATCCCCGAGTTCCAGTCATAGAACTCCCCTAAACACATCCACATCATAGAAAATTATACTTTTAATTTCTTATGTAAAATTCCTGACACCACCTTTGACACCAACATGACTGACAAGATTCAGTGACAAATGATAATAATTTCCACAAATGTCTCCAGAAGCTTCCATACATAGAAGGTCGTTTATCAAGGTCACCATCACCATCAGGAACACATCTCCTCTGACTCTCTGGGTAATGCGGATCCATCAAGATTACAGTCACCGGATAAAGGTCACAAGTGTTTCCAAAACCTTTCAATCGCATCCATTGATGTGTGTTTATCATGATCGCCATCAGCCATCTGTTTAAAGTCACACTGAAATGTGCCGCAAGGGAGTGAGTGAGTTTATTTTTACGCCGCTTTTAGCAATATTCCAGCAATATCACGGCGGGGGACACCAGAAAATTGGCTTCACAAATTGTACCCATGTGGGGAATCGAACCCGGGTCTCCGGCGTGACGAGCGAACGCTTTAACCACTAGGCACCCCACCGCCCCTTCCGCAAGGGAAATGTCTCCACGTTGATTCCTACATCAGGTCAATCGTACGCAGTTACATATATCTGGGGCGATGGGGTAGCCTATCGGTTAAAGCGTCCACTCGTCGCGCTGAACAGCCGGGTTTGATTCCCCACATGAAAGTCCGATTGCTAAAAGCGGCGTTGAGCTATAACACTCAATCACTCACTTACATATAATATCAAAAACGGTTCTCCGAGATATATTCGGCGTGACTGATTTGACAATAAGGTCTATATGGACGAACAATACACCTTAAAAGTCGACACATCGCTTGATCGACAATGTTGGTGTATCGGTAGGATGAAGATTAGTCCAATATTCTATCATTAAACATACCCAGTTCGTTTAGTTTTCAGAACAGCGGTGATCCGAAACACAAAGTAAAATCTGCCATGTTCAGCAATTACGGCTTTCTCTCATACTGTCTGCGTCTTATGCAGACCTATTTAGCTATTATAACTTATATAACAAGCTAACTATAACTATAACTCAGATTAAAAAGCACTTACTTCCATCTGTCAACTTCCAGTAGTTTGCTTCATGACACTTTCTAAATAGAAAGAGTCCCTATTTGGGAATACGACTGTGTAGATTTCGAAAATTATTTACTTAAAGGTTTTCAACCGTACTTAAGTAATTATACTTCATGTCAGCTTACAGTTGATGCACTTATTAGAATTGACCAATACACCGCCGGCACACTAAGAAACATCAGGAGGAATCGGGGATTCAAACAGATACGGGTAAGGTTTGGCAAAGCAGGGTCAGCATGAAATTTACAATTACCTCTTGGTAATAGGTAGAGCCTTAAATGCTGTGAAACACTGGCTGGAGGGTATATCTTGGTAGGACTGGCAAAGGCTGTGGCATGACCCGAGCATCTGCTGGAGATCCTGTCAACCTGCACACTTCGACAGCGAGTGTCAAAGAAACATCGACTGACGCACGCCACAACGCTGTCCATTTGGTCATTCCAAAGCAGGTGCTCGTTCATGAATAAATTGTCAAAGTCAGGTAAGTGCACAAGTTGAGCTTTTCCACACAGAGAGCAGTAGCTTCGGCGTCCATGGAGTAGCAGACAAAACATAACAGCTACAAACATATCCCAGACAAAAACTGTCATTTTGTTGGGTGTCACAGTACGATTCGACTGTCAGATGTGATGCCGTTGACTTTGTTGAGTCCTATCACAATGTATATTGGGACAACATCACATACTCTTAAACTGTGTAATGAATTAATGATGTCAAAATATCTACAATGAGTACCACAGAAACGGACGTAAACCATTAAGAAATCAATATTCGCTTTCCACTCAAATCACCAGTGATACTCGCAGCTCTGACTGTACACAATTGAACAAAACCAGCAAGATATTTCTCTTATGATGTAATTGTTGTGAAGGACATCCATATAAGTGAGGTTATTTGGCAAGGCATCGCCTAATAAGAATACTAGTTTTCAGCTTGGTAATATGCTAGTCCGAAAAAGAAGGGTAGCTGCAACTTTTTTCAGGCGCTTCTTGATACACGCGATGCGTTTAAATGTGTCACATGTGATCGTTAACAAATCAGAAGGCTAAAGCACCTCATATCATGCCACGAGTGCAGAAGGTCTTGAGGCTGTAAGAATAGTCCGTGAGGGCATGTCTCAACGTCAGATGGCTGCGCATTCCCGCTGTCACGGAATCACCATCCCGGCATTCTAGCATGATCAAAACAATAATGAAGCTGACCTCGTGGACTTTATTGTTTAGGCCACTGAAGCGCCAGAATCATATATTAATTTTGTTGTTTTTTTGTGTCACACTTTGAATTTCAAGTGAAAGCTCCATATTCTTTAAGCTTTGGTTAGGTGCAGTTCTAAATGTGTAAAGTTCAACTACATCCGACGTAAAGTGGACGAACAACTTTGTGTTGTTTCCTCAGGAAAGATTATTTGAGTAAAGGAAAAGACGCAGGCCCAAGAATCTACGTTTTAACACTGACAAAAAAGGTAAATGTTACTCGGGCACATTTTTTCAAGGGACTTTTCAGGGACTTTAAAAACATTTTTCACAGAAAGAAGAAAAAGCGCAGGAAGAAGACACTTTTATTTTTTTCGCATAGAAATACAGCCTAGGACGTTTAGCAAGTGTTAATGAGTTGTCACACTCGTTCTTACAGACGCTTATTCTTACAGTGGACAAAGTGATGATCGGGGCGCGGCCGAATCATTTTTTTTTCTACATGGCAATAAAAAATTGTTACGCGCACAAGTATAATGGACGCGCCGTTGCCCGAAAAACTTTGACTTTTTTCAATTAGCCTTATTTGTAGTCGAACAGCAGGTGAACTGAGCGTCATGATTCCAGTCTTCATACTTTGTTTCTTTTGAAAACTCAAGAGTAATACAGCATACGCTTCATTCTAACGCTGTGTCATTTCATTACACCTCATGTCAAATGTATGTGTCATTTCATTACACCTCATGTCAAATGTATGTGTCATTTCATTACACCTCATGTCAAATGTATGTGTCATTTCATTACACCTCATGTCAAATGTATGTGTCATTTCATTACACCTCATGTCAAATGTATGTGTCATTTCATTACACCTCATGTCAAATGTATGTGTCATTTCATTACACCTCATGTCAAATGTATGTGTCATTTCATTACACCTCATGTCAAATGTATGTGTCATTTCATTACACCTCATGTCAAATGTATGTGTCATTTCATTACACCTCATGTCAAATGTATGTGTCATTTCATTACACCTCATGTCAAATGTATGTGTCATTTCGTTACACCTCATGTCAAATGTATGTGTCATTTCATTACACCTCATGTCAAATGTATGTGTCATTTCATTACACCTCATGTCAAATGTATGTGTCATTTCATTACACCTCATGTCAAATGTATGTGTCATTTCATTACACCTCATGTCAAATGTATGTGTCATTTCATTACACCTCATGTCAAATGTATGTGTCATTTCGTTACACCTCATGTCAAATGTATGTGTCATTTCATTACACCTCATGTCAAATGTATGTGTCATTTCATTACACCTCATGTCAAATGTATGTGTCATTTCATTACACCTCATGTCAAATGTATGTGTCATTTCATTACACCTCATGTCAAATGTATGTGTCATTTCATTACACCTCATGTCAAATGTATGTGTCATTTCATTACACCTCATGTCAAATGTATGTGTCATTTCACTACACCTCATGTCAAATGTATGTGTCATTTCATTACACCTCATGTCAAATGTATGTGTCATTTCATTACACCTCATGTCAAATGTATGTGTCATTTCATTACACCTCATGTCAAATGTATGTGTCATTTCATTACACCTCATGTCAAATGTATGTGTCATTTCATTACACCTCATGTCAAATGTATGTGTCATTTCATTACACCTCATGTCAAATGTATGTGTCATTTCATTACACCTCATGTCAAATGTATGTGTCATTTCATTACACCTCATGTCAAATGTATGTGTCATTTCATTACACCTCATGTCAAATGTATGTGTCATTTCATTACACCTCATGTCAAATGTATGGTATTAATGGTACACAGCTGAACCTCGTAAGGCACTGCAATGGATTCTCTTGATTACTGTCTTTCCACGCGTGCGTGGTGACTGTTCTGTGTCATCCAACAGACTGTTGACCGCAACATCATCCTAAATTTGTAATTGTTACAAGGCCATTAAGTTTAAATAGTGGGTTAAAAACATTAAACACTTAGTCGCAAACGAGCTTGATATATTCTCCAATGCCATCAACTAAAAGCCATCAACTACTCATTACATATCAATTATGACTGATTTGCTTTTATATTCTCAGCTGACGATTATACGTTTCATCAATTATTTCAGTCAGAAGCTTTTACTGTTGTGACACCGAGTATAGATTACAATCTTCAAACAAAGCCCGATACACGATGACCCACTCAACGTTTCTTCTTTCAGTGGCATTACAGAAACAAAGATGTTTCGTTGTCTAGCAGCCCACACTTACAAGAAGGAAGTTGCTATCCATATGTATCAGCCTTGCAAGGAACTTGTCATGCTTGGTGCAGCAGGAGAGTGAGTCATTTATGGTTACCTTAATCGATACTGACACTGACGTGTGCAAAGCTATCTTGTGACACTCGTAAGCTTATGTAAAAATATTGGCGGTACTATTACCATGCTCGGACGATTGATGCAAGTGGACATTGCTGTGATATTGTCTTAAAAATTGTGATGTGATCGTCCCATCTGTACACGAGCGGGAGACCACCGCTTATCGTTCTTGGCTGAACAGAGCTGCACCATGTGTCTTGTAGTTACCCAGAATCAGGATTACATGTTTCATCAAGTGGTTTGACCATTGTTTTCCGCAGCTTTTGTGGGAAGACATCAAGGATGATATTTTCTGAGGTATCTTGGCATATCCAATATCTTGAGTCTTACTTGACACAATATTTAACAATAATACTTGATTAATAGAAAGTTATAATATGAATAACTTCTATTACATGTATATGTATAGAAGCAGTCTCGCGGTGTGAACAGAGGAACCAAACTCTAGAACCTGAAACACCACCGCCAACGGCCCTAATGACACACTTCATCAATAGTATCTTAAAGAGGTGGTGTTTAAATGTATTCAATTTAAGCATGCATAAAGCACTGACAAAGTTGAGAAAAGTACCGTGTGTGTGCGTTTTTGTGTGCTTTTTTTTGTGTGTGTGTGTTTTTTTTTTGTCTTTAGTTTGTTTGGTTTGTGTGTGTGTGTGTGTGTGTGTGTGTGTGTGTGTGTGTGTGTGTGTGTGTGTGTGTGTGTGTGTGTGTGTGTGTGTGTGTGTGTGTGTGTGTGTGTGTGTGTGTCTGTTCGCGCAGAGTCTCGAAGTATGTACTACAGTGACTATCTGTAATACAGGAAACTTCGGTGTCGATGTGTAGCATAAACGCTACACAACACTGTTTGACTAATGTCATGCTGCTACGGTCACACTGTTCATATCAGCCATTGTAGAGTCCATCTTCTCTCGATATAGGTGTCTCGGATATGGAAGACCAGCAAACTATATCATCCAGAAGATCGAGTCAACGCTCCAAATGTTCTGTGCGAGTGAACACAAACAAGCAACAACAACCAACGAAAGTAACTCATCAGACATGGTTACATTTGATGGCTATCTCTCTCCGTTGAGTAATTTTCATTTTTGTGGACTTAATACAGATGGACATAGGTTATTTTGTGTAACAATTCTACACATATTTAAGGGCTGTATATTTTGGGGATGAAGATATGTCCAATCGCATCCTGGAGTAGAAACGACCCTAGGTCCAAAAACTATATGGGCGGTGAATCAAAATCTTCTATGGCAACCAGTGGGAGACCAGGGGAAAAGAATCATGTTCAAAAGTCTAATGGCTAAAGTCAAAAGTCGAAAGTTTACGCAAAACGAACAATTGAAGCACTTTCTAAAAGACACGGATCCTAAGCAGACTGTAGAAACCAGTCGATTACTGGAACACAGGATTGAACATTCATCAGTTTACAAAACCCAGAGAATGGCCTGGACAAACCGTGCTAGGAAGAGTTAAGGTGTCTGGTCGTTTTATCGAGTATTACTTAAGATCAATAGTGTAGCATCTCTGAGTGGCATTTTAGAAGCTGGGAAGTACAGTATAGAACAAACTATATGGATAACAACTTCTTTTATTTTTGATAGCGACGTATCAATGCAGATTATTGTACAGTTGTCTTGTACCGTTGGAACATAAATAGGAGTATATATGTAGAGAAACCAAACGAAACATTACAAAACAGAATTGTGACTATGTATTCTTTTTGGGTACGCCGCTGGTCATGTGTACCCACAGAAAAACACTCAGAGATCAAGTTAAAGAAAGAAGCATCTCTCATTTCGAACTATGACAACATGACTTCCGCATGGCATTCGTTCAGAAATTCAAAAGAGAAAAGGGAGGCAAGTCAGTTAAGATATCAGTGGAAACAAATATGAACAATTTAAAAGATCAGCTACTCTCTCACGATGAACTTTACATAGATGGAATCAACTGGCAGTCGTAGATACTAGAACGTAGTCCTAAATATATACCGATATGAGCGCTACAAATACAGGATGTGTAACCATATATTCAACAACGTCTGAAGGTAAGAAATCAATTTTATTATTATGTTTTACAGGTTAAAGAATGCAGCAGAGAGGGTTCGGATGGTTCTGGCTGTCAGGCCGGTAGGGTTCATCATCAGCTCAGGACCCTTGTCCTCTACACGCAGCCCAGGCAGTGAATGGAACTTCTCTCAGGAAATGCTGCCTAGTCGAACCCACCAATAACTTCCGGAGGATATGTAGACTCCCCGACACTGCAGACATAGTCTCCTCATTTGAAATTATAGATTCTACTATGGATACGAAAAACATATTTCAGCGGGAAGTAAGTTTATGAAGTTTCAGAAATAGTGAGTCAATGAGTTAGCTTGATGACATACCCCGATAGCTGGGATTCAAGCTAACAACATTTTGCAGTCAAAATTAAATATACTCTTCCAAAAATGTAGGGGATAATGAACTTTCAGTTTGGATAGGAAGTGTAAACGTTAACAAACGTTTAAAGGACAGACATCTTATGAACGCACCACTATTTCCGTCTATTACCACCCCTAAACACAACTCATTATATGCACGTGCAAAACGCAGTAGCCCCATACACGTGCATTGGGTCCCATTCTTGATTTTGACGGGTGTATTTCAAGGAAGTCGAGAAATCACTTAGAACATTAATTTTGACACTCATCTTGCATCACACATTTGTTAGTGTTTGTTTCTAGTCGTTTGTTATAAAATGCAAATCGCATGTATGCAAATTGCATGCCATACACTAATGTTCTTTCAAAAACGACTATCCAGACTTTCCAGTGACTATGGCGTGTTGAAATCGATAAGAATTGCGACCGTAATGGGATACTGTCAACTGATGAGCACCACGAGTATATACAGTATTCATCAAATATTATGTATGATTCCGTCTCGATCATTCAGTGTTGAACGTACATCACCTGACGGGCACACATCGGACAACGGTTAATGTGATAAATAGCCGGTGGTGCTAGGCTTCATGGAGATGTACATAATACAGGACCTTCACACAATGAATGAAAAATAGATCATCGGCAATGAACTGTGCCTAAGTGTGCATAAGTCAGTATGAAAATACGATTGGTATGCACACATTTCGTAATTGCTCAGTCCGTTTGCTGGGGCAAGTGTGATGCCCAATCGTCATGAATGGCTGGGACCTTGTACAGTCTCGCTCATATGACAAAATAATAGAAGATGTCATTTCAGTTAAGAGTAAATATTGCCACAGTGACTATAAAGTTTAACTCACTCAACTAAGAGTGATATCAGTGGTCTGAAGACGTTCATCATGAAAGGAACAACGACAACAATAACTGTTAGCAGTTTTCGCTTTAGCTTTCACAAATAGTACATGGCACTATGATCACGTTAACTCCAGACTGAAAAAACACCAGTTACTTTAATCTACTTACAGTTCGCAATTGCGTTCAAGAGAAGCTGACCCAAGAGACACAATGATTGTATTTACTCTCTTATTGATTGGAAAATGCCACATGCCACTTATTGCAGTGTTGTCAGTGATGTGTCTTGACAATAGTCCTCAAGCCAAAAGTATATTATATCTAATGGCATACAACTGACACGTGTAAGTCGACTATTCCTTGTCATCCGACACGACATGATATGAATGTTTCATGAAAAATGAGGATAATTATTTGGTGCTTCTCAGGTATTTATCCACGTAGCTGCAGTATGACTGAGAGAGATTAAAAAACGCCAAAGCGAAATAAGAGATATGTATATGGCAAAGGGGGTACATCCAATTTTATAACACGGTACGCTAATGTCCTGATTTTGACAGTAGTGTAGTCCCATCAGCAAATGAAATATAACCCATGTAGTCACGTTTATACCTTCAGAACAGCTATACTGCCTGGATGTGTGTCTAGTTTCAGAAGGAGATGGCTGATGACACTGCAGTGGCCAAAAGGGAGCGTGTAGTCACATTTATACCTGCAGGACAACTATATTGCCTCGCTGAGTGCCCTGCTGTAGGCAGCTCCATGGGGTTTGCATGGGATAGACTCGCAAAAACAAATTATTGAAATAACTATCAATGTTCCACGGTATCATAGTACGATGATTATGAAGCAGGCCACAAGTCATTAACTCGAGATATTCTACAGACTGATAATGACCTGCTTGCGACCATCTGCAACAGAATCAATCCCATTTTAAAAATGTTTACACCGAGTTAAAGATTTAAGGTGTTTATGGTTAAGAGGACAGCATCGGACCTCGCTAAATCAAAACAGAGACTGAGACTTATCTCGTATCGTATTGAGGTGCATCGTGCTGTATAACCTGCCATTTACTTGAATGCGTTCCTCTGAGCTGATACTCTCCCCTCTCTCTGGTTCATCGAGCTAACCCATATTAGACAGCAAAGCAGTACCACATCCGCAAAACAAAAGTTCTTGTTCATCAATTTGTCAATATTGTAATTTGTAACTTTTAGAATGTCACTCAAAAAAGAAATGTTCAGTGGTCCTTACATCTTTATTAAGCTTGACTTGAGAGTTCAGTGAGCTGTTCGGCGTATGACAATAAAGGCTTCTAGTTAACGAAATTGATGGAAGAGTTAATGAAACGTATCCTCAGACAACAGAGTCGTCTGAGAATGCAAAAGAAAAACAAACCAAAAACTCGAATCAATCACAACTGATATGTCATTGAAGACAGTTGATGGGTTATATTTCATTTGCTGATGGGACTACACTACTGTCAAAATCAGGACATTAGCGTACCGTGTTATAAAACTGGATGTACCCCCTTTGCCATATACATTTCTCTTATTTCGCTTTGGCGTTTTTTAATCTCTCTCAGTCATGCTGCAGCTACGTGGATAAATATTTGAGAAGCAACAATTAATTATCCTCATTTTCATGAAACATTCATATCATGTCGTGTCGGATGACAAGGAATAGCCGACTTACACGTGTCAGTTGTATGCCATTAGATATAATATACTCTTGGCTTGAGGACTATTGTCAAGACACATCACTGACAACACTGCAAAAAGTAGCATGTGGCATTTTCCAATCAATAAGAGAGTAAATACAATCATTGTGTCTCTTTGGTTGGCTTCTCTTGAACGCAAATAAATTAGTTGTTGTCATCATTAAAGCCTTTGTCTATGGACAGGTATGTTTTCCTCTACTCAAGTATTGTTTCCTGGTTTTGAAAATAACATAAAAGTGTTTTTGCACTTTACGTTCAACATTCCAAATGAGAACGTTAATGACACTTGGAGGATATGGAACATTTCACTTATAAATTCAAAGTCTGACATGAACAAGATAACTGATGCATACTTTTGGCACATTAAAGTTGATAGAGAATAGTTCTCCTCGCCAACAAAAATATCCTTGTGGCAATTCAGTGTGGCTGCATTTGATGTAGGGAGTTTTCTGATCATGTTTTCAAAATGTTACACTAGTCTGTTTACACTAGTCTGTAAATGAAGTATTGTACCAACGTGGCGTATTCTTCAGCATAGACCACAACGAGGTTTCCCGTTTCTGTACTGTCAATAACGTCACAAACTTTCCTTTTGCTTCTTTTTACTAGGTCATGTCCTTTAGGTCAGATTCGCCCTCATTATGTGTCTTCATATGTGACTGGTGTACCCGTGTGTCACACCAAAGTAGTTTCATTCTGTTACATGCATCAGTATTAAACAAAGAATCTGTATCGCAACGTCGCACTCACAAAATATAGGAATGCTTAACTTAACTTGATAGAAGGAATGACTGAATAATGTACATCTGTAAGCTGGCGCACAGTATTATGGCTTCCATATTGCTGAAAGCGTTAACCTTTTCAGTTTTAGTATTCGTTAAACATACTGAAACTCAAAATCAAAACTGACAGTGCGTGTCGTATCTTGCTAGAGTGTACAGAAGCGAACTGTAAGTAGATTGAAGTAACTGGTGTTTTTCAGTCTGGAGTTAACGTGATCATAGTGCCATGTACTATTTGTACTATTTGTGAAAGCTAAAACAAAGACTGCTAACAGTTGTTGTTGTTGATGGTCCTTTCATGATGAACGTCTTCAGACCACTGATATCACTATTAGTTGAGTGAGCTAAAATTTATAGTCACTGTGGCAATATTTACTCTTAACTGAAATGACATCTTCTATCATTTTGTCATATGAGCGAGACTGTGCAAGGTACCCGCCATTCGTGACGACTGGGCAACACACATGCCCCAAGAACTGAGCAATTACGACATGTGTGCATACCAATCGTATTTTCATACTGACTTACTGACACATACTGACTTATGCACACTTAGGCATAGCTCATTGTGGAAGATCTATTTTTCATTCCCAAGACTGTGTGAAGGTCCTGCATCATGTCCATCTCCATGAAACCCTGGCTAACCACCGGCTATTTATCACATTGACCGTTGTCCGATGTGTGCCCGGGACGTTCACGGGTCGATCGTTGTCCGATGTGTGCCCGGGACGTTCACGGGTCGATCGTTGTCCGATGTGTGCCCGGGACGTTCACGGGTCGATCGTTGTCCGATGTGTGCCCGGGACGTTCACGGGTCGATCGTTGTCCGATGTGTGCCCGGGACGTTCACGGGTCGATCGTTGTCCGATGTGTGCCCGGGACGTTCACGGGTCGATCGTTGTCCGATGTGTGCCCGGGACGTTCACGGGTCGATCGTTGTCCGATGTGTGCCCGGGACGTTCACGGGTCGATCGTTGTCCGATGTGTTCCCGTCAGGTGACGTACGCTCAACACTGAATGATCGAGACGGAATCATACATAATATTTGATGAATACTGTATATACTCGTGGTGTTCATCAGTTGACAGTATCCCATTACGGTCGCGATTCTTATCGATTTCAACACGTCATAGTCACTAGAAAGTCTGGATAGTCATTTTTGAAAGAACATTAGTGTATGGCATGCAATTTGCATACATGCGATTTGCATTTTATAACAAACGACTAGAATGTGTGATGCAAGATGAGTGCCAAAATTAATGTGATTTCTCGACTTCCTTGAAAAAACCCCGTCAAAATCAAGAATGGGACCCAATGCACATGTATGGAGCTACTGCGTTTTGCACGTGCATATAATGAGTTGTGTTTAGGGGTGGTAATAGACGGAAATAGTGGTGCGGTCATGAGATGTCTGTCCTTTAAACGTTTGTTACACTTCCTATCCAAACTGAAAGTTCATTATCCCCTACAATTTTGGAAGAGTATATTTAATTGTGACCACAAAATGCTCTTAGCTTGAATCCCAGCTATCGGGGTATGACATCAAGCTAATTCATTGACTCACTATTTCTGAAACTTCATAAACGCTGATATATGTTTTTCGTATCCATAGTAGAATCTATGATTTCAAACGAGGAGACTATGCCTGCAGTATCGGGGAGTCTATATATTCTCCGGAAGTTCTTGGTGGGTTCGACTAGGCAGCATTTCCTAAGAGAAGTTCCATTCACTGCCTGGGCTGCGTGTAGAGGACAAGGGTCCTGAGTTGATGATGAGCCTTACCACCCTGACTGTGCCAGGATCATCCGAGCCCTCTCTGCTGTATTCTGTCTGTAACCTGTAAAACATAATAATAAAAGTGATTTCTTACCTTCAGACGTTGTTGAATATATGGTTACACATCCTGTATTTGTAGCGCTCATATCGGTATATATTTAGGACTACGTTCTAGTATCTACGACTGCCAGTTGATTCCATCTATGTAAAGTTCATCGTGAGAGTTTCGGCGCTGCTGTATTGCATGGGCCCGCTCCAGTAGCTGATAATTTGTTCATATTTGTTTCCATTGATATTTTAACTGACTTGCCTTCCTTTTCTCTTTTGAATATCTGAACGAATGCCATGCGGAAGTCATGTTGTCATAGTTCGAAATGAGAGATGCTTCTTTCTTTAACGTGATCTCTGAGTGTTTTTCTGTGGGTACACATGACCAGCGCATAGTCACAATTCTATTTTGTAATGTTTCGTTTGGTTTCTCTACATATATACTCCTATTTATGTTCCAACGGTACAAGACAACTATACAATAATCTGTACTGATTCGTCGCTATTACAAATAAAAGAAGTTGTTATCCATATAGTTTGTTCTATACTGTACTTCCCAGCTTCTAAAATGCCACTCAAAGATGCTACACTATTGATCTTAAGTAATACTCGATAAAACGACCATACACCTTAAGTCTTCCTAGCACGGTTTGTCCAGGCCATTCTCTGGGTTTTGTAAATTGATGAATGTTCAATCCTGTGTTCCAGTAATCGACTGGTTTCTACAGTCTGCTTAGGATCCGTGTCTTTTAGAAAGTGCTTCAATTGTTCGTTTTGTGTAAACTTTCGACTTTTGACTTTAGCCATTAGACTTTTGAACATGATTATTTTCCCCTGGTCTCCCACTGGTTGCCATAGAAGATTTTGATTCACCGCCCATATAGTATTTTGGACCTAGGGTCGTTTCTACTCCAGGATGCGATTGGACATATCTTCATCCCCAAAATATACAGCCCTTGAATATGTGTAGAATTGTTACGCAAAATAACCTATGTCCATCTGTATTAAGTCCACAAAAATGAAAATTACTCAACGGAGAGAGATAGCCATCAAATGTAACCATGTCTGATGAGTTACTTTCGTTGGTTGTTGTTGCTTGTTTGTGTTCACTCGCACAGAACATTTGGAGCGTTGACTCGATCTTCTGGATGATATAGTTTGCTGGTCTTCCATATCCGAGACACCTATATCGAGAGAAGATGGACTCTACAATGGCTGATATGAACAGTGTGACCGTAGCAGCATGACATTAGTCAAACAGTGTTGTGTAGCGTTTATGCTACACATCGACACAGAAGTTTCCTGTATTACAGGTAGTCACTGTAGTACATACTTCGAGACTCTGCGCGAACACATGCACACACACACACACACACACACACACACACACACACACACACACACACACACACACACACACACACACACACACACACACACACACACACGGTACTTTTCTCAACTTTGTCAGTGCTTTATGCATGCTTAAATTGAATACATTTAAACACCACCTCTTTAAGATACTATTGATAAACTGTGTCATCAGGACCGTTGGCGGTGGTGTTTCAGGTTCTAGAGTTTGGTTCCTCTGTTCACACCGCGAGACTGCTTCTATACATATACATGTAACAGAAGTTATTCATATTATAACTTTCTATTAATCAATTAATATTGTTAAATATTGTGTCAAGTAAGACTCAAGTTATTAGATATGCCAAGATACCTCAGAAAATATCATCCTTGATGTCTTCCCACAAAAGCTGCGGAAAACAATGGTCAAACCACTTGATGAAACATGTAATACTAATTCGGGGTAACTACAAGATACGGACATGGTGCAGCTCTGTTCAACCAAGAACGATATGCTGTGGTCTCCCGCTCGTGTACAGATGGGACGATCACATCACAATTTTGAAGACAATATCACAGCAATGTCCACTTGCATCAATCGACTGAGCATGGTAATAGCGCCACCAATATTTTTACATAAGCTTACGAGTGTCACAAGATAGCTTTGCACACGTCAGTGTCAGTATCGATTAAGGTAACCACAAATAACTCACTCTCCTGCTCCACCAAGCATGCTAAGTTCCTTGCAAGGCTGAAACATATAGATAGCAATTTCTTTGTTGTAAGTGTGGGCTGCTGGACAACGAAACATCTTTGTTTCTATAATGCCACTGAAAGAAGAAACGTTGAGTGGGTCATCGTGTATCAGGCTTTGATTGAAGATTGTAATCTATACTCGGTGTCACCACAGGGACTTGTATCGCTTAGAAACAGCGCTCGAAAGACATATATGTGTATAGGCCCTACCCGAGTACTATATAAAAGGAAAGGGATGTAACGAAGAAACCACCCCCTGTTCGATCAAAGTTGTCACCGCGTAAAATATTTTAAGGCAACGTCGAGGCCAACGGATCGAACGCCAGATGATTTCCCTACAAAACGAGCCATAAATGGTCACAATAGGATCATTATTTCAAACGTTATACGCCACGAATCATCGAAAGCAGCTACCTACAGCTAACTCCTTTATTAATTCCCGACACGTTGACAGTACCAGCGCTGGGCTGGATTCGATTGGCTGCGGCATTCCGCGGGTCAGAAAACTTATTGCAACATCTACATGTCATTTTCTCGACAGTAAGCAAACATTTTCACCAAAATCGCTGGCAAACCTACTCACTTGTCGGCCATAAGTGACCTTGACATTCAATGAACTGAGCAGATCCGCGCAAACAGACTCGGGCCATGCGATTGGCCACTGCCACTGTATATTTTTTTTATTTTATTTTATAGCCTTCTGATTTGTTAACGATCACATGTGACACATTTAGACGCATCGCGTGCATCAAGAAGTGTCTGCAAAACGTTGCAGCTACCCTTCTTTTTCGGACTAGCATATCACCAAGCTGAAAACGAGTATTCTTATTAGGTGATGCCTTGCCAAATAACCTCATTTTATGGATGTCCTTCACAACAATTACATCATAAGAGAAATATCTTGCTGGTTTTGTTCAGTTGTGTACAGTCAGAGCTGCGAGTATCATTGGTGATTTGAGTGAAAAGCGAATATGGATTTCTTAATGGTTTACGTCCGTTTTTGTGGTACTCATTGTAGATATTTTGACATCATTAATTCATTACACAGTTTAAGAGTATGTGATGTTGTCCCAATATACATTGTGATAGGACTCAACAAAGTCAACGGCATCACATCTGACAGTCGGATCGTACTGTGACACCCAACAAAATGACAGTTTTTGTCTGGGATAAGTTTGTAGCTGTTATGTTTTGTCTGCTACTGCATGGACGTAATATATTTGTTCTTTTAAAATTCGGCTAAACTTTCCTACTATCGCCAGCGGCTAAGGGTTTGGTGTAAATCTAACCAGGGTCCATGCAGGTAGGTACTGCTTCTATTTCCGTGAGTACTTTAATGATTTAAGTGACAAGCGAATATTGATTTCTTATTGGGTTTCGTACGTGCGTGTCATTAATGTAATCTACGCGCTACGATGAAGTAGCATTGTGTATTGTTATTATTTATTTAATATATTCCTCACGTCGCTTATATATCAAGGGTATGTGATAGGACCAGACGAAGTCAACACATCATATCTTACAGTCGAACTGTACTCATATACTTGGCCTCAACAAAATGACATCTGTTTCCTGGGTTAAGTTTATAGCTGTTATATTTCGTCTGCTTCTCCATGGACGTCGAAGCTGCTGCTCTGTGTGTGGAAAAGCTCAACTTGTGCACTTACCTGACTTTGACAATTTATTCGTGAACGAGCACCTGCTGTGGAATGACCAAATGGACAGCGCTGTGGCGTGCGTCAGTCGATGTTTCTTTGATACTCGCTGTCGAAGTGTGCAGGTTGACAGGATCTCCAGCAGATGCTCGGGTCATGCCACAGCCTTTGCCAGTCCTACCAAGATATACCCTCCAGCCAATGTTTCACAACATTCAAGGCTCTACCTACTACCAAGAGGTAATTGTAAATTTCATGCTGGCTCTGCTTTGCCAAACCTTACCCGTATCTGTTCGAATCCCCGATTCCTCCTAATGTTTCTTAGTGTGCCGGCGGTGTATTGGTGGGTTATACGGTAGAAGGTCAATTCTAATAAGTGCATCAACTGTAAGCTGACATGAAGTATAATTACTTAAGTACGGTTGAAAACCTTTGATTAAGTAAATACTTTTCGAAATATACACAGTCGTATTCCCAAATAGTGACTCTTTCTATTTAGAAAGTGTCATGAAGCAAACTACTGGAAGTTGACAGTTGGAAGTAAGTGTTGCTTTTTAATCTGAGTTATAGTTATAGTTAGCTTGTTATATAAGTTATAATAGCTAAATAGGTCTGCATAAGACGCAGACAGTATGAGAGAAAGCCGTAATTGCTGAACATGGCAGATTTTACTTTGTGTTTCGGATCACCGCTGTTCTGACAACTAAACGAACTGGGTAAGTTTAATGATAGAATATTGGACTAATCTTCATCCTACCGATACACCAACATTGTCAATCAAGCGATGTGTCGACTTTTAAGGTGTATTGCTCGTCCATATAGACCTTATTGACAAATCAGTCATGCCAAATTTATCTCGGAGAACCGTTTTTTATATTATATGTAAGTGAATGATTGAGTGTTATAGCTCAACGCCGCTTTTAGCAATATTCCAGAAATATCACGGCTGGAGACACCAAATGGAACTTTCATGTGGGGAATCAAACCCGGGTGTTCGGCGCGACGAGTGGACGCTTTAACCGATAGGCTACCCCATCGCCCCAGATATATGTACGAGGGGATGTCAATAAGTTTTGAGCCTTGAGCATTTTTCATACCCTAGTGTCACAGCCTGTGGTACGACATTGAACCTTGGGGTGTAGCTGATGTGATATATAAGTTTTGGTCAGAAGTTATTGAACAGCTGAAATTGACAGAAAGAGACCCCCCTCACGGCAGTGAAAATGAATAAAATTGAGTATAGGGCAGTAATTAAGTTTTTAGCTCTTGAAGGAAACTCGGCGAAGAACATTGAAGAAAGGCTTTCAACAGTTTATGGGAAGTCTTCCCCTTCATCTGCTACCATCAAACGATGGGTCAATGAATTTAAGCATGGTAGAGTGCATAGACTTGTGCTGGAAAATCGTCGAATCACACTCCACGAGTTAGAGGAGACCACAGGAATTTCACACGGATCCATCGAGACAATTCTTCATGAACATCTCGTCATGTCTACGGTGTGGGTGATGGGTGCCAAGAATGCTTACAGATGATATGAAGCAAACAAGGGTCACCATTAGGAACTCCATGCTAACCAGATACAACAAGAATCCAGAAGATTTTCACTTTAGGATAGTAACCTGTGATGAAACCTGAATCCACCACTATGATCCTGAGAGCAAACAAGAATCCATGGAATGGAAACAAGTCACTTCTCCCAGGACCAAAAAGTTCAAGGCCTCCAGATCAGTGCAGAAGGTAATGGCGACAGTCTTCTGGGATAGCAAAGGCGTCATCCACATAGATTACTTACCAAACGGAAGAACAGTGAATGGGGAATATTACGCTAACTTGTTGAGGCAAGTGCGACAGTCAATCAAGGAGAAGCGCCGGGGCAAGATCAGACGTGGTATTCTTCTACATCAAGACAATGCTCCAGTACATACCTCTGGCGTTGCAGCCGCTGCTATCCAGGAATGAGGGTACAAAATCTTGCCGCATCCCCTCTACTCTCCAGACCTGGCACCAAGTCTTTACCATCTGTTCCCACATCTCAAGATACACTTGCGTGGTTGTCGATTTCAGGATGATAATGAGCTTATTACTGCTACTGAGGCTTGGTTTGAGGACCAAAATGGCGCCTTCTACAGAGATGGCATCAGCGCCTGGCAGAAAAGATGGAACAAGTGTTTTTACTCACAAGGGGACTATGTTGAAAACTAAATGTGGTTCATATCAGTATTTTGTGTTTTCCTATGCAAGGCTCAAACCTTATTGACATCCCCTCGTAACTCAGTATAGGCGTACGATTGACCTGATGTAGGAATCAACGTGGAGACATTTCCCTTGCGGAAGGGGCGGTGGGGTAGCCTAGTGGTTAAAGCGTTCGCTCGTCACGCCGGAGACCCGGGTTCGATTCCCCACATGGGTATTGTGTGAAGCCAATTTTCTGGTGTCCCCCGCCGTGAATATTGCTGGAATATTGCTAAAAGCGGCGTAAAAATAAACTTACTCACTCACTTGCGGCATATTTCAGTGTGACTTTAAACGGATGGCTGATGGCGATCATGATAAACACACATCAATGGATGCGATTGAAAGGTGTTCCTGATGGTGATGGTGACCTTGATAAACGACCTCCCATGTATGGAAGCTTCTGGAGACATTTGTGGAAGTTATTATCATTTGTCACTGAATCTTGTCAGTCATGTTGGTGTCAAAGGTGGTGTCAGGAATTTTACATAAGAAATTAAAAGTTTAATTTTCTATGATGTGGATGTGTTTAGGGGAGTTCTTTGATTGGGACTCGGGGATCAAAGCAACAAGCATTCGGAACACAGGCGTCCACTGCGGGTACGAAAATCGATAAACTAAGTCCCGGTTTATTATCCAACCTCCTTACCATATAACCTGTAAAGGTGCATCACCAAATCACGGCGACGTGATCGAAAACGGGACAATTACGCACTCGTCATTGAATATATCATATTTGAAAAGTCTTCTTATCAAAAGCTTCTGTCCACATTTTCCTATGTGTGTGGGAGGCATTTACTCAGGCCTTTCGAGGAGATGCGCTTGTTTTTTGTTTAATCGCCAAAGACCGAGGTGCTGTGCCGGAAGTATATAAAACTAGATCGTCAGCGACGGGCTTTACGACCTTCGGCAATCTGATTGGTTAACAATGCAAACTATAACTTCACGTGGGTGAAAAGATTGGATTGTATTTTGTACACAAAAGTGTTAGCCAATCAGATTGCATAGCGTTTTGTGATGTAACCGGCTGTATATATTTAAGAAATCGGATCTAGAATTTTACGATACACGTAGTTTTTGATATGTCATTTCAGCCTCCCACTTCATAGGCAGTGCCTGTACCATTGATGGCGACTGTCATGTGGCAACCTCTGTGTGCAATGACGGACTGTGCACCTGTCAGATTGGGTCCTGTTTTTCACCCTCACAACAGGCCTGTGTCACTGGTAAGCTTCCCATTTCACCATGTTGTCACTTATTACACAGGGAGGTAGTTGAGCGAGGAAAGCGTGTCTGTCCCCAACATAACTTGTGTTACGTCATGTCTGCAACATGCGAATTTTGTCGGACCGGGATGATTTACAACACAAACTATGTCCATATGGACCTGCAAACAATAATGGAATGTGCAAATACAAAATAACTTAAATCTATGTTTTGGGTTACTTTGAGGGTATTTCGTGCACAAAAACAAACGTTTAAAACACAAAATCGTGTGTCAATTTATTGGATGAAAGGTGGACATTTAATGCAAATTTCTACAGTGACTTCATTTTAATTATGATAGATTAATGAACAAAATTTGTATTTTTATAATTATGATTCAAATGAAAGGATATACCTAAACTTACTCGCTCATCCATACATAAGTATAGTGTAGTATATGTAAGAATATATGCAGATGCATGAAACATGCCGACATGGGATGATTATGGGGTTACATGACATTATAACGATATTTGATTTTGAGCAAGGGTTTTATGATATATTTGCTTTTGACAAATAAACATTATGCTACAGATGCCTTTGAGTTCTGTTAAACGAAATTTAGGAGTGAGTAAGTAAGTTTAGTTTTCCACCTCACTCGCACTCGCAGTCTGGACCAGGCAATCCAGTGATCAACAGCATGAAAATCGATCTGTGCAATTAGGAACCGATGATATGTGTCAACCAAGTCAGCGAGCTTGATCACCCGATCCCGTTAGTCACCTCTTATGACAAGGATAGTTGCCTTTTATTACAAGCATGGGTTGCTGAAGACCTGTTCTACCCCGGGACATTCATGGGTGTGAAATTTAGGGACATCAGGTCAGCAGAGCTCCAGATAAGCTTTTGGTCATACGAGTATGATACTCATACTACAGAAACTAAGTGGGTACTTCCAGTTTCATGTGGGTATCTATACTTTTATGCCCACCATATTTTCAAAACTCTGGGTATTCATTTCAAATGACACATTTAAGAGGTTCAACATATTTCTATTCAATAATAGAGATGAGCTAAAGATGAAAAATTGGTAATCTAAATACCATGGCTTATACCTTATTCAGCTTTATCCTCTTGCGCTGTAAGAAACAATATGTAAATCGTATCATTGTAAATACGATTACACGGGGCTGTAACTTTCTGTCGTTCATTCTCTGGGTCAGAACCCAACTGCCGAATTTCGTTTGGACTCCCCTGTTGTCATTTGTTTTCCTTTATTAACTATAACTCTAGAACATGAGAAATATTTGAAGATTCATAAACTATCCTATGTTTGTCACAATGACAGTGTTGGCCATAAAGGACGAACTTAGCGAAGCTTAAATAGCTTCGCATGCCCATACTGTTGTCAAGTTGTGTTGTTTCATTTCATTTCATTTAATGTTTTCTGCCTGACACACTACAACAGAACCTCAAAAGAGTCTGTTTGATTTTAAACTAACCATGGCTACTTTCTTTTCTACGTGGCGTTGATCCCATCGTGTTGTTTCATTTCCACGCCAAGAATAGCTAATGTTAAAAAATTATTTAAAATATAACCAAGGGCGTAGCTACCATTATTAAAAAGTTTGGACTTTAAATCGGCCCCTGCCATCAACAGAGAATTCAGCACACTCACTGGAAGACGCATTTCAAAATCAACCGTTAAAAACCGACTCTATCAAGCTCGTCTGAAAGCAAGACGGCCTTTTTAAGGGTGTCACCCTTTCAGCTCACCATAAGCGCCAAAGATTGTCATGGGCTAGGCAGCATCAGGGACGGGCTATGTTCTCTGATGAGTCAAGGTTTTGCCTACGATTCACAGATGGCAGAAAACGTTATTGGCGTCGGAGCGGGGAGCGATATGCCAGAGCAGCAATTCTTGACCATGATCGATCTGGAGGTGGAAGTGTCATGGTGTGGGGTCTGATTACACATGACAGACGATCAGATTTGGTCATCATTAACGGAGCCATGACTGGTCAGCGATACGTTGACCAAATATTGCGTCATGTTGTGGCCTTATTTTTAGAGTTATCGGCCGAAATTTTGTATTCCAAGATGATAATGCCAGACCACGTCGGGCCCGAATTGTCTCCGCTTATCTCCGACAAGAAGGTATCCAGACATTGGACTGGCCCTCTAAGTCCCCAGACCTGTCCCCAATTGAACATCTCTGGGACGTTCTTGGTCGAAGAGTGTACGCCAGGGACCCAGGACCCGCCAGCCTGGCCCAGCTTGGTGCAGCTCTCCAAGAGGAATGGCGGGCAATACCACGGGCAACCATCCGGAAATTGATTAACAGCATGCCATCAAGGTGCCGTGAATGTGTTGCCCAACATGGTGGACACACCAGATATTGAACTTGACGCCTAAAATTGATTTAGTGGATATTTAAAGCAGTTTCAAATTCGCTATTATATCATTAGTTCCCTTATTTCATGTCGATAGTATATAGTAGATGCTTTGTAACAGACAAACATTATCAACATAATGTTTCTTAAACAGGAAAATACATTTGTCATTTGATTCATACATTTCCTCTGGGGCAGTTAGTATGACTTTCTATTTGTTCAGTCACACTCCATGTCAGTGATTGGTTTTAGTTCACTGCCATCATGTAATGAATTACGTTTCAGCCACAGACTAAATTAGAACAGACATGACACGAAGGAACACGAGTGAGTGGGTTAGTTAAGGTTTAAAATGACATATCATGACTAAAATGGATGTGACATACATGACAGAAAAGAACACTAAAAGATCACAGACATGAAGAAAACGCTAGTTTGTAAATCTAAAACTATTAATGCAATAAAAAATAAACAAACTATAGATCGCCAACATCTGAAAGTAGATCACCATACTATGGACCATGGGGACTTTTGCTACCTACATTTACACAATACCTCCTGTCGCTTGCGATTTTAATTCAGTTTTGCCAAATGTAGATACAGCACGAAGTTTTTTCAGCGTGGCGAGATTATATTACATGGCATTCGAATCCTGTTTTGTTAACTGCCCTGTATATAATATGACCTCTCTGTTATTTGTTACACAGAATGTTCTACCCTAGGATCTGGACTTGTTCGTTACCCTGGATACGTCATCTCGTTTCATGATGTCAGTATACACTCATCGCTTGGAGAAACGTCCTGCCCACAACTCTGCACGGGCACCTGCCCAAGTATCGAATTCGACGGAGTCAACAATCTCTGTATCATCAATAACGTCACGTTCCTCTCTGTGGGCGCAGCACATCAGGGACAAAGTAACCTATGGGTGTACTACCAACGTAACTGTGCTACGTAGACACAGAGGACAAAGGGTCAGCAAAAACACCAAACCAGACTTTCGTAACTTGAAAGAAGTCTCTGCATATGGAGATAGACCTTTCAGTACTGGATCCATGGGGCCTTTGTGACTATTTACGATCACCACGGAGGACGTCACATATATTCTATGAAGTTCTGGACAATTTACCAAAATGTAAACCAGTACCTTTTGGAGTTATTGGGAAAGCAGTATGTGTAATGGTAGATTTGCACGTTTATGATACTAGCATAAACTATGAGGAGGTGGGGTGGGGGTGAAGGGTGGTGTGGGGGAGAGGAGGTGAAAAGTGTGAGGTTTTTTGGACACTATTCTATTAATGACACATGATCAGAGGTTCCTGGAAAGTTAAAACAAGGTTATTTGGGCAAGACGTTTCATTTAAAGTTCAGTTTTATGGATGATCTAAGAGTGTTTTTCACCTTGATTAGAAATTTGAGGTTTCCGGGTCGCTCTGCCCCTCATTGACTTTGTCGGTCTGATGGCCATGTTTCGACCTCTCAAATACCTACCTATCGCGCTGCTTCGTCGACACGAAGTGTAGTACAACCATTTTGTGTTCCTCCAGGAGTTTGAGGAGCTCATGCGAGAATAAATTCTCAGTCCACGTTCAGCTTGGAGTTGCATTGTTTCACTGTGGGAGGTTTGGCGTATTTCATGTCGAGTAATCTCAGCAGCTGAGGTTTTCTCAAGAGGGAGTAACCGATCATGCCACGTGTTTTGCAGTCGTTTTCAATTCTCAAACAGTTATCATTGTTGTTACATCAATGTGTGAAAAACATTTTTCTAAATAAAAATAAAGAATTATATTCAGAAGCGACTTCAAATCTCTAACAGGTTGTCACTATATTCAGATGTGAAGTCAAATGTTTTATAGACCTGAATTGCTATAACCACAAGCTAAGTGCATCTATAATTGTTTGGGAAATGTTTCATTGTTCAGGTATGGACAGGGAACCCCGTTATCCTTCTTTGACGAATAGTGAAGCGCATATAAAATCTCTTTGAAATTTTTGTTCGAAGAAGTCAGTTTTGTTCGTTGAGATGACGACTTTTTGCTACGTATTAGAGATGACCTCGTACCACATACGCTTTGCAACGACGATGATAACATTTCACGCCTACACAGCAAACTCTTTTCAAGTTAACTGAAGAAAACCAGATTTTTGTCGAATGGTATAGCTGTTGTGAAAGACGTTCAAAAAGAGATCTGTTTTTACAGGCATCTAACACTCTTTTTAAGCTGTGTGATAGATATGCTAACCAGAAAAGGAAGCAATGAACAAAGTGAGTGAATGAGTGAATGAGGTTAGTTTTACGCTGCACTCAGCAATATTTCAGCTATATATCGGCGGTCACTAAATAACTGAATGTGAAAGGCAATCCAGTAATCGACAGTGTTGGTTTCTAGGTTGCATAAAGTATCACTTCAAAGTCAGAATATTCCTATATTCCAGTTTGATTCTGTCGACAGTCAAGGTATTCGACGTTGTAAGTAGATTCTCTGTGAAGATTGACGTTCATATGCTGGAGTGTCGAAACGAAGGTCCGAAGCATGGCGAATCGAAAAACGTGTGTAAACAAACCCGAATGATCTCCCTTTGAGAGCTACAGGTATGCAGAGTGCACACCGCCAAGGAAACATTTGTTAGAAATAAACAAGAACAAATTCAAAATTCCTACAGACAGCATGCGTATCGATCTATTGAGGACATGTCTAGACTAAATCAGCGAGCCTGGCCACGAAATCCCGTTAGTTAACTGATTAAGAAATCCGTATGAACTATTCAAAGCTCTATCAACGTTGGTTTGACTAACGGATGTCAATTCTTCTTTCATACTGGATTCCAGACCTACGTAAAAATTCGTAAAAGAGATATTCATTGATGGTTACAGCAAATGTATTACCAAATACACGGTACCGCAAGCCGGATTAGAGAACTTCCACTGTACCTGTCTCATAATATTTAATACGATCAAGTAAGAACTTTGTCGACATTCACAAAAAATGTTTGAGACAAGCGGAATTAATACTATGTGGATTCTTACAAACTCATCGGATTTGCTTACATTTTCAGAAACGTCCTGTCCTGTCAACACATTTGATTTTTCAACATTGGATACCGCTATCTCACATGACAAACTTAAGGAATAACTTCATGCTGATCCACTGGGATTAGTAAAGCTTTCTAGAAGTTGTATGGTAGAAATGTGAAGGAAATTTCCAAATCTGATGCATCAGTGACAAAATTGTGTCTAATGTAATTCCTTGCTTTGACTTTTTGTTTGTAGTATAGAACCACAACAGCTGTTTCTTTTATTGAACTTTTCGTTTTCGATATTTGTGTAGAATGGTTTTGAACAACTTTACGTTCAGTGACTATCCTTGATTGATGTAACTGTCATGGTTTGCATGTGTTTATGATACAAAGGATACCAAGAGCAGAATACTATCACCTTTTGCCAATGCCTGGTGTGTTCACTTTTTCATAGTAATGCACAGGCTCTTGTATGCTTTAGATGTGATAGGAATAGTACCGTGGATAGCAAAGATTCCCTAGGAGTATGAAAAAAGGCTGTGTCACATTCATTTTAGGTTTTACCGTGTCGATTGCTTATGTTCTTGAGCAACGCATATATACTACCGACATGAAATAAGGGAACTAATGAAATAATAGCGAATTTGAAACTGCTTTTAATATCCACTAAATCAATTTTAGGCGTCAAGTTCAATATCTGCTGTGTCCACCATCTGGTGTGTCCACACATTCACGGCACCTTGATGGCATGCTGTTAATCAATTTCCGGATGGTTGCCCGTGGTATTGCCCGCCATTCCTCTTGGAGAGCTGCACCAAGCTGGGCCAGGCTGGCGGGTCCTGGGTCCCTGGCGTACACTCTTCGACCAAGAACGTCCCAGAGATGTTCAATTGGGGACAGGTCTGGGGACTTAGAGGACCAGTCCAATGTCTGGATACCTTCTTGTCGGAGATAAGCGGAGACAATTCGGGCCCGATGTGGTCTGGCATTATCATCTTGGAATACAAAATTTCGGCCGATAACTCGAGCCAATGGAGCCACAACATGACGCAATATTTGGTCAACGTATCGCTGACCAGTCATGGCTCCGTTAATGATGACCAAATCTGATCGTCTGTCATGTGTAATCAGACCCCACACCATGACACTTCCACCTCCAGATCGATCATGGTCAAGAATTGCTGCTCTGTCATATCGCTCCCCGCTCCGACGCCAATAACGTTTTCTGCCATCTGTGAATCGTAGGCAAAACCTTGACTCATCAGAGAACATAGCCCGTCCCTGATGCTGCCTAGCCCATGCCAATCTTTGGTGCTTATGGTGAGCTGAAAGGGTGACACCCTTAAAAGGCCGTCTTGCTTTCAGACGAGCTTGATAGAGTCGGTTTTTAACGGTTGATTTTGAAATGCGTCTTCCAGTGAGTGTGCTGAATTCTCTGTTGATGGCAGGGGCCGATTTAAACCTATCGCGTACAGCAATTAACGTAATGAGACGATCCTGTCGTGGTGTCGTTGATTTTGGTCTACCACGCCCAGGTCTCGTTGCAACCCCACCCGTTTGACGGTACTTATCCCACAGGCGTGAAATTACACTTTTTTGATTTACCCATCTGCCGGGCAACTTCACATAATGATTTCCCCCTGTATCATCCCCACAATTCTCCATTCTGTTGCTTCACCGAGATACTGCCTCTCTATTGCATTAGTGATTGAGACTTCTCCAGGACATTTACAGGAGTTAACTTCTGTATGCACGTGTAGCACGTGCTGGGCATGCATTATGCGAAATTCCATTGTCATTGGATGTTGCGTTTTGGAGATACGCCACGATAACGGACCCTGTCACAGTCAAAGTCATCTACATTCAATTTCTTGGTTCCCTTATTTCCTGTCGGTAGTATACGTACATTATTTTCAAAGAAATATAAAGTACTAACATCACAGAATAGGCCGCCGGACAAGGGCAAAATAGCGATGAATATGCCATGCATGATAATGGATCATAAATATTACAGAAAAGTAATAAGGCTCGTTTGAACTGAAGTCTACCCTACCAAGAATTAAAGTGGTAGTTTCCTTGTTTGAGTGATTTCTTGTCTTCAGTTTGGAGAGTATATATTGCTTGATTTTAGGGTAGGCCATCTACGGGTCGTTGATAAGAAAATATTTCATAACATTCTAGTTGAACCCGAAACAAACAAACTACACTGATATATTCTGTGGCCATTATGTAGAGACGAGATCCCGGTGATGATGTTGGAGGAGGGGTGAGTAGAGAGTTCTGGATACGTACGTGGCTCATCACCATCCATGATCGTTGTTAGAGTGAGTGAGTTTAGCTTTCAGCACTCAGCAATATTCCACCTATATCCTGTAAATAAGCGAGTCTGGACCAGACTATCCAGTGATCAACATTATGGACATCGATCTGCGCAACTGGAAACTGACATGTGTCAACTGAGTCAGCGAGCCAAACCACCTGAACTCGTTAGTCGCCCCTTACCACAAGAATAGTCGCCTTTTCTGGCTGAAAATGGCAAACTTCAACATGCGAAGTAATCATGGCGACAGAAACTTATAGTGGGTGCTGGGTAACGCTAAGTGCTCTTCTCCCGTGTGGACCCGGGACAGAATGTGTCCACAGCGCCCCATTGCTTGTCGTAAGAGGCGACTAAAATTGGCAACCTGTTTGCCGTGGGTTGCGTCCCGTGTCGGTGGAGGGCGGGATCCTGGTGGTTGAGGCCAGTTGGGCTTTTAACTGCGTTCCATTTGCCCAACACACCATTTCGGCCCTTACTTCACCTAGACGGGTGGTTGAATTGGCCCGATTCAACCAATCGGCTGGTCATGCCAAGCCCTGTGCATGGACTATGTATTTGAATTGATTTGGAATTGTTGTGCATATGTCTTGGCACTACTGTTCATCTGTAACTTTTTCGATTGTGAATTATCCAAGTTATGATCTTATGAACTTTGCCTCTTGTCCTTGTGATACTCCGTGGTGGGTGGGGAGCTCGGATGATGAAACCTAAATTACTCACCATGGCTTACGAAACCCCCACTAAAAAGAGCAAAGCGTCCTCTAGAAAATGACCCTGTTGATAACCTCAGACCGTCTAAACACATTGACTACTGGCCACGTTTTATCGTTGTCGAGACCAAAGATAATGCACCTTTAAAGTTAACCCCTTTTGTGGTGTCTAAGGGTATCCAAGGCATTGCCGGTGATGTAAGGAACATTAGAAAATTACGTTCTGGTGCACTGTTGCTCGAGTGCGCCAAAAGGCAACAGTCAACGAACCTTTTGAACACTGACACTTTCGTTGGCACTCCGGTTACCGTTACAGCCCACAAAACACTGAATACGAGTAAGGGAATCGTACATGATCGAGATCGATTGTTGGCAGACATGTCTGAACTTGATATCGATCCGAAATGAAAGATCAGGGTGTATTATATGTCAAACGTTTCACACCCCGTAAAAGGAACACAACTATTCAAACTAATACCTATCTGTTTTCTTTCTCATCACCTACTGCTCCAACATCACTTAAAGCTGGATACTGTAATATCAGTGTGGAAAGGGACATTCCGAATCGCCTTCGGTGTTTCAAATGCCAAACGTTCGGCCACTGCACTTGCACATTGTCTGTTGTGTGTGCTCACTGCAGTGAAAAGACACACACAACAGATGATTGTGACAGTAATGTCAAAAAATGCACCAACTGCTCAGGCGACCATTCCTCGTTTTCTAAACAGTGTCCTATTTGGAAAGAGCAAATGGAGATAAACAGAATAAAATTTACTCAAAATATCTCCTTTTCTGAGGCAAAAAACTGGTAGAGAGGTCTGTACTTCCAGAAAGTTATGCTACATTTGCAAAAACGTCATCGAAGTCTACCTCTAAAATAACAAAATCATCCACAGGCTGCCAGACTACCTTGACCTGGGTACATTGCGATTCTCCACAGCTTTTGTACCCTGCCATATCATCTCAGACTGAGGAATCACTTCCTAGTACATCAAAGTCTTCTTCTGATCACAAATCATCATCATTTCAGTCGCACTCAAAGTCTCAATCGACAGTTGATAGTCAACAAACTGTGAAAAGTAAACTTATGCCTAAGCCTGATGCTTCAAAACAACAAAGTGACAGAGCTCCTAAAGGGTCACAAAATATAATTAAATTGTTTAATAAATATGGGTCTCTCGAAGACATGAACGTTCCTGAAAACGTCCATTCTAGGGCACATAGCTTGTCGCCCTCCAAAAGAGTGCGTGGTAGATCCCCAATAAATCCCCCCAAAAGATATTTTTTTCCAATAATATTGTACAGTGGAACTGCAGAGGATTGAGGACTAATTTACATGAATTACAGCTACTAGTCCAAGACTTTACACTTTCAGCGACATGTCTCCAAGAGACATACATTTGACCTTCGTCAGTTTAATGCATATCATTGTTTTGCACCTCCGGGTGATAGGGCCACTGGCGGATCATCCATTCTAGTCAGACAAAACAGCCACTTATTACTAATATGCAGGCTGTACATGTTGCAGTGAGAATTACTTTACATGTAGCGTTTACACTATGCTCTCTTTATATTTCGCCGTCTTCGGCATTTGCCAAAACTGATCTTCAAGCCCTATATGATCAGTTCCCGAAGCCCTGTATTATAATGGGAGATTTAAATGGGTACAACCCACTCTGGGGTAGTGTAACTACAAACGCTAAAGGTAAGTTGTTGGAAGACATTTGTTCTGACAATGATTTATGTATTTATAATGATGGTTCCAACACATATTTACACCCTGGTACAGGAACTTATTCTGCTCTCGGCTCGTCACTCACAAATTCAGAACTGCTAAATGAATTCGAATGATCAGTCGACGATGACCTCTGCGGAAGTGACCATTTTCCTACTATATTAAAAGCTGTAACTCCATCTGATGTTCCTCCATCATCAAGGCGGAATTTTAAAAAGGCTAACTGGACTTTATATGAAACACTGTGTGCTGAAAAACTTAAACCTGAACATTTTATTGACATTCCTGATGCTATTAAATGTTTTTCTGATGAACTGAATTCCATAGCTGATGAATTTATACCAAAGTCCTCTGCAGTTCCACACATACGAAAACCATGGCTCACTGATGACTGCAGACAAGCTAGGAAGGCAAGGAAAGAAGCAGAACATTATTTCCGTCGCCATCCTATGGTGCATAATTCAAATAAATTTAAAATTTTAAATGCTAAAGCACGGCGTACTTTTAAACAGAACAAACGCCACTCTTGGCATAATTATGTATACAAAAAAAATTCGAGGACACCCATGTCCAAGGTATGGAACATGGTGCAAAAAATTAAAGGTAAAGGTACTAAATCTACTGTCCGTCATCTCAAACATGGAGATCAATTACTTCCTGATAAATCATGATCAGATATTGCGAATAAACTGGGCGAAACTCTCGCTAGACACTCTTCCTCTTCTAATTATATACCTAAATATCAAAAACAACAAGAAAAGAAAACTATTAATTTTAATTCTGATAATGGGGAAGATCATAATGAAACGTTTTCTATTCATGAACTCCATACTGCTCTTGATCAAGCTCATGACACTGCTACAGGAGCTGATAACATACATTATCAACTCCGGAAGCACTTACCAGAATCCTGTTTAGAGACGCTCTTATCAATTTTTGATGGTATTTGGACTTCCGGGAAATTTCCTTCTTCATGGCGTGATGCTATAGTAGTACCAATACCTAACCCTGGACGTGATCATACGGATCCATCCAATTATCGTCCGATTTTATTAACTAGCTGTGCTTGCAAGACCATGGAACGCATGATAAATAATCGACTTGTAATGTACTTGGAAACAAGTAACCTTATAATAGATATACAATGTGGTTTTTTTATATTGAGAAGGCATATGACACAACCTGGAAATATGGCATTCTGAGAGATTTACATGATTTCGGTTTGCGAGGCCGTTTGCCTGAATTCATAGTCAAATTCTAAAATAACAGACAATTTCAAGTCCTCGTGGGTTCTACCCTGTCTGATCATTACAATCAGGATCAGGGTGTTCCACAAGGCAGTATTTTGTCAGTCACACTTTTTAGTATCAAGATAAACAGTTTTAAACGATTTAATAGATGGATCTTTATTTGCGGATGATTTTAATATTTTTAGTCGTGGGAAAAATTAGCATACTATTGAACGGCAACTACAACTGTGTTTAAACAGAATAGATAAATGGTGTCTTGAAAATGGCTTCAAATTTTCTAAATCAAAAACCAATTGTATACACTTCTGTCGTAAATACAAACCCTATAAAGACCCAGAACTATTTCTCAGTGGTACCCCAATCAAAGTGGTGAAGTCCTTGGGACTTATTTTCGACTCACATTTGACTTTTGTCGCATCTTAAATCCCTTAAAGCCAAATGCCTGAAGGCACTCAATTTATTAAAGGTTGTTTCAGATTCAAAATGGGGAAGGGATCAGACTACCCTCCTTCACTTATATAGATCACTCGTGCGATCGAAAGTTGATTATGGTTCCATCGTATATGGTGGAGCCTGTCAAAGCAGCCTAAAACTTCTTGATTCTATCCATCACCGAGGCCTAAGACTTTGTCTTGGTTCTTTTAGAACCTCTCCTATCGACAGTCTTGATGTCGAAGCTGATGAGCCTTCTCTCAACCATCGCCGTATAAAACTATCTTTACAATACATCACAAAATTAGCTTCTAATGAGTCAAATCCTGCATTTAATTGTGTCTTTAATCCTCTTTATGAGGATTTGTATAACAAAAAGTCTTCCCTTGTTCCGCCTCAGAATTAAGCCATTTCTTTCTGCCTCTAGCATTGAGATGGAAAATATAGCTCCTTCCCGTCTTCTTTCTTCTCCTCCTTGGTAGTTGGTTAGGCCACAAGTGGACCTAACATTAACTACATTTAAAAATCAGAAACGAATGAATTACAGTATAAACAAGAATATAATCAACTGAAACATATCTTCTAGATTTCCAGATAATAGTTCTATTTTTACAGCAGAAGCTAACGCCATATTAACAGCTCTTAAATATATTCAAAGACACCCTAAACGTAAACAATATATAATCTATTCAGACTCTCTTTCTTGTCTTCGGGCGATTGAAAATATTTCTTGCAAACATCCACTTTTAATAGAAATTATTGAATTGTATAATGATCTTGCCACTGACCAATACGACATCGTCTTCTGTTGGTTACCCAGCCATGTAGGAATCTGTGGTAACACATTGGCTGACCTTGCTGCTAAAGCATCACTCAACAAATCTGTGACACCACTTCTTTTTCCATACACTGATTACAAAGCCACCATTAGATCTTATATCTGTGATCTGAAGCAGAAGAAGTGGGACACCCAAGTAGGTACCAATAAACTACATGAAATAAAACCCTACATTGGTTATACCTACTTGGGTTGTCAGTCAAGATTTGAAGAGGTCATCATACGACGATGTCGTATTGGCCAAACAAGACATACCCATAACTACCTGTTAAAGGTGAGGATCCTCCATTTTGTATCCCTTGTGATCCTGCTTGACTGTGTTGAATTCTCCATCACAAGGGATAGATATTTCAAGGTCAAAACCATCAAGGATCTTTTTACCACTGTTGCTTCTCATTTAGTTATTGGGTTTTTTAAAAGAAATTGATTTTATGGTCGAATTTTGAATATGTTCTGTAAATAAATGTATTTCAATTATTGGTAGTTTAGATTTGTAACTAGAATTGTTAGTGTCTGTACCCTCAAAGGGGGTTGAAGTATTGTAAAATTATTGTCCTCCTGAGAAGGTACGTAAGTCCAAAAACATTCACAGTAAGTTTAAACTTTCCACTGTTCTTAATCGCAGCATATTTGTATTTTTTATTTTTGGCTAGATTTGTCTAAATTGCTAACAGCTGAGGGGATGATGTAAATCCAACTAGGGTCCATGCAGGTAGCAAAGACACTGTAAGTCCCCATGGTCCCTAGTATGCTGATCTCCCTTCAGTTGTTGGCAATCTATAGCCTGTTTTTATATTGTCTTTTCCGAATAGTACTATTAGTTTTACCTTTCCACGCTAGTTTTAATCCCATTTGTGATATCTAGTTGTTTTACTGTCCTTCGATGACAGGTCTTTATAATGTACATATGATCTTTTTCATTGTTGAATGTTCTCGTCACGATATGGCTGAGATATTGCCGATGTGACGTTAAATATTAACTCACTCACTCACTATATATTTCGCAGTTTAAATGCAAGAAAGTGTGTACTTTCCAAGATTAGCTGTTATTTCATTATGACATAACAGCAGCCGCGAAAGATTATCGAGTGATGGAAATTCCGAGAACTATTTTGGAATGAGATGTTTTTAGATCATCGTAGAATGAGCATTTCACAGTGTGTTTGCAATGAAAACGTACCCATGAATTTCGCTAAAAAGTAAATCGAATAAAGTGAAAATAAGACAGCGAATCCCCGTAATCTTCCCTTGCCAACTGAACATTTAAATCTAAATAATTTTATTCAGTTTCGAATAACAAACGATCAGAGTTTCAAATCGCTTAATTTTGTTAATTACAAGAGGGTATGCACATTAAATTAAACATCAAGAACAAGTAAGTTTGGTCAAAGTCACGCTCATCTTATAACGATACCAGAAAGAGCGTCAGTCGCCAGAGTGTGTACTTTGATACTCTGACTTTGTGTTATTGATGCAAATACAGGTAGCAGAGGTACTGTAAGTCCCCATGGTCCCTGGTATGGTGATCTACCCATTGTTGTTGGCGATCTATAGCCTGTTTTTATATTGTACTGTCCAAATAGTGATACTGTCATTTTTTTAAGTTTCCACGCTAGTTGTAATACTAACTGTGATAATCTAGTGGTTTTACTGTCCTTCGTAGACAGGTTCTTCATAATATCCATATGTATTCTTTTTTGTCATATATGTTCTCGTCACGATATGGCTGCGATATTGCCGATGTGACGTTAAATATTAACTCACTCACTCACTTGATGCAAATGCTTGTTAAAAAACTTTTCAGAGACATGTATTTGTTTTCAGAATAGAAATTGTTTATAGACTGCCATACAAGGTTCTTTTGAAAGTTTGAATGTTTTAATTTGTGTGATTTTGAGAGAAGATTTGTCAGTACTCTTGCTGATACTCCTAAAGCTTTTGGTGCCCGCTTACGGATTTTATTAATGGCATAAAATGGCTTCAGCACGCAAACAATCGTACAGTTTAATCATCAACTGTTTCACGTCAGCATTAAACGTCATTTTCCATCAGGAATGTGTATGCCGTGCACGCCCAGATCACAACTTTTGCGTTTTCAGTGATGATTGTTCCTACAACAACTTGTTTGGTGGAGTCCGGGAAATTTTCAAATATAAGAACGCTGCTGTTGGATATTAGAAAATGATAAACACGAGTACTATTTATATTTAAAATTTTGTACAATGATAAAATTTGAAATTCATCGGTCCGTTCCGACTCAAACTCACTCTACTTATTCTTGTTTAATGATGTAAACTGTCATTTGGTGATTTTTTTTTTCAAAAGAGATAGAATTGTTGGATCAATTTTGAACAAAATATTTAAATTTGCATATAGATAACGGGTGTGTGTGTAAATTCGGCAAGGGTTCATTCAGGTAACAAAAGCAGTGTAAGTTCCCGTGTACCCTAGTATGGTGATCTACCTTCGGTTGTTGGCGATCTATAGCCCGTATATATATTGTATCGTCCTCTATGGCTTAAGTGTTTTAGATTTAATTACTAGTTTTAAATATCTGTCGATGAGAATCTAGTTGCGCCAGTATGAACTACTTCAACAGAGGCACGAGTCCCAGAGTATGGTGACTTGGCCACAAGAGGCGGTAATTCGGCAAAGTTACATGAATGTTCAAACAACTAGTAGAAAGTCTGTACTTCATCACTTGAAGCACTATGGGATGCTCTATATATATAGTTACAAATCCACAACATACAACAAAATCCTTTAATATTTATACGTCCAGATGGGTAAACACCTTTTCTGTACTGATAAAGGGTAAATGTATCCTGTCCGACTATCGGACGATATGTTTGTCGCGTGTGCGTATTATCCACAGGGACACTCGGACATCTTGGTTGATCAGGCATGCTCGATTGCACACAAAAGTGACAAGTGTGGACACGAAAAGCTGGACCAAGAAGACTGCTCTATCCATGTGCACAAAGAAAGACGTCTTGATCCTACTTTGAACTCAATTGTTATCAAGGAGCAAACAATTTCACATACTGTTATCTCAATAACCTTCTGAAGGCACTACTAAACGTCTTAGTGAAGAACGTAATCCGTTGATCTTGGACTGGAAGTAGTATAGGGAATAGTGATTCTGGCTCACTTTTCAAAAAACCCCTCTAAAAAGCCTCATTTACTAAATGAGGCTTTGGTGGGACCATTAGCTCTTGATACTATTGCCCCTACTACAAAGCCACGCCATCACGTTTACCGTGACTTGGCAGGCGGTAACACTGTGCCGTACGGCACGATCAATAATTCTTCTCTTACAAAACCCCTACCCGGCCCACCCCTCAAGTAGTACAAGTTAGGTTCGTCGGCTTTCATATCCACTTTATCTATGTTGTAAGTTTTGACTGACCATATAGGATCGGTGGCTCGCTTACGGCTATCGCCCTCGTGTTCCCCCGGCTGGTATAGATACCTCACTAGGGCCCTATCCGGTATCTGTTTCTCCTTCCCACGCAATGGAGCGGCCGACTCTGCAACTATTGATTTTAGTTTGATAGCGTCTGCCGGTTTCTTACCGGTGAGACGGGTGACTTCATGGTTGATTGCCGACACCACCTCGGGTAACCTCGTGACCCATTCGGTCGATCGTTTTCCAGGGGTGGTCATCTCCCTAGCATACTGATAGCCGAACAAGCGCTCAGCCAAAGTCCTATTAAATCTCTCAACTATGGCTTGGCTGCGATGGGCTCCGGCCGTGCCACGCCTGACCTTTGTATCGTGTTTGGCTAGCAGTTGTGACACGGCACCCATGAACTCCCGTCCGGGGTCAACTTGCAGCTCTGTTGGCCACGTCAGCGGACTGCGTTTGTATATGCGTTCGAATCCTCTGGCTACCTGGGCCGAATCTTTCGTGGTCAAGGGTTCGGCTTCCTTGTAACGACTGGCTACGTCCACTACGGTTAAGGCATACTTGTACCTCTTGTCGTGGGGTAGGAACAGTAGGTCTGCCTGGTGAACGCTATTAGGTATGTTAATACCGAACCTCCTTCTAGGCACGTAGCGTGGTGCCGGTAAATAGATCTGCCACAGGGCTTGTTTTTCAAGCCACGCTTTGGCTTCCTCCGGGGGTACTCGCGCTAGTTTAGCTAGCTTATCTACTGCGCTAGCTCCTTTCCAGTACCCACGCGGGCTGTAGTAAATAGCCTCAAATTTTTTCATGTCCATACGCGTATGTGTTTATACCATCAATAGCTATCCAACGTTTCGTGTCCATAGGCGACAGGGACGTCTTGTTTATAGTCAGTCCGTATATCTTATGTCCATCACTTCTAAGTGTGTTCATTTTATGTCTAAAGGTACGGGTCTTGAACAGGGCTTCCTTGAATCTGGCGTGTTTGATGTGTTGTTTCACCACATACTTCTTAACCCCCTTAGCCTTCCGGATCTCACTATTGTCGGCTTTCAGTATGGAGTACATCTTAGGTCTCAAACCTATGTACTCGGCTATGGGCGTGCCAGCACACTCGTCCTTCATCTTACCTAGGACCTTTTTATTTACCGTACTGTGTAGGGTATGGGTCTTAGGGTAGTCGCTGGTGTCGTATAAATCGAGGTGTTTCTTCATGTCCTCGTACACGTCCTCGGTTCGAATCTCCATCAGCAGGGAATCCGTGTCAGTGTACAGCACTTCACACCTGTCGCCGTACTGTTTCTTGAGCTCGTTGTAGTAAAAGTCGTACATCAGGTGTTTGGATAAATCGAGGATGCTCATCCCCACGTAAACAGGCCGGTTGAATTTTATGTGGCTTTTCTTCATGTGTAGGGCAACCAGGTTGTCTGTGAATATCTTACTACGGTTGAATGCCGGATTGGCTATCAATTTCCTGAGCTTGTCTTCCTCACTAGATCTAACCAGCTTCACGGTCACGCGTTTCCTCAGGTTCTCCATAGTCTTACCAAACACCGAGTTGTTCATGAGCTTGTAGAGATTTTTCTCGAAATCACTGGTGGCTTTTTTTCGTAGGTCTGTGTTCATTCTGATGTAGGGCTCCATCCATGGGCTCTGGTCGAACATGAGCACCCTGTGTATTTTGGCCAGCCTCATACCCAACGACAGGTACAGCTGTAGGTTGCGATAGTGAACGATGTACTTGGTCTTATTCATTAAGTTAGGCACGAGTTTTTCAACGTCTGTCACACGACCACCTGACAAGTTATGTTGGTACTCAGACATCCAGTCTGGGTTAACCCTCATACGTTCGGGTGCAAGGGGATAGCTGTTGTGCGATGCGTGTAATGCCTTGGGATACTCTAAGTCAACCTCGAGGATATAACCTTTGTTCGAATCTGGTGCAATGCTCATAACATCAACGTGGGGTACCCATTCGAATCCCCCTGTAGGTAGATACTGGCTCATGGCCCAGCCGTACAGGTTATTTGCGTCGAGGTAGAGAATGTGATTGGTTGGTTTGTTAGGATCGTAACCTTTCACGTATTGATTATTTGCTTTAGCGTATCGTTTGGATGACATGGAAATCCCACCTCGCAAGCCTTTCTCAATGAATAGGTGCATGTCGTAATCTGTGAGCAATTCTAAATTAACTCCGGTCTTTTTAAGCAAGGCGTCCCACGACAGACCTGGGCTGGTGTAATACCATGCGGGGTCGAGTTTATACTGCTTTAAACAGGTCCGCCGAAACGTTTCAAACACGTCGGCTAACAGCAGTACATCTGTCCTCAAGTACAGGTCGTGATAATCACCCAGGTTCTTACAACCCAGTTTATTCCATACGTTAGTCGCGTGCGAGTAATCATCTCGTGAGACGGACGCCTCATTCAGCTTGCTATAAAAGCAGTCAATAGGGGGTAGTCTGGTCTCGGTGAACTTGGCCCAACTATCCATGTACTCATAGGGGTACACACCCTTCCTCATAAGCAGGGGTCTAGTCTCGGCGTCTGTGTATCGATCGGTGATAGGGAAGGTATTGTTGGCCTTGACCAGACTGTCGAGTGACGACAGGAGGAACTGAAACGAGTCAATGAACCTAAGTCCGTTTAAGCTGAAGGAGATGTATCTCTCCATGTTGTTGGGGATGCACGTTATATTACCATCGATTTTCGCGATGGCCTGCATGATCAAGTGTGAGTCGTACCCTCTCAAGTTGTGAAAGACAACGGGGATGTTTATTGTCTTAGGATTGATTTTAAGCTTGAGGTTGCACGCGTTGTGAGCGGCGCCTCTATACTTACCAGTTATGTGACAGTGATCTCTCACCGAATCACCGTTAAGTGGTGATTCACACACGTGACAGTTAGTGCTACTAGCGTGAGCTAGCCTGTCGGCTCGGGTCATACGCATGGGAGCGATTCTATACAATGCATTCCTAATAATTTTTTCTTCCTCCTGCAAACACTTTAGAAACCTTTCAGCCGCGTCAGGCCCCCTATACACTACCGGAGCTTTCGTTTCCCCGTCACAACGGACGACAATGTATCCAAAACCGCAGGCCTTATGTTCCTGGGTTTTGTGGGTGAAGGCACCACTGGGGGAATCCCCACCCACAACCAAGGCTTCGAAGTCGGCGTATATGATATAAGGCACAGACATTTGGTTCTTGTGGTTGTCGAATTTTAGGATATTTTCACCTTCCTTAGGCATGTCGACTCGTATGGCCGTCTGCCCAACACCTTGGCAATCCTCCCGGTGGGATTCTAATAAATCAGCTCGTGTGAAGCCGTGTAGGCATCGCTCACAGAAGTGTTTTTTCCCTCTGTATGCCGATTGGTCACACAACAGCCTGCTAAAGTGTTTTATCCATGTGTAGTGATACTTTTCACCTCGCTGGATCATGAATATATTGATAACTTGGCGATCCTTCACCGGGCTGACCCTGTGTACTATTGTTGTGTTACCTTCGTGCCCAAAGACATTTATAGCCAGATTATTCTGTTTTTCTACTTTAGTGATCTGGGATATTGGGGTTGGTTCATCTATACCATCCCAATTAAGCCCATCATCTTGGGGATAGCTAGAAAGCCTATCTGAATTCTTGCCAGCTGGAAATAAGGCTGACCTGATAGCTAACCTCAGGCAATCGTTTCCTGTATTCTTAACGTTTACTATGGCTTTTTTGTTCTTATAGTAGGGAGGCAAGGCTAGGTATGACCCGCCTCTGAACGGCACGTAGTTAGCTATGTCTAGATAGATATTATCGATTTTATCTACAGCCCACCCGGACCCCATGTGCGTGTAGCGTTCTAGGTATTCTCGTATCTGCTGAAAACTGGTATCGATTGATGCGTCAATGGTCTCTGTATGTGTGGCGACCTCTTGTTTGCCTCGGAAGTAAGGTTGAACATACTCAGTGACCCCTGTGGTGCCCTCCTTATCGAGCGACATTTTCACCGTGATCTGAAACTTGATACTTCCTAGGTTATTTAGTTCCTGGTTGACCTTATCAGCTATCAGAGGCTTGATATCTGTAATGTCTATGTTTCTATCAACGTGCATGCGCCAACCTCTCAAATAGTTACCTACAGCGCGCTCAGTGCGCACGAACTGTAGGTCAATAGCTCTATTCTGTCGTAATAATTCTACAAGCTGTGGTTTTCTCATACGGGAATACCCGCCTAAACCCAAATCGTGTGCCTCGGCTTTCAGTTGTTTTACAGTGGGAGGTTTTGCTACGGGGGCATGTGATAACAATGCGGTTAACCCGGCTCTCCCCAGGTTTGAATAACCCGTGTGCCCAAGCTGTTTCGCTTGAGCTTTTAATTGTTTTACCGTAGGAGGGGCTTCTAAACCTAGTAATCTCAACAATGCTGACTTCCGCATTCTAGAATACCCGATAACACCTCTCTGTTTTGCGACCCTCTTGAGCTCGCTTACAGTAGACATCGTGTTTACACCTAAGAGAACTAATGTCTAATTGGTTCACAGTAACCTTATTAAAAAATATTTCAATCCAGAAGAGGCCAAACTCGGGCAGCCGGGTCCAATTCTAGTAATTCTGTCAAATCGTCCCACGTACCTGGTAAAATATATAGTGTGGCTGTTTCAATCCAGCACTCGCCTTGGTTATAGTATTCACTTAGACTTGAAAAACGTTCTATATGGTATTGAGTCGCGATATCCCGCTCCCATTCGAAGGGGTGAGTACACTTAAAACCCTCTTTAATCCATACCACGCCCAATATTATCTTAAATCTGAAGCTTCCCCATAAAACCAGTTCATATTTGAATATGTTTTTAATCACACTTTCCGCAGACATAGCTATACGTAGGTGTGTATAATCTCTAATTGGTTCACAGTAACTCTTAAGTGGCTATCTTGAGCAGTCGCCTACGTTCTTTTATGTAGCCTTTTTTATTCTCGTATATGAGTTGATGTCTGACTACGTTCGCTCCGTGAGCTTTACATAGACAGTAGTGTCCTTTAACCCCGATACCACACACAGAACACGTGTAGTTAGGACTTCCCATATGGAAACAACAGAACCCCTGATTCCTGCATTTCCTACCACAGGCCTCGGTCTTCCCCATAAGTATATATTCGCATCGGTATGGAGCGGGTCTCATGTTTACTTATATAGGTATTTTAGTTTAATTGCTTCGCAACCAACGCAGTAGCTGCTATACCCAACACTATGAAGCCCAGTTCACGATTCATTTGTCCCTTGGATGGTGTGTAGTACTGAGCGAGTGTGGGTTCATTGAGCGGTTCCAATTGTTTACCAGTTAGTAGGTAGTATTCTTTCATTGCTTCATCGACATCGTAGAATGTTTTAATGGCATGGTTTTCACGCTTGAGTTGTTCGTTAATAAAATCGATCCTCTGGAGGCGTTTTTTAACGTACTCGTCCTGTGCTCTTTGTAATTTCTCAGTAGCGAGATCGTGTCGCTTCCTTTCTTCCTGTATTTCAGCCGCGTGATCATCTCGTAGTTTCGAGAAGAGGAAATTACTCCCGGAAAATGCCAGGGCATTCACTAACGCCCCACCGACCATCATAGCTATCGTGGCCATCCCTATATTTATTTCATTATATTATCAGGTATTATTCCTTGTTTTACTAGGATGTCTTTTGTGGCCATCGCCATACCAAGGTTCATTATGAGCATACCCATATCCTGCAGGTTGAAATCTAGCTTGATAGTTGGTTGTTTAAGCACCATTTTAGTCAACCGAGCGTACCCTACGGCTAGACTAGCGACCACTGTGGCGTGGTATGCGTCGTTGACGAACGTTTTCCCCTCAGACATTATGTATATGATATAAAATATTAAAATTATAACATGATATGCGGGTCGACGGTGGGGGTACCCCCCACAGTGGGGGTTACCACCTCAGGTACCACCTCACGGTGAGGGTTTCCCTCACGTGTATATAACCACGAGATAGCCAAGGCAGCAGTTACACCTACAGCCAACAACAGTCGGGTTGGGTTGGTCACTTTATGTTGGTTACACCACCGTTTTTTACCGGCAGCTACTCTCTTAGGATTCTTCTGTCTGGTTACTGTTGAAGTGGTCTCCACTGTTGGGGGTACCACCACTGGGGTCTCCTCCTGTGCAGCATCCATCTATACTATTATTATTATTCTTTCTCTCAAATTGACAATGTTTTGCCGTGATAATCGCCGCCGTCACTGGAGCCAACAACATACCATATTTGTGGTACAGCCCGCAGCTGATAGAGCTCACGGCGTGTTCGATAAAAGGGTCTTTCTCGAGGTCTTCCCACAGGTAAAGTCGGCGCTCTGGTGGAATGGGAAGGAATTGTGATACAATACCGGTGTATATCTGGGTCATAGCCGATCCTATTGTCTTTGTCATTTCTGCTCCGAGCCGGGACTCGTATCTAGCGTACAGCTTATCGATTTCTTCGGCTGACATTTTGTGAATTTTATCCGGGGTGTAGTCTCCAAAGTAATGTTTGGCTTTGCCGCCAACAGCCAACGCCACCAGTTTCTCTCGCTTGGGGGAATCCCCAGTGGGGGAACCCTCAAACGACAATTGTTCGAGCAATTCCTCACACTCCATCTTATAATATAACAAGTAAGATTTAGTTTTAACTATATAATACCCGATGCAGACAAAACACAGAGAAATGAAAGTTAAGTTGCACACGACAAATACTTCAAATATCATAGCTATATGCTTAGCTTTGCTTAGCTTTGCTTAGCTTTGCTTAGCTTTGCTTAGCTTTGCTTAGCATACTATATATGCTACTGGTTGGTCGGTCTTTAGAACGAGCTTAGCGTGTTTAGTTTCAGCGAGCTGTTTCTTCACCCGTTCCCGTTCTAATTTACTCATCACATCGTTCTCTCTCAAACACTCCTCAAACGAATCCCTATCCTTGCAGTGAAATAAGGCCACCCATCGCGTCTGCTCCCTGAGGTCTTTCAACACCGAGTTGAACTTCTGCGTTAGCACCCAGACGCTGTGATTTGCATGCCGGCCGGAGAAGGCCAGGTACGATAGCATGTCTCTCTTTTTTGTTATCTCGCGATTAGCGCTGCAGTCGTCCAGTATAAACAGCGTCGGTTCCCCTTTAAATTTCTCGTGAAGAGCTTTCAACCAGTCCTGCAGGCGTGTTCCAGGGTCGATTTTGTGTACGTCCGGGTCCGTCATCACCCAAGGTCGCGCGTACGATTTATTCATGCCCAGAGTAGGGCATATGATAACGATGTTATCGAACACATCCTTGTAGTAACCCTCCAACATATCCAACACGAAAACGGTCTTCCCACAGCCAGTCTGCCCGCATATGATAGCGCAGTGTGGGTCAGTGGGTAACCCCAGGGGGGTGTGGGGGTCTCCCCCACTAGTAGATGGCTTGCACGAATCTCCCATTGTCTATATTAAGCTGCGCGTCCATAATAACGTACAGATATAATTTCAACTTACCAGCGGTTTGAGCCTTCTTAGTAATCTGGATGGTTATCCCTTCGCTGCCGTTATCTATACGGCGCCCGCTACCGTGCAGTTTATCATCATCCGTGGATCGCATGTCCAACCATAGGGCGTACTTGGTGGTCAGGTATTCACCGATCTGCACGGAGCTTAGGTCCAGGTCCTTTGTTATGTAATCCCCCACTGGTAGCTTTTTTATCTCATCCCACTGCTGGTGTGGTCTCATACCATGACTGAACAGCTGGTTGGGCACGCCCTCGATGGTCACTTCCACCTTTTCAATCTCGGGGTTGAAAAACGTCTCGCTGTCCCTCTGGAATGGCTCATAATCCTCCACGGGGACGACCAGGATACCTTTCATCGATCTCGCCGGCACGTTCAGGTTGATATTCCACACAGTGTCGCTCTTATCTCGCACGATTGATCTATGCCTCAGTACGCGATCGTACAGGATAGCCATCTTCCCAGAGTACTGACTTCGAACCGTCCTGGCCAGCTCCGGGCTAGTGACCATGTCGAACTCCAGAGAGATGTTGTCTATGGCATAACTGGCCTCATCACCGTTCGGCGTACGCACTACTTTGCTATAGTCGTTAAACGTGAGCTCGTATTCAAGCCTATCACCCAGCGCGGCCTGGTAAAACGGCGCGTGTCCCGTGAGCAACTCGAAGTCGAGCGGCACGCAGAATCGATTCCCGTATGCTAGAGCGATGGCCTTTTCACCGGCCGATAGCTTGTCTTGTTGGTCTTGCGTGAAGACATACCCTATGCGCGCCCGGGTTGATTTGCTGATACCCTGGTACACATCATTGACTCGTTCTCCATCGCTTTTCCAGAGATCCTTGTAGCAGTGAAACACGTCGCTGTCGTCGATGCTCAGCACCTCGTTACCGCTGATCTTGACGGTCGTTTTCTTGATGATAGCTCGACCCACGTTCCGCACTAGCTCGCGTTTGTCGTTGTCGGAGGTCAACGTGATATTGAACGCCAGTCGAACAGTGCCTGGTACAATGAGGTCATTCTCACCAAGGTTTGGAAATCTAACCAGCAGAGTTTGGTTCTGGTCTATCTTGCTGGGATTGTTGGTGATGGTCACCGACTGTCGCACGGCTCTGGCTCCTAATGGCTCTCTCAATTTTCTGAAAGGATCTAATTTTCTGCCGTACATTGTTATATAAAAGAAATATATTTTTAATACTAATGGATGAAGACATACCTATGGATGAGATGCCGGGCGCTAGTGCCCAGGCATTCGATGATGAGCAGGAGACCTCATTTACTAGTTCACCATTGAACCAAGAACTCTTGGAAACAACGGTAAATGATTATTTCGAAAGTTTAAGAAGAGATAAAAACTACGTTGAACCACAGGGTCGATACCATAAGGATTTTTTTATTGATACAAAGGGTGTTCTACGCCTTAAGTCTGACCCAGGGGTTGACCTCTTTAACAAGAGCAATAAAAAACCACTGGCCTTGTCAACTCTAGCCAGCCGCTATGGTGTTGAATTTATCCGTAAAAATCTAAACATGAATGATTACGGTGGTGCAATACCTAAGGCCGTTAAAGAAGATCTGCAAGCTACCAGATCCCACCTCACCACTAGAGATGAAATGACACCACAGCGTGCTACAGAAGCCTCAGACAGCATAGAAAAACTGTTGAGCACCTACTGGGACAAACCGTTACCGGGGTTTGACTTTCCGGTAAGGGAACTGCGCGGCTTAGACGAAGCCGTGAAACGCGTGCGTGGAGAACTCGTGAACAACATGGGGAAACTGAACGAAATCGACGAGCACATCGCTAGGGAAAAAACCAAACTCAACGAAACTGAAAACGATGATATGAAGCGTCGTATCAATGAACGAATACGTGATTTAGAAGACGAGAGACGTACACGATTGGAAGCCGCTTCCTCGAATCGTGAACAGCTTCGATCCCAGATCAGTCGTATTCGGGAAACAATCGATAGAATACTGAATGAGGATACAACTTTAGCCAACAGGATTCGGATATTGTTCCGGGAGCAAGGGATCACCATCGCCAGCATTCTGACTGCATTGGGTTTCATTATATCAACCCTGGTGGTGTCACTGACGGGGGGAACCCCTGTGGGTCCTGCCGGCGGGGGAACTCCAAGTGGCGGTGGGGGTGTTAAAGACTGGATAAAAAAACTCGGGGAAGGCCTAGCTAAACTGGCTGGTAAAGCCGCCGAAGCCCTTCCCGGCATACTGGGTAGCATCGTCTCGTGGTTGTTGAGCGCTCTGTCTAAAACTGCCATGTGGCTCAGTCAAAACCTGTGGGCAGCCATCGTCGCCGTGGCGGGTCTGGTGTACGTAGCGGCTAAGAAATCTTTAACCAAATAAGCCCCAAAGCTACCCCACCAACCACTAGGGCTGTTTTATTATCGATATGCTGCTGTACCCCCACATGCATATGGGGGTGTGTGGGGGGCACATGAACTTTAGGCTCCGGGGGTGGCGCCACTATACCCTTTTCACGTGGTTGGGTGTGTGGGATATGTGGGGTGTTAATATCGGGGTTGATACCCAACTTTTGATCCTTCGTGGCTATGACTATTTCGTTGTTATAACCCACCACTTTTTTTATTCTCAGTTGCATATCACTCGGAGACATGTACAGCCCCACGCCGAACACGTAGTTGACTTTCGATCTGGCGTATTCTAACACGTTTTGGTAGCGTTCGATGGCCCGCGGGAGATCAACTGGAGAATTAATAGCATCCTCAACGTTGGCAACGAACTGTTTCTGAGCGTCGTAAGCAGTTCCCTTACCGATGATGTTGGAACGCGTTTGCGACTGCGCACCCAACAGCGACCACACGTACGTTCGAATCGAGTCGTTCAAGCGTATTGTACCAGCACGAGTGAATCCTTTCGATGTGTCCAGCATGAACATTTTCCACCCGTCTGCGGTTGACTGCTCCACTTTCTGGACTGTGAAAGCAACACCACCTTTAAAGTTCATACGATCATCCCTCCATTCATTACTCGACAAAGCAAAGTCCGGGCGTAGTTTACCTTGTTTCAGTACAAGATCACTGAGTTCTTTCACTGATCGCACACCATCAGAAGGAATACCCAACCCGTGGTTCGGGCCCGGCAAACGCCAATCCGTCTTCGGGTTTATTTCGAATTCATTACAAATACGTTCGTAGGCCCGTCTATCGTATGGGTTGTTTGTTGCGTCCCACGCTTTGTCCTGTGGGAGGGGGGCACTGATCTCTTTAAGGATACGTCTGACCTGGTAGTACACGTGGAACTTGAACACAGACTGACTCAGCGGCCCACGCTGAGAGTCGGCCAATGCCACACCACACCCCGTTGTAGCGCACCACACAGCAAAGTTGAATTGATTCTGCCAGAACTGCATAGGGTTGTTGAACCACGCGTGGACTGCCTCAATGTTAGTCACCATAAGCTTATACTTATCGAACACATCTAAAAGCTGGGCATTGAAATACAACTCAGGAGCAACCACGATCTTCATGGGGGAGAAATCTACATCCAGTTTAGGGTAAAACACACCAGGGGAATACATTTTAAAACTATTATATAAATAAATATATATGTAATATGTACATAACACTTCCAGGAATAACGAGCGGTGAGGCCGTTCAGCTGACGCACGCGATCGATAACACGTCAGGTCAACTCGAAGTCGCACTCTGCGATATCACCTACCTACCGCAATGGACTAACATTAATATCAGCAACAATAAGCTGTTCGTCAGTGGAACTCGCAGCCAGATAACTGACGGCTACTACAGCGTGTGCTCTCTAAACGATGAGGTCTTCAAACCCCTGGGAGCCGAACTCAAGATGAACGACTCAAACGGTACAGTGGTGTTAATCAACAATGGAATAAACCCTTTGAGGCTCGGCCGACCATTAGCAAGGATGCTCGGTATGTCTCCTGACGAGATAAAACCAACAACAACCGTCACAGGCACGAAGTTACCCGACCTAGTACCGTACCGAGAGCTGTACATTCATCTAGGTCAGGTGAGCACAACGTATAACATTCAAGGAGGTCACCCTTCCACTATATTGAGAGCAGTGCCGGTGAAAACTGAGAAATTCAACGACGGTAGAACCGAGTCGTTTTCACCACGGCAGTATAAGAGATTAACCCAGGGCAACATACCTGAGCTGACAATATCGGTGTTAGATATAAATCATAATCCTGTAAATATAGGATACCTCAGCTTAACGCTTCACGTAACATGACCAGCGCACAAGGGCCCGGAGTGAAAAAATGCGTCAATATCGGGATCTCCGACCTCGGAGACACACGCGGTTTCGACGCTCCCGGAGTAGATGGTAAATCGTATGCCTTGCAACTGAAAAACAACATTTACAAACGCGTTGAAATCCCCTCCGGTGGAACCCTAAGTGATATGATAGATACCACAAGAGCAACAGTAAACACTAAGTACTCCCTTGTCAACATCGGTGATAATAATTGGGTAATATACCCATCGTTCGGTGGTAAACTGTTCGACTTAGACGATGTTGAGAGCACTACCGTCGTCAAAAACAAACCATATATGCTCGTCTTCACCGAAGATGACAAGTGGGTGTTGTTACCCGATAACAAATGGTTTCTCAATATTAAACTCGTCTCCCCTTACGTGTTCACGGATAACAAAGACAACCACCTAAACAAAGTCGTGAACAATGGAACCCTGCTCGTGGCTTACGTCCCAACTCAGAGACGTAGTATAGTCGTCAGCCCAGTCAACACTATGGCAGCCCACATGCTATCGAGTAAACCGGCCATGCAAAACGTGAAATTGCAGTTGGTGTCTGAATTCGAAGGCGTGGTCAAGATATTAGAGGATCTACCGGCAAACTCAACATTGTTCATCAAAGTCTACCTAGGGGAACCATCGGGGAATGATGTCGAGATCGTGAAGGGGATCAAACTCGGGTGGGTGAAACGACACCAGTTTCAAGTTTGCAACGTTTACGTGCGGGTTGGTGTCGACTCCAAGACCAGTCTGCAAGGGGTCAACGTGATCGTGGAAAATAAGATATCACTAATCAATATCTTCCTGCCTGACAACATACACTTCATGGGTATGAAGTTAACCCCTGAATTATTATCAGAAAACCAGTTGGAAATTATATCATAATAGTATAATAATGACCAGTCATCATCCCAACACTACACTTAACGACCTGGGAGATACAGAGGGATTCGATCAGCCTGGTGAGGAAGATGAATTCTACATCCTACACTTCAAAGACAACGTGTACAGACGGGTGCCGTTACCAGATTTTAAAAAACCTAAATGGCTGATCAACTTAACTCCCACCTCACCTAATATGATATTAAATAATGGGTATATCTCTAAGATTAGGAACAACGGTATCTGGCCCGGGGATTTCATTCCGGAGAATACATTAGTAAACACAGAATCTATTAGTTACGAAAAAAATGGGTTAAGGGCTCATCCAGACAATAAATTAAAATTTAGCAGTGATCTTGATAGAATATCTTCCCCTTCCACCCTCATCATAGAAGTCTTCTTTACGTCTTTCTATAGAACCCTCCCAATATCACACCAAATTTTACCCGGGGTGTCAATACACTGGGCTAAAGAACACATAAACCAATATTGTCGTATTGTTATACAACAGGATACCCACGGGGGTCCTATAAACTACTTAATAAGCCTCAGTGGGGTTTATATTACAACAAGAAATTTTATTTACCTCTCACCTATTTCCCTGACTAGTGGTCTAGAACTTGTAGACTTCAAATTCATTGATAGACTTTTAATTGAAACCCAATTAAAAAATCTTTCAAAATATATATTATAGGATGGGTCTGTACCCAGTCGTAGAGGAAGTAGCGAAGACGCTGGAAACCGTAGATGGGTTCCGTTTGAGGCAGTTATGTGATGTGAAACGCCAACTAGAACAAGACCGTGACACGCGGAAAGCACTATGTAAAAAATATAATAGAGCTTTCAATATCGTAGACGGGGCTGACACTATCCTTATTACAACCAGCATGGGACTAGGGGCGGCAGGCGTTGGGTTGTTAACCACCATCGTGGCTGCACCTATAGTGCTAGGTTTTGAAATAACAGCTGGGATAGCGGGGGTGTTAGGGTTGACGCTTAAGTTGGTATCACGCAGACTGCATCGTAAGGCATTGAAACACGACGAGATCAGGGTTCTGGCCGAAGCAAAGCTGAACACAGTTAGTGAGCGTATTTCCACGGCACTCTCTGACAGTAAAATCTCAGAAGAGGAGTTTCGTTCAATCCTATCTGAACTCAAAAAATATAACGAAATGAAACAAGATATTCGATCCAAGTCTCGTAAGTCTGCTATCAGCGAGGACGAGAAAAAAAAGTACATAGAACAGGGAATACAAAAAGCCCAGCAAGCCTTTATTATGAACACCAAAGAGATCGTAGGCGGTTCACGTTAAACTGTTTCATCGATATAAACGTGACATAGGGCGGTCAAAACTTACAACAAATTATTGATCGTACCGCCTGCCAAGTCACGGTAAACGTGATGGCGTGGCTTTGTAGTAGGGGCAATAGTATCAAGAGCTAATGGTCCCACCAAAGCCTCATTTAGTAAATGAGGCTTTTTAGAGGGGTTTTTTGAAAAGTGAGCCAGAATCACTATTCCCTATACTACTCTGGATGATCTATATCCATATTCAGGTCTGGTTTAGTGTTTTGATGACCCTTTGCCTACTGTGCCTATGTAGCACAGTGACGTTGGTAGTACACCCACTGAGCATGTTGAGCCTGATTCGTCGCGCCCACAGAAAGGAACGTGTCGTTATTGATGATACAGCGATTCTTGACTCTGTCGAATTCGATGCTTGGGCAGGTGCCCGTGCAGAGTTGTGGGCAGGACGTTTCTCCAAGCGTTTGGTGCTTACTCAAATCGTTTCCCCAGATGGCGTGTCCAGGGTAACGAACAAGTCCAGATGCCAAGGTAAAACATTCTGTGTAACAAATAAGAATAGATATGAAAAAAAGTCTTAGTTCAGGTAAATAAGAAATTTAGTGAGATGTTTTGGGGTATTGGGGATTTTAGGAGCAATCCTTTGTCTATTGACATTTCATATCACAGGTCTTTGTCATGTCTAACCATAGTAGTTGTATGTTGGAAATGGGGTTTTCACACACGCACGCACGCACACACACTCAATTAGAACGCTCTGTCGTGTTGCGCATCCACCGCCCACTAGTTAAACGTATTGCCGCGTCGCGCACCTATTTCAGCCATTTCGTGAACACAAACAAGTTATAATGTTACAATAAGGAACGGTAAATTATAAAAAAAACCTGTCGTCATAGTGAACAAAACAACCAAAGTCTAAAACTGACGACACAGTTTGTTCATACTAGTGAGTGAGGTCAGTTTTACGCCGCACTCAGCAATATTCCAGCGATATGGCGGCGGTCTGTAAATAATCGAGTCTGAACCAGACGATCCAGTGATCAACAACATGAGCATCGATCTGCGCAATTGGGAACCGATGACATGTGTCAACCAAATCAGCAAGCCTGACCACCCGATCCCGTTAGTCGCCTCTTACGACAAGCATTGTCGCCTTTTATGGCAAGCATGGGTTACTGAAGGCTTATTCTACGCCGGGACCTACACGGGTCCTGTTCATACTATCGTAATGAGTTAGTGTTTAAATGTCTTCAACTAAATCAAGAATAAATCACAAACAAAGTTGACAAGCGTACCATGCATACATAAGCAGAGTCTCGCAGTATGCACTATACGATGGCCTATCCATAATACAGGAATTTTGGTGTCGATACTGACAGCATACACTCTACTCGATATAGGTGTCTCGGATATGGTAGACCAAAACAAACCATCCAGAACCATCGAGTCAGTGCTCCAAATGTCCTCATGTACAGTGTACACATACAAATATCAACAACAACCAACAAAAGATACTGATCAGACATGGTTTGATTTTTATGGCCATCGCTCGCCGTCCGTTGAATAATTTTCATTTTTCTGGATTCAACGCAGGTCGACATAATTATTTTGCGCGGAACAATTCTAAACATACTCAAAGGCAGCATACTTTGGGAATGATGATATGGCCGATCTCATCCTGAATGAGAAACAACCCTGGGTCCAAAAACTGTATGGACGATGAATCAAAACCTTCAATGGCAAACAGTGGGACGCCGGGGAGATAATCATTTTCCAAAGTCTAATGTCGAAATTCACCCAAAACAAACAACTGAAGCACCTTCTAATAGACAAATGACCCCAATTTGCATACTTGGGAACGCCCCACAGAACGATCCACTTGAAACAAGAGGGAGACAGGTTGTATGATAAATATCGAGAAGTTCTTTTTCCCCGTGCGTTTCACGCATGAATTGTTATAGCACACTCGATTTGGGAACAAGTACAATCCCAAAGAATTGAATCAACACAATATACTGAGCAAATATGTTTAGGACCACCGATCCGTTTCACGAAGCAAATGACATTTTCCTGTTTTTTTAAAAACAAAATTGTTGAATATATAAAATGCTTGTCAATGCCCCAATCATCTATTTGTCTTCGTCTTAACTAAAGGTTAGCGTGGAATATCAGTATCTTATGCCTGAAATTGCAGTCTTATCATTCGAAGGAATATGCGGTGTTGATTTCATGCCACGGTTAGCATGTATTGCACGTGCATAATCGTCAAGCTACCTGTAGCAGCCAAGTGTACTCGCCCAATTCGTTGTACCGCCTCTCTTGTCACAAATGCGTTTAGTGCGCAGGATCATCTAATATGTGTTTAGCGGTAATATGGATGAAGTGTCATTAATTGTGTAGAGTCAATGAGTAAGTCTGATAGTATACCCCACAGATGGAATTCAAGCTAACAGCATTTTGTGGTCAAAATTATACATGATTAAGTTATGCATACACTATAACCCAACAAACATCAATGACATTGCCAGTGGATGAATGATTTCCCTATCAGTGACTATCAAGTGTTCAAATCGATAAGAATCGCGACTTAATTGGATACCGTACACCGAGAATATATACATTATTCATGTAATACTTTGTATGATTCCTTCTCGATCATTCTGTTTTAAGCGCAAGTCAACCAAAGGGCAACAAATCGTACAAGGGTCAACCTGACACATATCCGGTGGGTGTCCAAGGCTTCATGGCGATGCTCGTGAAACATGACTTTCACACATTTATTTCATGACAATCTTGGGGATGAAAAATAGACCTTCGGCAAAGAACGATGGTAAATTACACAAAAGTATGAAACTTACTTGTGACACAGGCCTGTTGTGAGGGGGAAAACCAGTACCCTATCTTACATGTGCACACTCCATCATTGCACACAGAGGTCGCCAGATGACAGTCGCCATCACTGGTGCACGCACTGCCTATGAAGTGGGCGGCTGCAATAACATATAATCAATGGACACATTTTCTTCCTTACATCATGGTATCTTACAACTTCAATTTGTAATTTATGTTTATGTGAGTTGTTCCAGTGAGGTCGTTTGTAACACGTAAGCGCACGTCATAGACAAATATAGGTAACATTCCACATCACGTTAGTATGAATATACGATTGTTATGTGTATATGTCGTGCCCAGTTCACGAAATTGCTTATTTCCAGGGTTGAAGCAAGAGAGCTGCCCAATCGTGAATAGCTGGTACCTTGCACAATCTCGCGGATACGACACATTGACAGAAGATGTCATTTCAGCTGAGAGTAAATATTGCTACAGTGAATACAAAATCGATCGGTCAATACTTCAATCACTCACTCACCCACTCAGCTAAGAGTGGGTGAGTGTGTTAATATTTCACGACACATCGGCAATATCTCAGCCACATCGTGACGAAAACAATATATATGAGAAATATGGACAGTAAAAGTACTAGGGCATTACAGATATGGATATAAAGTGAGTGAGTGAGTTAATATTTAACGTCACATCTAGCGTGGAAAGTCAAAACTAACGTCACTATTTGGACATACAGTTCCCTGAAATTGTGCAAATTTAATCATGAATTGAGCCGTGTTCGGAAATGGGGCATAGTGGTTGCCCAAAGCCAGGGAATCAGCAATCCCCGCTGAAGCGGAAGTCAGCGGTGGTAATGGAAGCGAAGAACGATTTCACATGCGCTTAAAATGTTGAATTAAATATAATTATTGCACGTGAGTAATTATTAAATATCACGTTAGAAATTTGAGAGCACAGTCCTGTGGGGAAATTGGTATCCACCTTTGATGGTGTCGATATGATTTTTTTATATTAAAAATATTTTTCGAATGGAAGCGATGGAAGCACGTAGCCAACCTTTGCATGCTTCGCTCGCGTATAGACAGACTGGTCGTTTCTCATTGTTGCGCAACCCTGTTTGCCCTTCAGTTTGTCTGTGTCCCAAATCAGCTAACGTCAATGGCTGGTTCGTAAGCGTCTTTAACTTGGGTCAGGGCTTGAGAAATAGCTGGCCAGAGAAGTACCAGAATGTTCAACTTTATCAGAAAACTTCTAGATAGCGATGATATCGTGTTTCGATCGTGATAGTGGACGTCAAAATGGCTGGCCACTCTATTTTGGGGCAGGGAAGAACTGTTCTCCTGTCTCAGAAAATCGTATCTGTCATGGTGGGATTTGTGCTCCCTCAGTCTGTTCCTGGAACTAATTTGACTGTTGCCAGAAATGGTCCGCGCAGTCAGAATTGCAGTCTGGAAATGATTCCTCAGATTAGATCCGTAAGCCGTGGTATGGTGTAAGTGAAATCTAGGTTGAAATTAACGAGTTTTCCACAACATTCAGAGGCTAAAGAATAATCAACCGTTTATCAATGTTCAACATTAGGTTTGTGGACTTAGACAAAAAGTTTGCAAAAAGTAAGTTCATTGTAACCTAAACGCACGTACCAAGCGATACGTGACAACAACGTCTGACGTCCACGTGAGTCCATGCAATGTGCGTTGTTACATGTCTGTTTGGGACTATTTTTATAACTTCTGAACTAATTGTGATGCAATTAGTGATACAATTTCATCTCATCCGCAGTTACTCTGTACCGTTAATATATGAATCAAGTCTTAATCACACACAACATGTGGTGTGTGCAATTTTTGGTTACTCTTTCTGTTCAACAACACAACACAAACAGCTGATTTCCCTATAATTTTTACAAACAGTACATGGCACTAAGATCACGTTAACGTCAGATTGACAAACACCAGTAACTACAATCTACTTACAATTCGCGTTTGTACACTTTCGAAATAGCAAAAGGCACCAAATACTAGTCTGATGGTTTTTGCAATATATTTAACGAATACTAAAGCTGCAAAAGTTAATGCTTTTGAACAATACTTAAATCATTGTAGATGTAACCTCTTTGAATGGTATTTGAGAATTCGGGATGCACAATATCCAATCAATCCTTTATCAAGTGAAGGAAAGCATTCCTTTATTTCGTAAGTGCTACGTACCGACACTGATTCTTTGTTCAATACAATAATTTGGTGTAACACACGAGTTTACATATATTAAGACACATAATCAGGGCGAATCTGATGATAAAGATATGGCCTGGTGAAAGGAAGCAAAGGTAAAATGACAATTACCTCTTGGTAGTAGGTAGAGCCTTGAATGCTGTGAAACACTGGGTGGAGGGTATATCTTGGTAGGACTGGCAAAGGCTGTGGCATGGCCTGAGCATCTGCTGGAGATCCTGTCAACCTGCACACTTCGACAGCGAGTGTCAAAGAAACATCGACTGACGCACGCCACAACGCTGTCCATTTGATCATTCCACAGAAGGTGCTCGTTCACGAATAAATTGTCAAAGTCAGGTAAGTGCACAAGTTGAGCTTTTCCACATAGAAAGCAGCAGCAGCAACGTCCATGGAGTAGCAGACAAAATATAACAGCTACAAACTTATCCCAGACAAAAGTTACCATCTTGCTGAGTCGTAGTGATGTCGTAGACTCTGTTGAATCGTAGCGATGCCGTAGACGTTTTTGAGTCCAATCACTATGTGAATTATGTAATGAATAAATAATGACAATTACATCTTGTCGTAGCGTGTAAAATAAGAACATGATATGCAATCTCTTAAATCGTTAACAAATCAATATTTGCTTTTCTCTGAAATCACCAGCGACATTCCTAGCTCTGACTGTAGACAGTTGTCAAGGGAACTGAAACAATACCAGATATTTGTCGAATGGTATAATAGTTGCTGTGAAATACATATATAAAACAGATGTGCTTTCACTGGCATTTAAAGCACGTTTTCAGTTTAGTGATATGTTAGTCAGAAATGGAACCTATGAACACAGACATAAAAATTCAGACAGCCAACTTGTTTGAGGGCCATGAAGACACTAGTGCAGTACGGAAGGATATGAATGAACAACTTCTTTACTTTATTGCTATGAAGGCGACGTTTCGGTGTAGGTATCGTTATCAAGCAAGTGATGAACAACATGATGGTTGAGGAGCACATATACAAGTTAAAGGGGATGTCTCTACAGTCTTAATACTAATGCGTTCGAGCTGATTCGCTTCTTGTTGGATGAACATAAGACAGCAGAAGTGCACTTGGTTCAGTACATGGCAGGGCCTATTGTTCGGATAGGACCATTATTCGTATGGAGGCGAAAAAGAAATTCGCTTAATGTTTATACACGCTGGAATAAATCGCCTTCCTGCGAATGAACCCTTGTTATTTGTGACTGTAGAGCGGATAACTGGGGGACGGTGTTATTAGAAGGCAGAAAAACCCTACGGAAACAACTTCTGCGCTGTCACAATCCACGATGTGGAGTTATACAAACATAAACGATAAGGTGATACATAGAGCGTGACTTATACAGGTCGTAAACTTTACTAGCGACAACGTTTCCTGGAGACAGTACACGTAGGTATCTGACTTATTGCCACAAGGCAATTATTGGATATTACTCCAACAATATGCATGAGATCACCAGTGAAGTAATACCAACCAGTTTAATGTAATTATACTTTTTAAAAAATGTAGGGGAGCCTGAAATCGGATAGGAAGTATACGCGTTAACGAGCGTTTATAAGAGACAGACATCTCATTTACGCACCACCATTTCTCTTTATTATCTAAATTTGTAGAGCAATGCATTGCTATCTTGTCCATATTTCATGAGAATAACAGTCGTCACAGTCATTACTGCTGTCCACCAGGTGCTGTTGTAGTCAATACCTCGTATGACCACCTCTAGCTGCTACCACTGAGCGACACATGCTAGGGACAGTCGTTGGATGTCCTGTCTTGGAATCCTTCTCCATTCCTCCTGCAGCATGTGGAACAACTGTTGAAGATTCTGTGGTGGATTACGACGTCGACGTACCCGTCTATCGATCTGATCCCAAAGGTGTTCGACTGGGTTTAGATCCTGAGATCTGGAGGACCAGGGGAGGGTATTGATGTTGTTACTGGGCAGGTACTCCATGGTGGCACGTGCTGTGTAGGGCCTGGCGTTGTCCTGTTGGTCAACAAGCTGAAGGACGTGCGGATCGAGAATCTGTAGATGTATCGACTGGCCGTCAGATTGTCTTGGACAAGTACAAGTTCCGATCTGCGGGTGTATGAGATCGCTCCCCACACCATAACACACTGTCTACTGAAGCTGTCCACCTGTCTGATGCAGTCAGGAGCAAACCGTTCATGACGTCGTCTGTAGACACGGTCTATACCATTACGTCGCCTGAGGAGATAACGAGATTCATCGCTAAACCATATGCGCTTCCAGTTTGCCAGGTTCCATGGCAACACCGTGCTACACCATCTCACCCGTCGACGTCGATGTAGTCGTGTCAAGGAGGGTGGCAACTTTTGGACGTTTGCCACTTATTCCTACTTCCCGGAGACGGTTCCTGGTCGTCTGATCGGACACTCTTCGGGCTCCAAACTGTTCTTGTGCTGTGTCTCGTGCGGTACGATTTCGGTCACTTAGATGGGTTACACGGATGTATCGATTTTGGGCAGGTGTAGTGACTCTGGGTCATCCTGATATTTCTACGATCATTTGTCGAATTTGTTTGACGAAATCGATCCCACAATCGAGTTATTGGGCTGGGATGAACGTTGAAGATCCTTGCCACTACGTCCAATTGCCTGATTTCGATCGGAAGCGTTGAGACGTCCCATTTTCGTGTACAGTACTTGCAAAGATCGTGGATGACATTGTGAGATTCATTTGGGTCTCTTATGGTCACATGCTGTACTCATGCTTTGCTGAATACCCATTCGTGCTGCAAGACACACACGCACATCACGACAATCCTGACTGATAAAACCGTTCAAAATCATTTTTGGTTGCTTTTGGTCAAGCATGATCTTCTAAAAGATCCTAAAACAATGTGCAACCCTAAAACATTGTTTCACTTTACATAGGTGAACAAAATTGTAAGCATCATTTTTTAATTTAATTTTGCGTTCCTTTTGTTTTGAAGAGTGTATATTACATCAATTATACACATATACATATACATTTCACGTCATTCACCATTTTGCAAGAGCAATTACTGTACAAACAACTATGATCATAAGGAAGTGCAAGTAGGCATGCACTCTCAAAACATTCATTGTTATCATATAAACGTTGATTGACTGCGATAAATCTCCCACTTGTTTTCAATCGTAAATTTAAATTGAAGTTCACCTACTCATTTTAAGTATAGATTAACCGATTCTACCACCATAGGACTCAAACACGCACTAAAATTTCACAGAACGTTCATTTCAATCGATTTTCAGCATCAATCTGATCAATCCAGTACCTGCATTACCGTGTGTAACGTCCACTTCGCGGACATTGTGCTCGCTCTACAGTCCGATCCTTAATATGGTCTGTCACTATATTCATTACTATTTCCATTCGGTTGATAGTATGTATCGCCTGCGCAGATGATGAAAACAACCATTTAGATTGCGGCACTAATTGTCTTCCATAGATAACCCCAGAGCAGACAATATATCAAAACGTGAAGATCCGTGCGAGATTTGCCTCCAGTAACACGTGCTCAGTAACACATGTCATCGTATCCCAACTGCGTATAGAACGTTGCTCATGTAGATGATCATTGTGTTAATTAAAATGAACGTTCCGTGAAATTTCAGTTCGTGTTTGACTCATACGATGGTTGAATCGTGTAAAATAAATACAAATAACTTTTACCCCGAGGTTGCTATCATTACAGGCAGACTATTTTATTACAGTGTCACCTTGTACATATATACATTGTACATTTTATATACTCCTTCTGGAGTTATGAAGGACTATTTAAGACAAAAACATATCTATATACATAGAACAGAAGAAAAATATACCATAAAATTATATTTAAATAGACTATATCTATATACATGTTACGATCTCCAATATGCCTAGAGGCTTGGACAGACGTAAAAAGCAAGGAGGGTTGGCTAAAACATGACAATGTTTCAATATCAGATAAAACATTAAAGGTATAATATATTGGCATTTGTTTAAAATGACTTCATTGTGACTCCATTCCCATTACAACAAACGTTATAAACCAGAGTCATCAGGTGATAACACATCACACCGGCCTTGTGCAAATCGATCCAGTGCAGTGTGGTCATTGTTATTGTGGACGGTGCGGTAGCCTAGGGGTTAAAGCGTTCGTTCGTCACTCCGAAGTTCTGGGTTCGATTCTCAACGTGGGTAGTATTTTTAAAGTTCCTCGCCGATGTCCTACGTCCCGATATAGCACGAATATTGCTAAAAGACTTTGAATGTCATTTAGAAGTGAAAATACATAAGAATGAAGATTTTTATGGATATCAACTTCTTTATGAGAGAACACAACGTTTCGGAGTTAATGCTTACTCCTTCATCAGGTGATAAATATAAAAATAAAAATCTTCATTCTTATATTGCTAAAAGAGTCGTAAAACTAAACTCACTCAAACATTGTTATTGGACAACTTCACCTTAGAGCACGCATGTGAGTATAGATTAGGTTATGCAGTTCGATGCCAGGCAATGCGATATGAGACTATTCTCCATCTCCATTTGGATTTGGTGAGGTCGGAGACTATCATATTAACCATAAACAGCTTAAATCTTCAAATCATTAAATCTTCAACATTTTAAAAATGGGCTGGATTCTGTTGTAGATGGTCGCTAATAGGTCATGTTCATCACGCAGAATATCTCGAGTTAATGACTTGAGACCAGGTTTAAATCATCGTACTCTGACACCGTGGAAGAGTGATAGTTATATCAATAATTTGTTTCCCGAGTTTGGGACGCCACGGCAACGTAGTCAGCCAATTAACAGTTTGTTGTTGCCGATGCATCTACCGTGGAAAGGTAAACAATGTAATTACCTGTATATGCTACAAACATTATACGTGCCATAGTCTGATTTAGAATTGCTCATACTCCCCACCTCCGACACTGCTCTACATAGATACTTGCGTATATTTAGATGATGATGTTGAGCAATAGTGTTGTTTTGGTATAATGGTATCGTGACATTATGTTGATTTTTTAATTATAAGCTAAAACGCCCTTTCCACATATAAACCCTTAATATTGACCCTTAAAAAATCTCGAGTCGAATGTACAGTTGTGACTATATCATGAACATATATTTGTTTAAGCAGCATTACAGCTGTACGATGTTGTTTTTAAACGGATCGAGTCCGAACCAGACAATCCAGTGACTATCACCATGCCATTCATGATAGGGCATGTGTTTACGATCCACTATGAGATGGAGGTGAAAAGGTGAACGTATCATGTTCTACCAGTGGCACCCATCACACATAATGCAAACCCGAACAATCTAATCAATGCAAACCCGAACAATTAAAATATGAGTTTGATTCATTTGCTCAACTGCACTATGAACCTTCTTGTCTAGAAATGACTTGCAACATTTATCCTGTTACTAAAAACGATCTGCTGGAGCAAACACTACGCTGTAAGATTTGTGGAAAACCCAGACTATGAAACTGTACCGATAGAGGTATCTAATGAGGTAAAAGGACAGAGTAAATCTTGAAAAGAAACAGTCGAGACCGGCGTCTGCCGACTGGTACAATAGGCGTGTTGTTATGTCCATGCTTGCAGCTCTCTGTAACAAGACACTCAGCGAGGCAATATGCTTGTTCTGCAGGTATATAGGTGACTAAATGGTCTCTGTTAGCACCACTGTGTCATCATCTATCTCCTGAAACTAGACACAAACAATTATTTTTAAGTTGATTAACATCCCAATAAACATCTCGAATGATTCGAAGCAAAAATGCCCTGGCTAGCTAATCTCGAAACGTTCGTATCCTTACAACCTCCTTAAGCCCGTTTTTAACACAATGACTACGATCAAAGTTACGAAATCTTAGAGCTACGAACGTTTCGAGAATAAGGGCCCTGGGCCCACTTGCACAAAACGATCTCAGAGCTACAATTATTGTAAGTACTTAAGATCGCAATCTTAGGCTTCGGCTACAATCGCCAACCACTTGCCCAAAGCGATTGTAGGCTAAGATCATTGTAAGTTACAATCAAAACTTACAATTGGTATGAACCAATTGTTGGGAACTAGGATCATTGTAGTCAGTAGCAAAATGGCGTTCAAGTTGTTGTCAGTTTCACGCAAATAATTAGCTTTACGTTTGGGGATTGTTTTTATATTGCATAAAACTGTATGATTCGCCTCGACACTTCAACAACACGGACAATGCAACATCGATTTAGCGCCAGAAATACCGTTATTCGAGGTAATGAACAACATCATTATCGAGTCGATATCATAGAGTACAATTCTCACCCGATTCAGTGTTGGAAAAAGTATGAACACCATACCTTTTTGATAAACAAGGAAAGGATAGTAACGAAAGGTGTCTGCATGCGATTAGCAGTGGCCATGACCTTTTCAATAATTCAAGGGCAGCTAATCTTGGTTTTTACGCAAGATGGGAGTGGTTTCCCTTTTCGTCATTATACCGTTGCTGTAAAATCTGCCATGCCCCAATACAATGCATGTTATATTGTGACAGCGCAGATCTATACATATATTTCTTTTCGATCATAGACGTGTCAATAATCTACAGTTGGATAACGTACACATTTATGTTTCTTTCTGACGAGAGAATAGAGTTTTAATCTATGCATTTTAAATATAATACAAGTATTCTTCAAACAGGAAAATACACTTGCTGAGGCATGTGAAATTTGCGTAAAAAGTTTTTAACTAAAAGAAAAAAGAATTATCAACAAAATAGCGTAAAGCAATTAACATACTGTAGATGAGCATTTAACAACACATATAAAACACACGGAATAATAACGTTTTCATATTTCCATGTCATGCATTTTCCACAACACCCCCACAGCCATGTCACACTTTCATATCTTTACACATCTAATGCTTGTGGGATATATTTGGGATTTTACTCCAAATAGCACCGACCAGATGCCAAAATCCGATTCATTGACAGCCATCGACAAATCATAGTACATTTAGGTGTTGTATCATAAGGAAATTTTGTTTATGATTTATGTTATCCTTTAATTTTCATGAGTACTAGGTCAGTAACTCAAAACCCAAATTTGTTAATGTACCTGTTTGTATTTCAATATTTTATCATAAAAAGTGATATTTCTGTGGTTGCAATATGACATTCTTAGTTCAGAAATAATATTAGAATGTAGAAAAATTAGAGAGTAACCCACTAGGTACGAGTTACCATATATGCTATCTTCCACGTTATCATTGCAAAGATTTGTGGGGTTTTCTTGCTTGTTTTTTTCGGTTGTTGTTCTTGTTGTTTTGGGGTTTTTTTGTTTTTTAGTTCATGAAAAATCTGCAAGGTGCGATTAAGGAAGGAATGTCTGTTGCGTGTTGCGTGTTGCGTGCTGTAACCAGTTCCACGTTTTATTTGCGCTGCCTGTTATGCGCATTTGAAGAAAACTGTAGACAGGAGTCGAGTTTAAGAAATTTCTACCTCCAACGTTGAAGATTGCGATCTTAAATCCTTGCTGTCTTAAGATCGTCTTCGTGCAAGTGGATTTGGGCAATTGTATGGTGATTGTAAACTTGATTGTAGGGACCTAAGATCGATTGTAACTAAGATTGCTCTGTGCAAGCGGGCCCTGGTACTCAACTAACGTCCCAAAGCTAATGAAGATAAAAGTGACACTACCATTCCCACATTCACGCGACATCTCTGCCAAATGCAGAATCGATTGTACAGTTGAGCATATATTGGTTCCAGTCGCATTGCAGCTGTATGGTGTTGTCTATAAACCGTGACAAAAGGTATAAGAAATCCCCTCAGAACCAGCAAAATACAACACTGAGAAGTCTGACATTTTCAATGTTTTTTGCATTCAGCAAACGAAGGCAAAAAATACACAGATTCAAAAGAGAGGTTTCACATACAATGCAAATGAGTCAATCTTCAGTAATGGGTCACAAATATACTGTCAACTCAAAGTCTTGATGGGAGAGTGAGACACAGTTATGCAGAATGTAAACACAGCGAGGGAGCAGGCAGCGATTATGTAGATCAAGCGTTGACGGAGACGCAGAGTGATATACTCCAGTTATCTGTGTGTATTTCCGTGTGGACATCACGGCAACTAGCCATCACATATACATTCAGTCATTTCCTAAAAGTTCTAGCACATACAACCATCGCCACGAACGTGGAATGCTCTAGAACAGTAGTAGTAGTCTTTTCAAGGCCTGTCGATAAAATACTAACACCACTGAACATTGATGATACGGAATGTGACTCATAATAATTATCATTCAAAACAATAAACGTTGTGACCCAATATTAATTATTGCTTAATTAATAATATAATTTACAGAAACTACAATCTCGTAATACATGCTTGTCGTAAGAGGTGATAATTGGGATCGGGTGGTAGGACTCACTAATTTGTTTGACACATATTACCGTATCCCATTTGCGTAGACCCATGCTCATATTGATAATCACGGGACTGTCTGGTGACGAATCGAACGTTTTACGCAATAAAGAAACAAAAAGCCTGTCAGACAGACTTCCGATATGAGTAGGTTGTACTGAGGGCTTAGTTGTTCAGGCAAGAGACTGTTGGCAACGCCAATGTACACTGCGAGACGCCATCTTATGGCATCACGTGCAGGATCCATGGCAAGTTTATGTCTGATGATTGTTGGGACCAGAGAATGATGCGCTCATAAAAGATGAAGGATTTTGTTCGCCTGTGGTTACAATCCAACATCACACTGGAGGGTAGAGTGACTTCTGTTGTTTGGTGAACAGCTACTTTTCTGATTTACAGCTTGAACAATAGCACCGCTGAACGTTGATTCGTGCGCATAAAATCTCGTATACCTCTAAGCACAATGCTACAATTGATGGGGTATAGTCACGGAATACGGAGAAACAGTAAGCGAATGCAGGGAAGAAACAGTATCAAATCAAATGTATGGTAGTTTCACATGTCACAAGCACAGACTGATGAGTGTTTATATTGATTCGTGTATTTTGCCTTAACAAAACGAGTCATATCATTTCAGATACTCAATACGTATTCTGTCTGACATTTTCATATACAGTTCCAGTCAAGGAGAGAATCTTCACACTGGAAACCTCGCACACCGAGCTTGAAGCAGATGTCGAGAAAACATGTCAGATATACCTAAACTTAAGACAAGGCAGAAAACGTGTTTTTCTACCCATTTACCTGCTGAACTGTGCAGTTATTCCAGCTATTGGCTCAGTATTACAAAATTGAGATTGATCTGAATTTTATCTGAGATAAAAGACTTGATCATTGATCCCACCTTACATATCCGTATGTCATCATCTGTCTTCTTGAAGAATCACACTTGATTGGTTTTGGAAGTGTATATATTCGGACATAGTAATAAGTTAACATCAGCTGGTTTGAGACGAAGCTTATATTTATCTAAGAATTAAACTGATTTAGATTCTTGGGACCTGCCGCTATTCAACTCAGAAATTCTTTAAATTACTCAGAGTTGAGACAAAATGCTGTTTCTTTTGGATTATTTACTGTTACCTACATAAAGAAAAGCATGGTCTATCAAAACGTGACTTTTACTTTTGATGCCTTCAATGTCGTTGACATGATATTGTTATGAACAGTAGCAGTACCATGACAGAGCCCCGGAACAAAATGGTTTTAACTGCTTTCAGCATCGGAATCGGAGCCCAGTACAACAACATAATGCAGTTTATGTAGAGATTAGATATTTGAGAATGCTGTAAGTATCTCCCTGCTTTTGTAGTTTGCAGACCCGTGGGCCAAACTTTATCAAACGTCTTACTAATGTCCCTGAATACGGTACTCCTGAGCTGACTTCCGTGATCAAAGTATACGGTGTCATATAAATAAGTTAATTAAATGATTTGCAGTAGAGACACCATGCATGAAACCAGTCTGGAAGTTAATACGAAAATCATTATCTCTGAGATAATTAAATCCATTCTTTAAAGTCCTTAGACCTACAGCAAGTGAATAGTTTTGTCAGAGACATTTCCTTTTTTTGTGCAATCATTAAGTTTCTCCCCAGGCGAATGTGGATTATTTAAACAATTCAGTCAACAGGCGAGTGAGACAAGCTGTCAATATCGATCTCCCGAAATTAAAGGAAAATACTTTGTGCAATCAGACCAACTGGATTTGGCCGGATCGGTAGAATACAAAAATGGTAATATCCTGTGTTTCAATACAAGATGGATGTGTGCGTGTGCGTGTGCGTGTGCGTGTGCGTGTGCGTGTGCGTGTGCGTGTGCGTGTGCGTGTGCGTGTGCGTGTGTATGCGTGTGTATGCGTGTACCAGACAAGGCTGCCAATTATCTCCCTTTCTATTCTTTTTCGTCAACGACATGGTTAAATTCTTTAGTGGGTGTGGCCAATGGTGTGTTAATATTAGGTTCAAAGACCTGTTAATATTGTTTGCTGCTGATGTTTGATAGCACAGTAGTATGTTTACAGAGGTGAGTAAACAATTTGTCAGTTAGGCAGATAAAAGTGAAATAACTGTTTTCAGAAACGATGTACGTATCAGGAAATGCCAGTCCTGTAAAGCGATAAATTAAGCGTGGTGCAGCTATCGTGCTGAGAATCGTGGTATCAAACCTGGGAATTATTAGCTCGTTAAGTAAATAAACTACTACTACTACCTTTTTAGCATATTTGATATTAAGATCTTGCCTACGTGGTTGTGTGGTATTGAGATCTGGGTTCCCATGCCTTTAGAGCCGCTTTTGGAAACAACGTCAACTGCACAGAGATACACAACTTACACAAAAAAACATATACAAAACATAGTAGCCGTTCACGGCCAGTTTGTGAAAATTATTAAGAATTGGATTTTCGTCACCTGAACAAAAGTACATTGTTAAAGCAGACACATATATGTGTGAAGAAATTACTATTTCGATAGGGTTTGAGCACTGCCTGACCTGACCAGAACGTTTGTAATGTCGATAAATTTTTAGCTTCTTTGAAAGAGACGCAATGATAACAGATATTGACGAGCAAATGCGGGTGGATAAAAGTATTGTCTCAGTACTCTAACCTAGAATCCAATACGTCAATAAAAACTAATATTTTCTTTGAAACCTGTTCATCCAAAATAACTCTTAAAGTGTGTAATTGTAATGTCTTGCGTGAGATACTCTAGCAACATCATAATGATAGAAAAGGGGAGACTTGTCCTCTTTGTATTATTCCAATAACTGAGTCAGAATAGCATTTCTATATGGAATGCCCCTTTACGAAGATCTCAGGAAAACCAAAATATCATCAGTCAACATTCCATGTCTACTCTCCGAGGACAATGTAGCACTATTGACTGTAGCCTGCAAATATATATCCCTAGCGTTAAGAAGAAAAGACACAGATTTCCTGTATTGAACATTATTAGGTATTTATGGTTTGATGATTGGAACACTACACTATGTTAATCCAGAATCGTACGTATGTGTAGCGCAAGACAAGCAACAAAGAAATGTTATACGATTAAAAGCACACTGTAAACTGAGGCAGGTTACACATCAATTCAAATAATTGCAAAGGAGTTACAGTTGCATTACAAATGCAACAATGTTTTGCAGAATAGAACATAATAACAGTGGAAATGAATAAAGTCATCGATGAGCATTGAAGCAACAGTGCTTAGGCTCTTTATTCCGGATGAAAATATCCACAGATTCCTTCCAAAGAATTATAATAGCCCAACATTACGTAATTTTGTTTCTTTCTGTGAGTCTATGTGTGTATGCTTGCTTTCCTTGTGAAGTGGCTCCTTACCCTTGTGCAATTATTCATTCTACTATGTACACTTCGTCTTGATTATAGATGATTTGCACGTTTAGTGTTTTGAATGATAATTATTATGGGTCACATTTCGTATCATAAATATTCACTAATTTTAGCATTTTGGCAACAGGCTTTAAGGAATTGCTTTAGAGTTACCTCCTCTTGAGTTTATGTTTTGATTATTCGTGTGTACTTTCGGGAGACTGCTAGAAGATTCCACGTTGATGGCGATGGTCGTTTGTGCTCGTACTTTCAGGAATTGATGACTGAATATACATATAAAGGCAAGTAAGTTGTCATGTTGTCGACAACACGGACATACACGCAGATAACTGGAGTATATCTTCCCATCTCCCCATCTTCCCAGTGCTTGATCTACATAACCGCTGCCTGACCGCTCGCTGCATTCTCTATAACTGTTTCTCACTCTCACATCAAGACTTCAGTGAGTTGACATTATGTTGTGACCCATTACTTTATAACTGACTCATTTGTATTGTACATGAAACCTTGTGAATCTGTATATTTTTGCCTTTGTTTTGCTCAATATAAAGTTTAATTGAAAATATCAAACTTGTCAGTGTTATAGTTTGCTGGTTCTGTGGGGATGTCTTACACCTTTTGTCACCACAATTTTTAACCGTAACAAACGAAAATAGCAATGATACGCCAAGCAATGCTGTGGTTTTATATATCACGGCAAATATGAGTTTCGTGGAAAGTGTATGTTTAACTGTAACCAGTATTGCATATGTGGATTCAGAAAACATGGTTCCATTTTTCTGATGATTATACGTGTCATTCCGGGGTAACTGAACATTGGTACCCGTAATCTAGCTGCAACACCATGTTTTTCATAAACCTTTCACAACATAGGCATGTAGTATATTAAAATATACCTTGTGATGGGTGTTTTATAACTACCATTATATATCATGAATCTCAGCAAAATATGCTTGCATATGACCACAAATGTCTCTGCCAAAACCGTTACTACAATGTAAGACCACCTCTTACTGCTGGAACTGCACGACAGCAGCTTGACACAGATAGAAGCAGTTGTTGGATGTTTTGTTGTGGAATCCTTCTCTATTCCCCTTGCAACACGCCGAAGAACAGGCTTGCAACACGCTAAAGGGTCAACGTTGACGTACACGTTCATCGATCTGATCCCACAAAAAACTAACTGGTTTCAGTTCCGGGGTTCTGCAGGACCAGAAGACACTGATATTGTTATTTTCCAGGTAGTCCACTACAGCGCATCTTGTGTGAGGTCTGGCGTTGTCCTCTTGCAGCAGCTCCCTCTGGCGGTCGACAAGGTGATGCACGTGAGGACAAAGCATCTGATCGATATATTGAGCGTCCATTAGATTACCTTGCACGAGCACCAAATCCGATCTGAGATGACACCATCTGTCCACTTGCCTGATGCAGTTTGGTGCAAAACGTTCATATGATTCTTGTGTTGTGTCTCTGGCATAACGACGACTGTCACGTGGATGGGCTACCCGGATGTAGCGATCTTGGGCTGTTGTGAATCGCTGTCGTCCTGGTCTGGGATGGTCATTGGAATGCACAAAACGATTGTGCTGAGATGAACGCTGAAGGTCCTCGACACAACAAAATTTGATTCGTCACCTTGTACTGGGTTTGCAGTCAGAAATATTCCAGTTATATGACAGCGGTATATAAATAATCGAATCTGTACCAATCGAACATTGATCCAGTGATCAACAGCATGAGCATCGATATGCGCAAATGGAAACCGATTACATGTCAAACAGGTCAGCGAGCCTTTCTCTTAGTCGCCTCTTACGACCAGCATGGGTTACTGAAGATCAGTATTCTAACCCTTCACGGGTCTTCCTGCTTGTATTCGTCAAATGGAAATAATTGAGTCGGAACAGCAGAAATATCACATTTTCGTATCCATTATTTGCAAGAGTCTTGGATGAATTTGCTAGATGCATTTGGGTATTTTGTAGTCATAGGTTGTACTCATGCTTTGTACCTAAAATGCAATAACTGAGGGGGTTGCCTCTGTTCCATAACAGCCAAGCTCATCATGAAAATCATGATCGATAAAACCATTTGACATCGTTTATGGTTGCATTCGCTCATGTTCTTCTCAACCATACCAACAACAATATTCAACCCACAGAACATTTGTTTTTTCATTAATTTGACATGTCAGTACAAACTTTCAATGATTAGTTTCAAATTTCATTTTGTGTTTCTTGTTTGAAGAGTGAATGTTAAAGTATATGTTCACATGGGCACTTTAAAAAATAATCGCAGTGTGAAGTAAATGGGGAACCTTAATAATGTCTTAAAACGTTATGGGTTGACTTGAATGAATTTTGGTGGTAATAGTACGAGTACACAAGTACGAGTACACAACAGTACTTTGAAAATGTAAAAGTGAATGGAAATTGTTGTGCATTGCGGAGGTGTGTTATCCAACGACGACCTTTCCAGTCTCCAAATTAAAACAATATGCGTAGAATTCTTGCTTGTGTTTGTATGTGAAATAATTTGGAAGCTAGTATTTTAGCAGCATATTTTCTTCGTGCAGGTTATTGACGGATTGATATGTTATTTAATTACCCAGATACGAGTGTCAGTGTGTCAATTCTGACTGTACTGGTAGGCCTGGTGTGACACTTGTGTATGACTATTTGACAGTCACATTAACCTTACCTGGGTACTGGCATTACTACTTAATTGTGTTATGATGGCATATATTATGGAATGGGAGAATACATTAGTTACATAAACGAATTCCATTATATCGGCCAGTACTTCAATGTCAGTGTCCGATAAAGGAAAGGCAATATTTGATTAATTTAGAGGATTGTGTCATGTTTTAAGTAACCAAATGAAATTAGAAGGATATTATGTGCTTATGTCTATATCATGCAGTGAGTGAGTTTAGGTTTACATCATTTGTAGCAACATTCCAGCAATATCACGGCTAGGAACACCTGGGGCTTCGCACATTGTACCCATGTGGGGAATCGAACACCTGTATCATGCAACATAAGCTAGATGTACCTTATCATATGCCACACACTATGTTGTGAGAAGTGTATGAAACTATTTTTGTGTATAAATAGTGTCGCAAACAATTTTGGGAACTCAGTCAATCAACCCACAATGACATAGCAACTAGAAGACAAGAACCATGTTTTTTTCTGAATGCACAAACAAGAACGATTACAGTTAGTTTTGGTTCGACTGCTTTGGGCAGAGATTTCCTATGAAAGGGTTTTGTCGCTTCTACTTGTCTGCTTATTTGGGAACATGTTGAGAAATCCAAGGCCCTTCCTGGTCCACGCCAGTTGGGTATGACTGTGACATGGTCTTCGACTTTAGCGGGATGTAAACATCCTGGGCTGTGCAATATTACCGATAAACCGGTATATACCGGTACAGTTTCTTTTGATACTATTATCGCGATGTGGCTCAGATTCTGCAATGTATTGGTTCATCCAGTTGGCTCCCACTGAATTATCTGCCCCCGATTTCCATAGCAGCAACATGTTATCAAAAAGTTCCAAATATACGTGTTTTCTGTTGGTTTCATGTAACTTTTTCCAAATGGAAGTATCTTTACAAGTAGCTCCAAAAGTTCTAAATATTTTACTATATGTTTTAGTGGTTTTGAATGCCTGCTTTGAGTCTTTATACAGGTGATGCCACGCTTCTATACACATCTATGTATCTTTACTTGATTGACAAAGATAAATCAACCAGTATCGAAACGTCACATCACCGGAATAAATAATTTTCCATAAAGTTTCCCTTTATCTGGGTTTGAGATGGTTGCATAAGTGACATTTGGAGGAATTAAGAGCCCTCAAAAGGAACATTTTTTTCTGTTTGGACATACTTGTATTAGTAGAACCCCTGGCTCTGAGTAACCATTTCACAATTCACATTCTTTTATGAATTAATGAATAAAAAAGTTATTCATCCATAAAATTGGCCCTTATCTGATTCACCAACTTCTAAACATGCCACTCAAAGACGTTATCCGACGTCTACATGGAGACGTGACAATCCTAACTAAAGAAGTTGTTCATCCATAAAGTTTGTCCTCTCACACTATTCTGTAATTTTGTTTGCTTCATGATAAAACGTATGTTATCAATTTATTCGTAGGACTGTATAATGTCTTTCAAAAGTACTCTGGGAAACAGAATGGTTTTTGACGTTTATTTCGTAGTTTTAAACACAACTGAAGTCTGATTGTTAAATATTCTGTGACAGTTTCCCAAAGTTTTTAACACTTTTTGTAAATATAGATGTGGTTAAAGGAGAGCAAATGGTGTTATTTTTACCCCTTGAAAAAGTACGTTTTTGATGTAATATTTTATAGAGAGCCAATATGGTGTAAATGAGGTTCGCGTGCACAATACATTTTATGAAAAACTCCATATACCATTCATGTACCATTTCGTTTATCCTAACTGACATACGAAATAACTGATATTGGTATTTTCTCAGTACATTTTTCACGCCTGTATTCTTGTTGAAAGTTTACTATTTTACGAGTGTATTCACAGCGTTGATTGTCATTTAATTGAACAAATGTATCTTCCCGTCTACCTGGCGCTGCAGGTAGTTGTAACCACGTGCACCATTGTCGATTGAGACGTAGTTCTACATTTGATGATAATATGCAGTTTTTATTATTTATACCTGTAAAAACTATTTTGGATGATGATTGGAGGACCAAGGTAAAAGGCCGAGTTGGGAAAAACATGGTTTTTTTAATATTTGTAATAACCTATTTTAATGAAGTAATAAACAATAAACGCCCGAAACCATTTTATTTCTGTGAGTACATTAGTTAAATATCTTAGTTACTGGATGTTACATGAGATTTTAAGCTCAATTAGGCATCATGTTTTTGTTTCATTTTGCAACACAATTACATTGGAGTTGAAGCTCAATGAATCACTAACACGCAGTAAAAATAATTACATACTTCACTGAAGTGCATTCTGTTGAAGCAAACAACAATGACCATAAAAATCATTCATTTATAAACCATTGTTATCAAGCCGTACACAATGGGGACAGAGAGCCTGGACGTATGGCGTAACTGTAACTGGGAAAGTGATGTCGAATACAAAGAGCTATTTTGAATTTATGAAACCTTCGTCAGTATATGTCCCAGCATGTATTTCTCAAATTAATGCAGAATATCGCAGTATGAGAAAATCAGGGTCTAGATTTTCGAAGCTCTCTTAGGGCTAAGATAGCCGTAAGTGCTATACATTAACATAGACTTACGTTTATCTTAGCGCTAAGAGAGCTTCGAAAGTGACCCAAGGCAATACTCAGTCTTAGTAAACATCTATCTAGGCGTGAAGACGGCTACGCTTCTCTGCACTGTCATACAAGCGTGTGTTCTCGTCATTGTCAATTCATTTGTAGGTCATCCCTGAACATTTAACATGATCTCCTGGGGTAATCTGCTACAACTGTTAGAATCGTCACATGAATATGCATAAGGCATTGACGTATTGGCCATTGTGAATGTACATGTGTTCCCACGGGTCATCGTTTGACGTGGTAAAAGAATTCAGAATTGTGACATTGTTCAAGCCTGAAAACTGCAAATTGAATTGTATTATACACGGAGAGTATAACTGTCTGACATGACAGGATCATTTAATTGCAGTACCATGACAGATCCCATGCGTGAACAAGCAGTGCATTTGTTTTCTTTAAATACGAGGTATCTTATGGTCTACGGTCACAATACCGTACTCACTACAACATATACCCTGGTTTAGATACAAATTACGTGCCCACCATCATCACTGCAAAGAAATACTACATTTACAAGCTTGTAAATGTCTTGGAAAGATGTTGTTTCCAAGACATTTACAATTTTGGAAAGATGACGTTTCCAGAACATTTCCAATTTTCCAAAACATTTCCATTTTTTGGAAATATGAGATTTCCACAAATTACCAATTTTGGAAACATGAGATTTCCAAAAACTGACGAGTTTGGAAATGTCCACAAGGGGAGATAACTGGTAGGTGATGGTAAATTATTGTTCTTTGAACGCCACAGAACCTAATCCCTTGTTAACTGATGACAAAGCAGTTAAGACTCACCAAATAATAAGGCCTTCTGTTTTGTTAATTAATGAGTGATTCGAGTCAGGTAAGACAGCCTCTGGAATGAAAACGGGCAAGTCCCTAGTATATATGCCACTTTCAGAAGCCTTTGGAAGTAAGCTAAAATCTTTGAAGGGTATTTAGATGTGGAATGCATCCGAAAAGCAAGATTTATGGAGGGCAACTTCTATATTTATGGCCTGATTGTCACCTGATGTAGGAGCAAGCGTCTGGTTATTCACAAAAAGAAATTGACGTCAATACATCTTGCTTTTCTTATTAAAAAGTATGTTGTCTAGTCATCAGCTGAGTTGCAGGTTATTTCGACCTTTGGCGATGTGATTATCGCTCTAATACACCTGAGAGATTCGTCAGCAGTGTGTATGAAAAGGCGGTGAAAATCGCATTGTATTGAATTTGGTTGACTGTATATTGTTTTGTGTTAAGCTGTCAGTTTTTATGTATATGTGAATGAGGATCATTAGACACAGCTGTAACTCTCTAACCCATGACTACTTAAAGAATAAGTGTATTTGATGTTATCTGTATATATTCATACGTATTCAAAGTATTATATTTATGCAACAGTCAATAGCTATGACGTCAAATCCTCCACACCATGTTGTACATTATGCTGCGTGTAAATATAAGCAGTAATGCTTGTTCAACAATCCAAATTCACTTTCATAAATAAATATGTGTCTAAACCAATGAGCAACCTTTCATATTAGGACAGTAAAGCCAGACTAAAATTAACATTATTCCATAATCAATATGGCAGTTTTCGTGCAGAGTAGTACTCGGAAGTTTGATTCATATCTTTGATAATCAATTCTTTTGTGCAGATAAAATTATTAAAATATGAACGTATGCCATGCTTCTCTCAGAGCAATTTTTGGAAATATATATTTCCAAATTGTAATTTTATAAAAAGTCACCACTTTTGACTTGTACAGTAGCAACAAAGTACACTGTAGCTACCCAGGTACACTATTGCTATATGTTTTACGTATACACTGAAACTGGGTTAAAAATGAAAACAATTTTTTCTTCTAATTGTTTACAGTAGAATTTTGTCTCGATGGACGAAAGTACAGACCAAAAGAAACAGTTTACATCCGTGGCTAATGAAATTAAACCAAAAACGATGTTTGGGTATGAAAATAAAAACACAACAAAAACAAATAAAAACTGACAACATAAAAAGATATGACACATGAAAATGTTTTTATATCATCTTAAGTTGTACGACACAAAACCCTCTTAAAATGAGATTTACAAAAGAAGCACATATAAAATGATATCTGGTTTAAACATATTTAGTTCATGAACAAACAACAAGTTTCATCAACCGGATCGGGTCAACAAGTTCAATAGAACTTATATGAAGGCCAATATACACAGACATATGAAACAGTATCATGACAAGAAAAGATGATATCTAATGAATAGAGATACCATGACATTTACTCAGATGATTAAGATCATGATGGTTATATACATACAAGGCATTTGCAGTCAGGATCATTAGTAGTATACCCTTGAGATTATAGGTTGTGACATATGATTTGCCCAGTTAATTAAAATTAGAAATTGATGGACTAATATTAAGGTATATGATTCAGTTCGTGGGTTCATTGAAAACGTTACATATACGTTGTTTCGAATGAAAAGCTATTGGTAAAGTAAAATTTATTTATTTCTAAAACATCAAATCTGGGCCAAAGAAAGAAATACTTACGGGCAACTTCAGTCGGATGGCCACACAAACAATCTGCTCACTCTGAAAAATGATGATGGCCTGAATGATGAATCATACAGTTTTACATACTGTAAATTTGCAGAAAAAACAACAAAACAAACAAAACCAAAGAATGTCTGCCTGCCAAACCCCGTTTGCTGTTATACCAAGCACCTCCGAGAGAGTACGTAAGTCCCTGAACTTTAAAGCTAAAATTTTCATTTATCAAATTTGTAAAGATATGGCTGAAATATTGGTGATTTAGACGTTAAACTCACTCACTCACTGAAGGTTTAAACGTAGTATTTTTGTTATCTTAAATTTCGGCTAAATTATTCTACAATCGCCAGCGGCTGAAGGTATGGTGTAAATCCAGCTATGTTCCATGCAGGTAGCAAAAAGTAACGTACGCCCCATGGCTTAGTATGGTGACCTACCATCAGTTGCTGGTGATCTATAGCCCTTGTTTAATACTGTATTGTCTATTTCAATTACAGTTTTAGTTTTATATGTAGTTTTCATTCCTGTAGTATTCTAGCATTTCTACTGTCCATCGTCGACAGCTATAACTCATTACAATGTTTCAATTTTGCATTGTATAGAATGTTTTCGTCACGATATGGCCGAGATACTGCCGATGTCGTTAAATATTACCTCACTCACTCTAGCTCATCTCTAATTATTTGCAGTCGTTATTATACGTCTGGGTGCCGTTGTACAAAGTGATCTAACCGTTTCCAAATCCGTAACACGGACGTATGCTCGCTTCATTCACAGAACTGAAATAGTGTGGTTACAAATAACAAGTACATAACGTCAGTTCAACCGAGCCCCAGGTATAGTGACCTACCTTCAGCTGCAGGTATTGTATATACTGTATTGTCCATATTTTTTTTTTAATTTCACAGTTTTATGCTAATTTCAATCCTCTAGCCGTGATAATGTAGTTATTTACTGTCCTTCGTCAACAGTTGTTTTTTTCTTAAATGTAACTGCGTTTTTTATGAGTTTGCAAATTTTTATAGTCACGATATGGTTGCAAAAATTGCTGAGTTTTTATACATCTTAAGTCACTCAGTTCAATCGAATCGTAAGTCTTGACTATCCTCACCTTTTCACTGGGCGTAAAGGGCGAAATAACGGCAAAATATACAATCATATGATTATTATACACCAGAAAATCGATTTCTTAATTTTTGAATTACGAAAGTCAGAAATGTCCCACGCAAGGTAAGATTGGTGATATATTTATGTAAGTAAATAGTGCGATTTCTGATATATGACAATAATCCACATGAGGTAAAATTTCATTTATAAGCTTGAAAAAGATAAAAATTCACCTTAAATTAAATGTTTGAATCAGCACTTTATATTGTATTGGCTAAAATGATCAAGTCTTCAATCCATGCAATATCTACGGTATTAACAGCATGACAGCTAATTTGGGCAACACGTTATTTTGTGTAGGTCAAAGAGCGGACGATTTCTTTCTAATAGTCCATGAGCATTCATGTATAATTATGAACAAAAGGTTTTGTGCAAAAATAATATTAATAAAATGCCTTTGAGAACATTTGCATAGTATAACGACTTCATTGATAATGAAAATACATTTCATCACGTCCAATATGTTATGCCTCATGAAAGCAAAAGCTAAAAACACAAAGTCAGCACTGCGCTGGTGTGTTGGCAAGGTTCGCAATGTTTACATTCCCACAGTGCGTTCGTAGTGACTGGTCAGCTTCATCTGGATACACCTGGATGGAACTTACCTTAGAGGTAGATGTGCGACGTCCACACTGCCCCAGTATGGTATACTTAAAGACTGAGGTATAATTGAAATGACTTAGAGAACGTACGCCGCCAGCAAAGAGTTTCTCATTTGTTTTTCTGGAAACATTCTTCATAACGTTGGGAGCAGTAGAACAGCCTCAGTTAGTCCTGAATGAGGACAATTAATCGCGATTATCCTTCGAAAGTATTAAATCTGGCATGTTGGCAAAGCATCCTCATACTTTAACCGTAATATTTTAGGGCTTTATTACACTATATATGGTGGTAGAGCTAATTATATTTCTTAAACAAATATGATCAGCTTCAGAGCATTCGTGTGTCATAGGTATCTACAGAATATTGTAAGTTATTAAATATATTGCTTAATTTCTATACATTTCTTTCAGAACAACCGCACACACACTGAATGAATACCGTGCAAATCCACAGTGGTCTTGAGTCTTTACAGTTTCGCTATGAATAAAGCAATAAGATCTCTCTGGCCACGCACAATTTTTTATTATACATCTAATATGATCAACAAAGAGTGGTCGTATTATTCATTGAGGGAACCAGTGACTTGTAGCATGAGCTTTTGTCGTAAGAGTCGACAGGGTCGAGTGTTCAGACTCGCTGACGTTGATGACACGTCATCGTATTGCATCTATGCTCCTCATGGTTCTCACTGGATTGTCTGGTCCAGACCCTATTATTTACTACCCCGCCGCTATGTAGCTGGACTATTGCTAAGTGCGGCGTTAAACAACAAACATGAGAATTGGACTACGTCGTCGGGGAACGGTGGAAACATAACATAAATGTATCGTCTCGGACCCTTTGTCATGTCGGGACCGGCTTGTCGTGGTGTCATACATGTCACCGAAGGCAATGGCCAGGATACCATCTTTAGGTACAGAGGTATCACATCCTTCTACGTCAATGATCGTATCTGACCCTTGTAAAATCGACAGTATCATTTTCCATCCTGCCATTGGTTAAGGACACTCAGCTTGCTCTGCAGAATAACGCCCCTTTATCACTCCACGATCAGCTGGCCTTAGTCAATAGGTGATGTGGTGTCACCTGTTGGTACTTGAATATTCGTATCTGAAATCCCGGTAAGTTTGACAGTACAACAATAATATTTGTTTCTGAGGGCGTAGGTAACGCAGTGGTGTATGATGGTGAAGTTTGCTCTGCAGTATTACGTCCCTTTGACACACCAGGATCTGCTTGTGGTTCGGTGCCCTGTGGATAACTGGAAGGTCAGTCAGTTTCTCGTCAACATATGCGAAGTGGAACGAATATAATCTCTTTCGTATGTGTATAGTAAGAAGACCTATAACATAATTCACCATGTACGTTCGTTTCTGCATATGCTCATCATCTGAGTATTGTTACGTGCTATCCTGAAGATGCTATCTTCACTACACATATATGTAGTGGTCTGTAGTTTAACACCTATTTCCATAAGTTGGTACCATCATCATAAACACAATTACTTGTTTCCCAATACGAGTGTCAATGTTGCTTTTTCCGTTCTGGAAACGAATAAAGTGTCAAAGCCTCGAAACAAATACTAGCCTTTCAGTATAACAACAATATGGCTGTGAATCAGCTTCTCTAAAGTGGATATAGCATAATTGATCCATGATCATTTGCAATGTCATCATACGGCTACACATCGTTGTTTGTTGTTCCCGTGTTGACAGAATTGAATGACGTCCAATGAAGACACATTCATCCCAACGGACACGCCATTCTTCATCCTGGGCATTCTATTGACCATTCTCTTTACGATCTGATGTATTGTCAACCTACCTGCTCGTGAGCTTGTTACTCGTTGTTTCTCTTTAGTATGTGAGATCTGTACGTTATTGATGCTGAAGGGATCGATGTTCAGGTGCATTCAGGCTTTAAGTGACGCTTACACAGTAGCAAGACTTGTGTAATCCATCGGATACTTGGCTTTACCAAAGTTTGGACGTAGAAATATGAACGCTGTATTTCTTGTGACATGTATCACTGTATGTTTATCACGCTTGTTCTCACGTACCGTGTGTGCGGAATGTGACAATGTCCGACTCGCGTCATTACCAGAATTTGATAACTTGCACGTCTATCATAATCTCATGTGGAATAGACAAGATTTACTCGCAGTGGAGTGCGTGAGTAAGTGTTTCTTTGATCATCGCTGCTACAGTGTCCAGATAGACAGGAACACTGGTGGCTGTACAGGTCATGCTACAGCCTTTGCCACCCCTAACAAGATCTACCCTCCCGCCACAGCGCAACAAGGTTCCCGAGTCTACCTGCTGTCCAGAGGTGAGTATATATAAGAAAATACGCTAATTTTCAAAATACACTATTCACATTTTGATGTGGTAAGGCATGAAACGTTCATTGAGCGTGGAAAAGAGGAAGAGCGTGAACATGATCCATGGAGCACATGCAATAAAATCTAGCGAAAATATTTCTAAGCGTAATAAAAATTGTCAAATATATTTGGTGTTCATAAATAATGCACCCATGACGATCGGGGTTGGCACTGGCTCTCTGGGACAATGTTATTGCTTAGTATATAGCCTTTAAGAAATCCATGTTACTATCTGTTCACGTTTATCATGTCTAGCAGATGTAAAATAGTAGACGTAGGCCCATTACCAATGCCAAATTTAAAGATCTCAGAGAACAATGGAGAGTGGGTGTTCGTCTCTCAACCAGCACCATCCGAAGGAGACTCAGGTCCGCTGGACTCCGTGCACGTCGTCCAATCAGACGTCCCTCACTCACTGATAGACACGGGGCTCAACGTTTGGCGTGATGTAATCAACGTCAAAACCACAATCTGAGAACATGGGTCAGGATACATTGGTCCGATGAAAGTCCATTTTCTTCTACGAGTTACTGATGGCCGTTGGCGAGTTTGGAGGAGTAATGAGGCTTATCAACAGCGGAAGATCCGTACAACTGAACCCTTTGGTGGTGACTGTAATGGTGTGGGAGTGTATCTCTATGACTGTAAGCTGAATCTTATCGCCATTCAAGATTCAAGGGACACTCAATAGTCAGAGATACCAACAGGAAGTACTGGAAACTGCTGTTGTCCCGCATTTTCATAACCACCCTCTCGCCAGTCGGCCAGTATTTATGGACGATAATGCTAGGACGATAATGCTTGAAGAATGAAGATTCCAGAGGATTCCAATGATGCTTATTCGGCGTTTGATTTCCAGCATGAGGAGGAGGGTTGCAGCGGTTATCCGTGCGAGGGGAGGATACACCAACTACTGATGCCACCATTACCGTTGGCTTAAGATTGAACAGAGAACGTTTTTAGATAACTTTGTGTCCGTTGGACCACAGACATTGTCTGCGTGACCATAGTTTTGGACATGATTATTGACAACGTTTGTAGTGCCCCCATATGACAGTCAATAAATGACAGCCGGAAGTAGCAGCAGTGTTGGTTGTTGATAGATTGACACTTTAATTGGTTCAGTTAACGAAATTATAACCATGTGATTGGTTTCCATATAATGAATGACCAGTGTGTTGTGTTAAACACAATCGTATAGCATAAAAATGGGTGGTGCGTAATTAATGCTCATGTGCATATTTTGGAAAAGACACTTCAGACATAACACGCTTAATGTTCTGAAAATATATCTTCTATTTATACTGAGACATACATTGAAACTATAAGCGCTTGTTAAAGTGACCCCGCCCTTCATGATTACTGAAAAATCTGGAGTCACTACCCACCCCCTTCCATATGACTTCATCATAAGGACATAACCGATTCTAGTGGTTTGACTATTCAAACATAATGCAAAGGGTTTAAGCTGAATACTGAATGGTCACACAAGTGCCAGTTCCCAATATATTGTAAACAGTGACAGCTTGAATATCTGGACACAATGTTTGTGAAAGATCAAAGTGTCTAAATTTAATCAAGCAAGCCAAATCTTTGGCTGTTGATTACGACATGAATACATTCAATACCATTCTGAACATATTATATACGATATTATCTTAGGACATAACAGTATCCAAGCGACATATCGATCATCTGCAATTATTTTACAAATATGATACCCCAGTGTGTTGTGACGACTTGTTTCCCGTGAACCATATTACCCACATGTGTGAAACTTTGGAACAGACCTTGCTAATGCTCCCTGCACAATATAATGGAAACTTTACAAACATTGAACATGGAGAATACAGTGATGCTTACTTCTTTTTGTCATCCCCTCGTAATACAAAATCTATGGACTTTACATAAGGAAACTGCGATAAGTGTGTTCTTTAAAGGTATTAAAGAATTCAAACCAAACCATGGCTTCATGGACAGGTGCCAATCAACGTGAGGTTTTGCGATCATAATATTACTTAATCGAAAGTGACGTGTGTGTTTTGGGGGGTTTGGTTTTTTTTGTTTTTTTTGTTTTTGTTTTGTTTTTGTTGTTGTTGTTGTTTTGTTTTTGTTTTATTTTTGTTTGTTTGTTTTGCTTTTCATAATTATGTGAAACTTTGGAGATTTCCAAGAAAGTAAGAAAGCTTCTGCCAGTGAGTCTCATGTTGCATCTGTTCGAAAAATACTGACATAAACTACACTCATGTGTTCTGTGTTATTCTGCCACTAGGTCTCATTGGCAGATAAAGCTTGTTCTAAAACACAGGGGAGAATCGATATTATAAAACATTTCGGTAAAACTATCGGGGCTACAAGCAACTTGACAACGTGACTTGAATTTTGCCTGAACGTCAATCGGCCATCACTGTCGGGCTAGTCGTCATGTCGAGAAGTGTTCACAAAGAAGATTATAGGGAGCATTTAATTAGGATCGGCACTCAACAACAAAGATGAATGTGAATAACAGGGAACTGTATGTCTCAAATAGTTGAGCTTAATGTTCTTCATCGGAGGACGACTTACTGTAAATAATTCGGCGACGCTTTGCGCAGGATGCCAGTGACGCTTTCTCATCTCGGGTTGGAATTCCCACTTGTCGACATTTGATGTTTATGTTGAAGACTCCACCGAAAATTGGGTCTGAAAACACAGCCTACAACCTCGAGCCTATTGTGTTCAGTTTCTGGGAAGTGCTTTTGACCCCTACATAAGAAACCACGGGAGGCATGGCAGTGACAATATGTTTGTGCGGGAGGACGCGAATGGATGCGGCTGACAGTGACAGTGATAGAGATACAAGAGTGTTTAGTTTTACACCTCACTCAGCAATATTCCAGCTATATGGTCTGTATATAATCGAGTCTGGACCAGACAATCCAGTGATCAACAACATGAACATCGATCTGCGCAGTTGGGAACCGATGACATGTGTCAAACAAGTCAGCGAGGCTGCCCACCCGATCCCGTTCGTCGCCTCTTACGACAAGCACAGTTACCTTTTATGGCAAGCATGGGTTGCTGAAGGCCTATTCTGCCCCGGGACCTTCACGGGTCTGTTTACACTCGTGAGAGACCTACTAGACGCATTTTTTTCTTATTTCCATAGATTGTTTTATTTTCGTTTTTATTACAGAAACTTGATAGTTCATTATGGAACTGGAAATAATGCTAGTAACCACTCTAAATGAAATAAATTTTATCTAATTCCACACAAGTGTTTTCGTTTTACATGCTGTCAGGTGTGAAAACTTTTGAATGAAAATCATGAATGGAATGCGTGATGAAAGTAGTACCAATAATGTCAAAGTTCACGTATTAGCCAATCAAATTACTCGAAGGTGTTATGACACATATATGTCATAACATTTTGTTATGAAACACCTTTACGAAGTACCACGTGGGTAAATATATATATAACACGTCACAATTTAATTCTGGAAACTCTCCGCACTGTGGCCACTCTCTCGCAAGGGATTTAGCCAAAATAAACATGCAGCTGGTATGTGTATGTGCAAAGGATGAAAAACACGTCACAATTTAATTCTGGAAACTCTCCGCACTGTGGCCACTCTCTCGCAAGGGATTTAGCCAAAATAAACATGCAGCTGGTATGTGTATGTGCTAAGGATGAAAAAATGAAAAAGAGTTTTTGGGAAAACTCAAAATTTAAACTCGCTCGCCCATGGGCATACCCATGGGCGAACAGTGGTCCATGGGCAGGCCCATGGGCGAGAATGTTCATTTCGACCAGAATAAATGTTTTGGAGATTGTAAATGAATGTAAAAATGTTAGTAAGTATCATGACACAAATGTCAGCTCGTTGTGACTTGACTCCGCTAACTGAGAGCGATTTTAATAATCTCGCCCATGGGTGAAAAACATATTGGCCCATGGACGAGAATATTTACTTTCACTGAAAATGCATGTTTTTACATTTTCGCACTTTTTAAATAAATGAAAGTATATTTATTAGTGTCGTGACACGAAATTCAGCTTAGTTTGCCTTAATTTTACAAATTTAGAGCGATATTTAAAAAATCTCGCCTATGGGCGAAAAACATTTGGCCCATGGGTGAAAATATTAACTATTACTCAAAATGCATCTTTTCCCATGTTTTGGAGGTTGTAAATGGATGAAAGTATGTTCATAAGTATCATGTTCATAAATTTCAACTCATTTTCACTTAATTCCGTTATTTTAGAACGATTTAACAAAATCTCACCCATGGGCGAAAAACATTTTGGCCCATGGGCGAGACTATTTCCTTTCACTCCAGATATATCTTTGCACATATTTGAGGGGATGTAAATGAACGCATGTACATTTATGAGTATCATGACAGAAATTTCAACTCATTTTGACTTAATTCCGCTAACTGAGAGCGATTTTGAAAAGTTTCGCCCATGGGAGAAAAACATTTTGGCCATGGGCGAGAATATTTACATTCACTCAAAATACATTTTTCCATGTATGGCAGGTTGTAAATGAATGCAAGTATATTTATGAGTGTCATGACAGAAATTTCAACTCATTTTGAATTAATTCGGCTAATTTAGAGCGATTTTTTAAAAATCTCGCCCATGGGCGACAATATTTCCTTTTACTCCAAATACATCTTTTCCAATGTTTTTGGAGGATGTAAATGAATTAAACTGCCTTTGTGAGTATCATGACACAAAATTCAACTGATTTTGAATTCATTAAACGAATTCAGTGCGATTTTATAAAATTCCAGCAACATATACAGTACACATAGAATACTAAGCCTTGAGATTCTTTTGAATTTAGGTATTCTATAAATACAACGAAATTCAAGCTATATCTATGAAGTTGAAGTTATTTATGAAAGTAAGCGAGTTTGACCACCCGATCTTCTTACGACAAGCATAGTCGCTTTTCATGGCAAGCTTGGGTTGCTGAAGGCCTGTTCTACTTCAGATCTTCATGGGTCCTGAACGCAGAGCTTTACTTTCAGCAACTTATACAGAATTAGAATACTAAGCCTTGAGATTCTTTTGAATTTAAGTATTCTATAGTTATAACGAAATTCAAGCTATATATATAAAGTTGAAGTTATTTGTGAAAGTCCGAATCAAGAGTGACCAAGACTATGCTGGGACACATTAATAAACAGTGTTGTGAGATCTTTAAACTGTATCGTTTGGGTAATTAAGGAAAGAACTCAAAATACTGTCACCTTCTGCCCAGGACGTCACGCATCACCAGTCGTGAGCTAATGGCCTTGTGAAAACCCTCAGAAAGGAAATAACAAAGCACCAAAACTGTGTTTATTTCTAGGTGACACACGATATGTTGTCAAAATTTACGTTGTTGAATACATTCTATCGTTGGCAAAACCTTACGCTTGGAAAGTGTACCTACCCAGTAGTTTTAAGTGAACCTACCTAAGTTAGCATGTTTCGTTTTAATATTGTGGTCTCCATTTTTAGTAATTCCCATTTGCCCGTCCCCGCTCTCCTTCGACCGAGTAATAAGTGCATATGCGAATGAAAGAATAAAATGATACACCACGGCCATCCCTTCCAAAACACGCTAAAGAACGCAAAACTATCGTTAGATCACATGTGTTAACATCAGCTTGTCATAGTCACCCTGGTCAGACATAACAGTTGTCAGACAGGTTAAAACGACAAACTATCTGGTTGACTGCACAGCTGCCTGTTGACGTAGTACACACCACATCACGTAATTTTCTTGCGAAACTTTCATCTACATCACCATCTTAATATAAAAAGCACAGAGCACAGAAGGCTGTATATCTGTAACCACTGAACCGTGGCGTCTCACTGTACCCTTGTCCTTCCCGAGTGGGGGTGTCCTACTCTACCTTTTCCATTAATCTTTAAAGCATCTAACAAGCTCAACGCATGCAACTTTTAACTAAAATGTGTTGTTATACATATCATAAAAGTATTTTTTTATGTATTATTCAGTTGATACATTAGCATTTTATGATACATACATGTATGACATGCAGGACAGGTATTGGGCGTTTTGTGTTAATTAACCATTCCCATTTTCATAATGCATAAAAACGACACTCATTAATCTATCACTGAGTTTTGTTATTCTTTCACTCCAACGTGGTTGATAAATCCCCTCTGATATATGGACTCTCCCATACCCAATTTACCCAATCCTGAGAAATCAATCGGGCATGACATACCCACATCACCTAATTAATTTTCCGTACCTATCGAGTAAAAAATACATAAAATGGGAGGACACCCTAATAACTAATGTGAATGAGCCTTGTAGAGAGTAACCTCACTCTCACAAACCCACAGATGGAGGAGACGCAGAGCTTTGCTTTCAGCAACTTATACAGAATTAGAATACTAAGCCTTGAGATTCTTTTGAATTTGGGTATTCTATAGTTATAACGAAATTCAAGCTATATATAAAAAGTTGAAGTTATTTGTGAAAGTCCGAATCATGAGTGACCAAACTCCAGTGACATAAAGACTATGCTGGGACACATTAATAAACAGTGTTGTGAGATCTTTAAACTGTATCGTTTGGGTAATTACGGAAAGAACTCAAAATACTGTCACCTTCTGCCCAGGACGTCACGCGTCACCAGTCGTGAGCTAATGGCCTTGTGAAAACCCTCAGAAAGGAAATAACAAAGCACCAAAACTGTGTTTATTTCTAGATGACACACGATATGTTGTCAATATTTACGTTGTTGAATACATTCTATCGTTGGCAAAACCTTACGCTTGGAAAGTGTACCTACCCAGTAGTTTTAAGTGAACCTACCTAAGTTAGCATGTTTCGTTTTAATATTGTAGTCTCCATTTTTAGTAATTCCCACTTGCTTTCCTTCGACCAAGGTTTTATGCGTATTCTTCTATTTGTTACACCAGGAATAATCTACAACAGGGACAGGTCAAGTCTTTGAATGTCATTTAGAAGTGAAAATACATAAGAATGAAGATTTTTATGGATATCAACTTCTTTATGAGAGAACACAACGTTTCGGAGTTAATGCTTACTCCTTCATCAGGTGATTGAGAAAGGGATACAGAGGTGTATTTATATGTACAGGTAAAACAATAACAAAGTAACAAGTGGAATGAGTTAACGAAAGCTAGTATAAACAAGCACTGATAGGAAGCCGATAGTTAAGATAACAATGATGGAAGCCAATGGTAATGCATTACAGTTGATTGGATATGTTTACATAACATGATTGGGGATAAGGGTGGAAGCCAATGGTGATACATTACGCATGATAGGATGATGTACATAACACACAATAGGGGGTGAGCATGTACTCGGGTAGATAGGCTATACATGAATTACATCGATAGAATGTACACAGGTAGATGAGATTAATTTATCAATAAGTCCCAGGCACTTGGTAGGTACACTCCTTGGTCGCGGTTGATGGCTGGTTTCTGTCTCCGGATCTCGATGGCCTCTTGCAGTTTCCTTTGGCGCCAGTTGTTGTTGTTGGTAGATAGTATCCTAGTGTCCTCCCATCGAATTGAGTGTTTAGGGTTCTTGAGTATGTGTTCAGAGATGGCCGATTTCTGGTCGAGTTTCCTGACTGAGGTCTGATGTTCCTTCATTCTGGTGTTGATTGGTCTCAGCGTTTCTCCAATGTATAGGTCGCCACAGTTGCAAGGGATCTGGTAGATGCATCCTCTCGGGTTAGGGTGTTCACAGCTGGGTCCTTTACCGTTGGCTTTTAGGTAGGTCTTGATGGTCTTGCCACTGGAGAAGGTGACATCGATGCTGGCTTTGGTCTTGATGAGGCGTGATATTTGATGACTGATGGGGCCAAGGTAGGGTATGGTTACTCTGATGGGTGATGGAGAAGGTTTGGGGCGGGGTTCTCGGTCCTTAAGGGTCTTGTTGATGGTGGCTGTGACGAGCTGGGGAGGGTAACCGTTGAGTGTGGTGAATGTCTTTCTGAGGTGGTCCAGTTCATTGTTTAGGGCATCGGGGTGGCAGAGGGCTTTGGCACGTCTGGTAAGGGGTGGCGATGATAGCTTGCTTGATCTGAGGGTGGTGGCAGGAGTTGTAGTGGATGTACTGGTCGGTGTGCGTCGGCTTGCGGTAAACTGAGGTTCTAAGTCCATCGTCTGTGGTGTGGAGGGATACATCAAGGAAGGGCAGGTGTTGGTTGGTCTCAGTCTCCATGGTGAACTTGATTCTTGGATGTTGGTCGTTGAGGTGGTTGAGGAGCTCATTGGGGTCGTTGTCATAGGCGATGGTGGTGAAGGTGTCGTCGACTTTGCGGTACCAACAGAGGGGCTGGAACGGAGCTGTGGAGAGGGCTGCTTCCTCGAAGGAGGTCATGAAGATTTCTGTAATGAGAGGAGAAAGAGGTGAGCCCATGGGGAGACCGTGGATCTGCTTGTATATCTTACCATTGAATGTGAAGTAGGAGGTGTCAAAGCAGCTGCGGGCGAGGTTGATGATGCTGTCTATGGTGAGCTGGGTGTCCAAGTCATCTATCCGGTTGGCTAACTTGCTGCGAAGGATGTCCAGGGCTTCTTCTAGTGGGATGTTGGTGAAGAGGTCCACGACGTCGTAGCTGACCATGGTGCCTGTGGGGTTGGATTCTTTCAGCTGGTTGACAAAGGATGAAGAGTCGCTGATGTAGGACTTGCCATCTTTGCCAAGTGGAGCGAGGAGACGTGTGAGGAACTGGGCGGTGTTGTAGAAAACTGAACCTTATCAACTCCCAAGCCCCATACGGAAGAGCCACCATCAAGATCCACAAGAACCCGCCCAAAGCCCGGATCCTAGTCTGCTCAAGAGGTTCAGTTTTCTACAACACCGCCCAGTTCCTCACACGTCTCCTCGCTCCACTTGGCAAAGATGGCAAGTCCTACATCAGCGACTCTTCATCCTTTGTCAACCAGCTGAAAGAATCCAACCCCACAGGCACCATGGTCAGCTACGACGTCGTGGACCTCTTCACCAACATCCCACTAGAAGAAGCCCTGGACATCCTTCGCAGCAAGTTAGCCAACCGGATAGATGACTTGGACACCCAGCTCACCATAGACAGCATCATCAACCTCGCCCGCAGCTGCTTTGACACCTCCTACTTCACATTCAATGGTAAGATATACAAGCAGATCCACGGTCTCCCCATGGGCTCACCTCTTTCTCCTCTCATTACAGAAATCTTCATGACCTCCTTCGAGGAAGCAGCCCTCTCCACAGCTCCGTTCCAGCCCCTCTGTTGGTACCGCAAAGTCGACGACACCTTCACCACCATCGCCTATGACAACGACCCCAATGAGCTCCTCAACCACCTCAACGACCAACATCCAAGAATCAAGTTCACCATGGAGACTGAGACCAACCAACACCTGCCCTTCCTTGATGTATCCCTCCACACCACAGACGATGGACTTAGAACCTCAGTTTACCGCAAGCCGACGCACACCGACCAGTACATCCACTACAACTCCTGCCACCACCCTCAGATCAAGCAAGCTATCATCGCCACCCTTACCAGACGTGCCAAAGCCCTCTGCCACCCCGATGCCCTAAACAATGAACTGGACCACCTCAGAAAGACATTCACCACACTCAACGGTTACCCTCCCCAGCTCGTCACAGCCACCATCAACAAGACCCTTAAGGACCGAGAACCCCGCCCCAAACCTTCTCCATCACCCATCAGAGTAACCATACCCTACCTTGGCCCCATCAGTCATCAAATATCACGCCTCATCAAGACCAAAGCCAGCATCGATGTCACCTTCTCCAGTGGCAAGACCATCAAGACCTACCTAAAAGCCAACGGTAAAGGACCCAGCTGTGAACACCCTAACCCGAGAGGATGCATCTACCAGATCCCTTGCAACTGTGGCGACCTATACATTGGAGAAACGCTGAGACCAATCAACACCAGAATGAAGGAACATCAGACCTCAGTCAGGAAACTCGACCAGAAATCGGCCATCTCTGAACACATACTCAAGAACCCTAAACACTCAATTCGATGGGAGGACACTAGGATACTATCTACCAACAACAACAACTGGCGCCAAAGGAAACTGCAAGAGGCCATCGAGATCCGGAGACAGAAACCAGCCATCAACCGCGACCAAGGAGTGTACCTACCAAGTGCCTGGGACTTATTGATAAATTAATCTCATCTACCTGTGTACATTCTATCGATGTAATTCATGTATAGCCTATCTACCCGAGTACATGCTCACCCCCTATTGTGTGTTATGTACATCATCCTATCATGCGTAATGTATCACCATTGGCTTCCACCCTTATCCCCAATCATGTTATGTAAACATATCCAATCAACTGTAATGCATTACCATTGGCTTCCATCATTGTTATCTTAACTATCGGCTTCCTATCAGTGCTTGTTTATACTAGCTTTCGTTAACTCATTCCACTTGTTACTTTGTTATTGTTTTACCTGTACATATAAATACACCTCTGTATCCCTTTCTCAATCACCTGATGAAGGAGTAAGCATTAACTCCGAAACGTTGTGTTCTCTCATAAAGAAGTTGATATCCATAAAAATCTTCATTCTTAGGGACAGGTCACTCGCTTGCTTTCTTTACCATTTGTACTAATTAACATGCGCCTCGTCATGCTTCAACGCCCACATTGACTTGGTTTGTTTCCATCGCAACTTCGGCTGCGTTTAGCAGTACTTCAGACAGTTTACTGTATCAGTCGAAATGAATGAATTAATCAATTAATGAAAGAAAGAATAAAAGAAATAAGTACATATGTGAATGAAAGAATAAAATGATACACCACGACCATCCCTTCCAAAACAAAACTATCGTTAGATCACACGTGTTAACATCAGTTTGTCATAGTCACCCTGGTCAGACATAACAGTTGTCAGACAGGTTAAAACGACAAACTATGTGGTTGACTGCACAGCTGCCTGTTGACGTAGTACACACCACATCACCTAATTTTCCTGCGAAACTTTCATCTACATCACCATCTTAATATAAAAAGCACAGAGCACAGAAGGCTGTATATCTGTAACCACTGAACCGTGGCGTCTCACTGTACCCTTGTCCTTCCCGAGTGGGGGTGTCCTACTCTACCTTTTCCATTAATCTTTAAAGCATCTAACAAGCTCAACGCATGCAACTTTTAACTAAAATGTGTTGTTATACATATCATAAAAGTGTTTTTTTAATGTATTATTCAGTTGATACATTAGCATTTTATGATGCATATATGTATGGCATGCAGGACAAGTATTGGGCGTTTTGTGTTAATTAACCATTCCCATTTTCATAATGCATAAAAACGACACTCATTAATCTATCACTGAGTTTTGTTATTCTTTCACTCCAACGTGGTTGATAAATCCCCTCTGATATATGGACTCTCCCATACCCAATTTACCCAATCCTGAGAAATCAACCGGGCATGACATACCCACATCATCTAATTAATTTTCCGTACCAATCGAGTAAAAAATACATAAAATGGGAGGACACCCTAATAACTAATGTGAATGAGCCTTGTAGAGAGTAACCTCACACTCACAAACCCACAAATGGAGGAGACGCAAACATGTCGGGGTTTCATCTGGCTTTGCTCAACAAACCGTACATAAACATGTAAAATATTTTGCTTTGATTGTGTAACTACCCACACTATGACTTTGAGACCATTCTGATTTATCAAGTAAGATACGATTGTATAGTATAGAGTTTGAACCTTGGCATAGTTTACCGGTTTTGCCACTTTTGCACTCTCCCTTTTTACCTGGGGCGTGCATGTTTTGTTGGATTTTAGTATTTAATCTATTTGTTTAGATTTATTGATTTATTTGTCTTTGCTTTGTTTTGTTTTTCTTACTGCTAGTGGCCCAGGGAGTGAGTTTGATTTGATAACTGTAAATTTATTCTGACGTTTGACAAGCGGGACATGAACAAGAACATATATGGAGCCACATATGCATCAATACATATTTAAGACTTAAGGAATTGAAAAAATTATTCTAGAACAATATTTGCACACAACTGATGAAATGTAACTGAAAGTTCAAGGTTCATAAGCACGTACAGGGCACATTTATCCTGCCCCATTTAAGAATGTCTATTTCTGATTGATTCACGTGACCTTGCGAGGGAGAATAAATCATTACTAATCCCACACGGCCTTCACCAACAGAGGGAATTTCTGTTCTGTTATGACATGGCTGTTCTCCATATACCTCTATTTTCTCCACATGCGTTGTTGTATTTTTTGTGTGTTTCGTAAACACTGATTGGGATTGGTGAACAAGCTTTACGGGTCATATCAGTACCTCACTCATACAACATATAATACAAAATATAAATGAAGTATGTGTCGTCATCCATATCAAATAGTTATATAATAACTTATGCCTACATGTCATTACATCAAATACAACTATTAGATAAGTAAACAGAAAAAAAGAGAGTTACGGGGGATGGCCTAAAAGTCGGGCCGGGCCAGGCCACGGCGGCCCAAATATATTTGGATAATGAACCCATTAATGAGCACCATGCCTAGAAATGATTAATGCAACATACATAGTAATGGATTTTAAGCCACAAACGCGTGCCATATACAGTTTACTACGAATAAATCGGCTAAAACTCATGAAGACGAGTTTCCTGCGAGCTGGCTGACCGAGGTTACGTCTAAAAGTGGAATCGATAAACGAAACAAGATTTTAAATACATAAATATTTGACTTCATTCGGATACATGCTTCTATCGGCATGAAAACGTTTCCTACGTCTACATCCAATTAATACCACCACATAAATTCACTATTCACAGTATTTAAAGCATGCAAGATATGAACTCTTCCCCACACTCTAAACATAATCTCAACCACAATAGTTCGGTCCGGCTTGGCCCGAGCTCTCAAAACCAGCTTAAACCTAGAACATGCAATTTCAATTATAATTAAATCCATAGACCGGCTTCATATCCACCTAAATACTACTTCATAATGTTATCAAGTGCAACATGTAAAGAAAACTGGCCCCTAAAGTGAAGCCCTTTTCCCTCTCCATTCTCAACATAGCCTCAATCAAAAGTGTTAAGTCTCTGTTCAGCCTGACTTGGCCCGACCTCTCCAACACAGCTTAAACCCAACACACGTGTACTGTTTTGTGTTTACAATTACAGATGACTATTCTATCTACCTAAATGCCTCAAAACGTAGTGTTTGAAGCAAGCACGTTGCATAAATTCAACCCTATTTTCTAGACATTCTCAATAAAGACACAGTGTCACATTAAGCTTTCGGTCCGGCTTGGCCCGAGGTCTCAAAAGCAACTTCAACCTAACCCATGTATGTAGAAATGTATTTAAATCCTCAGAGTGGCATCATATCCACCTAAATACTACTTCATAATGTTATCAAGTGCAACATGTAAAGAAAACTGGCCCCTTAAAGTGAAGCCCTTTTCCCTCTCCATTCTCAACATAGCCTCAATCAAAAGTGTTAAGTCTCTGTTCGGTCCGACTTGGCCCGACCTCTCCAACACAGCTTAAACCTAACACACGTGTACTGTTTTGTGTTTACAATTACAGATGACTATTCTATCTACCTAAATGCCTCAAAACGTAGTGTTTGAAGCAAGCACGTTGCATAAATTCAACCCTATTTTCTAGACATTCTCAATAAAGACACAGTGTCACATTAAGCTTTCGGTCCGGCTTGGCCCGAGGTCTCAAAAGCAACTTCAACCTAACCCATGTATGTAGAAATGTATTTAAATCCTCAGAGTGGCATCATATCCACCTAAATACTACTTCATAATGTTATCAAGTGCAACATGTAAAGAAAACTGGCCCCTTAAAGTGAAGCCCTTTTCCCTCTCCATTCTCAACATAGCCTCAATCAAAAGTGTTAAGTCTCTGTTCGGCCCGACTTGGCCCGACCTCTCCAACACAGCTTAAACCTAACACACGTGTACTGTTTTGTGTTTACAATCACAGGTGACTATCCTATCTACCTAAATGCCTCTTTGTTGAGCCTCAAAACGTAGTATTTGAAGCAAGCACGTTGCATAAATTCAACCCTATTTTCTAGACATTCTCAATAAAGACACAGTGTCACATTAAGCTTTCGGTCCGGCTTGGCCCGAGGTCTCAAAAGCAACTTCAACCTAACCCATGTATGTAGAAATGTATTTAAATCCTCAGAGTGGCATCATATCCACCTAAATACTACTTCATAATGTTATCAAGTGCAACATGTAAAGAAAACTGGCCCCTTAAAGTGAAGCCCTTTTCCCTCTCCATTCTCAACATAGCCTCAATCAAAAGTGTTAAGTCTCTGTTCGGCCCGACTTGGCCCGACCTCTCCAACACAGCTTAAACCTAACACACGTGTACTGTTTTGTGTTTACAATCACAGGTGACTATCCTATCTACCTAAATGCCTCTTTGTTGAGCCTCAAAACGTAGTATTTGAAGCAAGCACGTTGCATAAATTCAACCATATTTTCTAGACATTCTCAATAAAGAGACACTGTGTCACATTAAGCTTTCGGTCCGGCTTGGCCCGAGGTCTCAAAAGCAACTTCAACCTAACCCATGTATGTAGAAATGTATTTAAATCCTCAGAGTGGCATCATATCCACCTAAATACTACTTCATAGTGTTATCAAGTGCAACATGTAAAGAAAACTGGCCCCTTAAAGTGAAGCCCTTTTCCCTCTCCATTCTCAACATAGCCTCAATCAAAAGTGTTAAGTCTCTGTTCGGTCCGACTTGGCCCGACCTCTCCAACACAGCTTAAACCTAACACACGTGTACTGTTTTGTGTTTACAATTACAGATGACTATTCTATCTACCTAAATGCCTCAAAACGTAGTGTTTGAAGCAAGCACGTTGCATAAATTCAACCCTATTTTCTAGACATTCTCAATAAAGACACAGTGTCACATTAAGCTTTCGGTCCGGCTTGGCCCGAGGTCTCAAAAGCAACTTCAACCTAACCCATGTATGTAGAAATGTATTTAAATCCTCAGAGTGGCATCATATCCACCTAAATACTACTTCATAATGTTATCAAGTGCAACATGTAAAGAAAACTGGCCCCTTAAAGTGAAGCCCTTTTCCCTCTCCATTCTCAACATAGCCTCAATCAAAAGTGTTAAGTCTCTGTTCGGCCCGACTTGGCCCGACCTCTCCAACACAGCTTAAACCTAACACACGTGTACTGTTTTGTGTTTACAATCACAGGTGACTATCCTATCTACCTAAATGCCTCTTTGTTGAGCCTCAAAACGTAGTATTTGAAGCAAGCACGTTGCATAAATTCAACCATATTTTCTAGACATTCTCAATAAAGAGACACTGTGTCACATTAAGCTTTCGGTCCGGCTTGGCCCGAGGTCTCAAAAGCAACTTCAACCTAACCCATGTATGTAGAAATGTATTTAAATCCTCAGAGTGGCATCATATCCACCTAAATACTACTTCATAATGTTATCAAGTGCAACATGTAAAGAAAACTGGCCCCTTAAAGTGAAGCCCTTTTCCCTCTCCATTCTCAACATAGCCTCAATCAAAAGTGTTAAGTCTCTGTTCGGTCCGACTTGGCCCGACCTCTCCAACACAGTTTAAACCTAACACACGTGTACTGTTTTGTGTTTACAATTACAGATGACTATTCTATCTACCTAAATGCCTCAAAACGTAGTGTTTGAAGCAAGCACGTTGCATAAATTCAACCCTATTTTCTAGACATTCTCAATAAAGACACAGTGTCACATTAAGCTTTCGGTCCGGCTTGGCCCGAGGTCTCAAAAGCAACTTCAACCTAACCCATGTATGTAGAAATGTATTTAAATCCTCAGAGTGGCATCATATCCACCTAAATACTACTTCATAATGTTATCAAGTGCAACATGTAAAGAAAACTGGCCCCTTAAAGTGAAGCCCTTTTCCCTCTCCATTCTCAACATAGCCTCAATCAAAAGTGTTAAGTCTCTGTTCGGCCCGACCTCTCCAACACAGCTTAAACCTAACACACGTGTACTGTTTTGTGTTTACAATCACAGATGACTATTCTATCTACCCAAATGCCTAAATGTCTCAAAACGTAGTATTTGAAGCAAGCACCTTGCTTAAAGTCAATCCTATTTTCTAGACATTCTCAATAAGTACGGACATCGGAAAGGAGTAACACAGAACTGTGAAATTTAGTATACAAAACATTATGTGCACCCATCCGATGGTTTCCCCACCCGCTGAAATCTGAAATATCGAATTTTTCTGAATAACTAGTCTGTAGTCGGACAATGCCTTGACCTTTAGACCTTACTTTGCAACCGCTTGTATAAGTAAATGTCAGATTAAACAGTTCTTATTCATAAAAACGTAACAGGCATTCAAATGTCATGTTTTAAATAGATGCATAAAACTAGATGAAATACCCTGGTTTCCGTTTCCTATAATGTCAACCAGTTTCGAAAAGTTGACCAAGACCTGTCCAGGCGTCCTAGGTATGTATACGCCAGGTCATTAATCCCTGCATGGACGATGATGAACTAGAAACAATTTAGAATTAAAACTTACTTCAGAAATGAATCCATATGGGCGATCAAAGTATAATATGCGCTTTGTGGCTTGCAATATCCAATGATATATTACGACCACGCACGTGAAATAATCCTCATTCTGTGCAAAATCCTACACACTTCAACTGTTTCCTACCTTAAAGTTCTCAATGTCCCGCAAGAGATCGGGAATATCAGCCACCTTGGCTCCGGACAGAGACCTTGTCACGATCCCTTCTTTCTCCGTATAACGTCCAACATACTTCAACAACGAGTCGCCAAGAAGTAATGCAGACATTTTCAGATCATATGACTTGAAAACCGTTTTATATTGATACATTTGGAGAAGGTTACGTGAGACTTTGAGGGTTTATGAAAATATGCTTCTCCCACGGCCCTCTTTAATGCTTTTATTGTCTGTATGTGTCTTCAGGAACGCAAGTGTATCTGAAAGGCTGGACGTTTACAACATCCGGAAACAGCATCTCCGAGTAGTCCTTTGTGTTGCAAAGCTCATGCAGTGAAACCAAATTCCTATTGGTCCGGAGCTGGACAACCTAGAGACGTATTGGATGTGTTTTCATAGTTTCGTATGTTCAAATTATGTAACCATGACATGTCATACTCAAATTCCGTAAGATGTCTCGTGTTACCTATCTACTGATAGGTATTAAGTTTCTGATATGTTTAAACCATGCCATGAATAATAGCCTCACTTGTCTGTCTGTATCTGTGATAGTATTCATTGATGTCTATGCTATAAAAATGTGCGGGAAAGTTCTATATTCTTGACCACTGAAAAAACCCCTAGCCTTTCAGGCGTTTCATGTCATATAATTGGGTGTAATATCTTCTACTATTTTTTCAGTTTATTATATGTGTACATGTTCATAAATATATAATGAAACAAATGTCTCATTTTAGTATTTGTAATTTAGTCAGTTATTGTGAAAAACGTTATAAAGAAACGGTGGAGTAATCAACAACTCTGAAGGCCCCTGACAGGTAATTAAGGGCAACAGTATGTTGATTGAATCGAAACACCTAGCTGATTGCAATTAAACAAGGGTAATTAAGCAAGCTGGATGCAGGTGTAATTAACAGGTCCATCAAGTTCATTACACTCCCCCCCCCCCCCCCCCCCCCCCGCCTGCCCACCCCCCTCAGTGCAGACCAAACACTGGGCGTCACTCTGAGCAAGGTGATTGCTTCAAATGCTCCGTTTTGATACTTTATAAAGAACTAATAAGGCAGATATAATACTATTCTATGGATGTAAACATTAATCAGTATACGTGTGATGTTTAAGCTGTTCTCGCCGAACAACGTGTTTGTTTCCAATACAACCATCTGAAACTCTATGAAGTGATATGTAGGTAGATATGATTCTAACCTATGGACAAAAATAGAATTTAAGATACATCTATGGGGCGTAAGATGCCTTACATCAAATACTTCGCTTTTAGACTCTAGAAAGGATTAGTTAAGTGGATATAATACTATTCTATGTATATAAACACTAATCATTATCCATGCGTGGAGTTTGAGCTGTTTTTGAGTGGTCGGGCCAAGTCGGGCCGAACAGAGACTTAACACTTTTGAATGAGGTTATGTTGAGAATGGAGAGCGAAAAGGGCTTCACTTTAAGGGACCGGTTATCTTTACATGTTGCATTTCATTGCGTCACAAATACATCTTTAGGTAGACATAATACCAATCGATGGATTTCAAATATGTCTGGACACATGTGTCAGGTTCAAGCTCCTTTAGTGAGGTCGGGCCAAGCCGAACCGAAAGCTTGTGATACTGTGTCTTTATTGAGAATGCATAGAAAATAGGATTCACTTTGAGCAACGTGTTTGTTTGAAATACAACGCTTTGAAACTCTGTAAAGCCGTATTTCGGTAGACATGATACTAAACTATGGATTTAAATGGAAGATACATCTGTGAGGCGTAAGGTGCTTTTGAGAGGTCGGGCCAAGTCGGGCCGAACAGAGACTTAACACTTTTGGTCGAGGCTATGTTTGAAAGACAGGTAATTCACTTTAAGGGACCGGTTATCTTTACATTTTGCATTTTGTAACACTGTAGATATGATACCAATCTATGGATTTAAATACACTTCAAGGTCCATTTGAGAGATGAAAAATGCTTCTGACGGAACTTGCACGCAAAGCCGGACCGCACGCTTGTGATACAGTGTGTATGTTGAGACTATATAGAAAAAAGGAGTCCTGCGCTTTGAGGAAACGTGTTTGCAGATGCTGTGCTAAGTGTTATTTAGGTAGATATTATTACATTTTGTCTGTCATATGTACTTGTAAATTTAATCTTTTAACACATATTTATAATCATGTCACAGTTGCCCACTGGCTCTCGCCAATGCCCGCTCCTCTTTAACATAAACATCCTCTGCTGATTCAGCATGAGACAATAAAGGTTAAGTAGGAAACCCCAGATGTTTTAATTAAGGAAGGAAAAACTGTAAAAAACACTGTCACTTCCTGCCCAGAACCCCAGGATGTCACACTTGACGCGCTAAGAGACGTAAGTAACCTTCTCACACAGATATATCAAGGAGAACACATAACAAGACAATGTCTTTTCTCTGGGACTCTCGGTATGTTATCAATTTTGGTTTTTCATCGTTAACTATACATTTTCAACCAAACCATACTTGGAATTCTAGCTACCCAAATGCGTTTTAATATTCTGCAATCCATTTTTAGTAGTACCCGGTGGCCCGACCCGGTCCGGCCCGGCCCGGCCCGACTTTTCTTGGCCCGACTTTTAGGCCATCCCGAGTTACGATTTGTTGTGTCTGACGAGCTCTTTTTAGAAACACTGAACAATTGTGAAAAGGTTATTGATAAGCTTATTAGTTTTCTTTACAAAGAAAACACAAAAACATCAAGCTATGTGTTTTATGATGAAACCGTGGACGGATTCAACTATTTTCTGGTTTTCACGGTGAATGAGTTCTTTGTTTCCCTTCACCGAAGTCATCATAGACCACAGTGAGAAAAGGTCCATCTTCAAGCAGTAAGGAGGACCATGATAGAGTATGGAGTACTTGTGTTTTCCTTGGCTTGGTCATCTTCTCCGTTACCCCTCCCCCGAATCCACACCCCAGCAGGGCTTGTAGGATTGTGGGGCCGTGTCAAGGACAATTTGGCTCGGTGGATAAGAGGGGACTCCTATAACGATTGTTCATTCACACATGCATGTATATATATTGATTTCAATTTAGTTACAGTGAAATGACAATTAATTTAATGCAGATAGAAGTTAACAAAAGGTCGAAATTCTAGATTATTCATGTGCATATGGTTTAAACATATTTATTTCCAGAGGGGGATTTGGATTGGTAAACAAGCAATATATTGCTTATGTTAATACTGCTCCGGGATACAAGTAACTTATATAAAGCAGTCGTGAGCATGCAAATATCAAACAATAAACAATAGCTTTCTGTGAATGTAACAATCAAAACGTGATAACATAGCCACTTATAACATTACGATCATTAATGTCGGAAGTGCAGTTTCACTTTACTATTACAACACAAATCTGCCTGAGAGTACAATGAAAGTATGGATAGATTCTAATAGTTCGTCATTATCGTTAGCAGATCCACTAGGGTGGCCGTATAGTATTGATTTGATATCATATCCTTTGGTATAGAATTGCATTTTGTGTCTTATGTCAGAGTAATTTATGCACGTAAAAAAATAGTGAATTGGATCTTCGTAAGAGTAGCCACAAGAACAAGACGGATTTGAAGATAAAAATCGTTCATATTTGTGTGCGTTTAAATCACTGCAACCGAGCCTGAGCCGCGAATGAATAATCTGACAGAATCTTGATCCTGAGTTTAAATTAAAGTAGGTTTGATTATTATATGACACATTATTTTTTTTCTTAAAACTACCCAGAGTAGCCGATTCTCTGTGATCAGTAGACAAAGAATTCCACAATCTTACAGTATCTGGGAGAAATGACTTAGCATAAATTGCACTTTTGCTATCGATAGTTTGGAGCTTCAAACGATCTCGAAAACTGTAGTTTGCTGTGTCAGATACCTTAGGAGGGACGAGATTGCTCAAATATTTTGGAGTGAAATTATTAACCATCTTATAGAAAAACGTTAGTTTTTGGATGTGTCTACGAGTACATAGTGGTTGGAAATTTGTCTCATCATAAATTTTCTTATGACTCGTACCGCGAACAGCACCGCAAATAGTTCTGAGTGCATCAAGATTAAGTTTTTCAAGTGTTAATGCTTGCTCTTTGGTACAGTTGTCCCAGATGTGACAACAGTAGTCGAAAATAGGCAAAATAGGCAAAATAAATTGTATGTACATTGTTTGCAAAGTTTTCCGTGAGAGACGATATTTAAAACCTCTAAGACAGTTTACCATGGGTGCGACCGTTTTAGCGATGCAGTTAACATGGTCAGTCCAGGAGCAGTCATGTTGTAAAGTAAGTCCCAAATGTTTATGGTTGTTAACACCATTAATGTTATAACCCTTCATTGTTAAATTTAGTTTTGGGCTTGGCCGCACTTTACGAGAAAATTGTATAGAATCTGTTTTATTGGGATTAAATGTAACTTGCCTTTTGTCGGCCCAATCAGAAATTTTACGAAGATCATTATTAAGACACAGAGCAGTTTCGGCAGGATCGTCTATTATAGCATAAAGTGATGTGTCATCTGCGAAGAGACGGATATTGCTGTTAATTCCTTCAACAATGTCGTTGACATAAACTATAAACAGTAGGGGTCCTAGGACAGAGCCTTGTGGAACGCCGGCTAAGAGTGATCTTTGGTCAGACGTATAACCATTTATAACAACTCTTTGAACTCTGTTGTCTAGATAACTCTCAAACCATTTCAACAAATTACCCCCGATACCATAACGTCTTAGCTTGTGTATAATACCTTTATGCCAGACCTTGTCAAAAGCCTTACTCACGTCACAAAATACAGCCCTAATTTCCTTACCTCTATCGACTGCACTCGCTATAAAGTCATACAGGTATGTTAGTTGATTTACTGTTGAATCACCTGGCACGAAACCGGATTGTAAGTTTGTAAGTATTTCATTATCCCTAAAATGATTAAATACGTGTTTGAAAATGCATCGTTCAAAAGTCTTTGCTACACAGCTTGTTAGTGCGGCTGGTCGATAGTTACAGCATTCATTTATACTGCCTTTTTTGTGAATAGGAACAACTAATGCCTCCTCCCAAATATCGGGAAACACTTTGTTCTTTAATTTCATGTGCACATATTTGTATATAAGGTCTGCCAGCATCCCCAATATAAACTCCAATATATTTAAACTCAAGTTCACGTGGCGAAGGAAGTTCATACACAAAACCAAAACCAATTGGTCAGCTCGACGCCTTATAAAACAATCCCTTTGAATGTGAGATATTGGCTGCGCGTGATGCGCAATCTGTCTTCATCCATATACACTCACGAACACCTGTTCACTTCAAAGCTGGTGTCACCTAATAACCTAATGTGATCAATGGATGTATTGTGTATATTATGACAAGTAAAATACACTTGAAAGCGGCAGCTGTTTTACTCCAATACACAAGACCAGCGGACGAGACGCGACTTTTTCGGCGCAGATTGTCCTGGTGTTGTGCGGAAATTACGTAACTGAACGCGGAGAAACAAGAAACGTCATCGTTCCGCTCAGTGGTCTTGTCTTTGCGAGATATGCTGAAATACTCAACGAAGTGAGATAAAAGTCTGAATGATGAAAAAGTGGAAATCGGTGTGTGGATTAGAACTTGAAATCTCTCATGAAGTCGTTGGCAAAGTAATATCTGCTCAGGTCATAATAAGTTGAAAAACAGAAATAAAGTTCTGTGAATGTACGTTATCAAGCAAACGATGTCTGCAGGGTAGTCCTGTAAGTTAAACCTTTGTTTTGGGTCAAGGTCAAAATCGTTTGGTGTAGTGACGGTGTTGTTTTAAGGGATTAGACACTGGTATTCTACAAAAAAGGAAAATATGTTTCCTCAGGAAACGAAATAAGACACGTGTACGAGAGGTAAGTGAATCGATGTTAGCGAGTTCACTCAGTGATTTTAGTAAATAAAATGAACTTTCAGTTCACTCCTTCCATTAGTAATGAGTTATTCAGTTTCTTAATAAAATTGCTTGCAATGTGATTGTTGGAAATGACAGTTTTCATTATCATTTTAACAACTTATGTTATGTCAAATACGCTTCTATACTTCACGTTTCCTCCTACTTATTTTACTGGAAGACACCTCTGTGTAAACGGTTATATGTTCATTGTGAGAAATGGTAAAAAGGGAGAAGGTATACAGTCGAACTCCGTTTACCCGGACCCCACATATGTGGAAACCCCGCCTTCCGGACGATTTTTGTGTGTATTGTGAAAATGAATTTTGAAAGACTGCAGATCAAGAGTTCTAACTGTCTCAACAACATAATTTCTAAAATAAATATACTTAGAGATCACAACCACGGACCTGTACACAACGAAATCCAAGGCAAATCTTTTCGACTGTAGCAAACACTTATAAAAAGATGGAAAAGTAAACGCAAAACCAATCTTGAATATATTACGTATTCCTCATAGCCCAATATAAAGATTACACATTAATAGTATGGATTCTTTAATCTATAGTTTAAGCTAATCTCTACAAGTAATCGTGACTGTATTGGCAATCATAACATGCATATCAATGCCACTCCATACCAATAATATATTTACATAACATACATGATAAACGTAAAAAGGGAGAGTGCAAAAGTGGCAAAACCGGTAAAATTTGCCAAGATTCAAACTCTAAACTACACAATCGTATTTACTTGATAAATCAGAATGGTCTCAAAGTCATAGTGTGGGTAGTTACACAATCAAAGCAAAATATTTTACATGTTTATGTACGGTTTGTTGAGCAAAGCCAGATGAAACCCCGACATGTTTGCGTCTCCTCCATTTGTGGGTTTGTGAGTGTGAGGTTACTCTCTACAAGGCTCATTCACATTAGTTATTAGGGTGTCCTCCCATTTTATGTATTTTTTACTCGATAGGTACGGAAAATTAATTAGATGATGTGGGTATGTCATGCCAGGTTGATTTCTCAGGATTGGGTAAATTGGGTATGGGAGAGTCCATATATCAGAGGGGATTTATCAACCACGTTGGAGTGAAAGAATAACAAAACTCAGTGATAGATTAATGAGTGTCGTTTTTATGCATTACGAAAATGGGAATGGTTAATTAACACAAAACGCCCAATACCTGTCCTGCATGCCATACATATATGTATCATAAAATGCTAATGTATCAACTGAATAATACATAAAAAAACACTTTTATGATATGTAAAGCTTGTTCACCAATCCCAATCAGTGTTTACGAAACACACAAAAAATACAACAACGCATGTGGAGAAAATAGAGGTATATGGAGAACAGCCATGTCATAACAGAACAGAAATTCCCTCGTTGGTGAAGGCCGTGTGGGATTAGTAATGATTTATTCTCCCTCGCAAGGTCACGTGAATCAATCAGAAATAGACATTCTTAAATGGGGCAGGATAAATGTGCCCTGTACGTGCTTATGAACCTTGAACTTTCAGTTACATTTCATCAGTTGTGTGCAAATATTGTTCTAGAATAATTTTTTCAATTCCTTAAGTCTTAAATATGTATTGATGCATATGTGGCTGCATATATGTTCTTGTTCATGTCCCGCTTGTCAAACGTCAGAATAAATTTACAGTTATCAAATCAAACTCACTCCCTGGGCCACTAGCAGTAAGAAAAACAAAACAAAGCAAAGACAAATAAATCAATAAATCTAAACAAATAGATTAAATACTAAAATCCAACAAAACATGCACGCCCCAGGTAAAAAGGGAGAGTGCAAAAGTGGCAAAACCGGTAAACTATGCCAAGGTTCAAACTCTATACTATACAATCGTATCTTACTTGATAAATCAGAATGGTCTCAAAGTCATAGTGTGGGTAGTTACACAATCAAAGCAAAATATTTTACATGTTTATGTACGGTTTGTTGAGCAAAGCCAGATGAAACCCCGACATGTTTGCGTCTCCTCCATTTGTGGGTTTGTGAGTGTGAGGTTACTCTCTACAAGGCTCATTCACATTAGTTATTAGGGTGTCCTCCCATTTTATGTATTTTTTACTAGATAGGTACGGAAAATTAATTAGATGATGTGGGTATGTCATGCCAGGTTGATTTCTCAGGATTGGGTAAATTGGGTATGGGAGAGTCCATATATCAGAGGGGATTTATCAACCACGTTGGAGTGAAAGAATAACAAAACTCAGTGATAGATTAATGAGTGTCGTTTTTATGCATTATGAAAATGGGAATGGTTAATTAACACAAAACGCCCAATACTTGTCCTGCATGCCATACATATATGCATCATAAAATGCTAATGTATCAACTGAATAATACATTAAAAAAACACTTTTATGATATGTATAACAACACATTTTAGTTAAAAGTTGCATGCGTTGAGCTTGTTAGATGCTTTAAAGATTAATGGAAAAGGTAGAGTAGGACACCCCCACTCGGGAAGGACAAGGGTACAGTGAGACGCCACGGTTCAGTGGTTACAGATATACAGCCTTCTGTGCTCTGTGCTTTTTATATTAAGATGGTGATGTAGATGAAAGTTTCGCAGGAAAATTAGGTGATGTGGTGTGTACTACGTCAACAGGCAGCTGTGCAGTCAACCAGATAGTTTGTCGTTTTAACCTGTCTGACAACTGTTATGTCTGACCAGGGTGACTATGACAAGCTGATGTTTACACATGTGATCTAACGATAGTTTTGCGTTCTTTAGCGTGTTTTGGAAGGGATGGCCGTGGTGTGTCATTTTATTCTTTCATTCATTCGCATATGTACTTATTACTCGGTCGAAGGAGAGCGGGCAAATGGGAATTACTAAAAATGGAGACCACAATATTAAAACGAAAAATGCTAACTTGGGTAGGTACACTAAAAACTACTGGGTAGGTACACTTTCCAAGCGTAAGGTTTTGCCAACGATAGAATGTATTCAACAACGTAAATTTTGACAACATACCGTGTGTCACCTAGAAATAAACACAGTTTTGGTGCTTTGTTATTTCCTTTCTGAGGGTTTTCACAAGGCCATTAGCTCATGACTGGTGACGCGTGACGTCCTGGGCAGAAGGTGACAGTATTTTGAGTTCTTTCCTTAATTACCCAAACGATACAGTTTAAAGATCTCACAACACTGTTTATTAATGTGTCCCAGCATAGTCTTTATGTCACTGGAGTTTGGTCACTCTTGATTCGGACTTTCACAAATAACTTCAACTTTGTATATATAGCTTGAATTTCGTTATAATTATAGAATACCCAAATTCAAAAGAATCTCAAGGCTTAGTATTCTAATTCTGTATAAGTTGCTGAAAGTAAAGCTCTGCGTTCAGGACCCATGAAGATCTGAAGTAGAACAGGCCTTCAGCAACCCAAGCTTGCCATAAAAAGCGACTATGCTTGTCGTAAGAAGATCGGATGGTCAGACTCGCTTACTTGGTTGACACATGTCATCGGTTCCCAACTGTGCAGATCGATGCTCCTGCCGTTGATCACTGGATTGTCTGGTCCAAACTCGATTATCTACAAACCGCCGCCATTTTGCTGGAATATTGCTGAGTGCGACATAAAACTAAACTCACTAAATTAAACTGAAATTATTTGTCATTATAATTTTATCTATTTTTATACCATATGTTTGCAAATTTTTAAAAAGAAACAAGTAAATGAAAATATTTTCGTCTACGAGCGAGATTAGTGGATTTGAGACTGGAATGATTTCATATTTTTTGTCATGATACTTATAAACACACTTTCATTTATTTACAACCTCCAAGACAATAAAAAAGCTACGAATTTTGAGTGGAAGTGCAGATTCTCGTACTTGTTAGAAATTAGCGGAATTAAGTCAAAATGAGTTGAATTTTGTGCCATGATACTTATAAATATGTTTTCATTCATTTACAACCTCAAAACCACAGGAAAAGATGTAGTTGGAAGTAAAAGTAATTATTCTGGCATATTTTTTTTTTATAAAATCGCACTGAATTCGTTTAATGAATTCAAACTCAGTTGCATTTTGTGTCATTATACTCACAAAGGCAGTTTAATTCATTCACATCCTCCAAAACATTGGAAAAGATGTATTTGGAGTAAAAGGAAATATTGTCGCCCATGGGCGAGATTTTTAAAACATTGCTCTAAATTAGCCGGATTAATTCAAAACGAGTTGAAATTTCTGTCATGACACTCATAAATATACTTGCATTCATTTACAACCTGCCATACATGGAAAAATGTATTTTGAGTGAATGTAAATATTCTCGCCCATGGGCCAAAATGTTTTTCTCCCATGGGCGAGACTTTTCAAAATCGCTCTCAGTTAGCGGAATTAAGTCAGAATGAGTTGAAATTTCTGTCATGATACTCATAAATGTACATGCGTTCATTTACATCCCCTCAAAATGTTTTTCGCCCTTGGGTGAGAATTTGTTAAATCGCTCTAAAATAACGGAATTGTGTCATGATACTTATGAACGTACTTTCATCCATTAACAACCTCCAAAACATGGGAAAAGATGCATTTTGAGTAATAGTAAATATTCTCACCCATGGGCCAAATGATTTTCGCCCATGGGCGAGATTGTTTAAAAATCCCTCTAAATTAGCAGAATTAAGTCTAACTAAGCTGAATTTCGTGTCAAGACACTAATAAATATACTTTGATTTATTTAAAAACTGCGAAAATGTAAAAAACATGTATTTTCAGTGAAAGTAAATATTCATTTTTTCATCCTTAGCACATATACATACCAGCTGCATGTTTATGTTGGCTAAATCCCTTGTGAGAGAGTGGCCACAGTGCGGAGAGTTTCTGGACTATTGTGAGTCCAGAATTAAATTGTGACGTGTGAGATACTATCATCAATTACTGCTAACATCCGGAAATTCGGAAATTGGCCAACACATACTCCTTTATCGACATGGTAAACATGATAAATGATAGCATCTGGAGCTGCTCATTTGTGACCTCAGTCCGACGTCGCAATATGATTTGAAGGACGTCAGCTGTAATGAAAATGCAATACAGTTGTGTGCGATATTTCTACGTGTCTTGCAATTTCCGGTAATCGAATACCATTCTATCATGTTTTTCAACAAATCAAATTGCAAAATATACTGACATAAACTACGCTCATTTGTTCTGTGCCATTCGGTAACTAGGTGTAATTTTCAACTAATACTTCTGTACAACACAAGGTAGAATCGAAATTATAAAACCTGTCGGTATCGGCCGTGAATGACAAGTAAAACGAACCCTCACGGTCTTCTCCCATGATAATATTAATTCATAATATGTTCCGGTCGCGATATGGCTGAAATATTGCCAATGTGACGATAAATTCATTCACTCACTCTTCCACGACGCCAAGATGCGTTTTAAAAGTGTAACTCTACTTATGAACATGTGAAGATCCGGGTTAGATTTGATTTCTATAGTAACCCATGCCTGTCGTAAGAGACGAAGGTCTACCTTCAGTTGTTGTTTTTATAATTTTCATGTATTTATGGTGGATTTACAACTTGATTTAGTCACGATATGGCTGAAATACTGCCGATGTGACTTTAAATATTAACTCACTCACTCACTTAGAATAACCGGTCCAGACTCGAATATTCCCATACTATATAGCTGGAATATTGCCGAGCGTGGCGTTAAACAAGAAACGATCCCGCCAGTGAAATCGTGGATTCCATCTTTTGTGCGGCGTAAACCTAACTTACTCATTCACTCACTTCGGACATAGATCGGCCATCTTAGAACATTTCGAAGATGCATCAAAGGTATTGAGAAATGTAATATGTGTTTGAACATCACGATTCTGTCATCAAAATTATGTTTGCTTTATTGTTACAGAATTTTAAATATATATTTTAATTTCTACGCAACATGTTTCTGTTTCGCGCAGCTTTTGCCAAGACATTACAACAACATAACATATCCTGTTGAATGATGACAGTGTGTAGAAAAGCTGACAAATGCTAAACTGAATTATTTTGTCTAACAAACATTTTTTAATTACAGATTTTTATTTACTTTCAAGTTGTAAGTCTGTAGCAGGTGGTTTGAAATGACTTTATTGTAATAAGCATTTATGGCTCTCCAAATACATGTTCAAGGTTGTTCTTTACAAATTCTTTTGCTGATGTAATGGACCTGATGGCACAAAGTCAATGCCAACTACAAAAATACCGTCCGATCATTTATTCAATTGTTACAGTGTGCTCCAAAAAGACTGGCATGGTGGTGTGCCGATATGGAACGTGCACATTTCTATTGGTTTCTCATACGCATCGTTAAAACAGGATCGGTATACAAGTTAGCAGGTGTTATTAATCGATAGATATAGATATTTTTCTGTCTGAATCATTCTGGCTGTAACAAAAAGATGCGAAATAGACTTGGAAATGTTGATAGTAAACAGTAGTAAATAGGGAATTGTGTTTTGAGAGAAGATACTCGGGCGTTTTATATAAACCGTTAATACTTATATAGATATCAAGTTGCAGTTGAGCCGGTTCTTTAAACTTCTTCAAGATTTGATAGAAGGTTCTTTGATCGGGTTTATTTCATTCATGGTTTGCTGAAGATCTCTTCTAACCCGGATCTTCACGGGTCTAGTGACCAAGGAGTGAGGAGAGATTTCTTATGATAATGTATAGTGTTGGTAAATGCAACGTGTCCACACCATGAAATACCTCATGTGTAAACAGAAAATTCCACGTCACATTCCCAATGTTGTCCAAGTGAACAAGCATGTTATAAGCCTTTTTGGTAGTCTATGTTCTTGCATACACCATCTCTTAAACCAGAATTTTATACATCGAATTTGAGCATATATACAGGGGATACCTGTCACATTCCCCATACACCATACAATTGGGTGTAGACATTTAAACATTGCTTACACGCCATCAGATGTATTTTTTCTATGCATTCATATCGATGGAACCCCCAGATCTTGGATCCATACAGGAGAATAGGTTGAATTTGACAATAAAATAATTTGAAGTAAATACTGGACGTCAACACACAAATTTATACAAGGCAGAAAAAGACTTTTCAATGTGTTCTTAGCTTTCATTGATGACAGATGTTTTCCAATTCATAGTAGGTGTAACCCTTACGCCAAGATAAGTGTAATGTTTCAGGGTTTCAGGGAACCCGTGGCTAGCGACTTCCTCGTGGTGGGTGTTGGACCCGGGATGAGAGATCAGGGTGTGCTCTATGTGAAGTGTTTTTCAACTCGTAAAAACAACCAAACCTTTAAAAGAAACACATATCTGTTTTCTTTTTGTTTACCGTCTGCTCCAACATCACTTAAGGCAGGCTACTGCAGTCTAAATGTTGACACGTACATTCCAAATCCTCCCAGGTGTTTCAAATGCCAAAGGTTTGGCCATGGAGTGAATTCGTGCATCTTGTCTGTTGTGTGTGCTCAGAACAGTGAAAAGACTCACACAACAGACGATTGTGACAGTAATGTCACAAAATGTGTCAAGTGTACATGGACTCACCCATCTTACTCTAAGGTTTGGCAATTAATGTAATAAAGTTCACACAAAACATCAGCTTTGCTTACGCAAAAAGGCAAGTTCTAATCTCAGAACAAACGGAAAGTTATGCTTCCATTGCCAAAGGAACGTGCGGAACAACATCTAGCACAGTTACTGTATCTGCCAGCTGTCAGACAAATTTGACTTGGGTCAAATGGATTCTCCTAATCTTTTCTCACCCACTACATCCACTCAAACAGGAGAATCACTTCCTGGTCCCTCTCAAACACAATCAGAACCATCCCCTGATCTTGAATCATCTTCGTAGTCGTCAACAAAGTCTCAACAAAATCTCACTGAAACCAAAACTAAGAAGCCAGATTTTTTTTTCTCAAAAACCTCAGCGACAGAGATCCAAAAGGGTCAGAAAATAAAATTCAAATATTCAGTAAATATGGATCACTTGAAGACATGAACGTGTCTGAAAACGTTCATTCTAGGGCACACACGCACTAAAAAGTACAGGGTAGATCCCCAATAAATCCCCCTCAAAAGATAGATTATCCAAATAAACTTATACGGTGGAACTGCAGAGGCCTAAGGACGAATTTTAATGAACTGCAGCTCTTAGCCCAGGATTCAACACCCTCGGCTCTCTGTCTGAAGGAGACCTATTTAAAACAGACAGATACATTTGACCTGCGTCATTGCAAGGCATGTCATTATTTTTCACCTCTATGTGACGAGGCTACAGGAGGGTCTTCCATCCTAGTCCAACAGAACGTTATCTACAGCCCCGTTTCACTTACCACTAATCTTCTGGCTGTTGCAGTGCGACTAAATTTGCACGTTGTATTTACAGTATGCTCTCTCTATATCTCTCCGTCTTCAACATTTCACAAAACTGATCTCCACGTTCTCTATGATCAACTCCCGAAGCCGTGTGTTATAATGGGAGATTTGAATGGACACAACCCACTCTGGGTTGTGTAAATACACACGCTAAAGATAATTACTGGAGAACTTTTGTTCTGATAATGACTTATGTATTTATAATGATGGTTCCAACACATATTTGCACCCTGGTACTGGAACCTATTCTTCTCTCGACCTGTCACTCACAAATTCAGAATTGTTAAATAAATTCGAATGGTCAGTCCACGATTACCTCTGTGGAAGTGACCATTTTCCAACTTTTTAAAGACCTGTAACTCTATCAGATGTACCTAAATCATCAAGACGGAATTTTCAAAAGGCTAACTGGGCTTCATATGAAACACTGTGTGCTGCAAAACTTAAACCTGACCGTTTTATTGACGTTCCTGATACTATTAAATGCGTTTCTGATGAACTGAATTCCATAGCTGATGAGTGTATACCAAAGTCCTCTGCAGTTCCACATATCCGGAAACCATGGTTCAGCGATGAATGCAAATAACCTAGAAAGTAAAAAAGCAGAACATTATTTCCGTCGCCATCCTATGGTGCATAATTTAAATATATTTAAAAATTTTAATGCTAAAGCGCGGCGTACCTTTAAACAGAATAAAAGCTAATCTTGGCAAAATTACATATCCAAAATAAATTCTTGGACATCCATGTCCAAGGTATGGAACACGGTCCAGAAAATTAAGGATAAAGGTGCTAAATCTAGTGTCCATCATCTTAGACATGGAAATCAATTACTTACCGATAAATCAGACATTGCGAATAACTCGCTCTCAGCACTCTTCTTATTATCTACCAAAATTCCAGCAATATCAAAAACAACAAGAAAAGAAAACGATTATTTTCAGTTCAGATAATGGGGAAGATGATGGTGAAATATATTCCATTTATGAACTCCATACCGCTCCTGATCAAGACGCTGCTACAGCAGCTGATAACATTCATTATCAACTCTGGAAGCACTTACCAGAATCCTGTTTAGAGGCGCTCTTATATATTTTTGATGATATTTAGACGTCAGGGAAATTTCCTTCTTCATGACGTGACGCTATAGTTGAGCCAATAATTAAACCTGGACGTGATCATACGGATCCATCCAATTATCGTCCAATTTCATTAACCAGCTGTGTTTGCAAAACCATTGGACGCATGATAAATAATCGACTTGTTTGGTACTTGGAAACAAATGACGTCATAACAGATTTACAGTGTGGGTTCCGTAAAAACAGAAGTACTGTCGATCGCCCAGTGCTTTTGGAATCATTTGTTAAAAACACACTAATTAATATCTGTTTTAGATGAAAAAGCATATGACACAACCTGGAAATATGGCATTATAAGAGATTTACATGACTTCTGCTTGCGAGTTCGTTTGCCTGAATATATAGCCAATTCTTTTTTAAATGACAGACAGTTCCAGGTCCTCGTGGGTTCTACCTTGCCTGATCATTACAATCAGGATCAGGGTGTTCCACAAGGCAGTATTTTGTCTGTCACTCTTTTTAGCATAAAGATCAACGGTTTAGCAACGATTTAATAGATGGATCGTTATTTGTGGATGAGTTTAATATTGTCGTGGAAAAAATATGCATACTATTGAACGGCAACTACAGTTGTGTTTAAATAAAATCACAATCACAATTACAGTATCCCAATACCTCAGATTATGAAACACGGAGTGCAAACGTTTGGCATTTTAAATAAGAAGTACGTAAGGTAAGGAACTACCAAAGTAGCCACAAAAAGGTTTACCTAACACCAGTCGGATATTTAAAATGTCTAACTTACGCATTACACAAAGGCATTATCCATTTTCCCGCAGACTGGCATCTTCCACTGGGATATGAAAGGGGTTTCCACGTAGGTGAATAAGGTTTACACCGCGCCAAAGGTGCCATGTGCTGCACAAGACCTCTACTAAACAAGACATGATTACTCTCAACAGTGTTAGTCTCATCCTTTGGGGAAAGGTGACAACATATTCATGTTTTATTTGTGTCTTTTCAGCCTCCCACTTCATAGGCAGTGCCTGCACCAGTGATGGCGACTGTCATGTGGCGTCCTCTGTGTGCAATGACGGGTTGTGCACCTGTCAGATTGGGTACTGGTTTTCCCCCTCACAACAGGCCTGTGTCACAGGTAGATAGAACCTTGACTAAGCAAGATTAACTGACCGTTCCTGTCGGATTGGAGCTTTTCCCTTTCACAGATGTATAGACACATGCATTACCATACATAGCACACTCACATCAAACCACACACTCACTCCACCATGCATTCACATCATGCATTCACATCATGCATCCAACGTCGGGCATTCATATCGTATCCGCTGCGCTCTCATCATGATATCCAGTGCTCACATCATCTGACCAAACACTCTCACATCTAACGTTTAGACATCATCCCTGACCTTAATATAATACTAAGGGAAAATATTAGGGACCACTTGAAAGGACAAGTGTTCATTTTTTCCAGGTTGCCTAGTATCGCATAGCTTGTGAAGAAACCTGGAAAAATTAAGGGAGCGCTGTTGCTTAAATGTGATCCCTTGTTGCTTCCACTCAGTAAATAGCATTTTAAAAAAGTAGGAGTTATTCCATTTTGCGAGCATACCTATAGCCAGTGCCAATGCGTATGAGGAAACGCAATATGTGTCTATGGCAGTGTCCACAGACGTGATATTGTTGGAATGTTATTAATAGAGGCATAAAACTAAACTTGCTCGCTCACCCATTTCCACGTCCACTCACTCACTCATCGACTATTCATTCATGTTATGGCAATTACGATGATTAAAGTAGAGATGTACACACAAGCTATATACCGTTAAGAAAACTAGCGGATATTCCATTTTGCGAGCATACCACAAGCTATTGCTAATGCATATTAGAAGAAGTAATATGTACCCATGCAGATGTAACATTTCCAAACGAATGGAATAAATTGTCACATTTCCCCTTAATTTCTCTTCATCATCCGTTTCCTCCTTGGCTTGAGTAATTCCATTGATCAATCTTGTAAATACAATATTCCCTACTGTTTATTGTTGACCTAACATCTCAACACCATCACACCACTCCTCACTCTGATTTGTTTACTCCAGGGCCCATCAATGTCTCCCTCGTTAGGGGCCGATGAAAGAATATTTTAAATGTTTTATTAACATGTCTTCCTTCCACGAGTACGATTACCTTCACCTAGCCGTGTCGTGTAGTGCAATGGCACCAGTGTACAGCAGACGGTGTATTGTTGCGCTGTGCCGTATAAACAACCAACAGGAAGCATTAAATATTAAACAACACCATTCAACGTTACAGTCACCATATTCGTCCGCCGGGGATACCTTTTCCTCATAGCGTGAACATAATTGTCATAAAAATATCTTTGCAAACTTGTCACGGCTTATGTGTGGCCGAAGAGAGCTATGAGCTCCGAGTGTATCACTAAGCTTCATTTCTGCTGGAGATAAACATTACCTTATGTACAGGATATTGGTGTGGTTGAACTCATAAAGACCATATTATATGTCTATGATCCCATCGTCGACGAGTAAGTAAACGCTGGGGCGGTGGTTAAAGCGTTCGCTCGTCCCGCTGACGACCTGGGTTCGATTTCCCACATGAGTGCATTGTGTGAAGTCCATTCCTTGTGTTCCCCACCGTAATATGGTTGGAATATTGCTAAAACGGTGTAAAACTGAACTCACTCACTCACTCACTCACTCACTCACTCACTCACTAAGTAACCGCTGGAGTTAACAACTTTGACGCCTACGTCAATAATTCTGTAACGGCAGCCATGTTGGGAAACGTGTCTGCTGAAATTACTCAATCACCTAAGACATTTATGGTATTTTTTTTAAAAAATGAGAACAGAATCAGTTTTTTTCATTTGTATTGATGTCCCAAAGTCATATATCAGAAAACAATGTCAGGACACAGGTTACTCAAACTATCACCGTGGCATACGCCCTCACAGAAACGTGCTACCTTACTGTAAACTTATGTTTCGATTCAAACACACGGATCTCCAGCCTTTTAATTCATGAAAGTCTCATGTCCAGTACTGTGGACAACATACCTGATCTGGCAAAAAACACGAAACGTTTTTCGGTGTTCACCTGTCAAACAACGTAGCAATTATATGTGGTATTTCCACCGTATCAGACATGGGTTATTGTGTGTATTCGATACGTTTAACGATCTAGCCGATTATGCTGATAGTATTTGTGCAGTACGAAGCTTCTATCATATAACATGAATAATTGAACTTCAGTCTTCACCAAGAAGACCTAAATCAATGTTTAACCATTATTACTCGGAATATGTGAGAGATTGCGTTTCACAAACATAATATACTATTAGCATTTCAAAAAATAAAGATGTGCAAATGCCGGTCCTTGAATAAGATTCGATAAGCTCCAAAGATGTAACTGTGTGTGCCTTTCAACACATCCTCATTTTCTCAAAAGTAAATGGCAAGCATTGTGAAAACATAACGTCATTACCCGCGAGGCTTGTTTCATAAAACACTCATAGAAACTAATTAACTGTCGAAATGAAAGCACTGAAAACACCGATTCCACGGCAGAACTATTTCCAGCATGGCCTCAAGCTATCGGCGCAAAGAAGCAGCCGTGATGCCAACCACCATGCAGTACATGCTATGTCCGACTTTCAGAGGCAGGCTTGTCGTACTGCCACGGCTCACTGTTACTATAAATCTTTAACCAATAGATCATGTGATGAATGAAAAGGTAAGACATGTACGATAGGACCAAAAGCAGCCGCTAACGTCTGTATTCAGGGAGTGTCCTTTTCTACCATGTATGCATTTTGTCAAAGAACATAATGTAGATCGATTTTGAAGATTTCTATCATATCGACTGGAGCGAGCTTCGATTTTTTACAAACCTCCGCCATGTAGCTGGGATATTACGGGGTGCTGCTTTCAACACACAGTGTGTGATCATGAGTGAGTGACTGAGTGAGTGAGTGAGTTACAACGAAAAGTGATGTCGGCATTATTTCAGGCATAACGTGATCAAAACAAGTTTTATATTCACCATAGATACACGTAAGTTATGAAAACCTGTCAACGAAGGTCAGGAAACCCAAGTATAGTATCACAGTACCAAAACAACTCTCTCTCTCTCTCTTTTAAATTGGATTTTAAATGAAGACAATACAATATTTAAATGGGTTAGGTCGCCAACAACTGAATGTAGATTTCTGTACTAGGAATTAGATGAGCTTACAATGCCTTTTACTACCTGCATGGAGTCTGGCTGAATTTACACCATCCCCTCAGATGTTAATGATTGCACATACATACATACATACATACATACATACATACATACATACATACATACATACATACATACATACATACATACATACATACATACATACATACATACATACATACATACATACATACATACATACATACATACATACATACATACATACATACATACATACATACATACATACATACATACATACATACAGGTGGATTAAAAAAAACAGTGTCTCAGTACTCTAACCTAGAATCCAATATGTAAATAAAATTAATATTTTGTTTGAAACCTGTTCATCCAAAATAACACTTAAAGTTTATAATGGTAATGTCTTCCATGAGATACTCTAGCCATAACATAATGCCTTCCCGAGCCGTAGCGCCACTGTTATTCCTGATTTGGGACAATGTCAGTAGGTCGATTAACATCTGTAGATCATTTATTCTGTCGCAGTTAATGATGTCTACCACACAGTTGTTACTTACATAATTTCTGTCATAGTTTAGTGTAATATGAAAGAGCAATGTGTGTGAACGCAGTGTCTGCAGGCTTTCCTCGTGCATTCAACTTGACACTGCCCAATTCGTAAATTCAGTGTGTGGTTTACCGATACAAAGAAGACCAAAATGTTGACGATCGGTGTTCAGAGCATCCATGTCAATGACCATAGAGCTGAATCCAATGATCCAAAACCAAGCTCTTCCACATCGAATCAAAATCTCCATTCGCCTTCACAATGTCATGATCATAGAAGTTGCCAGCATGTAGAGGGTATTCGCACCCTTGTGTCAGTATGAATCATGTAATATTTATTGACAGTATTTGTTATGCCCCTTGGGACATTTGCCTGTTCATATGTGACAGAATGGACTACCTTTGCTGAGAAAGGACCTAAATTCTTTTCCCCAATTCTTGATGAAATAGGATGTTAGTGCTTGAAGTCAGCCTGTACGACGTTTGTAGAGAAAATGTTATCACATGTAGTTCGAATGTGTGAGCCTGTGTGATTAACCTGACCTGTTGTATGTTATTCATTCCACAGAATGTTCCACCTTGGGACCCGGCCTTGTCCGCTATGCTGGACACGCAATCTGGGGTCATGACTTGGAGGAGATTCATAATATGGAAGACAGTAATTGCCAACAGCTCTGTAGCAATGCCACCTGCTACAGCATTGACTATGAACCGAGTACCAAGCGTTGTTTCCTAGCTTCAGTGACGTATCTCTCAGTTGAATCAGGATCTCGTGGTGTGCATGGCAACTGGGTGTACTATCAACGTAATTGTGCATCGTAGACACTGTTTGTTTTAATAGCTATTAACGAAACACGAGTGTGCATTATGCCCAAAAATACGTGCGTTATATTGTCTCGGTAATCAAAAAGACTGAAACATTCGTGACATAAACAACAAATCAGACAGACAGTTCCAGAAAGAACTGATTCTTCATGCCACGTTTACACTAGACGACGACTGGGCTACGATTTGGATATTTTTTCTTTCTTTTTTTAATTTTTAGTTAAATACTAACTCATTGTTAAAAGCGTAAGAGAATGCAGATCTAAGTCGTGGTGATCTCAAGAGATCTTGTATATACTATGTATATCCCATTTATACATAGGGTCTTAGATTTTCCTAAAATGTTGTGAGCTTGTTTCTTTTGGCAAGCAATGAAAGGAATGGGGTGTCATTTGGCCAGTAACTAAATTTTCCATACTTATTTAAACTGCAAAAGTGTATGGAGAATAGTGAACTTAAATTAGCCTTAAGTGAGCAAAATCACATCTTACAAAGTCTTACAGGTTTCTCTTTCCATTAGACAGTTTTCTTGGAATAAAAATTAACTGGCCTTTGTATGAATCAATGTGTATTAACAAACTGAAACCTGAACATTTCATGGGCATTCTTGATCCCATAGAATGTTTCCTCATGAACTGAACATCATATTTGATGAATATGATCCCAAAGTCCTCTGCTGGGGAAGATTATAATGAAATGTTATCTATTCATGAGCTTCATGAAACTCTTGAACATGCTCATGATACTGCTGCAGGAACGGATTTTCATATAGTATCAACTCCTAAAGCACTTTAGGGTGTTCTAGTTTTCAATAAAGCATTGATTGACAGGTATGCATTGTGCGCATGAATTGTTTTGCCAAGTCAGGATGCACCAAAAGAATTAAAGACTCATGAATGGACTCGGTAGCTCTTCCTTAACGAAATGCTTTTCTTTATCATCACGTTTGTCCTGAGTTATCAATGACGCTTTCAAAAGACACATTATGTTCAATTACTAGGTGCTTGGTCGTTTGATTTCCTCGTGAGAACAGATTGGTTGAGTATATTTTTTTATTTTTAAATTGTTATTCGTTATCAGCACCTTTGTCCGGAGATATCAATGACGCTTTCAAATAAGCAATATGTTATTAACCCCTTCAAACTACGCTTTCATGTTGACAGAGTAGGAGTGCCTTGAGGTTAAAGAGTTCGATCACATAAAGCCCGGGTCCATTGATACACTTTGAGACAAAGTGTGTGGACAGTGTTCCGAATGTCTTAGCTAAAATGACCTGTGAAGGGTAGAATAAGCCTTCAGCAAGCCATGCTTCCCATAAAGGTGACTATGCTTGTCGTAAGAGGCGACTAACGAGATCGGGTGGTCAGACTTGCTGACTTGATTTACACATGTCATCGGTTCCCAATTGTGCAAATCGATGCTTATGTTGTTGATCACTGGATTGTCTGGTCTAGACCCGATTGTTTACAGACCGCCGCCATATAGCTGGAATATTGCTGAGTGTGGCGTAAAACTAAACTCACTCACTTTTAGCTGAAATGCCTCTACAAGATGCGAAATGTACACCATCTCATTCACAACGTCACTGATATCATAACATAAGGCAGGTAAACCATGTTGTCTTCTCAATATTTCAGCAATCTTACAAAGCCATGGTAAACATATTATCAGACTCATTTTCTCTATTGAGTGCAGGCTGCTAATCTTGTCAAATACCTACAATAATATGTACAGGTACTCTTCCGAGGTGAGTGGATTTATTTACAAAAGAATATACAAATCGTATTTAGGGACCGTTCATAATTTATGGCTATGGGATGATGACGATTTTAAGGGAGTCACCCTTTTTGATCTGGGGTGGTAGGTGATCAGTTTTCTACATAAAATATTGTAACCGAAAGTACTTTTAAAAAACAGTCAGCAAAACACAGTAAAACAACTAGATTGTCACTGACATAAATTTAAAACTGGAAATTAAATTATCATTCTTGGAATTAAAGAGGAGCACTTGCTTATGGATAGGAAATTTCTTTATTGTGGTGAACGCGACGTTTCAGTGTATATCTAAACAGCATTATCAAGCAATTCAAGCAGAAAACCTGTTATAGAGTAACAATGTGGAATATGTTTTGTACAGTTTTATACATTCTATATTATTTGAAATAAAGACCATTCATACATTTCATTTACTATATATTAAATGTTACTTTAGAAAAAGTAAACACACCTCAGATAAGCTCCTTTCAATAAGCATAAATTAAATTCCGTCTCGGCTTGTCACAACTACCGCTGTATACCCAAAACCATTTGAGCAGTGGAAGAACATCTTTGAAGCTGTGTTTGAACGTACCAAGTACACAGAGCACCAGAAAAAGCTATATCTAATCAACTCTTTAACAGGACTGCACAGTCCTACTTTAAACTATTAGACTACCCAATACTGCAGACTCCCCTTAAGAAAATGCTGGATACTCTGAATGAGAGATTCTGTGTCACAAGAACATCTGATGCGTCTTCTCTGTCTCTTCATCAAACAAGTATGGAATCTATGGATGACTTCATTGACAGATTCCTACTCGGTGTGAAAGGTCAGCCCATTCATGATACAATACAATGTGTCATGCATCATAAATGGACTCACTCCCCACATCAAAGCATGGGTACAACATCAGAATCCTCAATCACTACAAGAAATAAGGAGGGCAGCAAAAACTGTTGAGCAACAAAGATGGCACGAAGCAGACAGCACCATTAGCAAAGAGGATGTACAACTGATCATCACTAATGCCCTACAGGCACAGCAGGAAAAACAGGAGAAATCTGTTTCTCAACTGGAGCAACTTGTAGCAGCGATGATGACCTCGAAGCCAGCACAAAACACAGCAAAAACATCAAAAGGACAAACCACAAAGTCGGAACAACAACACCCAGACACAACAGACAAGACAAGGCTCTCGAGAGACATGTTGGAACTGTGGTGAGTTTGGTCGTTGTAAGCCTATCTCTTCTTCCTGTCCAATGTACAGTGTGATCTGTCACAGGGTCATGAAGGGTCATGACTTTAAATTGTGTAGAAATCCCAAATATAATGCATAGGATAAGGCGCCTGATTCTCATGTACATGAGGTCAGGAACTCTTCCTGAGGTGAAACTCTTCCTGTTTTAGGAACTGTTAATCTTTCTGTTCACATAGGTCACTTACGTTTCTCACAAACCTTCATGTCTTTTCATCTTTGCACCACTCCCTTATACTTGGCATAGATTTTCGCAGCAAGTATTATGTTAACATTGACTTTCCTACTTGCTCTGTCACTTTCAACAATGGCTTACTACGCATGGCTTTATTACAAACCAATGCAGGTCTCGTTAGATCTTCAGGCAGTTGCAAAATTCCCCCTAACCATGAATGTGACATTCAGGTAACTCTTTCACGAGCTAACCCCACAGGTGTCTGTTTGGTAGAACCCATTGTACATCCCTCAAGAAAAGTGCTAGGTGTCTTGTAACATTACAGAACCGCAAGTCACACATCCGCATCATGAACCATACAGACGAACTTGTATATATCCCAAAGAACAAAGTGCTTGCATGTGTCTCCCACATACATGAAGATACAGTCTTCACCTTGACTGAACAGCATGAAAATGATAGTGCTCAGGTACCTGATGATGACATTGCATTTGACCTTTCTGACTCTGACCTCACGGACATAGAGAAGAAGCAGCTTCAGACATTCCTGAAAAATCATCGTGATGTCTTTGCCACTAACTGGAAGGAACTGGGACAGACATCTCTGCACTATCATCACATTGACACTGGCAGCACGGATCCTGTGAGGCTGCTATTCTATCGCCAGTCAATCCCAGTCAGACAGGAGTGTGCAGTTATGGTAAGACAAAAAGATATTTCTTGCAGATTTGCGTTCGACTACAGGAAGGTTAATGCCATAACTAAGCCCATTTTTATCCTCTTCCGAAACTGGAAGATGTTTCATAGGCCAATCCCATGCCAAAATATTCTCTGTTCTGGACTGTGCTAGTGGTTTTTGGCAGATTCCTCTAGATCCAAATTCTAAGCACAAATCTGCATTTATTACTAAAGAAGGTCTCTTTGAGTTTAACAGACTACCGTTTGGATTGAAAAATGCACCTATGGCTTTTCAATCAACCTTGGAAATGAATTGGATGTACGTGTTGATATGTATATCAATGACATCATTATCCACTCCAAATCTTTTCCTGAACATTTAAAACATCTCAAAGCAGTATTTTCTGAATTACGGGGAGCTGGTTTGACTCTCAAACTATCAAAATGAAGATTTTCAGCCAAAAAAGTAATGTATTTACGCCATATATTCACCTGGGAAGGCATCCAACAAAATTGAAGCTGTCAAATCGTTCCCTGTTCCTCAAAATGAACAACAGATGCGGCAGTTTCTTGGACTTGCCAACTATTACCGCAAATTTGTCAATAACTACTCCAAACTTACACTTCTTTTGACAAGACTTCTTCAAAAGGAAGTGAAATTTGACTGGACAACTACTCATCTGACAACATAAAACAGAAGCTCATGACTGCACCGGGACAACTGGATGACAAGGGGCAAGAACATGTCATAGCCTATGGAGCTTGTTAGAATCTTACACAGTCAACTCAACTCGTTGAAAACACGAATTCAACAATTCAAACAACACTATGGAACAAATCAACAACATGATACCTACCCAAAGCCCCATTACAGGAAAACGTTCAAACCGGGCACTACTAGGGTTCATTGGCAACTTCTCAAAAAGCTTATTTGGCACAGCTACTACTGATGCTATTTCTGGAGACACTCTGTACCAAAAGGCTGTTCAAGTCAAAATTCCAAAGTTTCATGTGTACTCACACCAGTTTCAGTAATACTTGCTAATGATCACAATGATCACTTAAGTCTTAAACGCATCGTAGAAAGTGTCAAAAATAACAACACTATCTTCCAAACACTCACAGAACTCTTAGATGGACAAATTAAGATTAAAACTAATCTTTTTGATGTTAATACCATTCTTTTAATAGCTTCCTTAACCCTATCCTTCTTTATCATTATTTGGCAAATCCGTAAACTCAAAACAATAACAGAAGCCCTACTACTGTTTCAAAATCCCGTGAAAGCTGCGACTCTACCACCTTGTGAGTATAATTTCCCCACACCTCCAACTACTACTACTTAAGTACCAATTTTATAACATATCTTTACGATTATTTCCCAACTATTATGTGTGCAAAGTTTCGCATTTATTTCGTCATAATCCTTTTCAAATTGTGTAAATCACCAAGGGCGAATACTGTCATACAGTTAGAACTAAGCTCTGGGACAGAATGTCTGCTTGTTCCAGTTTTATACTTGAATCAGTTTCCATTTTGTTTTCTTATGAAAAGGCCTCGATCAATCAAGTATCTGTTTCTGGGTGGCTATTTCCACATTTAACGGTTGATTGGGCGGATTTCAAAATTATAAGGAAATTCACTGAAAAACCCGTTAAAATTCATAGCACTGTAAACATTTCTCCTAGTACTGCCAAACGCATCACCTCCATAATATCACAATCTTTCAGTGCCAATATTGAAATACAGCACCACAATTTGTATCAAATGATTGAGCTTTCTGAAGCCACTATTGTATGAAATGTCCTGATACCTAGACGCCTAGTTACCTAGTTACTGTAACCTTGTACATATCAGTATACTGAACGATTATTTCTTTGGAGAACGAAAGATCTTTCTCAAAGGTAAACACACCTCAGAAAAAGATAAGCTCCTTTCAATAAGCATAAATTAAATCCCATCGCTTGCCTCTCGACTTGTCAAAACAACTACCGCTGTATACCCATCAGTTTAGCCTCCGGCCATGACTTTCTGGTCAGTATCCCATTATCTTCAGTCTAAGCTCGTAAGCACGGCTCACTCCACTCCGGAGGCACAGAAAGTAATATGCTATTCAATTAAAAAACACCAAACAAACAATAAAAAAAAACGCATAGACGAGGAATCTGTTGTTGCGTAAATGTTTTTTTTCCAAACGTGTAACTCGTCCACTTAAGTGCATGAAGTTTTACACATAACCAAAAGCATACTTTTAGATAACGGCGACACTGAACGCGACGGTGACAACGTAGCAGGATCCCGACTTCGGGTTTTCTGGCACTCAGAACAATCTCTTTCAACCTGTTCCGTAAGTTTGACCGAGTATCCTCTGAAGTCCAGGCACCCTGGCTGCTGCTGTGCTCTCACGAATGGCAGTACGATCACGCAACTGTAGTACCCGGATGTATCGATCTTGGGCTGCAGTGATAAGTGCAGGTCTGCCCGTACAGGGACGGCCATTTTGTTATACCTGTTTGGTTGCAAAGAGCTGCAGGTCATGATATCTTGCTCAAACTAGCATTCAGACGCCTGGCAACAGAGGATTGGTAATCTCTAGCACACATTCTTTCGATGTTCTTAGTCAAGACGTGACGTAATATTTGACCTTGAAACTCCTTCAAAACGAATGTCAATTTTTGAAAGAAATCTGGATTTTTATTTGCCAGACCAATGATCTTTGCTGTGCAATTTCAACTTGAAAGTTTCTGTTGTGTTGGGTCCATGCAGGTAGCAAAGGTACTGTAAGTCCCCATGGTCCCTGGTACGGTGATCAACCTTCGGTTGTTGGAGATCTAGGGCTGTTTTTATATTGTTTTGTCCATAGAGTGATATTAATTTTAACCCGTCATATGGCTGGAATATTGCTGAGTGCGGCGTAAGACTGAACTCACTCACTATTAATTTTAACTTTGCACGCTAGTTCTAATGATAATTGTGATATTCTAGTTCTTTTACTGTCCTTCGTCGACAGATTTTTGTAGTAGTCATATATTTCTTCTCAGTGTTAAATGTTGCATGCTGCACAAGCAACATAAAACTATTGGATTCTGTCCACCACCAAGGTCTAAGATATTGTCTTGGATCCTTTAGAACCACTCCTATTAACAGTCTCTACGTCAAGGCCAATGAGCCACCCCTTAACCAACGACGTATACAATTATCCTTGCAATATACAACAAAACAATATTCTAATGAATCCAACCCTGCATTTAACTGCGTTTATATTCCTCTTTATGAGGATCTATCCAATAAAAGGTCTTCTCTTGTTCCGCCTCTGGCACTAAGAGTGAAACCTTTCCTCTCTGCTGCTGGCACTGAGTTAGAAACATATCTCCTTCCCGTCTGCTTTCTTCCCCTCCTTGACAAATGGTTCGGCCACAGGTCGACCTAACATTAACTACATTTAAGAAATCAGAAACAAACTAATTACAATATAAACAAAAATATGATCAATTAAAATGTAAATATAGCAAATAGAAATCCTTATTTACGGACGGGTCCGCGATGGTGCAGTGGCTTCTGCCACTGTCACTGACTACAGAACAATAGCTTCTAGATTACCGGATAACAGCTCTTTTTTTTCAGCGGAAGCAAACGCCATATCGACAGCTCTTAAGTGTATTCAAAAACATCCCTAAAGAAATACAACATATAATCTTTTATAGCTCTCTTTCAGGTATTCAGGCTCATAAAAGCCTATCTTGTAAACATCCTCTTGTAAGGAAATACAAATTACATAGAAATTATTGAATTGTATAATGATCTTGCTACTGACCAATACGACATCATCTTTTGTTGGTTACCTAACCATGTTGGCATTTCTGGGAACACAATGACCGATCTTGCTGCCAAGGCAGCACTCAACAAATCTGTGACACCGCTTATTCCCTACTCCGATTACAAAGCTGTCATCAGATCTTATGTCCTTGATCTAATGCAGAAGAAGTGGGACACCCAAGTAGGCATCAGTAAATTACATGAAATAAAACCCTATATTGGTTATACTTGCTTGGGTTGTCAGTACAGATTTGAAGAGGTCATTATTCGACGATGTCGAATTGGCTACACCAGACGTACACATACATACCTATTGAAAGGTGAGGATCCTCCGTTCTGCATCCCTTGTGTTGAAAGAATCACGGTCAAGCATGTCTTGCTTGACTGTGTTGAATATTTCATCACGAGAGATAAATATTTCAAATCACGAGTGAGTGAGTGACTTTAGGTTTACGCCGCACTCAGCAATATTTCAGCTATATGGTGGCGGTCTGCAAATAATTGAGTCTGGACCAGACAATCCAGTGATCAACAACGTGAGCATCGATCTGTGCAATTGGGAACCGATGACATGAGTCAACCAAGTCAGCGAGGCTGACCTGCCGATCCTGTTAGTCGCATCTTACGACAAGCATAGTCACATTTTAAGGCAAGCATGGGTTGCTGAAGGCCTATTCTACCCCAGGACAAATGGGCAAAGGAATTGGGCCACAATCGTAAAAGAATTATATTGTTTTATATTGGACTTGGTAATGCATGATATGCACAGCATATAAAATCTCAATCGTTATTCCTGCTATCTCTTCAACAGAAGGTAGATCATCATACTAGGGCCCATGTGGACATGCAGTACATTTGCTTCCTGTATGGATTTACACCATACCATAAGCTACTGGCGAGTGTAGGAAACTTTCACAGATTTCTTGTGTACCCGCCGTGATGTTGCTAAAATATTGTAAAATCGATATATATAGTCCATCCGACTCACTGGCAAAGGCATCAACAATACACGTATATAGTGGCAGCAGAGGCCATGACGAACCGGGTTAGAATTGGTCTTCAGCGGCCCATGTTTGTTTTGTAAGAGCTGACTAACGGGATCTAGTGCTCAAGCTCGCTGTCTTGGTTGACACATGTCATCGTATCCCAGATCCATGTTCATGATCTTGACAAAAACACTGCGCGAGTGTGCGTTCCCATCCAACCAATCGTATAGGCCAACTTTCCTTTCATGGAGATTTATGTTCTAGCATGCTATGTATTTATTGTCTTCATGTCACAGCTTTTACGTTAATTGCACGAGTTTCTGGAATCAATGAAAAAAAACATTTTCAATTCCATTTTAACAGGTTTCATTAAGGGTCGGCATAGCATTACAACACTGATGTGCGTAGTAATGCCTAAATCAATCAGCGTCAGCTGCCTGTAGCAGTAGGTCCCTGTCTGTGAACAAACCTGTGTAAAGAAATCGACTGTTTTATTGTCTGTTTGCTGTTGATGGAAAAGTAATTACCATGAGGTTGTGGAGTTCTCAACAATGCTAGCAGTGCTCTGTTCAGACAATTACGGGTGTTGTTTGTTAAGCGAACGTTATTGTTGCTTTCATGCTAAGCATACTGGACAAAAATAATTAAGGATATCTGTAAATTATGAATGATGTATTTATTCCTTGACATACTAATAAAATATCAGTCATAAAAATAAAAATATCCAATATACCAATATTCAAAGTTCCAATTCAAAACAAACTTTGTACAGTGTACCTCATAAAGATCGGGGATGTCTTTTAAAAGTTGTAAAGGAGCGAGTGAGTGAGTGAGTGAGTTAAACTTTATTGTCACATTTGCAATATTTTCAGCCATATTGTGACGAGAACATTTGTGTTACATTGTAAATTGTAGATCCTGTCATCGAAGGACAGTAAAATCGACTAGAATATCACAATATCAAGAAATATAACTAGCATATATCCCTCAAATAAGACTCGAATCAGGACAATACAATATAAAAAAGGCTGATGATCGCCAACGCTGAAAGTAGATCACCACTCTAGAGACCATGGGCCGTCGTACAGTACTTGGCTACCTGCATGGATCTCAGCTGGATTTATACCATCACTTCAGTCATTGACGATTGTACTGATAGTTAGCCATGATAAAATAGCAAATATGCAACTATTAAAAAAGTATGTGGAGCTAAAAAGCCTTTCGGGACTTACGTATCCTCTCAGGAGGAAGAAGCTGCTAAGGAAACAAAGCTACAAAGTTCATGTACAGTCCGTTTGAGTCACAAACGGACCGCTTATCAAAATAAGTAACTGCTAATTAAATATAAATAGTACACATGTTTATCATTTACTAATACCCAAACGCTTTCTGATATTTGAACATTTTCCTGACGCTACCCAAAAAGTTGTTTAAGAAACTATCATCATTGAAAACGCAAAAGTTGTTTTCTGACTGCTGGCAGTGTGCGAGGCAAGTACACTGGTTCGAATCCTTCCGCGCACTTCAATACCCTGAGAAAATTATTTCTTCACTATCTATGTATTTATATTAACTTGAGAAAGTTTGCCTAGGCGCCGTCAAAACTTCTTCCATGTGCACTCACTTCTTCCATTGTTCCACCCCTTAGAGTAAGGAGTATGAATATACACTCTGTCTTAAATGTTACATTAATACCATTTTCCTCCTCTGAAACACTCTCGTCTTCGTTGTCCCAAATGGTAAATTATCGTTCATTACAAATGAAGAAATAGGCCACAGACAATCTATTGTATTGACACGAGTATAATCAGTTAGAACGCACGTGGAAAACACGTGAACGCATAAATGAAGAAGGTGGAAATCAAATATCATGCATTTTTGGGTCACTGGTGCGTCAAAATAGTCACAGCATGCGCATGGCCTTACATCTATATTTTCAAAGCTTTAGTGAAACGTTGAATGTTGCTGGCGAACTACTTGCTGGCAAGATTCGTGTAACGTATAATACTCTTTGAAATGTTGGTAAAAATAGAATGTTTCATTCCACCTCAGTAGTTGTGAAAGGCGAACACCAAATGCTGAACTGAGACGATAACCATGACACATTGTGTTAGGATCGTGTTAGGTGTAGCTTTCAATTAAGACATCACTCCATTGTCTACGAGGATGTAAGGATGTCATTCCGGGATAGTTGACGTGTATACACACACTGATAATATCAAGGATAGTGATAATATTTTCTCTTTTTGTGAACACTCACTGATTACATTTCAACATTTGCCAGATTTACAAAACACTTCATCAGTTCGTTAGAAATCACCGGTAATTGACCAGGGCCCCGTACCACAAAACAAACTCAGCGCTAAGAATCCATATGATACTCTCAGCGTTGTAGGATGGCCCACGCATTTGTGCTCTCATAATTGTATTATGGTCAAGCCATGCGATATTGTCAACACTATAGAGTAGTCAAACAATACTGAATATCAAAAGGAAGGCTTGTTTCTAACAAATGAAATGGTAAGCGTTCATGTTTATACATTCTCTTTGAAACCTTGAGCAAAAGCAGGGTTGCGTTTCTTTTGCTGTTAAGTATATGTTACACTCTCATCATCGGAATATGGTCCAACCATTTGATAATGTCAACACTGTGAGTCAGAGTGACTTGAAGAGCGGCATTTACACACACTTGTAAATAGGTACATTCTGTTGACATACCTCAAAGGCCGTAGTCCTGCTATTCAATCTTTCCCATGGTAGAGTGTATTGACAGCCTATACGTTTCCCTCGGAATATAAATATATATTAATGTATGATAAATATGTGCATTTCTTAGGTGGTGTTTGGCATTCACTTGTATCGTGTAACCTGATTGATGTTGACTACGGGACAAACAGTGGAATCTTTCAGCCTCTTCACAAAGAAACTTCCAACAAACATTTATGTCGTGTTTATGTGAAGTTTGTCCTTGATCCCATCACCACACGTGGTTTTAACCATTCCTATTCTCAGCGGCAAAGCATCACCAGAATGCAATAGGCAGAGTCATGATATTTCTTCTACGTACAGTGCATAATATCCGGACGAAAGGCTACCGGTTACATTAGCTGAATAGCGTTTAATTAACACCATAGCAAATCCCCGGGATTGGTTCATTGCTGATTCCTTTCTGTTTCAGGGAATACACGGTTGTATCACACGCAAATGGAACTGCGCGGTGGGGTAGCTTACTGGTTAAAGTGTCCGCTCGTCACGCCGAAGGTCCGTGTTCGATTCGTCACATGGGTACAATGTGTGAAGCTCATTTCTGGTGTCCCCCGTCGTTATATTGCTGGAAAGCGGCGCAAAACCCAACTCACGCACTCACTAAAATTGGTCACTAACATAAAGTTCGTCATAACATGAGTTTGTTATGTACGTTTCTGCTAAGATACGCATCAATGACCAAGACCTAAACAGTATGTCATTTCGATGTGGCTGGTTTTACTGTAGATATATTACTTTATTAAAACAAGCGATATTCATCTGAAAGGTAACAAAACTAATCACTTTTTATGTCTTAAACCACATAAATAATCTAAAGGTGTAACATTTTGGACTACATGGATCGGCATGTTTCCCTGTACTGTTTCTGAAAACACCTAACATCGCAGTTTATTCAAATACAGGAGCTAAATGTTGCGCGTGCACACACACACACACACACACACACACACACACACACACACACACACACACACACACACACTTCTAGTTTGCTTTTATATGCATACTCCATCAAACGTTAAATATCCTTGTGGCAGTTTACTATGGATGTCATTTCTATGCTTTTAACATAACGCTTGATCTTGATTTTTAGTCAGTATCGAAACCACGGGGTTTCAAAACCAATTTTTCAAAAAGTTCTCCTTTCGGTCTTGAGCATCTCCGGACACGATGTCAGGTACCACTAGTCTGTAAATTAAGCATAATACCAACATGGTGTATTTTTCAGCCTCGACCACAACGAGGTTTCCCGGTTTTGTATTGTGAATAACATCACATTAAATTCTTCTGATGAACACTGCTGGTAGACAGAGTAAAAAAATCACATTGCCTTTGTCCAAAGACATCATGGCCGCGAGATCATGTGATATCTACCACTCGTCGAATAGTGACGCGAGCCGCTCTGGGTGGATTTCATAATGGCGCCCATTCATGACCAACTGTTATTCCGGGAAAAGCCGAATCGCGACTCGTGCACCTTTCGAAGGATTTCATATTGGCGTACGCACATCAGAACTACTTCAAACCATACTTAATATCACTTAAGGACTCCTAAATTTTGTTGCTGTTTTTGTTTTGGCTTATATATTTCAAAGAATTAAACCTCCTTGATACACATACAAGGAGAAAAAAACATATGAGTAAAAGACATATTCTGAGGTAATTATAACAAGTCATGTTCACCTTATATTTCCAGTTATATTTCTAAAAAAGATTTAATAATTACCAATGGAATTTATTTCATTGAATATGCAAATACAATTTATTTAATAAGACGATCACGCTACATTAACTTCCAAAGCAGAAACTCCAAAATGACTTCAGAATATTTCTAAAACTTAACGTTCGTGTGAACTTGCTGTCATGCCCCTAATGGAACGTTTACTGAATTATAAATATTATGAATAATATATGAATGGCCAAAACAAATCAGACACATATTCCAATAGATGTGAAATATATACTCAATGTTAAATATTAAAGCTGATAAGATGCATTCAAGATGTAATATTATATTTTTTACACTCATCTCGATGTATAATTACGTTTCATATAACTGTTGAAAGCGCACGTACAATCATCACAACAAGCCCGTAATACAAGAGAAACACTCAGTTGGACCTGTGAGAGTCGTTATAGCAACAAACACACGTGCGCGTATTTGAATCTCTTACCGCCAATATTAATCGCATGATTCTTATCAAAAACTTCATATTACACAGCACAATTGGCACCGTTAGATATATATTCATGATTATATAAACAATAACAATGCCATAAACACTTGAAGTAGTCGAGATTATATTTATCAAGGCACCGCATCCATTCTGGTTCGTTTGTCGTATTTTCGCACATAACAAAGATCGTGTAGGGGACGAGTCTTCTTGGAGGTTACGGAAAGGGGCAAATGACCGGTGCTTGAACATCAGAACTACTTTAAACAAGAACGATAACTTTGTCTATGACAAATTATAAGACACTTCTTGTTGAACAAATATGTTCACATAATTACTGCTATCTTCACATATTATATTTCTAAATTTATATTTTTAAATAGTATTGTTGTATTATATTTCTAAATCTATATTTTTAAATAATATTGTTATATTATATTTCTAAATCTATATTTTTAAATAGTATTGTTATATTATATTTCTAAATTTATATTTTTAAATAGTATTGTTACATAATATTTCTAAATGTATATTTTTAAATAGTGTTGTTATATTATATTTCTAAATCTATATGTTTAAATAGTGTTGTTATATTATATTTCTAAATCTATATTTTTTACGTAGTATTTGAGAATCACAAATGGAATATACATACAATATACAATGTATTTCATTGAATGTGTAAGTAATTTGATTTTTTTTTTCAGCAAGATTAAAGCTTAAAACAGATACTAGCAGTCAAAAACTGAATATTTCTCAAACTGAAGAACTGTGAAACTACGCAGGTGGAATGCTAAAATGAAGACGCTGAAAGTATTTTGAATGTCCACACAAGTGACAAATTCCATATTACCATTCTTCCTTAGGGGTCCCGTGAGAGAGACGCGCATGTCTTGACAAGTTTTTACAGAAGATTCTTCCAGCTTCGGATTATTGTCACAAACAGACATGCACTGTGCATTTGACGTCGTCTCGACATTGTTCACGGATTTCGGATGTTTATACCAGTGTCGCGGGCCTACTAGCAGTGTTGGAACTTTACCTCCCGAAAAGACAAAAATCCTGGTCGTTGTGACAGTGCTTGAGTGACCAATGTGGCGCCAGAGCAATGTTCCTCGTAGGGGCAAAGAGTCGGTAGAAAGAGGGTAGCAGTACCTCTCCCAGTGATGATGCTCTAGCAAATAGTCCTTGCTGCGTAGCATCAACAGGCAGAATCCATAAACTTCTTGACTGAGACGCTCATTCAAATTGGTGCGAAAAGAGCACAGGTTCCTGCCCCTGTCATAGAGGTCAGTGATCAACAAGCTGGGCCTTGCTGTCTTGGAAAGGGCGGATCACTGAAGCGTAAAGCCACTGGCGCCTGCGACTCGCAGAAGCAAGGTCGGCTTACTGCTGAAAGTGATAAGTCAGATGCAGAGGACAATGATCCTTTTGATGATATAGTTGACACGTTACATAGTGTTTATGAATCAGAAAGTGAGAATGAAGTTGACGCAGTCATCTTCGAGTTAAATGCTTACTTCAACAATGAAGACAAATGTGGTCCCAAAGTGAACGAAGTGAACGACATTATATAAATGTCTGAGATCTCAGCTGAATTTCGAAGCACTTAATTAATGGGATTATTAAGGATATGTACCTGAAGCCAGAAAACTGCCCTAATTTGACTGTTCTGAGATTGAACAATCAAGTGTGGAATCATGTCAAACCCAAAACTAGATCTATAGATGTCATGCTTCAAAATGTTCAAACGGAGCCACATGGAGTTACGGATGAAGTCACATCTCCTCTATGAAGTTCAGGACAATTTATCAAAACTATAGGCCAATGCCTTCTGTAGGTTATTGAGAAAACAGTGTGAAAAATCGTGGGCTTGGTATTTGTATAAAAATGGGGGTAGGGCGTAATTGGCTGATTTACTCTCATGAGCACTGACTGAGGACAATGCATCTTTTCAGCAAACTTCACGATGACATAGAAATAGGAATTTCTGTCCACAGTTGAAAGAAAGTAATATGGACAAGACGTTTAACTAAGTTTTATGCAACATCTGATAGCGGTCCACAACTATCAAGCAGTCAAACAGTAAAATATACAAGTCACATAAAGAAACTGTGCATTGTCAAAATATTATCCCAGTTGATAAGTACGATAAGAATGTCAAAGGTAAAATATACACTTTATTGGAGGGATCATGAGACCATAACAAATCAGCAGAATTTATATTGAAAAGTCATTGACAATGACGTAACGAGTCTACCAGCGGGACAAGGGTCACAATGTCACAAGCTCAATAACGGGTATGTCCAGCATCGGCAATGAAAGCAACAGTGACTCGACGACGCATAGAGCCTATCAAACGTGCAAGAAAGGCTTGTGGGATGTCACGTCAGATTGTCTCAGGTTCTGTTGCAAGATCAAGGACTTATCTGGCGGATGAGGAAGATGGTGTAGATGTCGATCCATCTCGTCCCAAACATGTTCTGTCGGGGAGAGATCCGGTGAATTTGCAGGCCAAGGCAGTAACTCAACGTTGTGGTGTTGCAAGAAATCCATAGCAACCCTTGCCGTATGATGGCGGGCATTGTCCTGTTGGAATGTTAACCCTGGGCCATGACTTTGCAGAAAGGGAATTGGTCGAAGAATCTGACCCCTATAGCCCACACCATTTAAGTTGCCCTGAACAATCACCAAAGGAGTTCTTTGGCGTGTTGTTACTCCACTCCAAATCATCAAGGAACCACCACCAAAGCAATTCCTCTCCAAGACACAGGCCTGTGAATAACATTCTTTAGGCACGTTGACGTCCATCACTATGGGAAATGTTAAACCTGGACTCATCTGTAAAAACAACATTTTTCCACCAAAACAAGGGTCTGCAGACATGATTTCGACACCATATTCGGCGGTCTTGTCGATGCCGTTGTGTCAGAATAGGTCGTATGGCGGGACGCCGTGGTCTGATCCCGTGATGACGTAAACGTTGTCGAACTGTGTTGGGGTGAATACGACGAGGTCCTGGGATGGCCCGGGCAGTCACCACTGCAGTCTAAAATCTGTGGCAAAGGTGGGTCGTCCTTAACTATCTGTCCTCTCTTGGCGTTGTTACACGTGGAGGTCCTGGACATGGGCGAACGATGACGTCATTTGTGTTCTGGTAGCGTATCACCAGCGCAGAAATGGTGTTCCACTGGCACTGGAAATGTGCATCCACTTGTCGTTGAGACATTCCCCCACGGACCATCCCAACGGTGACATGACGTTGTGCCTTGGCATGCAATGTGTTTCAATAGCCGTTCAATGTTTGAACGATCGCGAGGGCAGGGGTTGAGCTTTCCAAAGTGACAGTATTGTGTGGCATTCATTTGCTCTGTTTCTCTTTTCCGGAATGCACGTGCAACAACGTATTGCATGTCTCAAGGACGAAACCAAAGACGTCACGGACCGTGGCACGTCCATGCATGTTGGTTACATGTCACTACACAGGTTTGATAAATCAGATTTTAAATTTTTGTATGCACAGTTTCGTTATGTGCCTAGAATATTTCCCAGATCTTCTTGTCAACATCGGACACTTTAGAGATGCAATCGAAGATGCTCTTTCTACTAGACTGACATACAAGTTTTTTATCCATGTTACAACGTTGAATACCTAATGGTGTTTTTTAATGGTGTTTTGGTACACAATTTGCGATATCTACGACGCATGTTCCCGTGTGGGTTTTCAGGTAACCTAATGACTTGCCTAAGAATGTGTTTGTGGGGGAAGGGAGAGGTTACTTTTACCCTTGCACCAACGCCATAAACCTCTTTGTAGCTATGGTTTACATCTAGACATGAAGGCATGTATGGGTACATATGTAGCTTTATCCTATGGCTGTGTCATACGGGTAGATATGCAGCTATATGTTGTATGGATATGCATTTTTTGTGCCCATGAACACAGAAACATCACAGTGATTGTGCCATCATTGGAATGTGAGCAATCATGTGATACGGTCAACATTGCAATGTGGACCAACCATGTGACCCAGTCAACACTGGACCAACCTTGTGATACCGTCATTTCTGCAACACGGTCCAACCTAGTGATACTGGCGACATTTTAATAAGACAACATGTTTCTCATCGCACGACCGACCCTACTACTTGATTTGCGTCACCTTTCTTTCGACTGAATAGGGCCCGTAAGTAGGTCATGCAAGAATCCACGTTATTTCCTACTTCCGGTGACAAACAAGTCGAGGCCATCATGATGTTTTGGGCCAACTACACACAAGATAAGCTGCAAACCGGCAACTGCAGTTCACAGCATGTCCTTGTAGATATAATAGCTACAGACTACGAATGGTATTTTAGCATAATAATCTTTACGGGCATGTATTTTTCTGATAGTACAATATGTCATGTTGGTATTTATTCTTATCGAAAATATGAACATGTGATTATACAAGCACTGAATGAACTTAAGTTTGGTAAAGCTCCTGGTATGGATGGAATGTCACCTGAATTCCTGAAGAGTTTAAGTCAGTTTATAATTCTGTATCTTAAACTACTGTTTAATAAGATTCTGGATACTGGTGTATTTCCAAATGCATGGAATATAGGCATGATAATTTCTCTTTGTAAGTTTGGAAACAACTTTGAACCCAGCAATTATAGGGGTATATCGATATTAAATGTTACCGGTAAACTATCTTCTGCTATACTTGAAAAACGTATCAGGATATGGCTTGGTGTAAATAATTTATTATCAGAATCCCAAGCAGGATTTCGACCTAACTATTCAGCAGTAGACAATATATTTGTTCTTCAAGCTCTATCTACTAAATACCTAAGCAGACCAAAGGGGCGTTTCTACTGCTCATCCATTGACATTAAAAGGTGTTTGGTTATGTGGATAGGAAGAAAATGCTGTATTTATTGATTCATAAAGGTTTAAAAGGAAAAATAGCAATTGTATTAAAGAATGTGTATGCATCAGTCAAAACATGTATCAGGACAGACAAAGGTATTACTGATTGGTTTACAACTTCAAGTCGTGTTAGACAAGGATGTGTCATCAGCCCAGTGTTATTTATATTTTTCATCAATGAACTTGTATCTGAAATGTATAATGAATGTGGTCATGGCGTATTTGTTTCTCAGGAAATTATAGATATAATGCTTCTTCTTTTTGCAGATGATATTGATTTGTTATCTTCTTCAGTTAGTGGCTTACAGAAACAATTAAATGTATTACAGTCTTATTGTACCAAATGGGGCTTAACGGTGAACTTAGATAAATCAAATGTGATTGTTTTTAGAAATGGTGGTGTTGTAAAAAGATCTGAAAAACTGACATATTGTAATACATCTATGAAGGTAGTTTATAAGTACTTAGGATTGGTGATATGTTCTAGATTAGTATGGTCTATTACATGTAAGCAGTTAGCATTCCAAGCATCCAAAGCAATAATGCCTGTGTATAATTTGTTCAAGCAAAATGACTTTATATCATTTAATGTGGCTTCTTCTATTTTTTATAATAAGATTGCACCCATTCTATTATATGGTTCTGAAATTTGGGGCCTAAAATACCATGACTCATTAGAAAAAATACAAACTTTATATTTTAAGAAATACTTATGTATCGGTAAATATGCTTCCAACAGAGCAATTCTTGGCGATACAGGCAGATATTCTATCTTTGTTTCAACACTATTAAGAGCAGTCAACTATTGGATAAAGTTATTACGTATGGATGCTTATAGATATCAATGTTATCGCATGTTAAAACAACTAGATGATAAAGGTAAAAACAGCTGGGTGTCTAATATCAGAAATATTCTTTTTAAGTGTGGGTTTCCTTATGTCTGGATATCACAGGATGTCGGTGATAAAGAGCTGTTTAATTTAATTTTTAAACAAAGACTGACAGACATATTTTTGAGAAGAGCTTTCTGTAAACTCAGAATCTCCTTGCATGATTTCCGTGTACAGTCTGAACATAAATGTGAAAATGCTACATCTGGAAAATGAGCTCAATGTAGTTTTGTTGCAAATGTCAGAGCTCCATTTGGAGCTACAGCAGTCACTATTTTGACAGTGTGCCTACTTTGGCAGTTGCCGTGAGCTCTAGTTTCCTTGTCAAGCTGATTTGGAATGTCTTTAGAAGTTCTTACAGCGTCAGTTGATGCTCGAGCACAGCCAAACTCATGGAATGATTTGGCATCCACCTTTCGCACTTCATTTGTCGTGGATCTGAGAATTTTACCATGCCAGCAAACAGGAACTCATGAAAGGCATGTATAAAGGTGTTTAAACTGTCAGACAGAAAAGGGATTTCATTGTTTATTTTTGGGTGTACATCACATATCAAAAATTCCTTTTTCTTAATATTCAGATTTGTTCAGGTTTTTTTCAGTAAAGGTTTATTTATAGATCAACCATCACATAGGCAAACTTTTTTAATGTACCGTAGATATGTTACTACAGCTGAGATCTGCCACTGAGACTGTATTTTAATGGATAAAGTCCCAGAAATCCACTGTTTTCTCCTACTTATTTTTATATTGATTCAAAAGTTAGCTTACGTGCTATTTCTGTTTAACCTTGTCCTTGATTTGCAATAGAGAAGTCAGCATGTATTTTTCTGACGGTACAATAAGTAATGTTGGTGTTAATTTTTAACGAAAATATAGTAAGTATGTTTTGTCAGAACTTATCACTTTATTGGACATAGGTGCTACGATAGCATTTTGGATGCTCTGCACATTGCACTTCTAAAAATAATAAGAAACGGCAAAAGTAAGTGTTCCTTTTGACCATTTCTGACTATTTCTGTTTAACCTTGTTCTTGATTTGCATGGAGAAGTCTGCATGTATTTTTCATGTTGTTACCAAGTCAACTGGGTCCCTCTAGTTCTGAGAGTATAATATTTATGTTTTAGTGGCTTAGTTAGGGTCACAGTTAACATGTGAATATTAACCTTAATTCATATTCTGGCCAAAAATAGTTTGGGATATATCGAAATTTTGAAATTATGAATAATGGTTTATTTATTCATTGACATAGTGATTAAATATCAATCATAACAATACCTATATCCCTAACTTATTTTGTCGATTATATTTGTGGGTTAATAATTTTGTGTTTTAGTGGCTTAATTATGGTCACAGTTAATATGTAAATATTAACATTATTTTATATTTGTGGGCTGATTGAAATTTTTGTGTACGTTTCAGACTCATAAGTTTGTATGAAGTGAAATGTTGAAGTTTTGTTGTCATTTTGCAGGCATAAATTTACGGATACAAGGGCAAATTGTAAGTATTTAGATCTTTCACTGGAATATTATATAAACCTCGTGTATTATTAACATTGCACTGGAGTTATTTAATATGCTTGACTCTTTGGAAAAGGAAAAGTATAAAGTTTGAAATGTTTGGCATTGCAAAGAGCTCGTTTATTGCCTTTTTTGACACACAGTATACAATTTGGGTTACCAATACTCTTGATGTTGCTCAGTTTAACGTCTTTGAGATACATAAAAAGTACTAAGCTATATACAAACAACTTCTTTGTTTACACAGAAGAAGAACATTTCAGTGTAGATTCTCAGACCGTTACGAAGAAAGGAATGAGATGTGGGGAGGCATATATACAGATATTAAGTATACTCTGATGTAAGTTGAATCAGGTCTTAGCAAGCATAAGAGACTCCTCTGTTCTGTTGTGAACACGCTACTTCATATTTGTATATGCCTCACTGCACTACCTTGCACTTCAATTACTTGATAATGGTGTTAGAAACTGCACCGAAACACCGGTCTTCATTATATATTTGTTACACTTTGGGTTGTCAGTTACAATTTTAAGTCCCTGATTCACTCACTTAATTATATATACAGAAGTTTTTCATCCACATATATTATCGTTACTGAGAATGTTTGCGTCAACAATTTTTATCAAACTAAATAATGTATTGGAAAAGTAGCATAAGTGAGAAAACGTATTGACTGTACTTATACTGTATTTCATTAAAGGAACGGTTTTGTTTTGTTTGCTCGGTGAGCACACTCCAGATCCTACAAACATTTTAGTGTAAGATCCTGACACTGGAAAATCAACTGTCTAGTTGCCTAAAACATGAAACGGATTCACTGTAGACCCGTTTTTGAAACAGTACATATCTAATGACATTACACATGGATCCTCGACTGTTTTGTTAGAGTTGAATTGTATTTATAAACCTATTCAAATAGATGTGACCAGTGATTATTCCTTATTAACCTCCGAAACATATTTTTGCATTTCATAGTCGAGGTAATTTTCGTCATCTGCTGTGGTGTGTAGACTTACACACGTAAGAGACTAACAGGATCGGGTGGTCAGCCTTGCTGACTTGGTTGACACATGTCATCGGTTCCAAATTGCCCTGATCGATGCTCATGTTGTCGATCACTGGATTGTCTGGTCCAGAATCGATTATTTACAGACCGACGGCAAATAGCTGGAATAATGCTGGGTGCGGCGTAAAACTAAACTCACTCACTCACACGTAAGAACATTCTCATAGCTTCAAGACGCCCTGCAGTCGCGACACGATGCGCGGTTCATTGCCTTTTCGATTTTTTACCATGGACCCTATTATGGTGATCTACCTTTAATTGTCTGCGATCTATGGTCAATGTTTTATATCGGCCTGTCTTCTCTAATTACAACGTTTTTTGTTTTTCATCCTAGTTACAAGTTAAAACGCCAAACAGTGTGTGTGTGCATTAGTGCGTGCGTGTTCGTACGTTGAGCTAACCCTCAATAGCTTCCAGGCCAATTGCAACATTCTCTGACAAGAAACCAGCAGTTCTACACTCTGAGTATGAACATAAAATAGACTGTGTAGTATGTCTCTTTTCGGGACTGGAAAAAATGTCGCAGATTTTGTCATTCATTCTCAAAACACTAACAGTTCATTAAATGTGATTAGTTGAAACGATCCACAATAACGCATGAATAGAAGTACATCAGGACTATATGCGTCGAACTCATTGTAACATACATAATTTTATAAATAATTGATACTTTATTTAATTAACATGATTCTATCATCAAACGTTAGATCAACCACCGATCTTATGACGTGTTACTTGTTGCCTTGAACGTGATATGCCTTGCCATATATGTTGACAAAATTCAAAGTCTGCAAACCAGTCTAAGATTAAGGCGATCATTAAATAACTCTAGTGTTTCACCATGCAATATATGAAAACCAAATTCTTATTTATTGTTGGTGCCTTTCTGCTTGTCATCGATGCAAGAATTTGTCCCGCGACGTCACTCTCTGTAAGTAGTTATCGGTAAATCTTTTAGTATTCCATGAAACTTCTAAAATGCCAATCGTTGAAGAAAGGTAAAATGGATATCGAGCCTGTGCTACCTGTGAGAGTTTCATTGACAGTTCATTGAAGGTTGTATTATTAATACTGTAAAAGCTTCTGGTTGACCAAGTTCATGACTAAGTTCATCGAAACGTAACTTCTAAAAATGCCTTTAAAAGAAGAAACGTATAAAGTTTATTCATGGTTGTATTCTACACTTGGTATCATAGAAAAAAAAATTCTGTTGGACTGAGGTTATGAAAGAGTTAATAAGGTGTATTTTAGTCAAAGACTGTCAGCTTTGAATACTAATAAACAATTCAGTCATAACTGATAATCCGTTTGAGGTAGTTTTTGGATTTTATTTGAGTTATCTATCGTATTTTGGGTATAGACCCTTGATGACATACCTATATTTCTAAATGAATCGAGCACTTTAGAGTAGCAAGCTCGACCAAGTGATAAACTGATTGAGGTTCACTAATTAAAGGCGACTGATACGTAATTGCCATGTAACATCCACAGCTTAAGGGGCGGTAGGGTAGCCTAGTGATTAAATTGTCCAGGGTTCGATTCCCTACGTCGGTACAATGTGTGAAGACATTTCTGGTGTCCCCGCCGTGAGATTGCTGGACTGTTGCTAAAAGCGGCGTATAACCCAACTCACTCAGTCACATCACATATGTTTATCTATTATCGTGATGCTACTGTAACTACTAATGTAACTATTCTGGTTATAGATGACACTGCTTGACTAACAATTCAGTATGGTTACCATGAAGTTAAACATGCTCCCTTTAAATGTAATCAATGGATTATGTATGCATGGTTCCTGACCTTACCATGGTCCCAGTTCAGTTGTGTTCCGTGACACCTGTCATTCAAATGTTGCTGCTCCATACTATACAGCATCGGACATTATCAGTTAATATTTATTTTTAAGAAATAGAAACATTCTTTTATACTCTTCTACAGCTGGGATGTACATTGACGCCCCTCCCACAACATATCGATGTACAAATGATCGTGATAATTGTCTGACATTCTAGGTGTCTCAGTCAGTCAGTCTTGTATTTCGTACTGAAGTGAGTGAGTGAGTTTAGTTTTACGTCACACTCAGCAATATTCCAGCTATATGACGACGGTCTGTAAATAATCGAGTCTGGATCAGACAATCCAGTGATCAACAACATGAGCATCGATCTGCGCAATTGGGAACCGATGACATGTGTCAACCAAGTCAGCGAGGCTGACCACCCGATCCCGTTAGTCGCCTCTTACGACAAGCATAGTCACCTTTTGTGGCAAGCATGGGTTGCTGAAGGCCTATTCTACCCCGGGACCTTCACGGGTCTTCGCACTGAAGAGGCCACAAAACATTATATAGTACATAATGTGCATACATTTACATTCACCCAAATCTTGAATTCAAGCATATACATTTTTCAGTTATTTTTATTTATTTAATTTTTTTAATTTTTGTAATGTATGCAATATTAATATTGATAAATTTTGAAGCAATAAGCTGTTTGAAACTTCTTAGTAATAATATAAATTTAATAACGTTGGGATACCTACAGAAACTGATTTGGTAAATACTTTTGTCTAAAATCTGAGTACCGCGAGCTAACAAGGACGGGAATGGTACTCATCCTTTTCTTACAAAAGTGTTAAAAACAACAGTTTGGAAAAACGAGAGACTATTTGACAATCAATCTTAAGTTGTGTTATATAGTACTGTATTGACTAGCTGATTGATCGCATGAGTAAGTGAGTATGTTCAGATGTTAAGTCACATCAGCAATATTTCAGCCATATCGTGACTAAATCAAGTTATAGATTTACAATGATTACAAACTAAATTATAACCACCTGTCAACGACGGGCAGTAAAAACATCTAGATTATCATATATATTCAAAACAACTAGCAATTAAATCTGAAAAAGTTTAACTATAGAGGAAGATACAATGTGAAAACGGGCTATGGATCGGCAACAACTGAAAGTAGATCAAGATACTAAGGATCATGGGGACTTACAGCACATTTGCTTCCTGCATGGACTCTAGCTGGATTTAGGTCATCCCTTCAACCATTAGCAATTTGAGATAGTCTATAGTCACATATTAGAGATGGCTCGTCCGCCTCAGCATAGAGGCTGTCAATAGGTGAGGTTCTAAAGGAGCTAAGACATAGTCTTAGAACTTGGTGGTGGACAGAATCTAAAAGGTTTAAGTTGGTTGTGCAGGCTCCACCTTATACGATGGAGCAGCGCTATATATAGTCTCCCTGGATGGAGCCATCGACTTTTGAACGAACCAATGATCGATAAGATTGTAGGAGCGTAGCTTCATCCCACTTAGAACTTTTAAAACGTCAAGTGCCTTCAGGCATTTATTTTCTAGGGATTTAATACGTGGCAGAAACGTTAAATGTAAGTCAAAAATGAAACCCAAGAACTTGACCTCCATAACAACTTGGAGGGGACTGTCGTGCTCTTGGGGGTTAGATTGGAGATTGGAGAACGGGGAGGCGCGCCAACTACTGGAAGCTGTTTGTGAAGCAGTGATCTCCATGTCAGTTGATTCAAACTGATTTTGAACCACAACGGGAGTTGCTGAAGGTAAAGGTCCTTCCAAATGTTGAAGAGTTTTAAATTTCATCTTTCTTCTCATTTGTTTCTCTCTTTAGCACTACGGTGAACGTCACTCTTTATAATTACTGGTAAGGATACCGTATCAGTTCTTGTGTATACTGTTTGAGAAGCTGGCGACATATTACAGAGTAACGATAGTTTTCCGATTTCTCAAGTATTTGCTGCTTGTCATGTACCTGTAGCAGGTTTGGTAACCAATGCCGAAGTTGCAGTAGCCGGCTTTAACTGAGTTTGGAAGAGTCGTCATTCCAAAAGTAAACAGACTGTTTGTTTTCACAGTGCCTGAATCTTGTTTCCTTGTTAATCGTTTCCTAGGAGTGACCCCTTGATCCTTTAATTCATCTACAGTCTGCTCTTCTGACAAATCAAAGAGCGTGGTCAATCTCTGACGATGCTTCTGCAGATGAATGGGTAACAGATGTATTGGGGTTTGACTGAACTGCTTTGTTTGCATCAGAATATGAAATGGTCTTCTTATGTGCATCTGAGTTTCAGTTTTGGACTCAATTTCGAAAGATTTAGAAAGATGGGCAAAATTTTGATGAATCCGTATGTTCACCATTGCAGTTGGCACACTTCATGCCATTTGCACTTGTGCAGTGAACAGAACGCGGCAACGGAATGTTGTGTTTTGCCATGGCAGTACTTGGCACCATGTCCAAGTTTGTGACAGTGTAAACGACGGAGAGGATTTTGTACCTATGTCTCCACTCCGGCAAAAGGTAAGTTTGAAAGGACGTCCGTCCGCAGCTGCAACAACCAAGTACTTTGGCCAGAGGTCACCAGACTGAGGTACTTCTTCATCTCTTCATCCCCAGAGAAAGAAAGATGACTTTTTATTTCTGTTAACTGAACCAAAGAGCCATGGTTTAGTGATGTGTTTCATCAATCCTGCTCTCAAGCGCTCCCTTATTTTTCCATGTAACTTCAGCAGCCATGCGATAAAAAGCTTGTGATAAAACCTTGAAAAAAGTAAAGGAACACTTGTCCTTTCAAGTGATCCCTTATTTTCCCTCAGAATATATTAATGTCAGGGTTCATGTCAAATCTTTATAGATATGTATTAATATTTCTCATGGTATACTCGCAAAATGGAATATCCCCTACTTATTTACTGGTATATATCGCATTGTGAATCCTCCACAAAGATCCCAGTCACTTCTTATTCATCTCATATACACTGATGACCTTGGTCGTTTTGATTTTGACGTTTTTTGCGACTTCAGACTAGAAAAAGAACCAATTCCCCTTGTTGAGTAACAGTAACATCGGAATGTCCTGTAACGAAAACGTGGCAAGATAGGTATCGTAAGAGATATGATTGATTTTGCTCGTAGTTTCTGGTTACCATCTTCAACATGCCTTTGGTTTTATTTCCAAGATTCATCAGTGGTACGACCCAGAATAGGCAGAGGGTGTGATGGATTATGACATGAACAAAACTCCTGAGTGTGGGTCAACATACAGACTCAAATATCTAAGCCAGCAAATCGGACCTTGTGGGGTTTTTTTTTCTTTTTTTTTGTTGATAAACTGAATGGATTTATTAATATCATGTAAAATTTCTTTCCCTTTATACAGCTATAGCTTTCTTATACTTTTAAGCAATGACAAAATAGCTATATCAGCAAAATGTCATTTTTCATTTGGCCATAAAATGTTGTGTACTACCTAATTTACACAAATAATTGTTTTGAATTGTTCTAAAGAGAACGTCGCAAAATGGAGAAGAAAAGAAAGTACATGTATGTATTCTGGGTAGTTTTTAAAGTGCAGGACACCATGATGGCATCAAGGTACATGGTAGTTATAGGCCTTTCTAAGAAAGTGAGACTACTCTCTAAAATCATAAATGCATAACATACCACATCTACAAATTATTGCCGAAAGGAATATGTGTAGGCACGTGCATAAAGTGCCTAATGGCAGGTACGCTACTGAGTAACCTTATGTGCGGCTTAGATTCAAGTACGATCTCCATGACAAATACGAATAATTCTGTGGTAATAACTGTGCTTTTTACGTCTTTTGCTCACCAACTGTGGACCCAGTCCTGTAAACAATTTACTCATTATTATAGAAATATTCATCACATTTTCTTTTTAAACTAATATCGTGCAAACGTTACTACTGGGGGTCATTTTCGAAATAAACAACAATAAAATAGCTTGCGGTAAACTTTAATTTTATCATAAGAAAAACTTTACGTAATTCTGCGAATAAAATCTAGATCTATAGCTCTGTTTTAACAGAGAACCTATTATGGTACCTGCATCTATTGACTTGAAAACCAACAATTTACATTTTAGATTGTTATATTTTCAAAACATTATTTTAAAAAGATACATATCTAGGTCTTGTGAGTAATCAAATTTTTTCGCTTCATGATCATATATTATATTTGCGCGTTTTAAACGAGAAACTTAAAAGCGTAAGTATTTTAAGGCGACAAAACATTGGGGGAACTACTTGTTGCTATGGGTACCGCGTCGTGATTCACAAAAAAACATTTGAACTATGACTTGTGTTCATAAAGTGTAAAATATAGTGAATGCACATGTTTAGGGAAGTCGACATGCGTAATATTAACTTGCTTGTGTTGTATTCCAAACCACGTCAATCATTGTGCCGACGTATTTATGCACTATTTCTTACCGCGGATTGTTTGTAGTCCGTAGCAGCGCATGTAAACAACTTCACATGGTCACACGAGAGCACTGTCAGAAGTCGACGGAAAATTAGACGAGCGAAATGTCTAGACCAGCAGGGACTCTTATCACCACCCACAATGCCAACTACATATCTCCCAGATTTATGCCGGGGTAATGTTTTCTGCTGATCGTGTGTGTGAAATTACAATGTTTGTCCACATTGCTACCACATTGCTAGCCGACCAGAACCGCGGTGACATTGTGCCCAAGCCATGGCACTGGCCAAGAATGTATTCCTTCAAAGACTAGATGTAATTCATTTAAAGTGATGTGTAGGTATTGTCTAAACTGAGAATTAGTCACGATTGTGGTGGGTGTTTCTGTGAGATATGACGATTCGGTGCACAGTCACCTTTCATGTCGTGTGATTTTAGATGTACTTCAGATGCATAGATTACCTCCCCTTTGTACACATATCAGCTTCAGCATGACACTGTTTCAATTTTTTTCCTTATGAGAATGCTTTTAATAATCAGGTTTAAATAGGAGAACCTTTACATTTCACAGGTTAAAGGAAAGATTATGAGAAAGTATGAAGCTCTATTCCCATGCAGTTGTTCAAAAAGAATGCAGATCAAGTTAATGACAAATTCACACATAGAATAAGTTTAAAACAGGCGAGGTAACTTTGTCATGCAAAGAAATTATTGTCACACCTGAAATGAGTCAGTAAGTTACTTCATCAGTTTAGCATTATACAAGAATTAAAATTTCCTTTGATACACTGATATTTGATTTGTGTTCACTGTCTTTCTTCATTGATCAATTTGGCCTACCTTGGGAATACAGCACTACAGACTTAGTTGAAGACATGTCAAAATACTCTTTTACGTCATTGTAGGTGATTTCATTCTCAAAAGAAAAATGGCCTTTGACGCCATTATAGCAACAAGTTCGTGAAGCTCAGCAAGTGTGTATGAGCTCCGCTCAATGAAGTTTCATTTCACCAGCTATGTCATTGCAGAAGCCCAATGATGTTGCAAGTTTCCAGTAGTTGTTTCCCAGTGGATGCACAGTTTTTCACAAGCATTATCTGTTTTGACTAATACGCTTTTATTTCTTTGTATTAATAGTTGCTGAGGTGGTATATTTTGTGTATATTTATATCTTGTGTTTTTTAAATTCAGTAAGAATGGTCACATTCTTTCATATTCTGTTATTCTCACTTTTGGTCAGTTTAAATAATCTAAATATATTTTATATTTCTGTTTCAAACATAACTATTTGACCTAGATGAATTATAAATGGCAACTTGTACATGCAATGTATATATCTTTTTCATTCAGTAATTTGCATCATTACACTGAAATGGAGTTTATTAGTATTTATTTTTTGAAGCAGGAAGAATGCATTATACTGGACACGTCAGCCATTTCGTGCCAGCTGTCAATGTATTCTATTTATTAGAATTATTTCAAGGGGTTAAGGTAAGGGACTTAATCTGATATAGTAGGTAGATGTAGAGTGTAATGCATGAGTACCATTTGTTTTCCTTTTTCACACAAAAACGGGAGACCAAAAACATCAAAAGTTAAATGCACAATGAAATGTTCTATGCACCGTGAAAGTGACGTCTGACGTCTGATGTCAACAACTGTTTTCAGTTGGAGGCATACTGGCTCATTCCAGTCCATGTACATGGTATCTTGTAGATTTCCTGAATAGGACAAGGGTGACAAATGATGTCAGGGCCATTTGGCAACTGTTCATAGATTAAAATCACGAGACACCAAGTCTACCTGTAACCTTCATAATTGTTCGCAACATATTTGACTGTTTCTGTTCATTTCCGTGACATCACAGGAATAACTTGCTAAATTTGCACATTGTGCAACAGTGTGGATGTAGCTCAGTCAGTTAGCTGTCAGTCTAAAAGTCCTAAGGTTGTGGGTTTGGGTTCAGCGGGTTCTAACAAACTGTTTGCCTGTCTCAGGGAGTCGTGACCTATGGCAGAGAACGTCCTCATGAGAAGTTGTGGTGCTGATTTCTAAAGGTGCTCCAGTAGATGGATGTATTTTCCTGATGAAGTGAATTTTATGGGGGGAAAGAAGTGACAATTACTAGAGATTTAATTTGGTTTAGTTAATAACATATTTGAGTAACCATTTAACTTTGATGCAGGTATCGAGGTCACTGCCCAACCACCAAGTTTGACTATGGTGAAACCTATGGAAATGCAACAGCTAAATATTTCCAGGACTACAGGTACGAATGTCACAATTAATTGTCTTACTGTTTCATTGTAGGCAGCAATACTAAACACTCTCATAATTATATGTTCCATACCTTATCTATTTAGTTTTATAAACATTCTCCATAACATCATGATGTAAAACATTCTGGAAAATTCTGACAGATATATGTTGTAGTGATTGGGATTAGGGTCTGCTGCCTGATTTTGGAGGCTGATCATATCAACAATATACACAAATTTCTATGTTTTTATTATTATGTACAAAGTGTCACAGTAACTGGCTTATTTAGTTTATTTGTATATTCATATAACCATGTTTTACTTGAAGGTCTGAGGTGTTGAGGAGCTCAGCTGACCCCTACTGCAGAGGAGGGCAGTTCCCCACATACTACACACACAATCCAGACCTAGTGATAGGGAACCGCAGTCGCAACCAAGACAGATGGCTTGCAGCACCCAAATATCAGCTGTCAAACATTGACCATGACAGGCGTGAAGAGCTGTACAAGTTTGACCAGGTAAGGAGAATGGCCAGTTAGTAGGCCAGTATGGATAACATTAAGTCTATCACTAGTATCAGAGACTTGCTAACTATGAGAAAGTCTTTGCTACTTTTATGAAAGCTTAGATTTATGTTGGTATGGATAGACCAACTCCTTTTTAGAGAGGACAGTCGGTGGTTTGATTCCCAGCACCACGTGACTTTTAAAGATGGTACATGTTATTCACGTGGATAATTGTACTATTTATGTGCATTTTAAAGAATTTATGACCATGATTTGATCAATACTTCTGTTGCTGTCAATGTTACTGAAGATGTTACTGGTAGTAATGTTATTATTTTACAAATTGTGCCTGCAGTTGGCTCAGTCTCACCGTGAACACTACACAGACAAGTCAGGGACCAGGAAGAGTGTGGACTACTTCAAGCTGCCTGTCAGTGCTGAGGACCAATTTAAGAAAAATGCTATGTTGTAAGTATGGGTGTACATTGTAGTTGCTGCTTGTCATCTATACCTGTCACCTGTCATGTGCTTGTCACTCATCTTCCATGTTGTCCTCCACTGCTTCGTTGTACTAATCCTTTGAAAATAACATAATTTGAACTATTTATGAGAAAAAAGAAACAGAATTTTAAAATTATGCAGTTTGAGTAACTTCAGTAAGTTAGAATTAGAATTAAACAAATTGTTAAATGCAAGTATAACAGTGCTAATTCTTCGTGTGAATGGGTTCTCTATGAAACACATTGGTGCAGGTATATGTTTTATTGTATGAAATCAATGTGCTCAAAACATATACAATATTCTGATTCTCAAAATATATTACATTCCTGTGAAATGGGTTGCTAATATGATGGGGCTTTAGAAGCAAAATTATTTCAAGTTTTGGACCACGGTACAGGCAGTAAAATGATGAAACTGTACAAAACCGCCATCACTTGCAATATTGGTGTACACATGTGTGCTAAGAACCAGCAATAGGACCATCTATAATGGCTGCATCTTTCATTGATTCTAGAATCAACTATTTCTGTTTTTAGTGCTATATTCTTGCATGCCATTCCCACAAACCTGCTGCTTTACATCCTCTGATTGTCTTGGTAGTGGTTTCCACTGTGCTTGGTGAGGTGTTTGCAGAAATCCAGCATGTTGGTATTTGCCAGATATTTCATTAATGGCTGCTTTGTGAAGGATTACTTTGAACTTTCGTTTGAGGAATGTGATCTTTAACTTGCAAGTCTGAAACATCTGGCAAAGACTTTACGAGCTTTGTGACCTTATACTAATCTGGGTTTGTAGACAAATCATCTTCATTTAGTTATGGCTATTCTGTTCTCACAAATATCAGAACTGAAGCAATATAGATGTCCTCAGATATGTACACATAGAATTTTCTATTTTCTATTCCTATTATTTTATGTGTACAGAGAAATAAAAGATCTCACTTTTTTTCTGTGCTAATTATACTCTTATTATTTTTATTGCAATGGTTCATTTCTTTTGTCATCTTGTTTCTAATTCAGTCATCTCAAAATGGTTGTCATTTTTCCCACAAAGAGTCTGTGAGGAAGACTGGTATTAGCATGAAGAAATGAACCAATTATTGTAACAACCTTTAGACGTAGTCCTCATGTTCTGATGAAGCTAGGTGTATTCTCCCATGTAGAGTCTCAAATAGTGCATGTCTTCTAGAAATCTGAATCTGTATGTACAACCATACTGTATGTAATCCTGTGAAGAAATGAACCAATTATTGTAACATCCTTTAGATGTAGTCCTCTTTCTCTGATGACCCGAGGTGTATTCTCCCTTGTAGAGTCTCAAATAGTGCATGTCTTCTAGAAATCTGAATCTGTATGTACACCCATACAGTATGTAATCCTATGAATACAAATCCAGTTTCTTAAATGAAAATCTTTATCTTAAAGAAATAGACAATAAAGTTAATTAAATATCAATTACATCTGATTTAATACTAACAATGTAAAGTGTTTGTTGGCACTTGAGTGACTTGCAGTGTTCACGATATGGTGATGTCATCATTTTGTGTGTGTGGTGATAAGTTCCCAGTGTGCACAGCCATGCTGACTGCTTCTCGCTAATGGAACATCTTGAGAGCACTTCAGGTAAGGTTACATTCTAATGATGATTTGTTTCCCGATGCCTTATCATCGTATCAGACTTTCCACCAACTTGTTATGGCCATGTGGATGATGTAGAGAATAACCTGTGGTGAAATGAGGTTTAACATTGTATTTCAGATTATTTCGTTCATATGACGATGTGTATGTGTTTGTGTGTGTGTGTGTGTGTGTGTGTGTATATGTAACTGCTTGAACTCCCCCAGACTTATGCTGGTTTTATAGTACTAGCTCACTGAGATACCATCATGCAGTTACACATGAATACCCCACTCAGACACCTTATACGGACTCTGAGCTGACCCTCCTTGTTATACCAGGCAGGGACCAACAAGTATCATATTTTAACATGTTTTGGTATGACATGACTGGGGATTGAACCTAAGACCTTACACTCTCAGGGTGAACCCTCTAACCACTATTCCACAGGGGCGGTCAGTTTTATTTGGGACATTTGTTTAGCATTAATTAATAATATATGGGAATATGATCCATGATTCCTTGTTGCTTGGCCTGGCTATTCTTTATGTTCTTCATCAGTCATGCTGAAGTGGGAGCTGTGTCATATAAAATTGTTTCTGACATGAACAATTGGCAAAGTCATCTTCAGTTATTTGTGACAGTGCATTACTATGATGAGCTACTGTTGACAGCGTCTAGCAAATACTGAAAACAGTGAAACAATGCCTGTTACCAGAAGTATGAAGCAGATTGTGACTTACTGAAAATGACTCACTGCACTGGTTTTCTTACCACTATTGCTGATAAATGTCATATGTTTCCCTTAAAGATCTAAAGAATAACTGAGAGTGATGAGGATGCTCTCATATTCCATCCACATAAATTTTACTTTAAAAATCCCAATGTATTGTATTCACTTGTTCAGGATATCTATGTAATAATCATGAAGGATTCATTACAGAAATTCAGTGAACGGGTAAATTCAAGAATTATTTTCTTCAGCATTAATCATAATTAACCTACTGCCAGATAACTGTAGAATGTCCTAAGAGACTGTTTGTGTTTCCTGCATTCATTTTGCCCAATGTGTTGCACAGGAGTAACAACTGTCTTGTTTGCTCAGTCGCAAAATTCTTGGACTTGTACACAAATCCTCAAACTAGTGATAAATCTAAATCTGAATTTGTATTGAATGTTTGTCAGGTTCAAATGTGGATGCAAGAAAAGATTTTAAAATACATAGAGATGTTAAATTATTGGTCTTTGTTTGAATGGTAACTATGGTCTTATTGCCATTTTAGATATAAACTTTTAGGCAGTCTAATTGTAGATTATATACCCCTTATTCATACATTTGAAACTTCATGCTTCAGTGTCAAAGAATGAACTTTAAAGCTTTGTTTCTTCTTTTCATTAATCCTGTTCTAAATTGTAGAATACTAAATACTGTATGTCAGGAAATGTTCGAGTTATCTAATTTTCAAGGTTTTCAAGGTTAGGAAAGTACCGGTATTATATCCATGAATTTTCCCGTACTTCAAACCTTCGTGTTAGATTTCCTATAGATAAGCATTTCAACCTCTAGCAACCAATGACTTCCTGACATAGGCATTACCTCTGTAATGCCTGTCTACAACTTGTCTGTTCATCGACAGAATTCTTTCTGACACAACAACATGCTTTCAGCAGAGACCTATGCATACATGTTTATAGTAAGTTGTTAAGAAAACAACTGAAATATTTATATTTTTAGGTCCCCAAACTTGGAAATTTAAATCACCTTGAAATCTCTGTTGGTCTCCAACCTCAAAATTTTAGTACACGGAAACTTTACCAGTATACGTTACCAGTCTGTAGGTGAAGATTCCATAGTGTACTCAAATTACTTTAATGTTCTATTTTTTTTCCTTTATGTTATTCTCTTATATCTTTGTCAGGTTTAGAATCAAACATGAATGTCAATTTTGTGAACAAATCCAGAAAACTGGTACACCTAAACATGGAAGATTGGTTCTTACAGAGGAAACAGTTCACGTTCCTTTTGGATCACAAGCAGATTTTTGTTTGGTTGGTTTGTTTGGTATTTTTGTTTTGTATTTTTTATTTATGTTTGTCCTTATTTATTTTGAGCAGGTTAGGACTCTGACAAACCAAGGATTATGAACGGGGCACATTTCTGATTCTGAATCACCCTTGCTCAGAGACTTTCTGATGGCAAAGCACTAAGTGATTTCAGGATATGCACTTCGAAGGCATGCAACAGTACACTGTAAATTGTGGCACTAAATGTTGATGAGATTTGTTGACAATGTCAGTATGGGAGCCCCTCTAAGTTGTACAAGACAGTTTATCTACACGTTTTAAGGACCTCTCCATGCACAGACAGCATGCCCTGTAGCACTGTCACGAGACCCGTGTTTAGTGTAATACATCTCCCAGATGGATGTTGAGCAGTAGGTTTGTGGGTTTGGTTTACTAAGGTGCATAATTATTTTGAAATACAAGAACAAACCAAGTTCAGGACCAAATGTGGGAACACATTTTCTTTCAGCATGTACAGGCGATGGAGAAGATGAATTAAAGTGTCCAGTCTGCCTGTTTGGTAATTTTAGACAGTTGTTCATGATAGTTGGTACATGTGTCAGTTATTCATGACAGTTGATATAGTCTGTCAGTTATTCATGATAGTGTATGCATCTGTCAGTTGTTCATGATAGTGGATACATCTGTCAGTTATTTATAACAGTGTATGCTTCAGTCACTTATTCATAATAGTGAATGCATCTCTCAGTTGTTCATGATAGTTGATACATCTGTGAGTAGTTCATGATACATGTAGTTGATACATCTGTTGATACATCTCTCCTAGAATAAGTGACAGTGGAATTCACAGTTGTTGCGTACACCCAAATATTCAGAACAAACTTCAAGCACACTTTAATAGGAAATATGATCACCTGGGACTGTTGGATAGTATGTCATAGATCATGTGCTTTAAAAAGCTCCTTACTTTTATAAAAATGTGACTGCATACAATTTATTTGCAACAAATTAAAAGAAACCCACCGTTTGTGAAAAAAATACATTATTTTATCTATTCAGGATTTTGAAACACTGCAGGATGTTCCATGAAATTGATTTGAACTCTCCATATGATAAAGCAAAATGTGAAACAGAAACCGAATAAGTCTGTAGAACACCTTATGTGCAGATTTGAAAAACACTGTTAGAAATCATGTACTGATGCAGAATAAAGATAGTAGTGATTTTTACTGCTTAAAATTCATTGAACTTAATCATTGGTAAATTGTTGTATCTTATAACAGATTTGTCTGTATATGTGTGTGTGTATTATACAGCACCTGTACATAAAGACAGCTTGTTTGTTTTGTTTCAGCATGCTATTGTCCACTGGCCACTCGGATCAGATCAGTTTACCTCACATAGAGCATGTAGCACGACGAGGGCCCCTCATCCGTCGCGTCGCCCTCAACTCTTCCCAGCGAGATAGGGAAATGAGGGATGTGTACTTCGAGAGTCGCTAACCATAGCCTCCAAACAGTGTTATGATCAGTTAGGATTTAAGTTAATTTTTACAGTTGTCTACATATTTCCTATTTTCACTTCTTTCTTTAAGTTTTTAGTAAATGCAAAACCAAACTTTTGAGACTATACAGCAAGTGGAACATTATTCTGTTTGATTGTTTTGTTTAAACATGGACGTCAGTATTAATGGCTGTGATATATTTGTTGACATACTGTCAGGGTTTGAATGCTTTGTTATTTATATTTCTCTTAGTTATGTTTTCTATTTCAACATTGCATGAACAAATTTAAGTTCTTTGGCATTTTGTTTTCGGCCCAAGAATATTTGTTTAGTGTCAGAATTGGATAAAGTTTGTCAACTACAAAGTGACATAGGTTACCGCATGTCTTTCGGTATGAACTGAGAACTGTGTTGTGAGACTTATATATATACATAAGCATTTTGATTTTGATTTAGAAATGGTTGTTTGTGATAACTTATATATTGTTGTGTACTTTTATCTGAATTTTACTGACTCGTTTTATTTCTGTCCATCACTACTGATAAACATGAGGATGTATAGTGGCATGTCTGTGATAGGACATCATTGTATTGTGCAGAATTACTGCATTACTTTGTAAATTTCCAGTTTTCCTTTGGGTTTGTCCTTTTCTTTTCATAAAGAAATGTCTGCTGGATATGTGTTTGTAAATAACTAAAAGGGATATTGTACAATATATTTGTTATGTTTTTCATCTGTGTCATTTAATCATGTTGCTCTAGATCATCATTCAGTATAACCATGAGTTGCATATGACAGCATTAAACAGTGTTGAAAAGTCCATGTTCCATCTCATCATTTGCATGTCAGGTGTGCACAATATGAAATATGGTTTTAGCGTGCGTGGATGCGTGCATGTTTATATTTGATCTTATCAACCTACATGGTGATTGTCACTATATATTAGAAATTCCTTTTTTTCCCTTAATAACTGCATTAGAGGTTTTCATTTTTCCTGGGTTTTACATTCTGTAAGAAAGACCTATTTCCCAGTTATACTTTTTGTAAGTAAGCCTTCTACCCAGATTTTACTTTTTCCTAACTCTATATTAACATCAACATGCATGCGCAGATGATGTGTTGAGTGTTTGAAATCAGTTGGAAAATATTCATGGTTCCATCATTTAATTATTCAATGTCCAAATGTTCTCATTAGCAGGAATGGATCCGCATGCTTCAGATTACTAAGCGGACACTCTACCTCGCCGATAATGATGCAGTAGTTGAATTATCTATTTATAGTAAGGCCCACTGTGATTAAATTGATTTTACTAGTGCTTCAGTTCTTGTTATGTAGCTCTCAGTCTTACTTCTCCCCTCCATCTAGTCTTGGGTTGTACTTTCCCAACCATAGCCTCAGAGTTGTGCTTTATCCTACACAGAACAGGAGACAAAGTTGATGGGGTGGTCAAGTTTCATAATTTGGTACATGCAAACACTGGAATGTCCAGGTCATGACTAAAATGACTCCATTGTTTTCAGACTGTAATAACACAACTGGAGCATGGTTGAATGTGGGATTCATCAATTAAATAACAGGCATTTTTTAGTTACTTTGTTGGTTTGTTGTTTTACTCTGCACTGAGCAATATAATCTAGCTATATGGCGTTGGTCCGTAAATGATGAGTGAGTGAGTGAGTTTAGTTTTACGCCGCACTCAGCAATATTCCAGCTATATGGAGGCAGTCTGTAAATAATTGAGTCTGGACCAGACAATCCAGTGATCAACAACATGAGGATTGATCTGCGCAATTGGGAACTGATGACATGTGTCAACCAAGTCAGCGAGTCTGACCATCCTATCACGTTAGTCGCCTCTTACAACAAGCATGGGTTGCTGATGGCCTATTCTACCCCGGGACCTTCACGGGTCCATAAATGATGAAGCCTAAACCAGACATGAGTATGAATCTAAGCATCTGGGATACAATGATGTGTGAACCAAGGTGGCAAGTCAGGATTGATCAGAAGATCAATTCTACCTACAGTTCCAATGTGGGCACTCCATTAACCTTGAAGCTGAATGTTGAGAATTGCTGAATTTGTGTCAAAAGATATCTCACTGTAGCTCAGAAACCTTCAATCTTGTGGTATTCAGCCTCATGATCTAAAGATAAATTACTCACTCTTTCTAGCTTGTTGGTTCCATAAATGGAGGCCATGAGATTGAAAATGCATGCAATAAATGTAACACGAGTATAGAGTCAATTATTCCCCACCTGTCTCATTGTATTAGCTGATCATAAATATTCTCACAGCTCAGCTTTTATGGTGAATACAGTATGGATATCAGCCTCACGTACATACACCTGTTTTAAGACTTTTTCACAGCATTATGACACTAGTGAACAACAAAGGTTTTATGTCACAGTGGATACAGAAACCAGATCTTCTTAACCTTCCTTCATCCAATTCTTGGTTGTCAGCAGCTTTTGTACATTTAAACAGAACAAAGAGGATGTAAAAAGAATATATATATTTATTTAAAAATAGAAAGTTCATACAGATTTAACCAGCAACCCCAATAAAATATTGCATAATCAGAGTAGAATTGTGTTCTTCAAACAACAGCATGAGCCAAAATGAATGAATTCCAGCATTTACAGCTCAACATCTTGCACCACTTTCAACAACAAAATTGAAGGAGGCAAGCTTGGATTATAACTCTCAGGATTCCATTCCTCTAAACCAGCTAAGCACAATGACGATCATAATCCACTGTCAAAGATGTAAGTTAAGATTCTTTGTGGAACAGTGTCCTGATCTTAGCGCTACAATTAGTGTGAGACAATGTTAGAGCAGGAGAGAAGATTCTTTGTGGAATGGGTTCTGAGATGAAATAATTGTTAAATGGGCAAAGGTCAATGTGGACAAACAATCTTAGTGACAAGACAGCTGTATTCCTATACTCTAACCATGACATGAATCAGTACTGAGTACACTAAACCCGTCGGCATACATTACCCTGCTGTACCCCTATATGTAGAGTGGTCATATTAGCTGTTCTGGCTGTAATTTACATTACAAATGTTTTACGTCTGCATGACATATCTCCATAAACATGCCACCAGAGTTCCACACAGGGGATTGTTCAGGAAGCTGATTCATCATGCACCATAAACACCACCACTGTCTTCATTTGTTTTGAGGATTCGCATGAATTTGGTAACATATGCCCTAAATAAAATTACCCTGCAATGCACATCTGCTCTTTAAACCCTTACTTACAAGGATTGTACATGATTCTACTTTATGGAAAATGAAGTTGTTGATCATCAATAGTCCACTAAGAGTAGCAAACGAATAGCCATGAAACCTCTGCAATTTAACAGCTCCTTGTTTAGCCCAGCATACAGAGGATTGGAATCATAACTGTATGGTCTGAGAAAATCTCTCTTGGATGAAAAGAAAGTGTAGAAATGGAGCTAAAAGATGTCAATGAAGATAAAATACACACAAAAAGTGTTTTGTGTTATCAAGGTTAAAATCTGGAATATTCATAAGAACTAACAAATACTGGACACATCAGGATGACTGTCACCCCTCTACTAATCTTTTAACTAATACCTTTTTAAAAATAAACACTCAGAATATTAATTTAAGTTGTATGAGGATGAGAATATATGATCTAAATAAAACCTAGCCTCTTACAATACATTTTTACCAAACTATGTATGAACTTGGTGCCTGTTTCTACCAGTTACCACGATGCCACTTTAAAACTTGTTTTCATATGTATTTTATTACAGAAAATATGTTATATATGCACAACCATTTAAATGTCAAAATTGATAAAAATGTAATGTCTGAATACCTGTTTACAAATAATACTCTTGTTCTGTAATACACAACAGGAAACTATGGTAACATACACTCAAGGCCAAGTTTTTCATTACTTATTTCAGTTGGTTATTATCTGTATGCTAATGCAATGAAAATCTTAACTTATGTGCTCATTATTTGTACTTTGAATACGTGGTTACACATTCTGACTTGATGAACATGTTTTTAAACATAGGCTATGTATGTACATTAACTGCAGCTGTTACAAATAAGATGTTGAACCAGAGAAGAAAATTAGTCTGTGTTTCAAGAAATACTGTCTACATTATCCTACAACCAGTAACTAACACATGGAAAAAGTTCAACATTTCTGCCTATTTTGTTTTATCCTATTTCTTGCATGTAAGCAATGAAAAAAGTTTGGATTAAGATAATTAGTAACTATCACATAACAAAGTTAACAATATCACAAATGTTTTGGAAATGCTGATCAAACACAACTATATGATATGTACATATACACAGTAACCACGGCGATCTACCTGACCAACAGAACCTACGAACCTACCGCAGCAAAGTGGTCAGTCAAACCACAATTGGGAACACACAACAGAATATGTACAATCTCACAGAATGTGTGCCAATTAAAATGTTGACAATATTTTCTTTCTCAGCAGTTGTAAGAGTCTGCTTATTAAGCACCAGCAATGCATTACATTGCTGATACCAGCTGCATAAAACAAAACATCAAATGTCATCCACAAAATACTAAAACCAGCTAAAAATTGAGAAGTTTGCAGATTACAAAGGTAGATCATATTGATAAAATCATACAACATCTTTGTTCTATCAAGACAGTGTGTTGGTACAAATGATAATACAGTGGAATCTGTCAATACCTGCATCTGTCCAATTCGGCAAGTTGTCAACACTGGTATAAAATCTCAGCCCCAACCATGGGTTGTACATTTATCGTCAGCTCTACAATCTGGCACACTGTCTAACTCTAAGCCAGATTATTTCTTCAATCCCAATGAGTGCCGGTTTAGACAGCTTCCAGTGTGCCTTTATCAAGCAAGTATTGGCGAAGGTACCAGGATCACCACCAAGAAATCACCAATGTCAGAAGAATACAAGTGTTAATCCCTCAGTCAGTTTTTGTCTTTCCTGGTCAAGTACTTACATATCATTTGAAATGGGCCATACTTTAAATAAAGGGTTACCATGATCATATTTGTACATGGTGAAACTTGGACAGGTAAGGTTCATTGGTATTTCTGGAAATCATAGGAAATGTATTCATCAATTTACATTTTGATGTCAGCTCACTAACAGCAATGCCGATAATTGAATGTTTAATATCACATAAGATCAAGCACACTTGACAGCATGAGTAAATGAAGATTCACTGTGTTTCCAAGGTAAAACATCTAAAACACTTAAAGTTTTATGTCTGACAGGCTCCTTAGTCACTGACAGAACCAGCAAGTCTTAGCCATTGATGGAGATATGAGTGGGTCTCTAAGAAAATATGCTACTAAAACAAAAGTAACATTCTTGACCAACATGTACCATATTTGTTATAATAAAACCAGGCATAACACGTTAAATATCTTTGTAGTAAATAATTTCATTCAAACTATTTTTCTCTTAACTAGGAATACACCTCCAGGTGTTTGTATTTTTGCAAAAAAATGTTCACTGAAAAAAATGTGTCACCCTGTAAAGATTACCTACAGGCTTGTCTACAAATTTGTCAGAGGGTGTTGATTAGAGCTCCATAACACAGGAAATATGGTAAATTGATTGACCTCTTCATACCTAAAGATGCCAAAACTGCTAAAACTATCACAATATTCACAGATGTGATCACAGTTTAAAAATATACTAATCACTGCCAACAAAAACAATGTAATCAAAATTCATAAGAAAACAATATTTTTCAGATCGAAAGTGACAGAGTCTGTCCTTGATTGCCCTCAACATAATCAACCTGGCATCTGGATGGGACTTCTTTGGTACGGAGAGATCAGATCTGTTTCAGCCTCTTTACAAACGGATTCTGAAGGAGCTGAAGCACAGAAACAGTAAGATTCAGTATCCCTGTATCTTAACAACATGCAAACAATGATTTAGTAAAAAATTAAAGGTCACATGCAACCAAAAATTTAAACATAATTAAAGCACAATTATCACCTATTCATGACAAACAGCATGCCTCAAAACGAGGCATCCTGGAGACGAATCCGGTCAGAGCAGATGGGTGTAGCAAAGACTTTTCATAGACTGGTTAATCTGCCGCTATGCCGAAACTCATTGTGTGTATATAGAGATGATCTGTTTGATTCGCATTTCAGAAGTATGGTGAGTATTAAAGAAGGAAGATATTTTATGGGTAACAACTTCTTTTATTGTATATGATGCAATGGTTTGGTATGAATTCATACACTTTTGTCAAGTAAGAGTGATAATGGTATAAAATCCACACCAAAATGTTGCATCATATACAAAAGAAGAAGTTGGTATCCACAAATAATGTATATAGAGATATTGGGTTTTGTAAGTACATGCTCTCTGCATTTCCCTTCCAATCCAATCAACAAATACTGAGATGGTGAACTATTGCATGGCTGGAAACTGTCGTTTGTCCAAGTAGAAAGCACAACTTGAAACTAAAAATCTGAGTTTGCATGGGTTTCTGTCCAATCCAGTCCTCCGGTAAAAATAGATGCAGTTTGTTTGCAACCCACATATATAATAACACCTTGTGTGTACAAGTATCACACCTGAATGTCTCTGTTATTATATAATGTGACAGAGACAGATCCCAGGTGCACGAGCCTTAAATCAATGTATTCTGTTTATGGTGTTTATAGCCTGATAGGTGTTATTTTCAAACTGCATGTGGTCCATGAGTGAAGCTGTGTATTGCATACTGTCATTAGCAGACAGGCAGGCAGACACATAGGTGTCAATAAAACAGACATTGAGTTTTGTCAGTGACAGAGACAGCCAGTAACAATCAGGGAGACTCTAGATTATCCCTATCACAATCAACATACCTTTCTATGCCTACAAGGGCATGTGCTAAAACATTTCAGTTTTCAAGCTGAGCAATTTTCAGCAATGAAATTAGTATTTCTAATGCTGCACTTTCTTGAAGATTTGGTTTGCAAATATGCATGTATAGGACCAGTGTACATTTATTACTGCAGACCCAAGATTCTTGTAATCACAAGAAACATCTCTGTACTCTAACTTTGACCGTAGTGATAATCCTTGCATGCATCACTTGCTGTGTTTGTACAAGTCGCCTTCCCGGGTTAAGCCACAGGAACCTAAACACTGTGCTTGCACTATGGGTGCAGCTGGTGAAACCACTTTTTCCCCTGTGCTGGGGGAAAATTAGTGAATCGTGTGAGATTTGCGGGCTTTTTTCACCACGTTAGTTTTCAAATTTCAAACTCCTAGGGATAGCAACACAGATTGTGTGAAGGATAAAACTTACTTGACAAAGTCTGGAGCTTTGGATATAACATGTTCGAACTCAGCAAATGACAAAGAATCATCATCATCAAGGTCTGCCTCTTCAAGGATCTGAAACCCAGGTGATCATATGAAAACCAGTGTTGGGTTTAAAGCCATGTTGAGTAAATTTTGTGTTTGAGTAATATTATGGAATCTCATTTCAGAAGAAAGTCTGGAGGAGTGCAGGCATTACTTGCACATCATGAAACACAGATACACAAGTCAAGTACCACAGATGTGCATGTCAGGTAACACAGATAAATTCTTGTCATGTATTCCATATACCGGTATACTAGTTGTATATCGCAGATAAACAAGTCATAGAATACAGAGGATACCAGAGATGTAGTTTAGATATACTAGTCAAGTACCACATGTATTTAGTTGTTTACCTCAATTATACTGGTTAAGTACCAATTCTCATAGAATGTAACTGTTGTGAAACATAAAATTTGGACACCATGGTAATCAGACGTACATTATCTATGAGTTGTTGCATGTCCTCATCAGACAACTTCTGATCAGCGTTCTGAAAACTTGTCAGATGATCAACAACCTGACGCAGGTCTCCACTTGATAACATGTCGTCCTCATCAAAATCTGCGAAAAAGAAACACCATCACTGGCCTAGTTGGGTTTGATGCCACTTCCATGGCCGTGGAAGTGGAGCAGTGGAATCTATGATCACATGCAAGAATATTTGACTGACTGACTGAGTTGGATTTTAGCAATATTCCACAATATGACAGAGAAAGACACCAGAAATGCACTTCACATATTGGGCAACATCACTGCCCCTACTCTTTGGCAGAAGTATGGCAGTGACACTGCCATGTACCATGTTATACCAGACAGGTACTATGTATGTACAATTCATCGTTGCCACAATGCACAAAACACTGCATCAAAGTCAGACATTGTTACAGACGGAGATAGTCAAGTTGAACAGACAACAAAATAAGACTGATGGTAATGGTCAAAAGTGTCTTTGACCATGAAAGCAGGTGCCTTAAAGATGCATGTACAGGGTGCAAAACTTACGAAAATAAGACATTCCGCCTTGAGACATCATCTTACCATATATTCTGAAGGCATATTCAACCTTGACATTCTTGGGTGCATTATCTGAGAAGACAGACATCATATCGAGAAAATCTTCAAATGTCATATTGCCTTGGCCGTCAGATGAAAACACCTGGCAGATCCGTTCCCCAAAAGGGTTCACCTGTAGATACAGACATGGTTAGGGTTTCATAAATGTCATACAAACTTGATCCACAGCTTTTCATGTCCACAATGTGCAAAGGTGAACCAGGATGTAACAGCAAGACAGTTAGGGAGACATGTATGCAAGCAAGGACTGGTTTAACAGTGAAAGCCCTCTTTCACAGATATCCCACTCACCTTCAGTTCAGGAAGCTCCAGTACCTTGCCCTTTGGGAGTTTGCAGTTCCTGTCAGCATCTACAGATGTGCTGTCTAAATTATAAAATCTCTTGTAGACACTGAAACAAATACAACATGACTGCTACCAAGGTAATGAGTCAGTAATATGTGGTATGTAAACAATAAAAAACAATAGCATTATCACCATGTCAGCTGCATATGGACAGAAATACTATATTGACAGAGCTCTTAGGCTCAAAAACTGTTGGTGAAACCCAAGACTTCTGACTCTTGAGACTCATATGCAGATCCTCAAAAGGCAAAGGGACAAAATTCTCGACAACAAACTGAGAAGCCTCGGCTAGTTGTATCGTGTTCAGTGATAACCATTAATTACTAAAGAAGACATGGAAGATGAAGTTTTCATGTCACCACATTCACTGGTCCAACAGTTCTACAGGAGATACTGTCACAAAAGACTGTCTGTCATGAAATAACATGCAAAGACATAGTCCAGATGGCCTTCTGACGAGACCTTCTGTCCAAATTGTCGTATTTTCTGATTACTGTGAATATGTGTATAAAATTGGCAATAACAATGAAATTGAATTTTCTTTTAATACATTTAAATTTTAAACATTGCAATGACTTTGAGACACAACAAAATATCATGAATATATTCACCTCCTGATTTAGTGTTAACACTACATTCACAAATCCAAACAATATCTGGGAAAATTGTACATGTATTTTGTAAGGTGGCAGAACTCCAGAGAACAATATTAAAGCAACCATAAACAAGATCAGGGTACAGTGACAATGGATGTTAGAACCAGACTGGATTGGTAAGGACATTTCCTATCCAGGAATTCCTTCGGGAAGAATCAGAACACTTACTGTAGAATTTCCTTCTTGGTCAGATAGGTTAATGTCTGAAAACAATACAAATATGTTAAATTATTACTAAATTCAAACAAATTTAATCATTACTAAATAAGGCTAGACCAATTATATTTCTCATTTTTCTCAGATCCCCCAGTTGTAATTTTTCAAGAATAAGAGAAAAAAAATAATAATCAATTTGTCTGGTCTTACAATTTGCATTTCTTGGGTTGAACATAAATAATACATTATAAAATAAGTATCTGACAAGGGTAAATAAGAAGATCTGAAAATGAGAATATATTGAGTTTCTACTGCAAGGCTGAAAACACCTTATATTACTGTTGCATATCTGATTTGTTTCACTGGTGTAAAAGACACTGACACATTAAATGCTAAATAGCATTCAGAATCGTTCGGATACGAACCTTTTCAAGATAAAAAGTTCATAAAGGATGTGCGAATGTGCACTTTCGCGATTTGGTAAGCTGTGTTCTGATTGGTCAATCTCATAGGTTACCTGATGCGACCTTCTACTAGGTTTTGTTAGACTCAGTGGTGGAGTGTAACGAAAAGTACTGAGGATAAGTTTACTTAGACTGATTTAGAAGTAGAGTACATAAGAAAAGAAAGATTTATTAATGTAAATTTCTTTATTGTGAAAACAAGATATTTCTGAGTGTATGCTTGCTCCTTCATAGGTGAATGGTAGGTGGGTACTACGGTAGGGAGCACCATGGGGTGTGGTACATCACAGTGGGGCACACCAGAAATGGCCTTCACACAAACCACCAATGTATGGAATTGAACATGGCAGTTTGGTATGATGATAACGAACACTCTAACCTCTAGGTTACCCCACCGCCCCTGAATGAAGGCAGGTGACCCACAATCCTGTATCCATGGTAATTTAACTTCATTATAATACATTGTACATATATGTGTTTTTGTTGCCTTTCAACCTTCTTGCTTTGAATCATACAATCACTTATTGTTCGCAGATATCCCTATATTCCAGCTTCCTGTATGGAAGAGTGACAAGCGAACAATATCACTGCATCAGGGAGTTGACAAGATTTCAAAACATGAATATGTTTCACATCTGATGATACATGAAACAAGACCTTTACTACTTATATATTTATCTTTATTTTTTCAATTACACACATTTATACAGCACCAATATCCAGATCACCAGTTCAACAGTGCTTTGTTTTCCCCTTGATCATTAGATGTCAGTCTCAAACGGCACAGTTATCAATTTCAACTCCCTGGCAATCATACAACTCTTGCAGCCACCAGGATCACCGAGTTCCTGTGGTTTTCCCATCCTTGCAAGTTACCCATTCACACCCATTCATTTCACACCCTGTCACAGGTGGGTTCGATACCGTCACCTTGAGCTTGCTCACCCACAATGGGAGCTTGAGTTTACATGGCATGTTACTTAGGACAGGACACAAACTGACACAACTACACACATCACCAGCAAAATGCAGAATGAAGAACCATTGCCAGAGACACCTCATATCTGGTTATAATACCTTTCTGTACTGGACTAAAACTAGTCACATGAACATATTCATGAGTAGAAGCTAAATCGATCAAAACATCATCGGGAGATAAACAATGGTCCATGTGTTGAACGTAAAGGAGATGTGTTTGTAGGCTGAACCAGGTCATTGGGGGCTGTCCCACTTGTCCAGTCAGGTAATCCGATGTTATCCAGTTTAAGTGTTGCGCTTGGGTTGCTGGCCCATTATAGTCAGTTTCAGTGAGCTCAGTTCAGATGTCAGTCAATTACTGTCACTTACCCACTGATAAGGTGACATGTCTTTTTCTTTAAGTGGAGTGTAAGTAAGAGATGGGTTTGTTTTATGTCATTGCAGATATGGCAAATGAGCAAGTTCCTTGTTTCTTTCCTAACTGTCTAACTGTCCTAGTCTGATAATTTTCATTATTCCTACAATTGTAGCTTCTGTTATCAGAAACATTCACTGAAGGAAGATCACAATGATAGTCAGGAACCATATGGTTTATAATTTTGTAAAATAATGTTAATTTAGAAACTTTTGTATATATGTATATTGTTATGAATGTCAAAATGTCAAGTTATGTAGCATTGTTATTTAAATGCAGAATTAAAATGTTGTTAAAGTTGACCTTCTTAACCTTTTAACCCTTAAAAACATATAACTTTATATTGCTCCCCTTGTCCAGTATTCGACTTTCCAATACAGGCTATAGTCGGTACATCAAAGACAAACATAACAAACAAACCGGACAGGTTGGACTAACCCATTCATAGATGCTGTGGATTCCTAGCCCTGATTGGTTCATAGACCATGTAGACAGTGATTTCGTGGACATGCATAAATTTATACAAACCTGTAGAGGTTATGAATTCTTTGAAGAATGTCCTCCTTGGGGTACATATAAGCATTTTTATGTCCATTAAAAATCCCTACGACAGTTGTAACTATTTTGATAATAAAATATTTACAAAACAAAAAACTCGTTTTTGTCTTGTGGGACCACCTTTACAGGGCCCCCCAGGCCCCCTACAGCCAAGAGCAGGTAACTCTGGCCGTCTACCTCGCACCTCACTTTTCATGCTGAACGTATCAGACAGAATGAGGGGAGGCGGGTGGCCGTACCCCAAGGAGGACATTCTTCAAAGAATTCATAACCTCTACAGGTTTGTATAATTCTTTTTCAGAAGAAGTCCTCCTTGGGGTACATATAAGCATTAAACAGACTCCCGAAGAGAAGCAATTGGGAGTGGTATTCTGTCTGACAGCAACAGTCCATTCGATCGAAGTGCAAATCTACAATCACACGGAAATAGAAAAGGCACCGACCTGGTCACCTGACCGCTGATGTCAATCAAGGCGGGGGCGTGACAAAGCTGAGGACCCGCTTGTCAAAGCTTACATGCCCATTGGCTAGAATTTGGGAAATCCCAAATGAGAAACCCCGCCCACCCAAATCAAAGTTTGGAGACCTGGACGTACGGGACACTCGCCAAACTGAACCTTGTCCATACCGCACTAGCAAGCTAAGCAGGGAAATGGAAAGGAAAGTAAGGCACCCAGCCAAAGAGGGCGGGACTAAGAAACCATCACTAAATATCACCGCCGATAAAATGGGAATGGATAGTTACCCAACACCGAGTGCAAACAGATATAGTTATCAAACAAAGCTTAATCAGCTTGAGCAGAACTATTCTGTCTGACTGACCGAACCGAGCACACTCTCGTGAGTGTCTGTTCAGTTGGTAATGACGGTTCTGACGTGGCCACTGCTCTCACTGAGTGAGCTGACAACCCCTTTTTGGGGAGATAAGCCTTTAGGTATATAGACCTTGCAGCCTGCGTATCAGTCGGATAGCCAGCCATTCCGCCACCACAACAGCAAAATAGCTGTTTCTCCGTACGGAGCAAGGCTATTCTCTTAAAATAACTTTAAGAGGTTTCATAACGTCTAATACACGAACCTTACGGTATGTATTATCAGACGACGCAGGCAGCATGCACCCAGTTAGATCGATAGGCGCGGTCATTCGAAGCGAATGATCGAATTTTTTTGGGCGGTATGAATCCGGTAAGCGAATGCTAACCCGATCCTTATGGAACATAGTAAGATCCGGGTCTGAAAACATGACGTGTAAGTCGCTTACACGTCTACCAGACGTAACCGCCACTAAAAAGTCGTTTTCCAACTTAACAGTTGTAACGACGGGTTGGCCAAGTCATAAACGAGAGGAGTGGGTAACCATTCCAATACTCGAGACAAATTTCACGACCGGACGCAGTCTGTCCACGCCTGCAAGAAAACGCTGTACCCGGGGGTATTGTCCCAACAAGGCACCCTCAACGGGTATGTGGAAGGCTGAAATAGCCAGGGAGTAGCCTCGAATCGTAGAAGCGGCTAAGCCAGATTCTAAACGAGACGGTAAGAACTCCAATACTTCAACTACAGTCGAAGAAAAGGGATCGAGAATCCCTCTATTTCCACACCAGCGCGCATAACAGGCTCACCTATCCTCACACTGTACATTTGTGGAATCCGTCCACGAAGCCAGAATTGTGTCTGCAACTGATGCAGGAATTCCGCTCTTTTGGAGACGATTCCGGACAGTGGCCAGACCACCCACTGAATCCTGGGGATTGGGGTGAGGCTGGCCGTCCTGGGATAGTAGGTTCGGTCGCCGCGGTAATAGTACCGGCGGCTACACTAGCGACCTGAGTATTACCGGAAACCAGCGTTGAGACGGCCAGAGGTGCGAGAAGCACTAGTAGCCGCGCTGGTTGGGTGGCAAGCTGAGACAGAACTTTGGAAATCAGGGGAATTGGCGTAAACGCCGACACCACCCTGTCCGTCCAGTCCCGCTGGAAGGCGTCGGCGGCAATCGCTCTCGGATCAGGAATCCGCGAACAAAAACCCCGGAATCTAGTTCGTCACTCCAGAGGCAAACAGATCCACCTAGAACGACCCCGACAACTGGGAGATAATCCCGAATATCTCCCGATCGAGCAACCACTCGTGGGGAGCCAGAACACGTCGTGAGAGCGCATCTGCACGCACGTTGTCGACCCCTGGGAGATACACAGGCATAACCCGTATGCTGAACTGATCGCACCATAGTAGAAAACTGCCACGCCTCCTGAAGGAGCGACGGAGACACAGTGCCGCCCTGCTTCAGAATGTAGGACATCGCCGTCTGGTTGTCCATCTCTAGACAAACCACTCGGCTTCGAACCTGATCCACGAAGCGTTCGAACACCAACGTCACAGCTCTCAACTCTAACACATTGATGTGCAAGGTCGCCTCTTGGTCGGACAATAGTCCCGACATCGCGAGGTCGCCCAGGACGCATCCCCCCCAACCCTGTGAGGGAGGCATCCGTCTGAACTGTGAGCGACGGTACCGGGGTCATCAGAGGTAAACCTTTGAATAGATTCCCGGTATCTGTCCACCACCGCAAGTGACGTATCAACCACTGGGGAATAGCCAGATTCTTCTCGTAGCTCTCCGAGTGGGACCACTGTTGTGCTAACGCCTGCTGAATGGAACGCATTCTCCGACGTGCACGCCAGACTATGTCCACCGTCGCCGCCATGTTGCCTAGCAACTGAAGCCACGTCCGTGCTGAGGCAATATGGGACTGAAGGAACCTTAACACTATGCCCTGTACCTTAAAAATGCGCTCTTGGGACAGAGAAACCACCCCTCGGGTTGTCTCGAACCTCGCCCCTAAGAAAACCAGATCCTGCCTCGGCACCAATTGATTTTTAAGATAGATAACCCAACCTAGTCTGGTGAGAATATCCATCACCTGCTGTGTGGATTCTCGACTTAGGTGTTGGGAGAGCGCTCTGAGGATCCAGTCGTCCAGGTACGGGAAACAAAAGTTGCCCTGCGCCCTGGCGACCTGAACTGGTACTAGCATGAGTTTGGTGAACACCCTTGGCGCCGTGGAGATGCCGAAGGGGAGCACGCGAAACTGATAACAAACCCCGTCGAAGGAAAACCGAAGGTATTTCCTGAACTCGGGATGCATCGGTACATGGAGGTATGCGTCTTTGAGGTCGATTGACGTAAGTCAATCCCCTGCCTCTACAGACGAGATCACTAACCTCAGTGTCTCCATCTTGAAAGACGGCACCTCTATCAAGTTGTTCAAACCCTTGAGATTTAGAATGGGTCTGAACCCTCCGTTCTTTTCGGTTACCAGGAAATAAGTGGAGTAAAACCCCATAGTCTCCTGTCCTGATGGAACCATCTCTATAGTTGCCTTGTCCAGTAAAGACTGAATTTCGGCACGGAGGATTGCCACCTTTTCCGGCGACTTCGGCACCGGAGTGCAGCGAATCCCGGCAAAAGGAGTAAGCTCTCGCTTCCACTGTGGCGTGTGGCCATCCCTGAGTAATAACGGGAGGCGACCACCCACAGGAATTTCGGGTAGAAGGCAAAGTGTCCCGGCCGACGGCAGAGATTGCCGCTTGCAACGGGACAACTGAGGGCTCCGGAGGTACTCCCTTTACCCCTGCCCTTGCTCTTTCGTGCCTGTAGTGGAGCAGTCCACTTCGGCGCATCCTTAGACTGAGTCGCAGGATAGCTTGAGCTGAGGACCGAAGGCCGCGAGCGAGAGGTGGAGGGTTGTTCAAGAAAAGACTTAAGAGTCCTTGAATTGACTAACGGCCTCCGCAGCCTCACTAATACCCGTCAAAGCCCCCGGGAACAGGGTCAAGCCCAGTCGGAAAGGCAGAGACAGCAGTGCCTGCTGTGTAGCCGGTGAATACCTGGCGACAGCCATAACCTACGAAGGCCAATCACAGCATACATCATCTGACTCGTGAACGCATTGAGTCGCGCGTCAAATGTGAATGCACCTCCGTAAGTTGCCGCTCTAACGTGGACGAGGAAAAATCCTCGTCCCCGTCCTCCTGCGACACCACCTGCCTCTGCAAGACAGGTAGGCTGAGTGCACCGCAACCTTAAGTTGCTGCACGGCGTTCCGATATTGCTCCTCAAAGGAGCGGAAACCGAGCGCAACACCTGGTTCGATGAGGTACAAAGCGGCAAGCGGCGACCCTGACAAGCCGACGCCTGGCAGTGGCCAGACGACCCCCCAAGCGCGATCGAGGCGTACACGCACTCGTCGACAACGGGAGGGTCAAATAGCGCATCGTCCCCCATCAAGTAGCCGGTCAAGCTCTGGGAGATCGAACCGCGAACGGCTACCCTACAGGAGCGGATTAATTACCTCACTGGGGAGTGAAGGTAAAATAGGCAATTGAGCCTCAGCCACCCTACACGGAGCAAACGCTTCCCCAAGAAGACGAAACTCCGCGGGATCGGGGGTGTCCGCAGGGACGACCACCTGCGGCACAGCCCCTTGATCTCGGCTACCCTGCACGGAGTAAACACTTCCCAGGAAGACGAAACTCCGTGGAATCGGGTCAGTGCTACCGCGATCCATTCGCGTACCTGCCCCGGGGACGAACGGAGCGAAAAGCTCCGAATCGGCCTCCGTCGGTTCGCCGAAAAAGGAAGGCGTCGAGACCTCGTGAGATCGACCGCCGAAGTAGGGACCCCGATGCACTGAGCGGAACCGATGCAGGCGGCAAATCCGGTGCTCGAACCGCCAGTTTGGTTGCCGGTAACCCCGACGCACAAGGGACCCGTCAACAAGGACAACAGACCCAGAAGCGCCGAGTTGTCGGAGTCGGCCTACCTCTGGTTCACTGAAAAACCAGGGTGCCGAGACCCCGTGGTGTCGACTGCCGAAGCAGGAACACCCGATGCACTGAGCGGAACCGAGGCAGGCGGCAAAGCCGGTGCTCGAGAACCACCAGTTAGGTTGCCGGTAACCCCGACGCACAAGGGACCCGTCAACAAGGACAACAGACCCAGAAGAGCCGAGATGTCCGAGTCGGCCTACCCCTGGCTCATTGAAGAACCAGGGTGTCGAGACCCTGTGGGGTCGGCTGCCGAAGCAGGGACACCCGATGCACTGAGCGGAACCGAGGCAGGCGGCAAAGCCGGTGCTCGAGAACCACCAGTTAGGTTGCCGGTAACCCCGACGCACAAGGGACCCGTCAACAAGGACAACAGACCCAAAAGAGCCGAGATGTCCGAGTCGGCCTACCCCTGGCTCATTGAAGAACCAGGGTGTCGAGACCCTGTGGGGTCGGCTGCCGAAGCAGGGACACCCGATGCACTGAGCGGAACCGAGGCAGGCGGCAAAGCCGGTGCTCGAGAACCACCAGTTAGGTTGCCGGTGACCAACGGTACGAGACCCGATGGACCGGCGCCGGCAAGCGGAATTGCACCCGAGCCGGTGCTCGGTGCAAAACCCCTAGAGCCAGCTGGGAAAACGACACCAGAGCCGTAGCTTGGATCTGAGATTCCCACAGGGACAGCACCCGTGCCTGAGCCTAGACCCAAGACTTGGGTGCACCCCGAAACTGTAACAATCAGAACCAACTAATGGTAACTGATGTACAGAAAACATACGCAATTGAACACACAATATGCAAAATATAAACGCACGGGCGATAATAAATTGCCAAAATACATTAACCCAGCTAAACAAGAAAGTATAAGCGGATAAATGCAATAACAAGTGTGCACACACAAGTGCGTAATGCAATGAAAAAGACGAAAAGTCTTAAAAACCAACATCCCCATTTTGACTGAAACAAGAACAAATGGGTTAAGACATCTTAGCATGTAAAACATACTAATAAGAAACACGTAGGAATAAGTGAGACGCAAGCGAAACACTTCCCGCACTAAAAAGAAGCCATAAAGACCGCCATCTTGCCTGCCAAATGACAGGAAGATAGGACCCGACCGGCAAAGTTACAACAATATATGAATGAAAATTTCAGCCAAGAAATTCCAACTAACGCCCGTGCGAAAGAAAAGGAACCATACATACAGTAGCTGACTCTTTCTCACTCATAATTCCGTAGGCAGATAGCACAAAAACTATCTAAATGGACCACACACGTCTTTCTAGTCGAACGACAGCATGAAAAGTGAGGTGCGAGGTAGACGGCCAGAGTTACCTGCTCTTGGCTGTAGGGGGCCTGGGGGGCCCTGTAAAGGTGGTCCCACAAGACAAAAACGAGTTTTTTGTTTTGTAAATATTTTATTATCAAAATAGTTACAACTGTCGTAGGGATTTTTAATGGACATAAAAATGCTTATATGTACCCCAAGGAGGACTTCTTCTGAAAAAGAATAGTTTATTCATCGTAAACAGGTAGCACTGAACTGAGTTGTTGTGAATGTTAATCAGGAATTGTTTCGATTGCAAAATACTGTGTGTATTTTGAAGTGTTTTGTTATTTACTTTGTCACTGACCCACCTTATCCTTCTTCTCTATTGCTAATTCTCTGAAGGTCTGCATAGTGGAATGTTGATAGTTGACGGTTTTTCATCACTGATCATACTTACCTAATAACTTTTTTTGTTTCACATAACTCAGATTAAAATATTAGCAGCTAGAAAGTCGTCCCAAAGTCGAAGAATTTGTCGGGCCTGGCACACTGTGAAGCATGTCTTTTTATCACCTATCATACTTACCTAATATATTTTATCTATTCCACAACACAAACACCTTTCGTTTACACTAAAGTCGTAATGTCGATTTTCATCCCCATTTCACTAACGTCTACGAATCCATCACTCAAACCGCCCACGAATCCACAGGATTTCCACGTTTATGAACCAGTGTGGTCTACGAATTCACCTACACGACAGCCGATGCATTAATCGAACCCAGAGAAAATCAGGAAGTTTGGGTGACAACGAAACGGGTGACCGATCTATTGTCAAACAATGTCTTTGCAGCTACAAGTTTGGATGTCGTTTAGCTTGATTAGTCTAGTTAACATAGATATCTTACTTGATAATCATCCAGCTCTTGTTCCGTAAATGCACTCTGTGCACTTCCCATCTTGAATTTTCTGTCTATACACGTAAATATTTGGATGAAGTTGGGGCTGGGTAAACGTCATGAAATTTGTATACACAAGTTTTGATGACGTAGATCGGCAAATGTCATTCTTCTTACATTATCTCGAAACGAAGAAATAAGGTTTTACGTAATCAGGCGTGATTGTCTCTAGAAACACACTTTTTATCTCATCTCAATATTTAAAATCTTATTACTGACAAATTTGGCACACCATATTGCATGTCTATATTTTTAAATATTTTCAGTCAATCCTTTTTCGGTAAATTCAATAAAGTGTCATTTTACAAAAGTCTCACCCGGAAATAGTAAATATAGACTGATCGTGACAGTGACTCAAGACACTGTCAACATATACAAAGAAAAGTAACAAGTTGGAAGACAATAATGTCGATGTTTGCTCAAGTTCAGTCAAGTGCAGGTGTGTTTAAATTGTTCATATGTCCATGATAGTGCCAATAAGAAACCTAGATCTCATTCGAAATTGGGTAGAAACATCTTTTACCACATTCATAGAAACTACACATTACGTTTTCCTGTTGCACTACATTATGAATCGAAAAGAGTATCAGAAGAACATTGCTCTTTATAGTTGATTTGATGATGCAGAAGTTTTCGTCTTTATCAGACAGATAAAGAGGTTTAATCATTGTAGCCATTGTCATGTATGATGTTAATTTCACATTGTATTATTTTTCAGGACAAGCTAACAATGTCGGTTTATATGAGGTAATTATTGTAATTTTGATATTCACACCTTTCAAGTTATATTTGCGAGTACTCTGTGCTCAATGACTCTCCTGGGGCATTTTTACATGATAGAATCCAGTGATCATTGGTTAAAACCTTAGATTCTTGATCTGGTGGTGGGGTAGCCAAATGATTAAAACATCAGCTCATCATGCTTAGGACCTGGGTTCGAGTCCCCACATAGTTCCAGTGTGTGAAGCCCATTCCTGGTGTGACATTGCTGAAATATCGCTAAGAGTGTCACACATACTACTCACTCATGCAGATTCTTAGAAATACTGGACCCAAGTTAGTCAAGTTGGTCACAATCATTATTTTTTTCTTGTACATGAAATTATTACTGCTATTACTGCTATATCAGACAATATTTTTAAGTTTGAACACAAGGAGATTATGTTGATCTTGTTGACAGCTAGAACAATCAATTTCAGTGTTTAACCAATAAATCTTTTGCTCCCATCCTACAGACTGTTGCCCACATTTTAATGGGATGTCACACAGAACTATGTTGTGTATTTTCAGGAGGTAAAGCTGTACAGAACAGCCAGAGAGAGAGAAAAGTAAGTTTTAGAGAGTAGATGATGGAAAGTCCTGTTACAATATTTGCCAGCCATCTTCACTGAATGAAAAACAGCTTTTAGTCTGTAAATTATATCTAGTGTTATTGTGGTTATGTGTGAGCATACACAAGTGAATATGTGTGTGTATTATATTTGTTTTGGATTTAGAAACTTTTCAATAAGTTTTCACACAAATATTTCTATTTGAGAATGTAGAGTCTGAAGATTTTTCTCAATCTGAGGAACAAACGTCAATGTGAAATTGATTGATTCTATACTATTTACATTTAATTTGGTGTAGTTTATTCATTTTTCTAAGAAGTGTTAAAGTTTGATGTTGGTGTAACACAGTATGGGTTTATTGACAATTTCCTCAGCTTGTGTTATTGTCCTAAAAAGTCACCATATTCTTCCGCCAGGTATGACAACATGGCTGACCTGTATGCTGTGATCAATACCCTGCAAAGTCTACAGAAGGCCTACATCAGGGATGCTATTCTCCCAAAGGAGTAGGTTACTCAGATGATAGTCTAATAGTATCAGTGATGAACTGTCTTTAGCAACCCTTGCTTGTCAAAGGCAACTAACAGTGCTTAGTGGTCAGAGTGATTTACTTGGTGAAAGCATATTGTCACATATTATGAAATGAACACAAATTATTTTTGTACAAAAGCAGCAGTCTATGGTAATGGTTGTATCAATCAAAACCTGCCACCAAAACTATATACCTTGTGTGCTGTACTGTTTTCCAGTATATCAGTGATGTCATACAACCAGATTAGCTCATCTTACTAATTACAAAAGTGACAGAGAAAAGGTTGTTTACACTACTGTAGCTCTTGGTTTTACATGTAATGGCCAACCAAAGTCACATATGACGTCATGAGTGAAAAAGGTCAGACATTTTGTATACTGTGGAATACAGGTAACAAATGAAACTGAGATAGCAGAAACTCTTTTCATGTTTGACTTTTGAATGTCTTTATGTTTAATATTGTCAGTTATTGCAATATTCAAGTGTTCTCATATAAGTCAAATTTGAATTACACTAAGGTGAGAACAATAACAGGACCACTATACCATAGTGAATGGGTCCGGGATGTTTGTTGATAAAGAATGGTGTTAAAATACAATGAATAATCCAACATGCTTATCAGTGGCCTTCTTTTCTTAGGGAGCAAGGCTGACCGCTCATTACTGACTTGTCTCCCTTAGCTGCTAGAATGCTGTTACACACGTTCAAACCTCAGTACAATTCTTGGTTTATCAGTTCCATGTCTCCATTGTGAGGCCTTTCACACTTATCTTTATTCCAATGTTATTCAGAACATGGTGACAAGTCAGCAACCACAGTGTGTGAGTTCAGTTTTATGCAATTCTCATCAGTATTCCAGCTATGTGGGGGCAGCCATGTGATGACATGTGTCAACCAAGATAGCAAGCCTGACCCCTCAGTCACGTTAGTTGCCACTTATGACAAGCGTGGGTTACTAAGATCAGTTCTAGCCCATATCTTCATGGATCAGCAACCATATTGTAATCATGCACATTGTCTTAGTTCTCAACAGTGCTCTGCATCAAGCTGAAAACCCAGGTTCAATTCCCCACATGGGTGCAATGTGTGTAGCCCATTTCTGGTGTTCCTTGCCATGATATTGCTGGATCATTACTAAAAGCTTAAAACTAAACTCACTCAGTCACTCAACAGAGCTCTGCCTGTAAATAATCAAGCATGGATCAGACAATTCAGTGATCAACAGCATGAGCACTGATTTACTCAGCTAGGAGATAATGACATGTCTCAACCAAGACAACCAACAGAGCTCAGCATTGTCCATCCATCATTTGCTTCCTTGTTTGTTTATAGTTCGTGTGGAGGTGAAGCATGGTGATGTGTTTGTTTGACAGGTACACGGCAGCATGTTCCCGACTACTGGTTCAATACAAGGCTGCATTCCGACAGATACAGAGTGATTTCCCAACCATAGAAGACTTCCTCAAGAAATACAGAGTGAGCTTCAGCACTTGTTTACAATACAGTCTGTTAATAGGGTGTTCATTGGACATCTTGAATCTTCCACTTAAGACTACAGTCTGTTAACAGGGTGTTGATTGTACATCTTGAACCTCCTACTTTTGATATATATCTGTAAACTGTGTATCAAGAAACAAGAAATGGATATTGCTACAAAGATGATTGTGGTACTTTTGGCATGTTTGCTAAAACCTGGCCACTTTTCACTGGAGCACCAATATACTGGATGTACCTTCATCATGTTAGCGTTACGAAATCTGAGAGAAGGGAGAACTCTCATGTGAGGAAGAGAGCTGTTCAGTTTGAATGTGATGCAAGGAACAGCTGCCAAGAGTAGATTCCTTTGCCAGCTTGATCACCTTCATGTGTACACTTTAGTTTATTATGTTCAGTAAAATTTCAAGTGAGTTGTTACATGACTGTCATGAAGGACAGAAAACACAAACACCATGTGATACTGAGAAACATGAAGTGGCATTTTGCATTATCATTTTCTTCTCCACAATATATATCCATCAATCTTCATTGTCCAGCTCATCCATTCCTTTTCCTGTGGTTCTTAAGTAATGATAAGATGAAGATGTTTTCTTAATTTAATTTGTTAATTTGTTGGTTTCCAGTTAGATTGTCCTCTGGCTCTGGAGAGAATCAAGGAGGGGCGACCTATCACAATTAAAGATGGCTCTGGAAGCATGAGCAAATTAATTGCAGACATTGTGTCGGTGAGTGACTTACAGCCATTGATTCTTCTCAGATGCCAGTGGTTTATGTGTTTCATCAGGCCTTCAATGTAAAGGAAAACCACTTGCTTGATAACGGCATTAGTACCTATGCTGAAACGTCACACTCATTGCAGTAAAGATGTTGACTGTCCCTGGTACTAGGTTATCCTTCATCTTTACAGTGTGAGGCCCATTTTCTGGTGTCCCCCGCCGTGATATTGCTTGAATATTGCTAAAAGCGGCGTAAAACCAAACTCACTCACTTACTCATCTTTACAGCTTCTAAAATGCCTCTCAATGAACGTATTCACATGTGGACCAGTATTCAGATTTCTGCTTAGATTGTGGTGATATTGATGATGGATGATATCTTCTTTCAGCTGTTCATCACTGTCATGGACAAACTTCGCCTGGAGATCCGAGCTATGGATGAGGTACTGTGTGTTTTGAGAAACTCTCATGTCTACTTATAATGTTCACTGACAAGTGGTATCCATTTTCCTCAAGTACTTGTGTTTTTTGTAACTTGCAACCAGACAGTCCTTTTTGTTAGTCCCCTGAATGCCAAGATATATAGCCATAACAAAATTACATTTAATGTCATTTGGTATGACTTGTCCAGGAATTGAAGACTCATGAAGATTTGGTTGTAACTGGCCTTCACCACTCATGGTGGTCGTCTAAGAGGGTAGGGTGGTCAGGCACGGTGAATTGGCCGACACGTGTCATCACATTGCATTTGCGTAGATCACTGCCCATGCTGTTGATCACTGGATTGTCTGGTCCCGGCTCATTTATTTACAGACTGTCACCATACAGGTGGTATATTGTTGAGTTTAGCAATGAACAATAAAGCAACCACACAGAAATTATACCATTGACCTTCTGCTCATTGACCACGCACTGAACATACTAGACGAATGAGATTGTGTTTTGAGCCTCCAACATCAGTGTTTGAATGCTTCTGTTTCTATCCTCTTCACAGATTCAGCCTGACCTGCGTGAGTTGATGGACACAATGACACAACTCAGTATTCTACCTGGGGACTTTGAAGGCAAGAAAAAGGTTGAAACTTGGTAAGACTACAGAGGAGTTAGAAATTTCAACTGTCTAATATGTTTAGCCATCAATTTGATTTTTGTAGTAACTTTATTCATAATAAAGTCAATGAACCGAGACAGTTCTTATGCACTAATGGAAAAAGTTTGCAGCATCTACAGAACAAGCTTAATATATTTCTTCGTTTTTGAACCAAGGAATATTTTTGAATTCTACTGGTGAGCCTTGTGAAGGATATCCATCTCTCAGAAAAAAAAGAAAAATTGAAGCTCATGTGCAACATGTTTTGTTATTATGATTTAAGCCTTGAAATGAATTAATATATGATACAGTGGAAGTTTGTGCAGTAACATATAAAATCACTCATTCCTGATGTGTAACAGAACATGGCATTGTTTTGCAGGCTGGACACACTGAGTGCCATGCAGGCATCGGAAGAACTGAATGATGGACAAGTACGGCAGATGTTGTTTGACTTAGAATCAGCTTACAATGCATTCAACCGAGTTCTACACGATCATTAAGACCCTGGACAGCTTGTCGGATTGTCTGTTTTACCAAATTCTGTGATTCTGTTTTCATCATGGGAGTCATTGTCTGCATGGGGCTAAAATGGCCTGGATGAAACGAGCATGGTGATGTCCACATGTACTGAAATATCTTTCTTGTTTTAACATTCTGATCTGATTCATATGGGCAAAAATTAACTGAAAAGATTCTGGCCATGTTATCACCTATGATCACTGAACAGGATAGTCTGCCTTTTGAATTTCAGGGACTGAAAACGAAACAAAATGTCCATGCCATTGATTAAACAATTTACAGCACTTCCTGGTGGGGTGAGACATTTTGTACTGTCTGTATATAACCTCTGTAACCTGCATGTCAATATGTAAATACGATGTACAGTCATGAGCTCATTTGTCAACTTCATCAGTGGCCATTTGATGTCTTTCACTGCAAACCATCACTAGCACAATGCAAGTAAATAAAATATTTGTCAAATTTAGATTTGAGATAGGAATGTATGTTAAGTGAGAGAGGTCAGGGATACACAGCAAATCCAAAAGTCATTTTGACCAAGGACTAGTAGTATTTTAGCAAATCGTGGAATACCAGTGTATGAAATGAGACCTGTCCAACTGCCCAAGATGGGCTAGATTTATGATGTACAGTCTAAATTTACAGCCTGCCAGCCCATCGGTGTGGTGCAATTTTTAGATGTTTCATACATCCGAGAGAATTCTTAGTGTCTGGTCTGGCAACTCCATTTTTGGCTTGTAACATTTTGAATTTAGTAGCCTTGATATCTGACTGGGTTTTGGCTTGTTTCATACACTATAAATAGCTGTGAGATTGATTATTACGCTTAATGGAAGGTCAAACATTTGCAGGACATGGCTTGTGGTGTTTTTACCTGCATCTTAGCACGAGAATGTTTTCCTAGTCATGCCCTTCTGTCTGTCTGCCACAACCTGAAGAATGCAGGGATGCCAATTCATGGTCAGTTTTGTTTATTCTTGAAATCAGATTTTCATAGCATAAAAAACAATTCTAAAATTAATTACCTTGAGCAGTAAGTATGGTAAGACATTTTGTGTTGAGATTTATGTTCAGATATTTGCCCAAACTAGTATCAAGAATGTTTGACTTCCAAAAGGTATTCAGGTTTGCCTTTCATAACATGTTTTCAGTTGTGGGTGAATTCCCAATTTGTGCACCTGTACATGGATGTATCTATTAAAGTTAATATCACAGAAGATTTGTTGACAGTTTGTACAATATGATAAATGAAATAAACACTTAATATTTGTGGCCGGTGACTTTCTCTTTTTCTTCTCATATGCACTTTGGAGTCAGATGGTGCTGCAATATACTGTGTAGAGTTGGGCACATTGGGCAATCAAGAAACTTTTGTGGATTTTGAATTCTGATTAAACCTCATTATGTTTCTAGTTTGTTGTAACCATGTTTAAGGAATTTGATACTGCATTACTTCAGATGTTGGTCTCAAATATCAAGAGGACTGATGATAATTATTAATTCATAATGCACCTTTCCCATGTACAAGGCACATGTTCAGAATTACATGCAATCTGATTATAATTGTGAGGCACTTATAGGTTAGTAGTCACTTGACTTATCCCACCAGGTACCCATTTTCTGCAGGGTGACAGAGGCAAGTTTGAACAAATTCACTTGATTAAGGGGAAGTGTGTGGGGGTTGTGTGTAGGGATTTAGACACTTCACAGAAATGATCAGTTTGAAATAAAAACCATGGAACATTGCCATAACTGATTCTAGGCGTGTCACATCAGAATGTAGATTCTCCATTGCATGTCAGGAAACTAGTGGACGCCCACAACCATGGGTAACATCTCAATTCTATTCTGATAGAATCCCTGGATCCACCGTTGTTTCATTTTTAGCTGGGTACCTATTGCGCCATGCTAAGATTATACATCGAACTACTGCAGATGATTTCTCATGCTGAAGTCCGAGAAATGGAGGTCATGTCAATTCAGGTTACTATGGTGATGAACAGGTAACCAGAATGTAATTGAATTATCATTCTCTTGGAAATCGAGGATTGTCAACCTCAAAATATGCAGAAAAAAAAGAGAAGAAGAGCAAATATAGAAGTATTCTTTTAATTTGAAGACAGTTGTTTGTTGACTTCACATTTCAGATTACACCAAGCATATGCATAATTCTTTACACCAAACAACTATGTCATGATCAAATGTATCAGTAAATAGCTTGAACTTGGACCCTGTGAACAAAGTAAACATACTTATGACTTTCAAACTTGAGAACTGGCTGCTGTTAGCAGGCAGATGTTAGTTGTCTAAAAGAAGAAATAACAAGTTTTCAAAAGGTTACTTCAGCACGACCCTTGTGTCTGGTAAAAAATCAACACTTACACATAAGATCTGAAATACAGTGCATTCTCTGTGTCTCTCAACAAAATGTTTCAAGGCAAGACCAAGATTCTTATGAATGAAACAATGATACACTTGAAAAATGCCTATTAATCTAATGAAAATGAGATTTTTCTAAAATACTATCCCAATCAAATAATGCCTAATTCGAAGAGGGTTTTTTTACCAGCTTTCTGACAAGAAAATAGTACAAGTGGCAAAACATCCCTTTGATAATAAAATAACTTAAATTCATGTCTGATAATTGTTCACTGTGGCTATGTCAATACTGACTTAGGCAGATGCCATTCGAGTACAATTATCTGTATTGGTGCATATTCAGATGCAAACACCAATAAGTACGGTGATAATGTATTGTTCTGAAAACAAGGAACAAGACAGGTCAACTTTACAATACAAATGTTTGAGGGCATTTAAAAATGGAATGAGAAAAGCAAGATATATAGATGACAACTTTATTGTGAATAACACGATGTTTCGGAGCGTATCAATGGAATCCAGTGAAATATTTGGGAAAAAATAAATACAAAAATAACGAAAGGTACCACTCTCCATTAGATTTTGAATGGATTTAGTTTTCCAGAGTGAAGTGCTTACAAACCATTACAGCCTTAACATTATATATATTGCAATACAATAAGAAAATATCCTGTATCATATAATTTTGGCGATAAATGCCTAGAATAAATAGTTATTGTTCATAAGGCAATGTACTCAAAGGATACTCAAGCCCAAGCAAATATGGTTTACTCCTTATATTAGGCATCCTGGTAAGTTCATCTTGCATGTGTGTATGTATACTTGAAAAAGACTAGAATGGCATTGCTGTAACCATGGAAACAGCCAAACCTGTGGCACCAGAAATGCACAATGTTTTATGAAATTGGATTATGGTATCAGTCATGCTGTGAATCTATTGTGATGTACAGATACTTAGATGTCTATAAATACATCACATGGGTACATAAAAATGTTGAATCAAGTTATACCCAAACATACTGACTCATCCCACTGTGCCAACAAACTTGTTCATACTTACCAATTACAATGGGAATTAGTGAAAATATTTCAGCACCAGCAAAACATGATTCTGTTGAAAATGTCAATGAATTACTGGTAAGTTCATTTAGCCTTTTCGTCTCTTGGTGACAGATTCATAAATAAATTCCAAACCAGAATGAAAAACATGCAAAAAAATATATAATCTCTTATCACAGTGATTGAATCATATGGTTATGAGAATAGAATTGTGAGAGGAATGAGCTAGAGATAGGAAGATACAGCAGCTATGTACATGGAGGATGGGAGTTATCTCCCATTCCGAGGAGGAAAGCACAATGAGCAGAAGGGGGATAAAAGCACAGAATCAGTAAAATACGTCTCTTTGATATGTGTCAATCATAGTGATTATCATAAAACTTGATATACATATTCAAACATATCCATTCACACATATAAGTGTTGTAAGCTTTAGCAGCATTTCGACAGTGATGTACTCATTATCAAACAGTCTTCAGTGGTACTCAATAACAGTATCAGCAATAATGACCAATATCAGAACTCCACAGGTTTATACACCCTTGTTTCTTCCACGATGAGTCATGACAAGCTGTGTAACTTTTCTAAACATTCAACCTAAACTACACTATCACGTACAAAAGCCAATCTTGTGTGACAAGGATATAAAATCTGGGTATCACATGGTTACCAACATCTGCTTCACAATTCAGAATACATGGTTACACAACTTTAAACACTTAACAGATTCACAGATGAGGTACAACCTGATTATTAGGTCTTTGAATGGCAGATGAATAGACACATAAGGAAGAGAATGTAATGTACGTTAACTCCTTTATTACGAGGAACAGAATGTTTCGGCATATATACTTTATAAACGCAAAGGATTAAGTATATACTCTGAAATGTTAAGTTCCTCATAATAAACAAGTTGACAGTCTCTTCCTTACCTGATGCTGGTGTGCAATTACAAAACATTGTAGGTGTCATTCTGACATTACTCAAAATACTCCTTGTGGCAGTTTTGATCCAACACTGAATCAGAAACACTTGAGAAACATCCTAAGACTTCTTTGATGGCTACCTGGAAATATTGGTTAGAAGAGATCCCTTCAATCCCTGCTGTTGTAATGTGTTGTCATACTCTGTGTTGGTACGTCTGATACATTTATCTGTTATCCAAATACATTCATTTGTTAGTGGCATAATCGCTCTTTGTTTGTTGTACCATTCTGAATACTTTAAGTCATTACTTGTGGACCATAACCAAAAATAATTCACATTTTCAGAGTACAGTGACAAGCACCCACCAAACTCAAGAAGTCTGACCATCATGGACAGCAAAGGTTGCTGGAATCTTGTCTACACCAGAATCAGATTGGAGGCCCATATTGCTTGCAATCCCCTAACAGTCTCAAAAAGCAGTTACAGGATAACTGCATGAAAATCGAAACGGTAACTGCTAGGTAGATAATAGGAAAAAGTTAACCTTCCCAGTATATATTTTTCATATTCCTGGGCACTTGGATCTCTCATCTAACCAACCTTCACAATACAATGGTCATATCAGTCATCGAAAATATTTCAGATTCCACTGGCAAGAGTTTCATTAATACTGATAAAATCTCACATTGTGTTAGATCAATTATTGTGACAGAAATCATTGTAAATACACCAAACCTATAAAACCTTAACAAAATGGCAATTATGACACATGCTGACAAGAACATTTCCACAACAAAAACACTTTGTCTTACTTCTTTCAAAGAGAAAGCTTCAAAAATACATATGAACATATGTGGAATGTGTTCTTCCAAATAGCATTTCCAAGAATTATGTACACAGAATATTCTGCAAAACGAATGTGTATTTTGCATGTTCATAGTAAATCTAGCATATATTGATTAAAAACACATTGTATTTGACCAGCAAATCTAGAAGCAAGCAAAGCGTTATGAAATTACTATGCTTGAGTATTGGTAGTAGAACATTACTGCACATGCCCTTATACAGACTTGTCTTGTCTGTATCTCTGGAACCTCTTGAGATAGTGTAAGATAACATGCCCAATATTAACAAAATATATATATAATGTGCATATACAAACATGGCCCCATTTCATACTAGTTACCTTGGAAAACATCTGTGACTGTCCATTGTGTATTATTTCAATTCCATTATGATACATACCATAAACCCAAATGCCAACCCTGCTTCTTTGTGAGTGAGTTTAGTTTTACGATGCATTAAGCATTATTTCAGCTATGTGGTGGCAGTCTGTATGGTGGCAGTCTGTAAACAATCAGGTCTCGACCAGACAATCCTACGATCAACAGCATGAACATCACTATACACAAACAGGATATGGTAACACGTGTCAACACAATCAGCGAGTCTGCACACCCAATGCTGAGCTTCTTCTTGAGTCAAGATTTAAATGACATAACACGAAAAATAGTCAGCAAATCAAAATCATATTCTTTCATGAATGACACAAGTGGATATAGTGATAATGCTAAAGTCAAGTCATATACATCTGGAAATGTCTATTGACCTCTTTTAACTTTTTTTGTGTAAGCGTACCAGTAAATTAGTAACTAAATGTCAAAACGTTTACTAAATGGATACCAAAGTATTGATCATAGGAGGCTGAAGAGCCATTTTGAACTCATTACTGGGATTATTTTGATTTTATGTTCATTCAATGTATGAGACATATTCGGATAAAGTAAGTGATACGAGGGCAAAGATCATTTCCCCAATATAAATACTATTGGGGGCAAAAGGTCTTGGATGTTTATCATAACAGACTGGAGACAATGCACAGGATATCTAATGATAGCAGACAATGAAGACTATCCATGTTCAAGAACATCTAGACATATTACAGCTAAAACGGACAGTTGTTTTCCCTGAAATGATATTAAATCATTCCATAAATTTTGAATTATCTTTCCCTGAAATAATAATTTTTGAGATCATTTTTCAAACATCTTTTGATTTACCTGATTTCGATTTGACATAGTAAAAGGCACATACGATACAACAAAAGAAAAAATTGAACCAATAAATTAATTGAGAGGCAAACTCTATCCATAGATGTCGTCCAAACTCTAGCACTAGGTCCAGCACATGATGACTAGATATTCATCCCCATCTCATCGTGTCATAGTCGGAGTCCTCGTAGTTTCATCAGGGGCTTCACCAGGAGGGGTGGCTTTATCTTCGGCTTCGGCGGAATGACCTCAGCCTCGCTCTCGGCAGTCGGAAAGCGCCGATAGTACAGACTGGGATATGTTTTGGAGAACTAAAGAAAAACATGGAATTATTTAGCAGAGAAAAATACAGATTTTGTTGTATGGAAATATGAGATTATGGGTCAATGTTTACTCATGGATTTGCTAAGTATCTATGAGAATTCTTCATAAAAAAACATCCAAATTTATTGGCTCTGTAGAGCACATTACAACTGTCTGCATTTAGATTTGAAAAATGAATACGAAAAAGTTTTTAAATTACATGTACCATGATTCTAATTGATTTGTGGGAAGAAGACTATGGTCATGTGACTGTTCTCTTAACCTTCATATTCTAGTTTCTGCTCAGTACACTTATCACAGATTACTATAAGCAGAGTTAACTTTACTGTCTTGCAGCAAGGGGGAATATTCAGTAGATGAGGAGCCTGGCATGTTAGGTGCCACAGCATAATGGTATTGGAATACTAAGCGACACAGTGCACTAGACAGCTGTTCCAAGGAAATGCAGCTCACCTCCATACATAGTCAAAGTACCTAACTCACAAAAATGCCTGTTATCATTGATATTTGTCTTTTTTTGCAAAAGTAATGAGCATTAACAGCGGGAAAAATTGAAAGGGACCACATGAAATGAGTGATTGAACGAGTTTCGTTGACTGCTCTTAGCAATGTTCAAGCTATATGGCAGCGGTCTGTAAATAATTAACTCCACACCAGACAATCCAGTGATCAACAGCATGAGCATTGACCTGTGCAAATGGAAACCGATGACGTATCAACTAAGTCAGTGAGTCTGACCACTTAGTTGCCTCTTACGACAAGCATAGTTGCCTTTTCAGACAAGCATGGGTTGCTGAACGCATATTCTACCCTGGACCTTCACAGGTCGGATCACATGAAGGGACAGGTGTTCCGTTATTTTTGTCAACGTTCTTCACAAGGTTTGTAGCACATAGCTTGTGAAAAATCCTGGAAAAAATAGGGTACACATGTACTTTCATGTGATCCCTTATTTTTTCCCTAACTATATAACATATTATCTAAAGATGTGAACAAAATATGGCATTAAGAAAAGAAACATGTATGTAAGCAATCATTTATTTAAATGTCTGAAAAGCTGTATATTCAATAATAAAGAGAACAAAATTACTGTCAGAAAAGGTTAGAATTGGATATCACCAACCCTACCATGCACCCCAAATTGAGTATTTTATTTCAAACAAAAAATGCTATTAAAAGAGAGAGAAAAAGGGCTGCTCAGGAGGCCATATGTGGTGGCCATTTTGAAAATATATTCAGACTTGGACAATTTGAGCTGACATGAGTGGTGGGAACAACATACAGTAGATCCCCCGACTTATGTCAGAAGAGCTTGAAAAGCTGAGAGACGAGAGTTAAGTACAAAAATAAATAACTTACAGTTTCATCTGCAATAGAAATACAAAAACAACACATACTAGTCTACTGGCTACATCAATATTGTGCTTGTCACTAAACCATTCATACAACATTCCCTCTTAACACTTACCAGTACTCTTATCAGATGTAGAAAACCAAGTAATTCTCACGTCTCTTTGGATGTACTTACTCAAAATCATACACAATCTTTCAAATACAATAATTATTAAAGAACAATAACCAGTAACCAACAGAACATATTAATAATCATCAATAATCTTTCCCATTGCTGACATTTCTGATTATCAATAATTTTAGCCAACTCTAAAAAGTATTAAAATGAATCTGTCCAGAAACACTGACCAGACATGTACCAGTATTTCTCTTGAGCATCCCAGTGTTTATGGCTATTGGTATTGAAAATTTAGAGGCACTTGCCCTCAAGTTTTTTAAATCCATGAATCTGTAAATCTTCAAATTTTCACCATCTGAGTGACAATGAACCTTCATGTTGAGTTTCAAACACTGACATTGGTTATAAGACAGTGAACATGTATACATATGGAGACGTTGCGGATTTGACAAGCACAATAATGACAAGATCAAGCCTTGGGTCTCCAATAGAGAACCAAGACTTGATCAAGCTACTCTACTCTACACAGATAACAGTTCCAAAGTAGACCATCTCAAATACAAACTCAGCATATAATTCTACAATATCTCAGATCATTTTCTCACTTCTACATTTTCATTGTTAATTGCAGTGGCCTGCAAAACCTAAAGAAAGGACTGGTACGGATTGGAACCTTTTCCTCACTAAAGCCTACAGCCTATTGTTTAATCCAGTCAAAGAAAAGAAGTTATAGCTTTATGTCAATCAGTCACTGCACCAAATAGTCGTGAAATCAGTTATTTACTCACTTCGTAATTGATAGTAAGTGAGTTTTGTTTTACGCCACTTGTAGCAATATTCAAGCCATATGACACCTGAAAATGGGCCTCACACATTGTACCCATGTGGGGAATCGAACCCGGGTCTTCGGCGTGACGAGCGAACGCTATAACCACTAGGCAACCCCACCGCCCCTTTAGTAATTGATAGGAATATTCTCAATGTTAATAGTGAGTTTAGTTTTATGCCCCTTTTAGTACTTCCCCTGTCATGGCAGGGGACATTCATGTTAAGAATATGCAAGTACAAAGGATAGAGTATGAAATTACATAGTATCCCCTCTAAAAGGTGACTTAGTATTAAACATGCTTTTGAATCAATCATCATATATCACCCACCAGATTTGAGTCTTTTAAAGTGGGAAGACCGATAGCAGTTCTTCATGTATTGTAACTACGTATTTTCCTCAAAGAAGTAGTCGTCCATAAGAGGTTGTTGTGTAAAAATTTGACACCATGTCCTTAAATCATGTTTAGACAGCTGCCACTCTACAGATATGCCAAAAGTCTGAGTTCTGTTACCAACTACAAACAAGTGGTACTTGAGAATGATAACAAAATGAACTGTCACCTCGTTGGAACTGTCTAAAGCCTTGCTCACTTGTTTCAACCGTTTCTTCTTGTCCTTAATGGACATAGACTGATCAGCAATGATTTCCTCCAAAAGATCGGCGAGGGCCTTCTGAGAGCTGCTCAGCTTCTGGGACTCGTATTGCTCCATGGAGACCTGTGTGCAGTAACGGGAGAGAGCGGGGTCTCCGGGTGAGTACACAATCTGGAAGGCAGACACACCACTCGTCAGCGAGCCAGTCGGCGCAGAGTGATGTGTATGCACTGCCGTGATTGAAATATGCCTGTCTTGTTGGGGAAAATTGTGGATTTCTATCTATTCCTTTGTCAGTATGGAAGAGTTAGGGTGCTTCATCAAAACGTTCAGTAAAGAGATGTAAGTATTATATGCTAGATGGAAAACAGTATCCATGGAAAGAGATCATTCAGTTCTATGTTCTGAAAGTGTTCATATTACTAATGTTAACACAATAACCGTGATATTAGCGACTAAGAGGTTATCTGTATGTTGGTTTCTGCAAAAGTAACAATAAAATAATGCCAACATTAGTATCTCATTTTCTTTTGACAGAGACCACACTGACATCAACAACTTTGACCCTCTGTAATCATTCACATCATCTGAATGGGCATTTGTCAATGATTAATTTTGTCTTGAATTATTTGGGGAGGAATTACGAGCACTTGAATTTGTGTATGGCCCACGACATGATAAGAATGTAGGAAAACCCAGAGTATTGCTGAAAAGCAGTATTCAAGTGCTAACAGTTATTTTAGTAAAATGGTTCCAAGTGCATACACATCAAATCAACAGAAAAGAGGTTAAAATAAACTGCAACAATCAAAATATTAAACTGTACAATATAATTAAATCAGAAATAATTCTTTAATTTATCTGAAAGGATTTTCACTCACTACTGTTATCAATTACTGTACCATTTTAAAAATCAATTTGTTTTAAATGATAATATAAAATAGTATAGTATAAGTAAGGTGGTTAGAATAATGGAATATATGGATATATATGACCAAGAGAATGCAAAGCGAGTACATGATACCTGCATCCCCACACATACAGGTGAGAAGCGAGAAAGTTCTAGGAAGACGTGTTAGAGAGGTTGATACATGTCAATCCATCTTCATGAGTCAAGGGGGAAATAAGTGGATAATATTTAAGTACTAGTAAAATGTTCAGAGTGTGAGCAGTCTTCGTAAAATCTATCTTCGTGTTTGTTATTGCCATGTCAAGCTTTTTGTGACGGTAGCAAGCACTATAATCTGATATCATTACATTGAGGTTTGAAATGAAAAAATAAATTAAAAGTCTAATCCCGCTGAGTCAAATTGCTGGGGACCAAGTAATGAATTCGACTTATCGATGTATCCCAGACACAGGTATGTCTATGGGGATAAAAAAAAACTGGTCGGAGCTACCAGGTACTTTGAGTTATTCCATAATATTCAAGATGCCAGAATCGGGATGTCACTATATATTGATTTTTATGACCAGATTTGAAATCTTAGTGAGCAAAATGTATGGAATTGTCCTTGACCAAAGAAGATGCAACAAGAAGATCTGGGTACAGTCATAAAGTAGGCAATATATTCATGTAACATAGTGAGTGAGTCAGTGAGTGATGTGAGTTTAATCATGTTTTGAACAGGCACATTTATTTTAGCTTTTAAATAACAAATTTGGGAAAAAGCTCAAAGTTTTGGCAGGTCTTACACTACTTCATGATTTGGGCATTCCAACCATGATAAGGCTTCTGGCAGGCATGCATCAGCTATTTTGGTTCAATTAACTGATATCAGAAGCTGGAGACCACTTAAATGTTTCATATTAATAACGTTAAACCTATCATGCCAAAGCAGATTAAATTTTGTATCAATGAGGGTAATGTGGAGTTCTACTTTCTTAAGGAAGACGTGTTGGTGACTTCTTATTGATACAGGTGAGGACTATTTGGCAAAATGCTTGCTTACATCCATACCATGAAATGATGCTACAGGGCACTGATGTATACAAATGTATAACACATGTATGACAGTGTATATAGATGTATTAGTGTGTAGCATGATTGCAGCAGGAGGTTATATATATACCACATATTAATATTAGTATGGTATAATAAGGGCTATGAATACATGACAAGATATGGATGTTAACTGAAATACAAGCTTCATTCAATTTATATATTCAACATATGCATCATGCAAATATGCATTTACATTTCTTAGGTTTAATTTTACTAAGGATTGAAAGAAATTGGCTCTTTACAAATCTTGGCATTTATAAGCAATTTTAGGTTTCAAGGCTAGGAATGATTTTAGATTTCAAGAACATTCAACAAAATGCAGATTAATATGATTGAGCAAGCGCTAATGTCTACTGCAAGCTTCATGCGTTACCTGCGGCTTTTGCATGTCCTTTAGCCTCTCCTCCACAGCAACCTTGAGGTCAAGGGGTGCAGTCATGATCTCAGCATAGTTGTCGATGAGGAATGAAACAATCTGTCGGACGAGGAGTTCATCCATGTCAGCTTCTTCATGGGAACTCAAGATGGTGCGAGTGAAGGTGTCCAGTAACTGTAGACAGATAATCATGCTCAACTAAAACTGCAGACAGCTGAGAACAGAAACACAGATGTTTGAAATGTTTGAAATTATAACAGCCCTGTGGTTGCCATTAACATTAGCAAACAAGGTCCAGGAGGGCAGGTGAGTGTGTAGCCAGTGTGTTCCTCCCAGATAGTAAATGCTCACCAGCTGCCTGGTAGTTTGTGTTCTGTCCAGACACAGCTCCTGGTTGTGACACATCTTGTACATCAGCTTCAGCAGCAGCTGCAGACGGCGCCGGTTGGCCGGAGGAAGCAGCAAGCACACCAGGCGCAGTGCTCGCCGAGTTCGCTCTTCGGTGTCCACAGACCCCACTGAAAGACATTGCTTTCATAAATCTACATGCCATGGAGTAACTACAGTAATATCAAATGATCATGAGATGCTAAAGTTAAGTTAAGCATAAATCTGTACACCTTCCATAAAAGCAAATTATTACAAACCATATAGAATAATGGCAGAATATGTGTTTACACAGGGGAGTATGATTTAGTTAGTGATTTAACTGTTGATTAATATATTGCAATGAGCAGTTAATCTGGGGTCACAAAGCATTATGTATGCAGGAATAACACTTTGCTGCACCACAAATCTGACTCACAGTTATGGAAAGCCGATCTCCGCCATCGGTATGATGATGAGCCAGAAGTATTTTTCTCAGGAGAGTTCAGGTCAGCCATGCTAATACTTGGGCCATGGAGTTCAAATGTGTTTTTATCAGGAATTCTTGACATGGTTTTAGGGGCTGAGCTGGCCAGTCCGGGAAGATCTGGGGAAGAAGCACTCTGCATCCGACTGCTCCTCTGCAGTTTGGCTCCATCCAGGACAGGTTTATGATTTGAGGAGACAGAAGAGGTATTTCTGGCGGAGGATCGGGAGATGTAACCTCTAGCTGATCGAGTCGATTGGGCAGAGTTGTTGCCACTGTTTTGACTTCTCACAGAATGGAAGCTGTCTCTCTGGGAAGGGGGTGTTTCATAGAAGCCACTTGAATTTGCAGAATAGTTGTAACAGTAGTCTGTTCCGCGGTCAGTGCGGAGGGCCTCCATGTTGAGTCTTTCCAATGACTGAGCACGCTCAAAGTTAACTTGGCTGCTATTGCTGGCTGATGAACTTGTTTCAGGTTCCATGTCAAAATGAGTTTCAAGTGGCATACAGCTTTCTTCCAAACCATAGCCACAATGTCCATAGTCAGTTGCGACCCCATTCGTGTAGAAAACCCGTGTAACTGTCTTGTTCTCGGGACCAAAAGCAGTCTCGTAGCGTGTGACCTTCAGCTCGGGGCTTGACCCATACTTCTTCTCAATGTGTATGTTAGTGCTTTCTGCAGCAGGGTTAAAGTTTGAAAGGTTAAGGGTTGAGGAGCTCTGCAGGCCAAGCCGATGTTGGTGTGGGGTGGTGTCAAGGCCAGTGCTTCTGACGATATCTATGAGCAGGTTTTCAAGCGATGCATACGACCAGGTGGCTGACTTGGGAGTGGACCGGTTACTGGCATTACTCGGGGACGAATGACGAGGCAGACGGTTCTCAGATTGTACTACACATGCCGAAAACAGCATGCAGCATGCAATGGAACAGAACACAATATCACATCAGCAACTTGCACTCAAAGTAACAGAATGTGACTCCTCAAAAAGCTGAATAACGGATTGTTAATACCGTTACTAGAAAGCTTTCCTTCAGCAGAGCTAATAAAGATGACAGACATCTATTTTTAGAATAGTTCAGAGCAATTGTTAGCATGGTTACTATTTTATTCAAATCTAAAAGCTGAAAAATAGTCCCGCTGACAGTTAATACTGTGACTAGAAAGCTTTGATTTAGCATAGTTACAGACATGACCATGTGCAGGGTCAAAGATGACAAAAGATCTTTTTCTTTCTGAATATTTATGAACATATACTCATCAGACCAGTAATGAGGTTCATAAGCCTCAGGATACAGAATGGGCACACTGCATGCCAACTGCATTTTGAAAGCAGGACAAAAATGTGTCTTCATAAGCCTGATCTCAGAGTTACAAAAACAGAGTAAGTGGATGTGTTTGGTTTTAAGCAACTTTTGCTATATTCCAGCAGGAAAGGTAAGTGTCCCCAGTCTTAAGAAGTAACGGTCCATGCAAATATATATATATATATGACTTGAAGCAAAAAACACTGAATTTTTTCATACCACTATTGTTATCTGTGTTGACATTAGAAATAAACTATAGTGATAGGAAGGAATCAGGGGTAGCATATTTCAAGAAGACGCTTATGAAGCAATGTCATAAAACTCGCTAAAATGCATTCAATATTAGTGAGTGAGTAGCAAGACATGTCAAATATGTGCAGCAAATACACAATCACAATTAAACAACGACAAATAAGATAACAGTTTGAACCGACTTGAAAAAATACAATTACAGTGAAGTCTTGTTAGTTTGACATCATTTGTTGCATAGCAAATTGTTGGATTAACAAGGATGTCAGACTAAATAATTGAGACTAAATAATGTTTATTCAATTACCAATAAAAACATCGGATGAAGCTGATTGTTGGATAAATGGAAGCCGCATTAATGAGACTTGACCGTATTAGGATTTTACATGCCCACAGATGTATTAAAAGTTCATGTCAACATCACTTCACTTATATAACTATTATATATAAATGCCCTTTGCTAAAAAGCAAACAGCTGTTCGTTATCAATTAACTACAGAAAGTGTTCAAGATTCCAAAGTATGGCAAATTCTGCATGACAATATTTCTAAGATGTAGGATGTTTCATGATTCCCTGGATGAAAAGCAAGGTCTCTAACACAAATACAACTGTGTAAGGATGCAATTATCTAATCTTTGAGCCCTGTTGCACACAACAGCTGTTATCAGAATCATTATACACATCAAAGACTGCACGTCTAGTAAGAAAGTTTAGCATGTCCATCTAATGTTAGAGGCCTATCTATGACATGAACCATGCTCACATGCTTACAGTTACATAGCATGACAGTTTCAGGTTTTACGAAATGATGTACTGCATGCTTAATTATCCTTCTCAGCCACAGGAACAGGGATGCAACCAAACATACAGACAAGTCTTGCTGACATACAGGAACAAATCAAAGTATTTCTGAACACACAATTCAGAGGGTTTACATGGTCTAATTAGTTATGATCGTATGATCAACATGCAGGTTTCAAAATAGAAAATGGCTTCAAGTATTGACTGTTTTTCAATTTAATGATTAGTTTGCATCTCTTTCATATTTGAGAAAATTCCTACAAAAGACTTGAGCTTAAAACAGTTACTCATTAGTCTATCAATCTATACAGATCTTTTATCATGGGCAAGTAACAAAACAGACACTGCTAATGTAAAATTATAGTGTCAAAATGTATAAATGCAAGTTCTATTTGTATGTACTTTGCTATGTCAATTACTTCTTTCCTCTTATTATGTTATCTCATAGAGCTAAACATGTACTCACCAAATACATTTGTGATGACCTCATACATATCGAAGGTCATCAGTGGTTCTGCTAAACCACAGAAATAGTCCTTGACCACTCCAAACACATCCTTCTCAAAACCAGGGTAGCTTGGCAGATTGTCATCTACCTTCTCAGGCCCTGAGGAAACAGTCATATAACTATTCATCAACGAAAATTGTATTAATTCACAATCCCAATACACATGGTAAAAGATACATCTAGGACACAACATCCAAACAGAAAAAAATCTATCCCTTTCAAGGAATGGAGCATTTAAAAATACTCACAACGGGCTAGGCACTTCATTGCAGACATTGCCCAGTGAGGTAGCTGATCTGAAAATACAAATGAAACAATACAGTCATATTAATTCATTTTCACAATCTTTGAACTGCCAGAATTAGCATACACTACTACACCCCCTTCCAAAATAACCACATAGCTCATCACCATAGTCACCAGAAATATGAAGACTACCTTTTGCCTCGATGTTGGTGACGATACCACTCTTGTTGACGTAGAGACAGTTGTGATGGATATTGCGCCCACTGACATAGCTGCTGTCGAGGATCTCACCGAGGTCTATTGTACCCAGCGTCTGCTGTAGCCTGGAATTTGATTTTAGTGGAAAACAAAGTGAGATCAAACACAGTGTCAATTTACCTTGACAGTGTGGAACGTCACTGAAAATGTCAATCACGAGATTGCCTGGTCCAGACTTGATACCTGGCTGCCACCATGTTTCATGTATACATGGTGGTGAGTGTTTTTGGTTGATTTACTGTTTCATTTCCTGAATCCACAATCCCAGTTTTTGAGGATATCCAAATAATAAAAATATAAATTCAAGTGAAGTAATAATAACGCATCACAATCCACAATGACATCAGTAAATGACATTTTTTCTAGAAATGTGACTATTTTCTTCACTAAAGTAACAGTTTGTGATGGTATTGCCTCAATCAGCAGGCAGCATTAAACGAAACATATCACAGGAGCATTGAAAACAACCAGAGTGGGCACACAAGCTACAGACAACGATAACAGTTCTGGTTTCAAAGTGATGACACATGCTCAGACATTAGCACATAATAATAGGGATTCAAAATTTTATTCAACTCTGACAACAGGGGTGTAAATAACTTTAAAATTGCTAGTGTACTCCAGTACAGTGGCGCATGTAAAATCACTTGCCCTGATCATTTTTTCACAGAAACACTGGACTGCAATGCCAGGCAATGAGTTATTTCCACTCGTGTCCAAAAATGCGACACTGGAGGCTTACTTAACCAAGAAATTCCATTAAGAAATTTGTGTCTCAGTCAAACTGACATAAAAAGGGATCTTTCCATATTTTATGGGGACTCAACTGTATGTCTCATTATGTATTTATCCTACTTTACCTATGCAGAGTGAGACTCTTCCAGACATCCTCTATCTCCTCTGCCGTCAGTACGCGGCCCACCAGGTGGCACTCCTGTAGGAGAGGCTCGGGAAGGTTTGATGCTACATCATTACTTGACCCGATCTTTGACTCACCATTCAAATAGTTTGCGCGAGGGACAAGAACTGGGCGTGGTGGTCGAGGTGGTGATTTGTAAACAAATCTGTAATAAACACATATCAGCTGTTGAAGATGCCAACTTCACAAACACAGTTTAAAGAGAATGCCAAATAACCAAAACAAATATGTTAGTTGAAAGTAAAATGAGGTACAGATTCTACAATACATCCTATATCAGTCCTCTGTCCTTAAAGTTTATATCCATATCAGGTGTGATTGCATAATAATCTTTCTACTTTGATGAGATTATGAATGCGTTGCATCAACCAAAATAGGCACTGTCAATGAGCCATATCCGTTGCTTGAACATGAACTAAAACTAAAAATAACCAGATGAAAATGTAATGCATATTTTAAGTCTCAATCTCTTTCCCAACAAATATGTAGTCTATTATTTATTACATGTATATACTAATTACTATGCAAAATAATAAGTGGCCCAAGGAACATGCCATTGAACCACTGCCAAAGCAAACACACAACCAATATTCACACAGCTGTACCTAATCATCTGTGATGAGAAATGTGAACATTATTTTCTCATCAGGATGGATGTTATCTCAGATTCCAAACTAAGTGCCCTTGTCAGAAACATTTGCAAAAATCATTAAAATTTGATTTTCTAAAAGGTTCACCTTTTTCTGAAATCAAGTTGATTTTTTAAAGGATGTATACCAGATTTCAGTTTGGGAATATTTACTTCATTTAACTGCAGACTTTGGCCTCAGCCTAGACAGATCTTTGCTTGTGTGTAAAGTGAGTGATGAATTATTACAATAGCATTATTCCAGCAATATCATGTGAAGGGTACACGAGAAATGGGGCCTTCACACATTGTAACCTAACCAGGGAAATCGAACTGACAGGCTCTCAGCAAATGCTACTGCTACGCTACACATACCTCCGCTTGTATAAGCATATATATAGGGTCCTATTACCAGTGAAATAAAGTTACGTCTGCCAAGCCTTCACAATAGTCCTAACTTTAAAGCTTATATGCATACATGAAATTGAACATATTTATTTTGACACTTGTACTGACATTTGTTCTTCACAGTGCTTGGGCCAATTATTGACCCTCATGAAGGTCTAGATATATCACTAGGCAAATCACCAAAGAATGAAGAAAAATGTCATTGTCTAGATCAGATCAATATCTGTATCATGTTAAGCCAGTGCATCAGCAAAATCAGTTGGCCTTAGTTTTAGTTTTATATAACAGATGCATAAAGTAAAAATTGCTCATCTGACAATCCAAGATGGCTACCAATCTTTCGGGGTCCCTAGTTGACTCACCTTTTTATCCTTGCTGACATTTCAGACAAAGGCATAATTCAAAAGTGTTATGTCCCAATTTGTAATGGATGAATAGTAATGCTTCAGTTACTATTCTGTATCATGTAAATGCTTTAGACAAAATCTATAAGCAGTTTTACATTGACACGAAATAAAACAAACATTTCCGGCAAGCAACAGCACTCATCCTTGCAACAACAAACAATCATCCTACTGATGTAAACGCCACTCAACCATGGCAGCACAGTAATAATGGACAAGAAAATCAATAGAAGATGCTTCAAAAGTGATTTGAACCAAAAAGCATGGCCAAGAGCAAGACAAGTTTGCTTATGAATAATATATCAGATTCTTAAATTACTATTATGAAACAACTGATTAAACATGTTGAAACGACATCCCAATTTCTCATGGCCAATATTTGAAAATAAACATTCCAAAAGGAATCAGTGGAGCGAGACTCCTGTCGCTGATTTCATACCATTAGACATGACAGATGTACAAAACTTGTGTATAACACACGTTATTGGAAGAAATATTGATCTCAGTGCACACTTCAGACATAAGTAGTGGCATGTGGAAGGAGTCGTGGAGTTCTGATTACTCCTGGTTATGGCAATGTAGCATGCACTTCAAGGAATCACTGGTGATTCAACCTAAATCACATTCTTCGAAGTGTTATGAAGTTTGTCTATAAAATTTTTTTTTTCTCAATTAAATCCAGAATTGAAGATTCTGCCAATTAAATAACAAAAAGGTGAGGGACTATTAGACCAACAATACCTATTCAAAGAATTTTGCATGTTTAACCTATGAATACAACCTGGCAAGTACAAATTCTATAAATTTGAATATCTAAATCATGAGGATTGATGTTCATGACATCAATCACTGGACAATATGGCACAGACTCCAATGTTTAAATATCAGATATCTGAAAAGCACATTCAACAATTAAACAAAAAATAATTTGGAACAAATCTGACTCATCTCTCTCCACAGAGTGAGTGAATGAGTGAGTGAGGTTTTACATGGCTTCCATCAATATTCCAGCCATATCATGGGAGGTGCACCACAAATGGGCTTTACACATTGTACCAGTATGAGAAACGAATGGAGAAACAAACCTGGGCTCTCCAGGCAAATTACATTACAGTCTACACAGACTATCTTACACTGCCACTGGAACCTCTCTAGGCTCTGAGCACAAAAATGTGTTTTGGTTTACCAATCAGATAATGGAATGAGTTTCAGGCTGTATTTCAATCATACTGCACTAGACATGCAAACACTTGGCAGCAAGAAAAATTAATCCATCAACACACCTACACCAGTTTCCTCTGATTCCATATTGATCAGGCATTGCATTTAAACTACACTGTAATATTACATGATTTACATGATTGGAGGCAATGTTTATCACTATGGAGGCAAATTCTAAACCAGTGATGTGAAACACAGTATATGCTCATGGGAAGGAAACAGTCGCTCATTCAATAAATGCTGTCATAGAAAATAGCATTCAAGAACCTGGGAAAATAGTGTTTTAGTGTCATTCTGCTTCATATTTAGAAGGAATTGTCAATCAGTTTATCCTAAAACTATCCATTTATACCACGTAACATGATAAAAATCATGTGCAGTTTCAACATAATTCCATATCATACATAAAGTTTGAATTACCTGTCACTGAGCAATTGGTTAACTTCGTGATGCATCATCAGGTACATGCATCAGCTTCATGAGAGCGAGAGAGAGAGTCGTGTAGTTTAGCTCTTAACACATTTCAATATACTATTATCTAAAATATACCTCCAATTAATAAACAATTTTTCAAACTTACCTATAAAGTCTGCCATTATCTGTGAAGTCAGATCGACCATGCTTGGATGGTCTAACATCCTCAAAGATTCCGGACTTGAAAAGCTTCTTCAGGAGTTGCACTGTCTGACACCTGCAATACATAACAGTCACTCTGACAATCAGCAACCTTGGAAACTTAATTACTTTCAAAATTCACTAAATGAAATTTTCAGGAAATGCATTAACTGTCACGACAATGATGTCTCTACAGACCACTTAAAGATCATGCACAATGTATTTGTTAACTGGGAACATTACTTTGAAAAGACTTGTAAAAGATGATCATGAGCTAATGATTTTAAAATGGTCACTACAATTTTTAGGTGAGCCTGGTTACATTTGGTATAATGAAAGTGATGAGAAACCTGCCCTTTCCAATAATTAATTTTTCCTTTTTAACATCAGTGCTATCCCCAAGCCTTTAAAAAACTCTACTAAAATCAAGGAAACAATTTTAACGTCCAATTGAAAACATGCTTTACAATGAATTTGTTGTTAAATAAAAAACAAGATCCAAAGTACAAATATTTATGAATTCCAGATTGAATAACTGGGTACTTAATAGAAATTACTAGATAGCAATGAAATGGACTACACAGATGGATGGATGTCACTTCTCTTTACAATAATATCCCTAACGGCGAAGGCCTACGAGCAGTAGTCCGGGCAATCAGGCGATTCAAACCCAACTTCCTCATCACCCCAACCGACATCCTCAACCTACTCAAAACAGTCCTACACAAATACAACTTTGCCTTTGTCCAACTACCTCCAGGTCGGAGGCAGCGCAGAGGGTACTAAATTAGCATCATCCTACACTAACATCTTCATGGGCGAACTTAAGAAGACAAGCTTCTAGATCAATACACTGATAAACAACACACATAAGCCAGGTTTATTGATGACATATTCATGATATGGTAAGTAGGACAACAATATCTAGAATCGTTCATCCACTATCTTAATAGCTCACACCCAACTATTAAATTCATGGCTGAATTCTCCAGAAACAAAGTTTTGAAAAACAGCCTCAACCTCATCCAGTACTATCTCAAATGAGGCTACCCGAAGAAACACATACAACAAAATAAGGACAGGTCTGATGTGGAGGACGGAAATGCTCCACTATCCCCACCCCCCATCCCCAATAAAGAACCACGAAACAACAATAGACTGGTATAAGTTAGTGACTACAATTCCATGAACATGGAACTCAATGCCATTGTAAAAAATGTAGGCACTTACTAAGTGGCTCAGACATTTTTCTGGACACTTTCCCAACACCACATATTTCAGCCTACCGCAGAAGTGTTCAAACCCTAAAGGGTCACCTATTTAGAGCCACTCTGACTTATCCTAGACAACTACTACAAACCAGCAGACAAATTGTCAATTTCGTCAACGATACGTGCGCCCAGTTAAACTGCAAAATCTACAAAACACTCACAGATAGCAACACTTCACATGCTCTGTCACTTGCCAATCACATAATGTAGTTTACCTTCTTATGTACAAACGCTGTAAGAAACAATATGTTGATGAAACTAAAAGATGTTTCAGAATCCAATAACGGGACACTATGCTGCTATCACAAGCGCGACAAACCGGTGGCACTTCACTCGGAACATCAAGACAAAAATGATCTAAAATTTGACTCAATTACACAACTCAGAGAACACTCAGACTCAGAACAAACCACCCAAAAAAGAAGATCTCTTGAAATAAGGTGGATTTTTGGCTCCATACGTTCCAGCCACAGGGACTCAACAACAGGACTGTAGGCTGAAATATCATTTCAGGATTTTCTTCATAAAAAATACTGTAAATTAACATAATATATATCTGAAAATATTTTGTTTATTTGGAAATTCCCCTGTATCAAGTTAAAAGATATTTAGTAATAATTTACTCATACCACTACTCAGAGTCAGAATGCAAAAACACGAAAGATAAAGCTATCAACAATGTAAACAACCACGTTCCCCAGAGATAAGATAATCCTATTATGTTTTGAATACCTTAGGCACATGCTGTATAAAAACAAAACAACATTACACAATAAACTTTGGTCAGTAGTAACTCTCCCTATCAGACCATGCTTCACTGATCGCATGGTCATGGTCCAGTGAAAACAAATGCACCCTGGGGTCAACATCCTCCCTTCTCACCCAGCATCTCTAACCCATGGGTTCATTAGCCCTAATACATGTCATGCTCTGTGGGACATCACACTGTTGTCAGGCATGATAATTTGAAGTTAAAACAATCACTTTCTATGCTTTCACTTGTGTTACATAACATCTTCTGTAAATCTGGTTCACACCTGAAGGGCATACTGAGTGGACTGACACCCTACTGCAGTCAATGTTTTCTTACTTGCACTGTCTAATACAAATGCCTTGAACATGTTGAATACCTTTGCCAGATATCCTGTGAGTGTGAATAATGATATGTTTTTGACACTTATTGAAATGCATAGGTAAATTGCAACTGGACAGAGTGCAGGTGGAGACTCATCACCAAAACACAAATGGCGTGGTGTCTGTAATAACTCTGTTCAGAAGAGATTATGAAAACCTTGCAATTGTTTCCTGCAGTGCATGTTTCAATGAAGTTTTCAATATTGTTGATTTGGTGGATTAAATGCAAAACATACATGTAATAAATCAAAGTTTGTAACATACAACAAATATATACATTTACAGCCAAGACCTCTTACCGAGTGACTTCTGGACCAAAATTGGGATTACATCTCAGGTGTTTTAAAAGCCAGTCAACAGCTCCTGATGCCACAAAGCAGTTGTCATATGTTCTCATGTATCTTCGATGCCGACCACATGGCATGTCTTTCCGGAATGTATGAATAATTTCATTCCACTGTTTAAACAAACCAGAATGAAACAAATTGATTAAACTATTGTGAATATGTATATGCATATGCTGTCAAGACCTACATACAATAAGCGGTAAGACTTCCTCCCATTCCCCTATCCCAAATATTTATTTATTGATACATATTAGAATCATTTACAAATCCTAACACAACAATTACTCAAGGACTCACAAAAATAACTAAAAGTCCCAAAATTAAGTACATTATATAGAGTTGAACTATGTAGTGTCACCCCTGTTAATCTGGGAAAGAAAGAATATGGGGGAACTCTTCCCAATAAATAGACATGATAACATTACAACACGCTAGTCTTTAAGATCATTTCATTTCCTAGAACTGACAGAAAGATTTCCGCCTTTACCCCCTCCTTTTACACAGTAAATTTGCTCCTTCCCATGTGCAATATTTCAACACTGTTCACTGTTTCTTATACCGCTGTTCTAGTTTATTGAATGCATATTTACCATGTTTACTGTGAGGTATGCATGTCAGTGTCTAATTTTGATTTTTGATTGGGGTGGGAGTACGGGCAGAACTCTTACCGAACCCACAAATATGGCAATGATTTCTAGGAATATGTCCTAATAAACATGATAAAAGAGATAAAATCATTAAACTTGCTTTCACTCTTTGTCTCAGGCAATATGACCATAACCATGCAAGTGAAATTGCTAAAAAGTAAATGTGAAAAAGTGTTGATGTTTTGGGTTGTTGTTTTTTTCAAGCTAGAGCTATGAAGGTTAGACCTGTGTGGTGACGGTTACAGCTAATTCGAAATCGATGTCCACAATGTTCCTGTCCAAATAGTCCCAGTCACAACAAATATTGAAGGTACAGCACGACAGCACTAGATTAATGAATGTGTCAGTATGGCTCAACAGACAGCAAGCTCCATCATGGCAAATATCTACAAAGTTCCAAACCTGTCGATTAAGATTTACATTCAAAGATGCAATTTACACAAACCTAACGTTAATAAACCAAACCTAAGCTTCGCATATGAGACTGTTCTCTGCTAGCGACGAATAAACAAATCGATTTGCTCTAAGAATATTTAACATATTCAGCTTAATGATTCGCAGATCCGACATACCAACTTTGTAGCCCTGTATGGGCCAATGTAGACATCTGTATCCTGCTTCGACGAAATATCCATGGTCAAATGTGTCCGAAATCCTGGGCTAATTCATGACACCTTGACGGGCACCTGCTAGCCATTCCATCCTTCACGCTGACCAAGCACGTTCAAATCACCCTCTGTTATGCGATTGGTTTACTCTTCCGGAAGCCCAATCTGATTGGTGCTTCTATTGTCAGTGTAAACTTCCGTTAATATCGTCAAAATGGCGACGATGGAAGGTCCACTAAGCAAGTGGACAAATGTAATGAAAGGATGGCAGTACAGATGGTTTGTCTTGGACGAGAATTCCGGCCTGCTGTCATACTACACCGTACGTTGACAACAAGCACCGTTACCGACAGTGATTTTAGTTGTGACGAAAGTTATATACTGTAATTGTCTCGTGATAGCAAGAGGTGTCAACTTTGACATGCATGTCCCTGAAAAGTATTGGTGCATTTGCCACGCCTCCCTGACTGTGTCATTAATATGCTACTGATTGCGATTACGTAATTCTCCGACTACAGCACTGGCAACATTTTTAGGGTCGACCACAATGGGTATTTATGAGTGGACCTATTAAGGTTTTAATGATTATGAATGAATAATATGAACGAAAATCTCCAAGAGCTCGGAATTTTAAGAGATTTCGATTTTAAATCATACATGGTAAAAATCTCTGCAGTCACAACCTTTTTATCATAATGTGTACAACCATACAAGCGCATGCACACACACACACACACACACACACATAATATATAATACATATAAATGTCATTGTTGTATTTCAAAACATTTCTTTTTTAGTTTGTGTGTTGCATAGTGATAAAAATTCTCCATATTAATTCACAAGAGAGGTTATTCAGTTGTCACTTGCACCCATATATAGTTTCATATCAGCGTTTGGTAAGAGTTGTCAAATTTAGCATATATGTCCATGACTAGAACATGAAAGCCAGACTGATTTCTTCATTAGACAGCAATATACCTGAAATTTGCACTTTTTATTTTCAGTCCAAAGAGAAAATGATGAGGGGATCACGTAGAGGATGTGTTAGATTAAAAGTAGGTACATTTAGTGTGGAATACCAAAGTATCCTGGTGTTAATATTTCTCATCAGAGATTAAATGAAGTTTCTTCTGTTTTTAAAATAATTGGCTAACGATGCTGACTGAGAAACAAATCCTCTGATATTCTGCTGAATATGAGCATAATGAGTAAACATTAAGATTAAGGAGAAGGCATATACATTATGTAAACATAACATCTATATATGCTGCACACTCCTCAGAGAACCTAATTTTGCCTCAGTAGGTATAATGACAGAACATTATTTTCAACATGCTGTTATGATGTATTTTTCCAGGGAGCTATAATTGGAATTGATGATGAAGATGACAGTACATTTACAATAACAGTGGACCAGAAAACCTTCCATTTTCAAGGTGTGAAAAAAAGAAGTGTCCAGTTTGTTATCAGCATGAATCTTCATTTGCATCTTACCCTTGATATAATGAAGTCTTTTTCATGCATTTTTATGTGTAAAAGAAATCTGAGTGATGTGAGGAATATTACATGGGATTGATTTTCCCATTTACCATAAATATTATCAAGGATATGATCAGTTCAGAAACTAACTTGAGAATGTAATATTAGTAGTACTTGAAACAAGATGTTATGGATGTTGTAGCCCGTGATGCTGATGAGAGAGAACAGTGGATAGCCAGTCTGGAGAACACTGTGTACCGACATTCTCAAGCTGGCAAGGTATGACACCAGATTACTCTTTTTCAGTCTTAGCTGCATTCTTAATACCTTTAAACAAACCAGAATGAGTAGACTGATTAAACTATCAAGAATATGTAGGCATATGGTGTCCAGGTCTTAATACACTAAGTACACATGGTAAAATTATAACACCCTAGGGTTTCAGATCATTTCATTTTCTAGACCTGATTCTGATCCAAAATGATTATGATTTCTAGAAATATGTCCTAAAGAAAATTATGTGTTCAATAAAATTGCTTTCACTCTGTCTGAAGCAAAATGATGGAAAGAGTTCCTTTTGTTCCCCCCAAACCCCCTACACCTAACTCTCTATCCAACCCTAACCTTAATACCTTGGTTGCTTAGGGTAGGGAGAAATAATGACATAACAAAGCCAAAGGTGCAGATCAGTTTGCCTTATCTAATCACCATCTGTGATGAAGTCAGGTCAGTTCTGTATGAGAGCTGTTGGGTTGCCTAACAACTTTAGATCTATTCTGAATGCCCAGTTCTATTCCCAATATGATACAATGTATGGATCTTATTTGAGGCGTTCTATTCACTGTATGGCAGAAAGAGTGTTAAGCTTTAAACAGACATGCTACCATCCTGTTTTACAAGTTCAGATTAAGGACTAGTAACCTTAGAATAATCTTTAACATTTATTTTCAATTTCCTTGTGTGACTGAATGCCATACAAGATATTATGACAGCATATTGACAATAATGTCAATCCAGACAAGAAAAGAGTTGAATAGCCATGTTGAAAGGAACATTCATGCTCTGAAAAATACTTAGCAAAATGTTTATGCAGTAGATTTGTCACAGACCCTTCAAACTGTCCTTTCCAAATAGTGCTCCAGATATAGAGCAGGACCGTCAAGATAGGTTGGACTACAAGATAGGCCTGGGATGTTTACATTAGTGATTGCCTTGCTGTTGTATCTAATTGCTGATTTGTACATTGTCTGGGAGAATATTGATCAATCTTACAAGAACACCGGAATTAGTGAATTGGTGGTCTGATGTTAGTTTCGTAATAAACAATGTAGAGTTAGGTGTTTAGTTCTGTTTGTGAACATTAACTTGTTTGTTCTTTTGGGTCTGCATGTAAGCTCAATAATTTAAAGATTATTATTTTTCCAAGTTTGGTATTCAAATTATGTAAATGTTAACTAGTTTAGTTTCATAAACACATTATTTTCATGGAGTTTACAACTTGCCTTGTAGTGTATATCAATTACAAGAAAATGATTACCCTAATTAGTCAGATGTCAGTTGCAGACATGGCACTAATTACCAGATCCATGCTGAGACTTCCAGGGCATCAGACCATGACATTTCTCTGCAAATATTGAAGTTCAACTGTAAATATTTGGCATGATCAGACATCATGTTTGTTTTAGAATTAATTATAAATTACTAGAGAAATGCATGCGTCACATTGTTAGCCTGAGCTCACTTATCAACATGATCAAGTTGATTGAAAACTTTATGCATTGCAAAGATAAATGAAATTCCATTCAACTAGAAACATCATGAGAAATGTATAGGTTAGATTAATTTGAGATTAGCATCATCGTTATGAGTATTTTGAAACGATGACTTTAGGTTATATGTTGTATTGTGAGATGTGTTTGTATGAGCAGAAATTGGAAGTTCGCCATGCCCCGAGTCTTGAGGACTTTGACCACAAGCTGATGGAAACAGATACCTACCTCCAGATGCTTATAGACCAAGTCCAGGTGAGTGAACAGGAGTAACTGTTGTCTAGGACTGCACACTGCAATACTGCAGCAATATAACAACAGTCTGTGAATGATCAAGTCTGTTTTTCTCTTGGTACAACAGGGCCAAAGATAAGTTTTCAACATCAGGAGTACGTACTCCTTATTTTATCAATGCAGGAGGACTGAATGGAATTCAATGGAGTACCAGTAATTTTGTGTTTTATTTCATATATGCACCACAACATTGCTACCCTTGTGTAGACATGTCAGTAAACAATAAAAGAATACTTTTTCAAATAAATGCGTCCATAAATGTTGTGTTGTATTTGTCATAAGTGCATTTCAGGTATGTATCATACATCTGTGAGTGAGTGAGTGACTGAGTTTAGTTTTACGCCGCACTCAGCAATATTCCAGCTATATGACGCCGGTCTGTAAATAATCAAGTGTGGACCAGACAATCCACTGATCAACAACATGAGTATCGATCTGCGCAATGGGGAACCGATGACATGTGTCAACCAAGTCAGGGTTCCTGACCACCTGATCCTGTTAGTCGCCATCTTACGAGAAGCATAGTCACCTTTTGTAGCAAGCATGGGTTGCTGAAGGCCTATTCTACCCCGGGACCTTCACGAGTCCATACATCTGTAATGATGTTCATATACAAGACAGAAGAATCCTAAAAGCATTCATGTTGAATTCTGGAGTAGAAGTTCAGCTGATTTGGACAATTTTGAGAGTTAGTCCAATTTTGGTAGGGTCATTGTCTCTTGACTCAAGCTTTGATCATTGTGATAATTTGGTAAACAATGTGCATTATTCATCTGAATACTGTAATCTCATGTTTACATGCTCACATCGAATGTGGTAATAATTGCAGACATTGCTCTTGATAATCAATTCATTGTAGAATCAACAATTTTTTCAGAGCTTTTAGGGGGTATTCTGACTGGTATACCATGTGAGGAGTGATTGTGTTTGGTTTTACACTTTACATATGACATGGGGAACTGAACTGTGATCTAGGGTCTGACAAGCCACTGCTGGCCAGGGACTGGATGACAGGAGTTACCTCCCTTTGATTATCAGTCTTGTTTCAATGGATCATAGTGATATGACATAGTGTATGGTATTTGGTTTACAGTGAGTATCCTTGTCATATGGTATTGTGTGATGATTCTGCTGCAGTGGAACAGATAAATAGTTGTACATCATAAATGATTTGTTGACCATGCTCCCTTTCCCTGAGTCAGCCATGAATGCTTGTCATCAAGGATTAACCTAATGATTTGTGTAGTGAGCTCAGTAACCTGGTTTGTTGCATTCATCACAACCATGGCACGGCTTGATGCTCATGATTTTAATGGATGCTGTCCTTTGTTGGTTATTCATATTCACACACCTGGAATGTTGCTGAGGGCAGCCATGAACCATCAGTAAATATATATGCCCATATTTATTACCCATGCCTGGTCTCTTAATCAACAAGTGAAAGTATAAAGCAAGCCGTGCCATGCCACACGAGGAACATTCTAGCCTTGCCATGACTCACTAGGAAGATAGTCTAGGCATGCCAGGACACACGAGGAAGACAGTCTAGCCAAACCATGACCTGCTTAGAACATTCTAGCCATACCATGCCACACTAAGAATTTATTCTAGTCAGGCTATGTGCCACTAGGAACAGTCTAGCCATGCCATGACACACATGAATGATATTCTAGCCATACCATGATGCACTATGAACATGTTCCAGCCACATCATGACTCATTAAAACATATTCTAGCCATACCATGACACACTGGGGACATATTCTGTCTGTGTCTTAACAAACTAGGAACATGTTCTAGCCATACCATGACACACTGGGGACATATTCTGTCTGTGTCTTGACAAACTAGGAACATGTTCTAGCCATACCATGACACACTGGGGACATATTCTGTCTGTGTCTTGACAAACTAGGAACATGTTCTAGCCATACCATTACACACTAAGATAATATTCTTTCAGTGCCATGACACATGAGGAACATGTTCTAGTCCTACATTCCAGTCATACTGTGATGCTAGGAACATTCTAGCCATGTCATAACACTAGGAACATTCTAACCATGCCATGACATAATCAGAACATTTTCTAGCCATTCCATAACACATTTGGAACATGCTCTAGCTATGCCATGACCCACTATGAAGATATCTAGTCATGCCATGACACATTAGGAACATATTCTAGTCATGCCATGACACATTAGGAACATATTCCAGCTGCACGACTGTAAGATGAAAGTTAGGTCATCAGCCACTTTTTAAGAGTGTTGACCCCTTTCTTGCAGTCAGCAATCTTGAATATTTCTGGAACTACAGGTGTATACAAGTCTATGAGATCACACAAGTTAAATCCTGTATGTCTTTTGTGTCTCTGGAGTAGTCTTTGTCATTACCACCCTATTAAGGATGAATTAATAGGTCAGGTGATGACATCATTTCTCATAATATCAATCACTGTATTGTCTAGTTCTGATTTGATTATTATTGATTAGTATGATACCATCACACAAATGGATTATTGTGGAGAGTGGCCGTAAACCACAAACTTGTGACCACACTCAAGCACACTCAGTGTTGTGTTGCAACAGTATGCCCCATAGACCAATTATCACTTCATTGATTGCACATACAATAGACCCCAATGCATACTGTGAAATATGCATGACCTGTCACAAGGACACAGTCCACACCTGCCCTGTCAGGCTTGCTGTAGGAAATATGTATAGTGTTTAATAATAAGTTATTGATTCTGTGAGAAGCCACGATACAGGTGTAATGCATTCCAGGAAATTAGGAACAGTGATAAAGTATGTGACTGTATGAAGACTTGCCAATGTGAATTGTTATCTCGTGGTTACATGGAATTTATTTATTGCATGTCATAAATATGATAATTAGCATGGCTTTTTGTATCTGTGTGAGTCTAGATAATGGAAGTAGGTGAGGTTGATTAATGGTGTAAACATACATGTGGGTTAATGTGAAGTTTGATGCTGGGTCTTGTTTGGATGTGCATCTACTGGGCAGGGTTTGAAACAAACTGACACACACAATAGTCTGATAGTGCCAGATATGTAGAAGGCAGACTTTGGTGACATTGTGATGAAGATGGATTGTGTCATGTTTTGCAGGCCTTGGAAACACGTATTGAAGACTGCCCTGATGAAGCAGAGAGGGAGAAATACAGTGTCATAAAAGTAACTGCTGATGTAAGTTCAACAAAATTATATTAATCAAATTCACTTGATCAAGTTAAATGTGAAATTTTTCATTACACCATGTCAGGGATTTGACAGGGTCTAGTCAGCTGGTGTGGAAGTGTCTAGTTCGGGTTTGTGACTGAATTTGGTTGGAACTGAGTGTCTTACCTGGGCGGAGGGTCTGTTTAGGAGAGTGAGATGGGTGCGTGTTTGTTTGTCTGAGATAAGGAAAGAGAGTAGTACAGATGGTGTCTGTTTTAAAGGGCAAAATTAGGAAGGTGCGATAAGGTCTGGGCATGAGGGATGAGGTGAGGTCTTTTTTAGACAGGTGATCCGGTTTAGGAGCGCTTTGAGGGCCTCTGGTTTTATCCAGAGCAATATTCCAAAAATGTGACAGCAGGGACCCTAGAAATGGGCTTCACACCCTGTGCCCATTTTGGAAATCAAACCTGGGTCTTGGATGTGACAAGCAAACGCTTGATAAGGAGAGATGAGATTGGGTCTGCTAAAAAGGTGAGTAATGAGTTCTATTTAGGAGGGTTGAGATGAGATGTGTTGGGTAAGGTAAGGTGTTCTGCTTGGATTGGATGAGATGGGATCTTAAAGGTCACATGCAACGTAAAACACAACTTTGCAGATTCTGGTACCTTTCGGTATGCACTTACCGAAACAATCATAAAAAATGCCAATTCAACCTATAAAGTTGAAAAAAACGCGATGAAAAAAAAGCCCGCGAAGTCGGAGCTCAAACGTTTCACTAAATTCCCCCTAGCGCTGGGGGGAAAACTGGTTTCAACAGCTGTGCTGCGCTGCGTCCATGACGCATGCGCAGTGAATAGGTTCGCGGAGCTTGAAACAGTATGCATGACCAGCGTCTGAGGTCGTGAGCAGTAGTCTAATCTTGGTTGTGTACACAAACATGTAAATAATCTACTCATTATGTAAAAAAACTTGTTGATTGTGGTAAGCAGTCTGTCACAGAGAAAGCTCAGTGTCTGGTTTATTCACTCCTATATGTCTGTCTGCCTGTCTGCTAAAGACAACATGCAATACACAGCTTCAATCATTGACCATGTGCAATTTAAACTTAACACCTATCAGACTATACGACATACAGAAAATAAGTTTTATGACTCGTTTAAGATAAGATTTATGACTCGTGCACCCGAGTCCCGTCTCTGCCAAATTATGTAATTAGGCATGTGTGATACACATGACATGTTTTTATGTCTGTGGGTTGCAAACAGACTACATTCATTTTTTTTTGGATGACTGGATCTGACAGGAACTGGTGCAAACTCTTGTCAGTTTCAAGTCCTGCTTTGTACTTGGACGAATGACAGATTCCAGTCACGCAGTAGTTTACCATCTCTACTGACATGATTTTTGATTGGATCGAGCGCAAATTCAGAGAACATGTATTTTCCAAACCCAACATCTCTACATATATTCTTCATGGATAACGACTTCTTATAGTGTTTATGATTTTGTTTGACAACAGTATATGAATCCATACTGAAACGACGCATCAAGTACACAAAAAGAAGTTGTTATCCATAAAGAATCTTACTTTCTTGTGACTGGCTATACTTCTGAAATGCCCATTAAACAGATCATCTTTCTGTACACACAATGAACCCTCAGCATATCAGCAAATGAAACAGCCAATCGGAAGCCGTCGTTACACCTGAGTGCATATCCACCTGCTATGACTGGGTTCGGTCTCCCGAGGGCTTCGTTTCGGGGGAAGTGAGCCCAAGTACAAAATATTGCATGTTTGAATCGCGATTGTACGCTTATAATTTTGTTTATTTGTTTTTTTTAAAGCAGCAATGTATATTATATGTCATGAATAAGTGATAAATGTGTTTTAATTATGTTTGATTTTTTGGTTGCATGTGACCTTTAAGGGGTTGTGTTGGGGTCATCTTAGTGGGTTCAAATTGGGTCTGCGTAGGAGGGGGCGAGATGATGTCAGCTAAGGTGGGGTCAGCTAAGGAGAGGTGTGAGGGTGAGATGGGGTCAGCGAATAAGGGTGAGATGGAGTCTGCTTAGGAGGGATGAGATGATTTGGAGATAAACGTGCTGTGTTGGGAAATTACATGAATGTTATACAGAATTGATAGTCTCTAACTTTCATTTGGAACTGAACACATAGTGTGAGGTTTCAAATGATTAGTCTAGATACTATCAATTCTGCATAACAGTCATCTAATTTCCCAACACAGTACATTTATCTCAATTCTATCATAACCAATTTAACATCGAACTCCTTCGTTCTGCGGAAGACACTGCGTAATATTCTATGGGACAATAGGCACATTGATCTCCTCTGTCGTAGGCGCCATTCATTTTTTTTTTTCAACACTGCAACTTATAAAATATTCTGTCCAAAGAAAAGAAACTTGGAAATTTTAACTATAAATTGTATATTTATATACTTATCCTATCTCACGATTTGCACTTCTCTCTCTTGCTTCGATGCTGAGTGGAACGAATTAGAACTTCCCTGTAGGTCTCTCTTGTCCATATGCCCGTGTTCCCTAGGCTGCTCTCCTTACAGGACGGGTCCCTTAGCCCATGCAGAGCATGCAGCATGCTCCCCTATCTACCCACGTGACTACCTCAGAGAGATTATTCTTTCTTGGAGCCCACGTCTAAATCTGTGTAGTGGGGAGGCTGGGTGGGCATACATCGCGTGAGATAGGATAAGTATATAAATATACAATTTATGGTTAAAATTTCCAAATTTTTAAACTTATCCTATCTCACGATTTGCACTTATCCCACGGTTGGACGGCGGGTAGCAGATTACCTCTCAAAGCACGGATAGTATTACTGTATAGGCTAAAGACAACCGTAGGTAGCAATGAACAAGAGAGGTCGCATCCAACTAGCATAGAACCTATACTAGTGGTGGGTTCTCCTGAACCCCTTGGCTTACTAGATGCCATCGCTCCCAAGGAGTGGGTACTCCTGAGCAATGTGGTGTTCGGCCGCAACCCTCGCAAATGCAAGGAGACGCAACTAGGCGAGTCATGTCACTTCGTTGCGATTTATCAGAGTACCCCCGTAATTAAAGTCTTATGACTAGTAATCGGGCCCGTACCTGCTTCGAGACAGCCCCCCAGACCCCATCACAAAGAGGGGAAAAGGAAAGTGAATCGGAAAGCTCACAAGTTTAACGTTCAGTACCAAAACAACACCACATGGCTTCCACTACTTACCACAGTAAGACCACAAAGGTGTGCTAAGGAACTTAGGAGCTATGAACGCTACGAAATCCGTAAAGGAAATCGGGAAGGACTCACTACACTGACGTGATTGCTCCGAGGAGTAGAGGTCAGCAAGCAAGATTGTTGAACTCTTCTACATCGAAAAAACAGGATCTAGCTACTGTAGATCCGTATAGACACTAATAGCAATCACCCAATAAATTGAGTAAAGAGTTCAATTCCCAGAAGAATTCAGAACAAAACTCAGAAACAAAGTTCAAAATTTCATTCAGTATGTACACGAGAAAGAAAGCATAAACGCACTCTTCCTCATCTGCGTTGACAGGCAGATGACAGCTGCTGGGCCAAGACAAGGGGTCCGAACTGGTGAAGACCTTGGACATCAGTGACCGACAAATCCCTCAGATAATGCGAAGAAAACACTGTATCAGAGCGCCAAAAGCAACCCTCCATGATGGACGTCAAGGAACAGTTGCTGTGTAGAGCCATCATAGACGCTAACGCACGGGTCTCATGAGAATTGGATGCTGCTGGGGGTGGCAGTCCAGCAAAAGCATACGACCTCAGTATAGTAGCACGCATCCAAAAAGATAAGGTTGTCCGTGAAACCTCAGCCTTGGATGTAGATGACAGCGGGATGAATAGCCTCTTACGAAGACGACGGCGATCTTGGGAGGCAGCTAGGAAGATCCGTAGAGCTCTGACAGGGCAGAGAGATGAATCTTCCACATCATCAGGCCCAAGAATCGTTGACAAAGGAGGGATAGTAAAACGTCTATCTGGTTGTCCTGGTAACTGTTTTTTTGCGACAAAGTCCCAACGCAATCCCAGAAATACTCTGCCATGCTGTTTTCGTTCAAACTGCACACGATTCACATCCAGTGCATGCAACTGAAATACGAGCCGCAGTAGCCAATGCTACTAAAAAGAAAGTTTTGAACATTATCTGTTCAAACTCCTTATCATGTAATGGTTCATAGTCAGTGGACACTAATTGACGGAGGACAACTGACAAATCCCATGCAGGAGGTCTGAACTTCCTGGACTGGTCAGCAAGCCTGAACGAGCGAAGCAGAGACTGGAGCTCGGGAGTAGTAGACACCTTTGTTCCAGTAGTTGTAGCAAGAACCGAATTAATGGCAGCCAAATAGGTTGACAATGTAGTACCTTTAAGCTTCCTCGTAGTTCGTAAATGCTGTAGAAATTCTGCAACATGAGGTGATGCAGTGATGGGAGAAATAATTCCCCTAATACCACAATAATGTTCAAATTTCTTCCATTTATTGTCATACAATGATCGAGTTGAAGTCCCGTGTGCAGAAGTTATAGCTGCAGCTACTCTCCGAGAGTAACCCTTGGCTCTCAGAGATTTCTGTAAATGCGCCATATATGCAGATTCAGGGTCTGTGGTGACCCATGGTACACGTCTGAATGAGGATGACGAAGTAAGTCGTTGCGGGCGGGTAGCGGTACTGGATTCGGTTCTGCTAATTGCTTTAGATCGACGAACCAACTTCTTGCTGGCCAAAAGGGTGCAACCAAGACCAGACGAATCTTGCTGGTTGTAAGTAACTTCTGAAAAACCTTGGGAAGTAGAGCCGGGGGAGGAAAGCGTAGGCGTTCAGTCCCTTCCAAGATATTGCTATCGCATCGTGGTCCCACGCCTGAGGATCCGGAATAGGTGATACGAACCTTGGAAGCTGATGGTTGTACCGAGTGGCGAATAGATCTACTTCTGGTTGAGATATGGGGTAGATCATTGACTGAAATATCAGAGGCAGTAACATCCACTCTGTTGGTGACAGCCGTTTGGGACGAGACAAGGCGTCAGCTATGACATTCCTCACTCTGGGAATGTGTTGGGCTCTTGCCACAATGTGAAGAGAATCGATTAGGTGGTAAAACCGAAACGTCCACCGAAGCAGCGCTGCTTACCCTGTCGAGCCTTGATGGTTGATGTACCATACCACTGTTGAATTGTCCGATTGAATCAGTAGATGGGACGACTGGAGTTCTGTTGCCCAATGTTGAATGGCTAGAATGACCGCACTGAATTCCAACTCGTTGATGTGAAGGGTCTTTTCTGCGGATGACCACTGCCCGGCCACTCGATGATGGAGAAAGTGGGCACCCCAACCCTCGAGGGATGCGTCGACGAACAGGTGAAGAGTTGGTGTGAATGGCGCCATAGAGACTCCGGCGCAAACATTCTGTTCGTTGAGCCACCAACGAAGAACTGGCCGTAGCTGCTCTGGAAGACGAATCATCTCCCTGGGGTTGTCGTTCCGGATGAATGGGCACAAAAACATTTGGAGAGGGCGAAGTTGTAGTTGGCCCCTGTAAGTCAGTGCTTGTGCCGACTTCTCGTAATTCAGGAGCCACCCTAATTGCGTTAGCAACTTGATGGTGAACTGCCTGTGGAGATGAAGGACAACTGGATCCTGCTGTGCTTGAACACAGTCGTCGATGTAGCTCTCGAAAGTGATTCCCCGACAATGCAGGTAGCTTGTTATCGGTTTGGTTACCCGAGTAAAAAGCCATGGGGCCATAGATATTCCAAATGGTAGCACCATCCACTGGTAATGACGTCCTTGGAACGTGAACCGAAGATACTTCCGGTGATCTGGATGTATTGGTATGTGAAAATAGGCATCTTGCAGGTCGAGTGAAATCAGATAGTCCCCTTTCTTCAAAATGGTGCGTAGCAGGTTGACTGACACCATCCGAAAGTGGGGTGGTGGTGACAGAAACTGGGCATTGAACTGTTTCATGTTGAATATCAAACAAAGTTTGTTTGAATTTTGGCACCAGAAATATTGGGGAGTAGAACCCTGGAGTAACAATGAGTGGGTCGAGCTGTTCTACAGCATGCTTGTCCAGAAGGGTCTCCATGGTGGCCTGAAGAAGCAAACTTTGATCCGGAGGATAAGTGTGTTGAAGAGGAATGACTGTGAGAGGGGGATTCCCGACAAGCGGCATCTGATATCCGTGAGTGAGAATCGCCGAAACATATGGATCTCTGAGAATCTCCCAGTTGGGTGCAAACTTTCCTAATCTTCTGCCCACCGGTGAGTCGAAGATCGGGACGATTGGGGACGGTAGGACCAAGTCGGGCAGCAATCTCTGTGAGTCACTGCTTAGAGGTGCCACTTCCAGTGTCGGGACCTGTCTTGGTGGGACGACGAGAGGCGCCACCCCGGGAAGGTTTTCTACTCCTGTTCCGTGTTTGGATAAAGGGTCTGTCACGAAAGCAGTCTTTCAAATCTGGGTTGGTTGGAGAGAAACGAGGCGTTCTGCGTTGTTTCAATGAACTTTGCAGCTGAGATTTCTGCATTTTCAGTAATTCAACAGAGACCTGAAAATGAGTGTCCTTATGCACCTTGTTTGAAACTTCGCCAGTGTTACCACCAAAAAGCATATCTGAGGAAAAAGGCTGTCTAAACAATTCAGCCTTGAAGCGTTCATCCAAAGATGAAATGTTGAGGGGGCCTCTCCTGCGCACTGCAAGTACGTACCCGAAAAAATGGGATAATTGGTCTAGAATGACCTGAAACTGGTCTAAGACCAATGCCATGCAATCCCTGATATAAGCATCTTGGTCAGTATATGCGTGATCAATAGCTACAGCAACAGCATCCACTGCCGAAATAGCACAATTGATAAAGGGTAGTGTGCGACGAATAGTCATATCCATATGTGCCAATTCCCTATCTTCCACAAAGAAAGGTGAAGCAGCACGTTTGCCACATAGGGTACAAATATCCTCGTCAACTGATGGAGACGAAGCCAACACAGAAAACCCATGGCCTTGAGCAATGGATGGCATAAACTTGGGTGAAGACAAACCATCCTTCACACGTTTCAATTTCTTAAACGCATCATCTAATGAACTTTTCATTTGCAGAATGCACGGTCGTGGTGGCAAGGTAATGGTCGATAGGTCTCTATTCTTCAGAGCATAAGACACATTAAGGTCATCCGGAGATCTGCTCACCGACTGTTGAAGCTTTTCAACAATCCAGGCAAGTACATATGAAGATTCTACTAAATCATAACTACCCTCTGGGGTAGAAATATCCGAATTATTTGGAGAGCGGGATGAGGGTTGATGAGATACACCAGTGGAAGACAGGTTACCAGTTGGTGCAACTGGAACTGAACTTGACGTAGTCGAAGGTTGACATTGATTCCAAGCTACTGTAATAGCCCGAAGCATTGTATTTAAATCTGGCCCTTGAGAGGAATCCTGATTAGGATTCCATGATTCAGGCAGAATTGTCGCCCCCGTCATATGATCCGAATCAGTTTGACGTGAAGGAGAGCGACGGTCCCTGGAACTATACCAGCGTCTGGATGGGGAGCGAACTGGTGAAATCAAACGAACCATAGCATGTTGACTAGTCGGGGAGACAGAAGGATGGGATGACCTAACTCGATCTGGCGATCTGGATCAATTAGTAGAGCCTGACCTACCATCCCGATTGGATGATCTTGAGCGAGCAGGTGAACCTGAACACTGAAGTGATCCAGTCTGGGAAACAACCCCAGAACGCTGATGCGAATCACATAAGTGGCATGAATCAGGATGAGCTGACGAATCAAATTGATGAGGCAAACCAGTTCGTGTACTTGAATCAATTCGATTCCATGACTCACTTTGTCTAGAAGCCGTGGTTCGAGAAACTGCCTCAGTATGATTAAGTGAAGCCGAACGGTGTACTGAACTGGTTCGGCGATATGAAACATCATGGAAAGGTGAACCAACCCGTTCACCCAAACCTGTACATGGTGAATTGAAACGGCCATGTGAATTGATTCTATCTGGTGAATTGATTCGACCATGTGAACTGATTCGATGTGGTGAATTGATTTGGCCTGGTGAATTGATTCGATCTGGTGAATTGATTCGGCCTGGTGAATCAGTTTGGCGACGTGAATCCAAACGGGAGGAAGTGCCGATACCACCATTTGAATCAATACGTGTTTTAGTATGATCAATAGAAACAGACTGACGACCAATGCCACTCTGCTGGGGTGAACATGACCGCTCAGTCGATCTACAAGATGGATTCGCGACAAACCTGTCAGGCGATCTAGACCTACTAGAACTTGAACGTTCCGATGAAACAGATCGATGAATCGAACGTGATCGCCTTGAATGACTTGGAGAAACGGAATTATTTGGTAATGCAGGTGATGCAGATCGGTGAACCGAAGCGACTGTTGTCATGTTTTGAGACGAACCAGAGGCCCTAGAAACCAAGAGAGTAGACCGCAGATCGGGGGAGACAGTAGATACTAAAGGTTTATCCATAACAACTACCCTAGAGCCGGCCTGAGACGTTGAGCCAGGTGAAGAATGCGTCCCCAAAAGCTTCCGAACATCTTCCGAAAGGTAAGAATCTGAAGAAGCGTCCAAAAATTCCTCCGCCTCGGAGAGCGGGGATTTCAAACGACGAGGGGTGAGGGTAGGACGATCCAGGCGTGGTTTCTTGGTAGGAGTGGGGCCTTGGTCAGCAGATGCATTCCTAGCTCTATCTGCAATCCTACGAGCACAAACCCGGTTATAAGCCTTGAAATCTTCAGTTGATAAACCTGCACACTTCTCACAACGTTTCTCCCAAGAACATTGACCCACACAATCAACACACGATATGTGTGGGTCCAAAGTAGAAAAAATAGTTTTACACTGAGCGCAAAACTTACGCTTCTTGTTCGGAGGATCTGTTTTCCTCATAATACAAAACAACTCAAACTCTATACAAGAACTAAGATACGTCCACTCTGTCGTGTGACAAGAAGAAGAATGATCTCTCTGAGGTAGTCACGTGGGTAGATAGGGGAGCATGCTGCATGCTCTGCATGAGCTAAGGGACCCGTCCTGTAAGGAGAGCAGCCTAGGGAACACGGGCATATGGACAAGAGAGGCCTACAGGGAAGTTCTAATTCGTTCCACTCAGCATCGAAGCAAGAGAGAGAAGTGCAAATCGTGAGATAGGATAAGTTTAAAAATTACTGTTTATTCAATGCAATAATGTAATACCAAAAAGCTTGATTGATATAATACCAGCTTTACCAGCCTGCTGTTTTGTGTGCCATGTTACTCTACCCTCTTGGCCACACAATGGAATTGTTTGACCTTTTTATTTTCTTGGAAGAAGTTGTTGACAGTGCAACAGTATGAAATGGACAAGACAGTGTTTACATTTTGAGAAAGGTTGAAATTTGTGGTGACAGTGGAAAATACATGACTGGCTCTTGATCCTGAACCCTGCAGAGTCAAAGTAGAGATCCTTTTCTGATCGAAATGTGACCTGTAACTTATGAAAAACTGTTGATTTTTATGACCAGCGATTGTCGATCATGATTTCACGTACGTGTCTCCACCTGGGCATCAACAAAAGAGTTGAGATCGTGTATGTTCGCAGTGAAGTGCCATGAAATCAGATGCATGTTCAATCCAAATTGATACGGTCTGGTTTTATTGATTGACCAATCAAATTCAAACATTTCACATAGCCATGGTGCAATGTCAGCTAGGGAGAGGTTTTGGTCTGTTAATTATGTGGGCGTCTTTAGAGGTGGGGTTGAATCTTGCCGTGGGTGAGAAAGACCAGTTCAGCAGGGCTGAGAAGGGGGTCTGTATAGTTAGTGGATGGGTGTGGTGAGGTTATTGAGATGGGGTCTGTTATGTATGTGCATCAGTCAGGTATGAGAAAGGATATGTGTAAGTGGATGCTGTGTGTAGGTGACACTTCCTGCTGTATTGAAACAGCACTTTCTTTCAGTGAGCCACACTTACTAGTGTTTCTATGGATATGAGAAGTACCAGGATGTTGTTCATTGTGGCTACCTGTGTCAGGAAGGAAGCCTGAATACTGAGAATATAAAACTGACGTATATCCTGTGTTCTGTACACATAGTTTCCTAGTCTCTGTGTAGCAATTTCTTTCATGCAGTGTTCAGGTACACTCGACTCATTTACAACAGCTTTGAGCACAGAACTAGCACTAAGTCAGGAAGGGATCTGTACAGAAAAGCTGACATTGCTACACTGGGTAATTACAACCATGTTTTGTACTGCATTGAATCTTGCACTGATTAACCTCAGCATGTACCACAGTCATATGGTGTAGTACGTAAGAGATATCTAATGGGATTGGGTAGTCAATCACTGGATTGTCTGGTCCAGACGTGATTATTTACAGACCTCTGCCATATAGCTGAAATATTGCTATGTGTGGCATTTAACAACAAACAAACAAACAAAGCAAGGACAAATATTGAGAAGAAATCATAAATAGCACAGAAGAAGAATTATTCTCCAAAAAGTGTCATTAGTTAGTATTGAGCAAATGTATGTCAAATACCCCACCACAAATTTCAGTACCCATTATGAAAGATGTGTGAGGAATTACTCATTAGCTCAAAACAGTGAAAACTGTTGGTGTCCTCATGACCCATTGTGTTGTTTTATGTTGCTTGCATGTTGTTTCATGTTGTTTCAGGGACTGGTCGAGGCAATCAAACATACCATTGTGATGCTACAGATCACCAAGGTAGGAGAACTGGCATGATTGTTAAACTCCAGTTTGAACTAAACAGCTATCCTTATTATTTGATACCCCTACATGAGAGATATTGTTTCAACAATAACTTGGAAGATATAGGAATACATGGAATAGTAGATGCCGGAGCCTGGTCTTCTGAATCACCAAGTGGATGAGGCCTCAGTAATACAACTCCCTTATATATCATGAAGACTATTTCTGCTTGTTCAGTTAATTGTCTCTTAGATCATGAATTATGTATACAACAAATGGTGTTTATTACTATTCAGTTTGATTTCAGTGAGTGATATGTGTATTTATTTCATATTTGCTCATTATACATACTTTCATTCATTCATTTATTCATGAATCCATGTCTCTAGTTTGACTCAAGTTACGTCAATCAACATAATTATCATGGCTCACTGTTACTTACTGTTGTCAAAGCGGGTTGATAATGTGGCCATATTATCAACCAATATATCAATATTAACTATAACACATATAGTGTTAGGGGGCACCCTCACCGATTCAAAATGAATCAGAATTATAGATGATGGTGGCCTTGTCTACAGCTGTTGGTGACCTTGTCTACCCCTGATGGTGGCCTTTTCTACACCTGATGGTGACCCTGTCTACACCTGATGTAGCCTTGTCTAAACCTGATGGTAGCCCTGTCTACACCTCTTTGTAGTCTTGTCTTTCCTCATGTAAGCATGTTTCTGTGGTTCCAGGAGAGCCTAAAAGAACCCATCTTGAATGGCTCCCCCCATGACCAGCTTCTCCTTACCAATGATGCCAACTTCAGCCACTTTGGTGACATCAAACGTCAAGGTAGGAGCCTTCACATCGACATAGTAGTTCCATTTCACACTGTAAGAAAATCCATTGTCCCCAGTAACTGCACCCTTTGGGGATATATGAAAGCATATATATCAAAAAAGCATATATATGAAAATGTATCTTAGTCACTATGTGTCATGCTCCATAACTTCAATATGGATCAGACGTGGGGACTTTCAAATTTTCATTCCAGTAATCATCCACACATTTTCCGTAGCTGAATTGTTTTGGTTTTTTTGTGGGACACCCTTAGCCATTTTCCTACTCTATGGTTCTGACCAGTAAATAGTCAAGTCTGGACTAGACAGTTCAGTAATTGACATCAGGAGCATCGATCTGTGCAATTTTTATACAGTCACTTACATCAACCAGATCCACAAACCTGACCACCGATCCTGTTCGTCATAGGTTGACTAAATTGTTAGCTGTTTTGCAGCTGGAATGTTGGTTACTTCAACGTAATGAAACTTTGCAACACATGTGGTATTTGGCATTACACTGTCTCATGCGAAAACTTTACTCATACGTAACTGCCTGTTTCCACCATATTGAATTATATGTCTGTCAAGCTGACATTATTCTGAGGTTGTTTTAAGTGGATAATGTGGATGTGGGGTTGATGTGTTTGTGTGAATTTCCCCCTCCTCTTGCACCTCCGTCATGTAATGGTATCAATGCTATCATCCACCAGGACTGCAACAATTCGGTGCAATTCATGAAAAATCAAATCTGACACCTTGGTTTCGATTTTCCTTGACCATTATGACTATTTGGATTAGGTATTTGAATACAGCCATATCAGAATGTTGAATACCTGTTGAAATTATTAAATTACAGCCGTATCAGAATTTTGACTCAAACTCCAGTTTTCGAGCCCTGAAATAAGGCAAAATGTCATTTCCTGACACTGGGCTAATTAGCCAATGAAAACTGTTGTTAGTAGACATCACTAAGTTCACGATGGATTTCATGCTAAAAAGCCAACTCTGACAGTAATATGAAATCTGATGTGTTTACTTAGATGAAGAATCGAATCGAAAATAATTGAATTGAGGGTCCATTATGGAAAATCAAGTTGAATCGAGGTCTAGTGAATGATAGCAGCCATGCCAGGATTGTGGAGACCAGATTGTTCCTGATTCACCATTACAGCAGAATTTACACATTCATAATAGTAATGACTGTAGTTAACATGTTGGGCGTTGGTTAAGTGGGTGTCGTCACTCACTGGGTTTTATTGTATTCAGCAGATCAGTACATGAGTCACCCTGCCTAGCTCCTCCTCCATTTCCTCCTTCAAACATTTCCTACCTTCATGGCTTCCATGGCTTTCATGGCTTCCATAACAGATCATACATACAGAACAAGTTATCATTTTGAGTAGTTTAATGATTCTTAATAATTTGTGTTAAAATAGTATTGTGATATACTTACTAACATAGTCAACTTTCTGTTCTTTGTATCAGAGAAACTTAAAGAATGTTCTTTCTCATATTCTAATAGTTTATGCCATATAACTACTTGCACATGTTTAACTAATAATGGTGTTGTTATTTTTTTTCATTTCTACCTCCTGTCCTAACTCCACTGGTCACTGTCCACTGTTCTGGTCCTCCCTCCAGTTCCTGCCTCCCTGTCCACCGACAACATTGAGCAGGCCGTGGATGTCGCTAATGACGCACCAGTCTCATCCAGTACCTCGCTACCTAACATAGCAATACCCTCCGGTACGGGAAATGTCAGAAGTGGTGTCACTATGTTAACAGCGCAGCCATGCAGGAGGCTAAGGGTTATTGTGTAGTATGCTATGGTATTCGGGTGGTGTCACTGTGGTAACACTAGAGCTATGCAGGAGGCTAGGGGTTACTGTATAGTATGCTATACTATTCGGGTGGTGTCATTGTGGTAACACTAGAGCCATGGAGGAGGCTAAGGGTTATTGTGTAGTATGCTATACTATTCGGGTGGTGTCACTGTGGTAACACTAGAGCTATGCAGGAGGCTAGGGGTTATTGTATAGTATGCTATACTATTCGGGTGGTGTCACTGTGGTAACACTAGAGCTGTGCTGTAGGCTAGGGGTTACTAAATAGTATGCTATAGTATTCTAGTGGTGTCACTATGGTAACACTAAGCTATGCCGTAGGCTAGGGGTTACTATGGGTTGTGCTCTATTCGCCTACATCTCTATTCAGCTACATTCTTAAAACACCACAGCTTACTCATTGATAAACGAGTATCACCTGTATGATCTGAAACTGGACTCTTCTGTTTGACAGAAGGAAACAAGGTATACAGAGGTATAATATGACTTTATTTTTATTGATATGTCTTAATTGGAAGAAATATTGGGAAGACAATTTCCCCCAAATGATAGGCCTATATACATTTAATGCTCAGTAGATGTACACACAGTGTAAATTTTAAATATTTCCAGTACAAGATTATTCACAATACTTTAACAACTAATACTTATTTCCACAAGATTGGAATTAGAGAATCACCATTATGCACATTTTGTAAACAGGTGTGAGAGTTTGTATGGCATGTACTGTTTAAGTATAGTTTTGTAAAGAGAGTGGGGACCAAATTGTCCTCATGGCTCAGGATACTGGGTGAAAGACAAATTAAATTAACGTTGAAAAATATATTATTTGTTTTTAAGGGGAAAAATAACAACCCTCTAAACATTATCTGCCTGATAGAAAAGAAGAATATGAACACGAGGAGCAGAAAAGAAGTTAAACCAAACCTTTCACCACTTTATCTCTTGGAAATGAAAACTTAAAAATACCAATTGCTTTTATTTTGACATGTTAGGCCATTTATAGGAAGAATCACCACTAAATAAGAACATTCACTCGCCAATACTTGTCATATTAATGAATAATGGAATTAATATTGGATATGCCTATCTTCCTACTCCACAAAATATACTTATAACAACAGTCAGTCAAGATCACTATATTCCTGGTCAGGCGGTTTTATTATAAGAGTTTGGGTGCATTAGTCAGCTTTGTTTTTTGTTGGCAATTGGAGACGTAGGCGAATAGAGATGTAGGCCATTAGAGACTAAACCGTTACTATACACAAAGAACTTAATTAAGCACATCCGTTCATAAATTACAAAATTTCTGTTTATTTTGTGATGATAATTGCTCATTTTTATAAAAAATACTGTTTTTCCTTATTCTGACTCATGCTTATTTGCTTATCTCCTCCCTCTATGCGAAAATAGTGGAACACTTGAAGTCCCTTGAAGTTCCCTTCTTTCAACATGGACATACAATCACTATCACCCACAGGAAGCCTCCCTGTTTCCTGCCACATTGATCACACGACCAGCCCTGTTTGTCACTCTCTCCTCCATTGCCCATGAGATGGTTAGAGTCAACTTAAGTCCCTATACAGCATTTAATATCCTTTTATGTTTCCATCCTTTACACAAAATTTAGCGGTATGCGGCTTTCGTCTTAATTGATTGTTACGGTTAAGAATTTACCATGACAAATGATGTAAGAAATCCCCTTGTGAACCAGAAAAACAGAACAAAGACAAGTCATAAACGTTCAAATTGTATATTATTATGAAACGAGAGCAAGGTATACAAAGATTAATATACAGATGTTTTATGTTGTTGAACATGTATTTTATCATGTGAGAGCCCATTTTCACTGATGAAGTCAGTGCTCCTGGTGTAGGTTATGGCTGTCTGCAGCTGTCTGCAGCCTGTCTGCTGTGTGTTCTGTGTTAATATGTCGTACTCAGGCCCCTCATCTCAAATATAAACAAACGCAGCCCACTCGCGGAACAATTGCTGCAGTATCGGTAGTTTAGCAGTAATGAACACAACACCCCTATCAGAAGCGATGTCGGCAATACTCAAAACACACTTGGCCATCTTTTGAGATTTCTTGACTCCATTCTGTGATTTATCGGTCGCACAAGGAAACTCACATGCCAAAACATGGCATCACTAGAAGGAGTACCTGTCTCTGTTTTGCCTTTAGTTCCTACTATTTCATTTCAATAATTATCCATCTTTGACCAACCCTGATGTTAGTGCCATCAGGTTGTCGTGCACCAGCAGTGAGTAATTCAACAGGATTATTTTGACACTTCATTGAATCCGGTTAATACAATCAACCTGTACCAACATGGGGAAGTATACGAATCGCTTCGCAACATCTGTATAAGATACTACGGTATAATCTTCAGTTGGAGAACACTGACACAACGACTAGGAGGACAGTCTACCTACGTCAGTATTAAGCGGTGGAAGGTTTCACATGCTTCTACTCAGTCATCTATACACACATGCTCACAAATCTGAATGCTAGTAAGGGGAATCACCAACTGTGCAAGTTTTCATGATAATCATTTGGCTGCAACACCGGCAACATCACATCTGGAATCTGGTTGGTTTTTGAAGGACAACACTCTTTGCAGAATGTGGCTAGTGTTCTCATGTCAGGAAGTTGTCTACGGATGTAACCAACACTTATATGATTGAAAAGATGTTGTTTAAAACCCAGATAGCAGTCTGATGATCTGAAGATGAAGTGATTCTGGTACCAACATTTTCATTGCAGATGAAGCATGTACCTGTTCATACTACACCACCGACTATCTTCATAGATATTCAGCTAACTGAAATGTTACTGCAGCAACGAGCATGGCATACACAGAACGGTGTTAAGATCACATTACTGGAAGATTATTGATGAAGTCAGATTTGGTCACACCTGTTTGCCAGTGAGAGAATAGTTCCCAGTACTCATCGAGGAACTAGGACAACCATTACTGAAACTGCCAGAATGGGAGAACTTACTAGTCCATCCACGCACCAAACAAGCGCTCTGACATTGTTCCTCTACATGTATGGATTGTATCTAAGCCTGCTTAAAACATCAAGGATATTCCACTAGAGCGACAAAGGTAGTCACCTTAGCTCTACTCGCTCCTTATACGACTATAAATGGATGCGATTTGAGACATACACCAAGAGGAAGGGCATCACTGCAACCAAAGCCAAGCCTCATCAAGTAGCGGACTACTTATGTCACCTATGGCACACTACAGGACTTGAAGATTCCTCAATATCGACCTACTTAGCAGCACTCAGCTCTGTCATCACCAGGAGATCTGGGGTCAAGGTGCCAGTTTTACTTGCCCTAATAAGATCGTTCGAGCTGGAAGACCAACAATGAGGATTTAAGGTACCAGCTTTGGACTTGAATGTTGTACTTTAAAACTTCAAAATCTCACCAGTGACACTTACGAGCCTCTAGATGAGACATCCTTCAAACTCTTGACACAGACAGTACTGTTTTTTGGCATAGCTATAGCAGCACGGATGTCAGAAATACATGCTCTGGCCTTCATCTGTACATGATTCCACACTGATCATCATGAGATTGTGCACCAAGGACTTGCAATTGTATTTTATTGCCAAAAATGAACCGGTACGACAGTTCCACATCCCAGCATTATTTACATTCCTTGGGCTACGTGATACACAGGATTTTTCATTGTGCCCACTCAGAGCATTGAAAATACATCTTCAGTGAACTAAGTCAAGGAGACAAAAGTTCAAGCTCCTATTCATCCCACTATCTACTGAGACACCTACGGAAGTATCCCATAACACTATCTCAGTGTAGATGTGAGCCACTTTACTGAGGGCCGACAAAGCTGCAGGACTTGAACCTCTCTGAGCTTCCAATCCACATGAAGTAAGAGCCTTGGCATCGACACCCGTGCTATATGGAAATAGTTCGCTTACAACGATCATGGAGGGCTGCTTTTGGAGATCATCACCGGTGTTTGCCAGCCACTACCTAAGAGACATCACCACCGAGGACATCACTGGCATTCACCAGTTTGGGACATTTGTTGTTCCACAACAACTAACGGTTCAACAAAGGTGCTGAGTTCCAATCACCCCATCTTATCAAAATTGATGATGACCCTGTACTTGTAAAGGAGTTACTTGTACATGAAGAAGGATCGCTATGATGAAGACGTCATGAAGAAAGAGTGGCTCTGAATAACTAGTTGGAGGAAAAAACTAGTATATCTGAAATCTCACACTCTGTGACTTTTTGAGACCAAGACGCTCTGTGGAGTAAAATGGTTGAGAGTCCATGTGCTTGTCTCAAGCAATTAAATGATTATGACCTCAGTACTCATAATGAAGATACTTGTACATATAAGGGACACAACTTATCATGATAGGAATCTTGACATATCAGTTGCATTACTAGCAGGATGCTAGCTGATCTATATATCATCACGTTCCACTCAGTGATCTTTTCTCAAGAAGAGAAGTTTGACAGGATGGATTCCCCCTGTTTCACAGATTAACGTTGGAAGAACAGGACTGCTGTTGATGTGACCAGTGTGCAGGGAAACGGGGAGGCTTCCTGTAGGTGGGCGTCATTGTATGTTCGCTTCAAAAGAAGGGAACGTCAAGGGATTTCATGTGTTCCACTATCTTCACACAGAGGGAGGAGATAAGGAACTAAGCATGAGTCAGGATAAGTATAAAATATTAGTTTTATTCAGAAAATTACACGATTTTCATACAAAACCATGTCCCTGCAAATATGGCCCTCGAATGTTTAATGTTGAATTTATTGGCAAATGTAAACATTCAAAATGTCATTTTGTATGACAGCCAGCACTCTTCTCCTCATACCCTGTGTGTCAGGGGGTGCTTAATTAAGTTCTTTGAATACAGTGGAAGCTGGCATCTGTCCAATCCAACAAGTTGTCAACACTGGCATAAAATCTCAGGCCCATCTGTGACTTGTACATTTATCATCAGCTCTACAATCCAGCACATTGTCTAAACCGTAATATTTCTTCAGTCCCAATGAGTGCCAATTTAGACAGATTCCACTGTATATAGTTGTTCTGTACCATTCCAAAATTACTACATGTTACAGTTGGAGTTTGTAGATTATGGGTAATGTTGAGGGTATGGGATGTTGGAGAATTCTAGTTGGCTTATCTGGACGAGGGTGAATTGATAAACAGTAGCATCACACTAAGGAAATACTTGCCCCCAGTTAGTGAAGGCTGCTAGAGTCCTTAATAGAGAAGTTACTGGATGGTGTGTATGATGTGCCCAACATAACAGATGGGTGCAGTGCCAATGAATAGATTAGATTAATAGCAGTGTATATATACTGAGCAATGAATATATGCATATCAAACTAGGAATACATAATAGTTAAGTGACATTTCACCAAATGAGTCAGTCATTGTATTATTAAGTATTACAGTTTCTTGTGTTTGCTGATACATTAAGCTGAAATTAGTTAAATGTGTTTGCAACAGTGCAAACACTGATGAAATTGAAAGTTGTTTTAAATAGCAGAAACTGGTTAGTTTTATACCTTTTCAAAAATAACACTCACAAACTGGTCCAGAAGATGCTCATGATTTCTTAGTAGAGCAAGATGTTCTAATTTACTTGTGCAAGAAGAGTACTATCACCTTTATTAAGTTAGTATCTATCAGTCTTCTGTGCTGTATTGGATGCATCCTGCACATCCTTTTGTCTCCATCTGTCATCGTCTGCTCTATACCTGGGTCAAGAATAATGGCCATCTGTCACAGACCTACTTGTGTGTTTTTAGGGACGACCCTGGGGCCACCGATAGTGACAGACACCACTCTGAACGGGGGGACAGGCATCCCGGATGTGTCCTACTCCAGCAGTGAGGACGAAGAGTTCTATGATGCTGAGGAACAGAAGTCATCACAGAAGACCACCCCCGAGTAAGTCACTGTGGATGAAAAGCTTGCTCTCTGTTTGGCTTGAACTCCACATTTGGAGGAAGTCAGCCAAGATGTGTTGTTTAAAGTCTGAGTTTTCAGCAGCATAAATAAACAAATCCAAGTGTTTGGGGTTTTTAAAGAAATTACAGATTTGACCAATGGAACATATTTTTTCAAATGGAAACTGAAGAACAATTGTCTGAAAATAATTGTTGTGATCCTTCATCTGAATTTGGATCCCTTGTGGCCAGCATCCCTAAACTTGAGATCGAAATGCTCATGACATTTATTCCTAGGATAATGCTTGGTAACATGCTTGTTGTGTTCCAGACGTGAACTGGCCACCCTCATGGTGGAAGGAGACGAGAATGGCGAGACACAAGTCTCACCACCAGTTATAGCCTCCAAAGATGATTATTATGATGGTAAGTATTCGGGTTTGGTGTCCACATGGCTCATTGATATAAAGGAAACAAAGCCACTTAACACAAAGATGTCCATTGTTTTATTGTGTAAAGACATAGGTAAGTGATGAATGACAGTTTAACACCACTTTGAACAGTACCTCAGTTGGCATCCTGTAAGAATTTAAAAGATGGCACTTGTTTCCATGTGTGGATCTCCACACTTGCCGGCTGCGTACGTGATGTGTGTGTATGGTGTATTCATGTTAAAACAGTGTCATGGTATCTCAGGAGGCTAGCACTGTGTAACCAGCACACATTTACACATGTATATAGCTGCTGTATTAGTGTAACATGTGATACACTCACACACACCCGTGCACGCATGCACGCACTCACGCAGAGTACTATATTTACGTCTCACCAGCAGACACATATTGTTTATAAATGATGAGTGCAGCATGTGGTGCTCACCTCTGTCTCACCTGATGTTCAAGGTGAGCCTGAACTAGTGAGCATGTTTCCCATGTTGGAGAAATCCAGTGCTGTGGGGTCCTAAGGGATTCCATGGTAGTGGTGTAGCCTAGTAGTTTTCACTCATCCTGATGATGTGTGGTTTCTCCACTATGTTTGCATATTGAAACATATTTTTCGACAATTGTCATAAAACCATCACTCACACTTGTTTCAGTTGTGCATAGGCCTGCTTCTGGAAAAATGATTTTAGCACCTGTTTATTTGCCGCTTAAAAAATTAAACCCGATTCACCCCTAGTGTGTGTTTGGTTTGTCAGCGCCATAGCTGTGCTTTTGTGTTTCAAGAAAGTGGTAAACATCTGACATTTAGAGCGTTCCTCCAACATCAAGCTGGAGCACCATATGCAACACGAATACTGTTGTAGGTGCTGTAGAACGCACACTCACTCACTCACTCACTCACTCACTCACTCGGTCTTTATGAAATGTTTTAATATTCATTTCTTCTTCTCTTTCAGAACTCTATGATGATTTAGATAAGGAGGATCGTGAGTATTTCATTGAAATATGGTTAACAGTCCTGAGAGCTAGTTGTTTACAGGAATCTGATTCTACTATGCACTCTGTCTAATTTGGACCAGTTTGGGATCGACTAATAAGTCCAGATTATGCAGCAGCCTGAATTACAAAGAAATTTCTTGTATCGATGGCTGAAGGCTCGGACTATAAGTTCAGTCCAGTTTATACAGCAATATGAGAAAGACAGCGTCTGAGTTGGACAGAGTGCTCTGGACTTTGTTTTGGCTTCTTTGAGTTATCCTGTCATTTCCACTAGTAATCCATCTATAGTTGACTGTAGTAGTTTACTTTGCTGAGTGGACATGGTTCTGCTTAAGTTTAAGTCTTTAGGAATTTTTTTTTTTTTATTTCCATTGTTTTTATTTCTCGTTTTTGTTACAATTGTTTTGACATGGTATCTAAATTAACAATTTACGATGAACCCAGGAAACACTGCATACAAAACTGTAGAGTGAAATCAATAAATGGCCACACGTGATCAATGACAATGTAATAGATGCATGATGGGGTACCTGACCCCAGAACTAATCACTTGTGCGGAATCTGATGTCATATGTGTTGGAACAAGCATAACTTGGTCCTTTGATTCTGAAAGTGTGAGAGCTGCGTGAGGTCAGTCTTTTCTGATAGCCACATAATCTGCTCTTGACAAATGAATAAAGTACATGTCAGGTTGTAGAAGACCTTGAATCACTTTGGAACTTGTTCTGATATACTGTGTCTGTACAGCATGCCTTCCAGAAACCTTCCCATCCCAAAACTTAAGTTGGATCAGTTCTGTAAAACAAGCTCTGGCCATTTCAACTGTCAGCAGTTCCCCAGTGACCTCTGTGATTGAGATTCTAGAAATTGTGTAGATGGAGAATGTGGTCAATTTTATGGATATACAACTACTTTATTCTATATAGGTGACATAAATTCTGATGTCATCACTTTCTTGACGACAGGAGAATCTATGTTGAAACATCACCTGTATAGAATAAAGAGGTTGAAAATCCATAAAAATGTCCACATTAATTCCCCAGTGCTTAATCATGTGGTTCCACTGTCAGTGACTGCAGATATGTTTCCAAGAATCTGTTTAACAACATTACATGATCCTAGATATTGCTGACAGTTGTGAATGTTTTGTGGATGATATTATCTCTCCTCCGTCAGTGGGGTCACTGGAGCAGCATGGCAGCATCATCGCCCACCTCCTGTCCCAGGTCCGCATTGGGATGGATCTCACAAAGGTCGTCCTACCCACCTTTATTCTTGAACGAAGGTCATTGTTGGAAATGTATGCTGACTTCTTTGCTCATCCGGATCTGTTTGTCAAGTAAGTTTGAGTCAGCCAATGAATGCACAGCTTTCATAGTAGTACGTTAAGTGTTGACAGTGTCAGAATCTAGTTATTGAGAACAAAATAGTATCAAGTCACAGATAAATACATTGAAAGTCTGTTACGCCACCAGTAGAAATAACCTAGTGTAGTTTGAAGCAGATGTGTTCAGACGACTTCTCATAAAGATGTTAACTACTTTTTTAGATTTTTGTTTTGGTGATCTTTTTGGAAATTTCCAATGACATCCTTTATGTACAGCTTTATGTAACAACCCATACGAGAACCATGACTGTTAAAGTAAAAATACTCAGAGCACACCATTAGATGGGTGCATGAATTTCAGATCAGAAGAATCGGATTGACACCTTTCAAAAATACAATAATAACGCCATGACAGTTGTAGTTCCGTGTTTTATGCTGGAGTTGCGGTCATCTTGAGCTATGATTGATGTGTTGAGGTATTGCAATTGTAGTATCTTTTTGACATGTGAACTGACATGATGGATACCACTGAAGAATATCAGAGTGAGTAAACCTGCAACCTTGTTGTGCAGAGTTGTTGATCTTGAGACACCGCGGGAGCGCATAGTACAGGTTGTACGGTGGTACTTGTCTGCCTTCCATGCTGGGAGAAACAGCGACATAGCCAAGAAACCATACAACCCAATACTCGGAGAGACATTCAAGTGCTTCTGGAACCTTCCTGATGGAAAATCTACAGTAAGTTAGAACATGACAACATACGAAGTATTCCGTTGAAAAATGCCAGGGATATATCTGTAACTGTCTGAGAGAGATTGCCAATGTCAGTCATGCTGCACAACTGACTGAACCTACTCTAGCCTGTATAGATGTCCCTCCATTATGAATATCATTAGATATGGTGATAGGTTTGACCGGTTTGTTTGTGTTGATGATTATAATTCAAGTGTAGGTTTCATTCCTTCAGGTAGTTTAAACGATGGTTTTGAATTTTAATGAAAAAAAACACATCTTTTTGTGACCTTCAATACTGTTCTCCAGTTTGATGATTATAATTCAAGTGAAAGTTTTATTCCTTCAGGGAGTTTAAACGATGGTTTTGAATTTTAATAAAAAAACACATCTTTATATGACCTTTAATACTGTTCTCAAGAAGTCAGGGCTTATTGTGATTAACACTTTGATAAATATTTTGTTGTGTGTAGCTATAGCTCCAACACTGCAGAGAATAGTGTACAGAAATATCAGACATCACATTCCTGCTTCTGGTCGTAGGACAAGATATTGCTGGAATATTGTTAAAAGTGGTGTAAAGCCTAACTCATTCACTTACACTGTCAGAACATTTTAAGAGCTTGGACTTAATACAAAAAAGAATTATGAATTAAATTATCTTGATGGATGTGATGAATTTGTTCCGGTTATTTGAGCAGGAAGCAGTTGAAGATGGTCCTGTTCCCTGGGCTACCAAAGACAGCATAGCATTCATAGCAGAACAAGTGTCTCACCACCCACCCAGTGAGTACTCACAGAGAATATATTTGAGAGGCATTTAAGAGGTTGGAATGTGCAATAATGACAAGCTTTTATTGTTAAAACTTGCTACTATTAGTCGTAAATTTCATTACATATTCAGACTCCTGCTCAGGGGCAGATAACTTGTGTTGGCACATTGGCCGTATCATAATGTGATGTTACTATGGCAATGCAATAAGTGTCTGCTCCTTTCATTGTCAAAATGGTTGTGGTGGATTTTCTTGTAGAATGTAAGGTCATGTTTAGTGCAGCAACTCTCTGTACGTTGTCGTCCTTGATGGAATCGTAACATGTTCAATATTTTGAGAGAAAATCTGATCTTATAACAAAGTTTCATTGAAATTCTCACCCTATAAAACATTCATACAGTTTAGTGCATCTTACTAATTATTTAGTGATAGGTGACATGAAATAATGTGGATAATCAGCACTATGGTTTTCATTTATGACGTAGTATTTATGCTTATGGAGGCACTAAAATCTCTTTGCTGCTCCTGTGGACTTCTGTGGCTAGCACAAACTTTCGGGGCGGAATAGATAATTATGGATAAACCCACGTTACTACAAGGTTGTGAGTCAGTGATATGTGGTTCTAGTCCTCACCCAGTTGATGTGTTTTCATCACTCTCCAATGAAGCTGATCAATCATGATGCTATAAGCACTGGTTTGCCTGACCCATGTGTGATTTAGCAGGAATAGGGTCGAGTTAGAAGACAAGGATTACCACTGCCCAGAAGTTTCCCTAGATGATTCTGATGAAGCTGTCCTTCATTTCAGTTTCAGCTTTCTATGCTGAACACCACAGTAAGCGCATCTCACTGGACGGATACATCTGGACCAAGTCCAAGTTCCTGGGTCTGTCCATCGGTGTCCATATGATTGGTCAGGCCGTGGTGTCTGTCCTGGACCATGACGAGGAATACACACTCACCTTCCCCAATGGTTACGGCAGGTATGTCCAATCTAGCTAACAAACTTAACATGAAATAAGATGTTGTTGACAACAAGGAATCTTCCAGTTGGTGTCCGGATGTGTCTTGACTCATTACCTCATAAGTGCTGGAGGTAGCCTAATGGTTAAGGCATTTGCTTGTCACACTCGAGATCCAGGTTTGATTCCCTGTATGGGTACAATGTGTAAAGCCCATATCTGGTGTTTTACTTAGTGTTGTAATAATGCTAAAAAGCATTGTAAGACCGTACACACTCACTCTCTCTCTCACTCATTACGTCGTATGACAGTGTCCCAAATGTTGGAGACTGTTGATAACTGTTGATGAACATTGAGGAACACAAGGTACATGAATATACACATGGGAACACCAGAGGATACATATTGGTACTTGAAGGTACACAAAGATACATACAGGTACTCAGAGTTACTCAGGTAGATGAAGATAAACTACACGATAAATACAGGTACACAGAGATACACAAGTAGATTAAGGCACACACATTTTCATAGTGGTATTGAAAGATACTCATTTGTACGTGAAGATACATACAAGTAGATTAAGGTACACACAGATACACAAAAGTACACAGGTACACAAAGATACACTCTGGTACAAAAAAAATACTCAGGTAGATTAAAAAGATACACACAGGTACAGAGATACTCAGGTAGGTAGAGGTGAATGAAGATACACACAGTGCTTCTGTTTCAGGTCAATCCTGACAGTGCCGTGGGTGGAACTGGGAGGGAAAGTACAGATTGCATGTGCCAAAACAGGATACAGTGCCACTGTGGAGTTCCATACAAAAGTGAGAGTTTGCTTGCTTTTTATGTCAACTACTTTTTGTATGTGTATCAACATATAGCATATATACTGCTGGTCCAGTGGTGCTGAAATACAAAAGAATGTGTCACTATTTCTTGCAGCCTTTTTACGGAGGAAAGAAACACAGAATAACCAGTAAGGTGTTCGAGCCCAATGAGAAGGTCCCTTTCCTCACCGTGGAGGGAGAATGGAACGGAGTGATGTATGGCAAATATGCCTCAGGGGTAAAGATGATTTATGATGTTATTTTGCTTTTAACATTGAACCTTTCACTTCTTCATAGGGATATTCCAGCCATGTCTTGAAGTTGTGAATAATTGTGTCTGTTACTTAATGAGCCCCCAGTCTTGTGGGATTCAGCTGCATAAATAGTTCATGGTTCTATCATCCTTTAGCTTTTAGGCTTTTGGTTCACACTTGGAAACCAATAGGCTGTCATGGTATCACTGAAATATTGCTGACACATCAAACAATGACCTTCACTGTCACACCTAGAACCTTTCTTGTCGTAAGAAATTAAAGTCTTGTTGTGTCATATTTTACAATGGGTAATTAGTTGGATATCTGTTTCAGCAAAATGAAACATTTGTAGACACGAAGACATTACCTAAGTTCAAGAAAATGGTGAGACCGACTGACCAACAAGAGGAGTACGAGTCTCGCAGGTCAGTGCCCTGCACTTACATTGTACTTACCTTTGTCATACTCACCTTTGTCATACTCATCTTTGTGTGACTCATCTTATCATACTCACCTTGAGCATACTCACCTTTATCATACTCATCTTCAGCATACTCACCTTGAGCATACTCACCTTTATCATACTCATCTTCAGCATACTCACCTTCAGCATACTCACCTTTATCATACTCATCTTCAGCATACTCACCTTCAGCATACTCACCTTTATCATACTCATCTTCAGCATACATACTTTCAGTATACACACATTTATCATACTCATCTTCAACCTACTTGTCTTCATAATACTCACCTTTATTAGACTCACTTTTATATTGCTTAATATTATTTTACACACCAGCATACTGACCTTCATAATACTCACTATTATCATTCTTAAAACTTTATGACAGTGACCTTCATGCTCACATTCATCATACTGGCATTCATCCTGTTGCCGTGTGAAACTGCCACTATGAAATGTTTAGGTTATGGTGAGATGTGACGTATATGTGAAATGTTTAGGTTATGGCGAGATGTGACGTATATGTGAAATGTTTTAGGTTATGGCGAGATGTGACGTATATGTGAAATGTTTAGATTATGGCGAAATGTAACATACATGTGAAATGTTTAGGTTATGGCGAGATGTGACATACATGTGAAATGTTTAGATTATGGCAAGATGTGACGTACATGTGAAATGTTTAGGTTATGGCGAGATGTGACATACATGTGAAATGTTTAGGTTTTGGCGAAATGTGATATATATGTGAAATGTTTTAGGTTATGACGAGATGTGACATACATGTGAAATGTTTAGATTATGGCAAGATGTGACGTACATGTGAAATGTTTAGGTTATGGCGAGATGTGACATACATGTGAAATGTTTAGGTTTTGGCGAAATGTGATATATATGTGAAATGTTTTAGGTTATAACGAGATGTGACATATATGTGAAATGTTTAGGTTATGGCGAAATGTGACGTATATGTGAAATGTTTAGGTTATGGCGAGATGTGACGTACATGTGAAATGTTTAGATTATGGCGAAATGTGACATACATGTGAAATGTTTTAGGTTATGGCAAGATTTGACATATATGTGAAATGTTTAGGTTATGGCAAGATGTGACATACATGTGAAATGTTTAGGTTTTGGCGAAATGTGACATATATGTGAAATGTTTTAGGTTATGGCGAGATGTGACATACATGTGAAATGTTTAGGTTATGGCGAAATATGACATATATGTGAAATGTTTAGGTTATGGCGAAATATGACATATATGTGAAATGTTTTAGGTTATGGCGAGATATGATGTATATGTGAAATGTTTTAGGTTATGGCGAGATGTGATGTATATGTGAAATGTTTAGGTTATGGCGAGATGTGACGTACAACCTCAAGCACAAGAATGTGGAGAAGGCGACAGAGGGAAAGCAGTTCCTGGAACAGCGGCAACGTGACGAGGCCAAAGACAGGAAGGAAAAGGGGGAGAGATGGGAAACCAAGGTAAACCCTGAACCTAGAACTTCTCCTTACACCATCAGGGTAGTCAAGGGTTTGAAGTGTTCATTTGGCCACGTGTGATGCTCGTGCAATCGTTCTCATTGGTTACGTTGTTGGAATAGTGCTGGAAGGAGTATAAACAGCTGAAGCTACTTAATTACTCAGAGGACTTGTATACAGAGGTCAGCATGTGAATTATCTATGGTAGGTAGAGACATCCCCTTAATATTTTTACTTAAGCGTTTCAAATTTGATTCTGTTTCAGTGCTTCCATGAGGTCGGTGAGCACTGGGTGTACGACCGGCCATTGCTGAAGAGAAATAATCCATCACCGTCAGTGTGAAGGTGACGTTAGTGATGAAGGCCATTGTATCAACAACAACAACAATAACAACACACACAAAGCACTGATTAATTGATGTAAACAATTTGATATGTGCGCTGTATGACACAATGATCATGGGTATGTTTCACACAACAAATACAGTTCAATGAAAACACAAACTCCCGAGGACAGGGAAATTTCTAAGAAAAGAGGTATCCATGGTCATTTTGATGACTCTTATTGTCTGAATGCAAAAATGCTTGTTTTTGCTATGCTTCCTGCTTGTATGAGGTGTGTGATTCATAAACATTGTGATGGTGATGATTGCTTATAAAGGGCATTTCAGTTTTCACTCAAATGATTAGAAAATGTTAGTGAAAACATAATCATGATATTATCATCAGTGATAATGAAAAATGTACAATATGAATAGCGGAATTGCCTGATTTATGCTGTGAGAAGATATTTATATGGCTTTTTGGTGCATGCTGAACTAAAGTTGAGCATCCTGAGAATTTCGATGCTTATGTCAACATTGTCAGTCCAGAAGATACTGGACGCTGGAGGATTGTCTGTCTGGTCACCTTTCCTACTCCCTCTCTATGCTACCAGTTCGTCATCTGTAGACAGACTGTCTGGACCACCCAGTCAATACCTGTGTCAGTGTAGGTCAGAGTGAATCACCCAGTCAGTACCTGTGGCAGTGTAGATCAGGGTGGAACACCCAGTCTGTATCTTTGAGAGGGTATATCAGGATGGACCATCCAGTCAGTACCTCTGTCAGTGCAGATCAGGGTAGATCAACCAGTCAGTACATGTGTCAGTATATATCAGGATCGACCACCTGGTCAGTACCCGTGTGAAGGTGGCTCAGGGTGTGTACAAATATATGTATTATTATTAAATATAAGAGTAGAATATCTTAAATATTTCACATAAAAACAAAATGTCATTTTTTGTGATATCATAGCTTAAGACAAAATGAAAGTACTGTAGCGTGATGTGTTTGACACCATGTGGTGTGACGGATGTTTGACACCCTGTTAGTAATGATGGATGTATGACACCATGTGGTTTTACCAAAGTATGACACCATGTGGTGTGACAAATGTTTGACACCATGTGGTGTGATGGATGTGATGCCATGTGGTGTGACAGATGTTTGACATCATGTGGTGTGAGAAATGTTTGACACCATGTGGTGTGATGGATGTTTGACACCCTGTTAGTAATGATGGATGTTTGACACCATGTGGTTTGACCGATGTATGACACCATGTGGTGTGACAAATGTTTGACACCATGTGGTGTGATGGATGTGATGCCATGTGGTGTGACAGATGTTTGACATCATGTGGTGTGACAGATGTTTGACACCATGTGGTGTGATGGATGTGATGCCATGGGGTGTGACAGATGTTTGACACCATGTGGTGTGACAGATGTTTGACACCATGTGGTGTGATGGATGTTTGACACCCTGTTAGTAATGATGGATGTATGACACCATGTGGTGTGATGGATATTTGACACCATGTGGTGTGACAGATGTTTGACATCATGTGGTGTGACAGATGTTTGACACCATGTGGTGTGATGGATGTGATGCCATGGGGTGTGACAGATGTTTGACACCCGGTGGTGTGAAGGATGTTTGACACCATGTGGTGTGACAAATGTTTTGACACCATGTGGTGTGACAGATGTTTGACACCATGTGGTGTGATGGATGTTTGACATCATGTGGTGCAGTGGATATTTGACATCATGTGGTGTGATGGATATTTGACATCATGTGGTGTGATGGATGTTTGACTCCATGTGGTGAGACGGATATTCGACATCATGTAGTGCAGTCTATGTTTGACACCATGGGGTTTAACGTGTGTTTCACACCATATTGTGTGACACATGTTTGACACCATGTTTTGTGATATATGTTTAACACCATGTGGTGTGAAGGATGTTTGACACCGTGTTGTTTAATGTATGTTTGATACCATGTGGTGGGAAGGATGCTTGACGCCATGTAGTGTAATGTATGTTTGACACTGTGGGGTGTAATTTGTGTTTCACACCATGTGGTGTGACACATGTTTGATACCATGTGGTGTGACACATGTTTGATACCATGTGGTGTAAAGGATGCTTGACACCATGTTGTGTAATGTATGTTTGAAACCATGTGGTGTAATGTGTGCGTGACCTGGTGGTGTGATGGATGTTTCATACCATTTTTGAGATAGATGTTTGACACCATGTGGTGTGATGGATGCTTGATACCATGTTGTGTAATGTGTGCTTGAGATTGTGTGGTGAGAAGGATGTAGTGTAGTCTGTGTTTGACACCATGGGATGTAATGCGTGTGTGTGACACCATGTGGTGTAATGTGTGTTTCACACCATGTGGTGTGACATGTTTAACACCAGGTGGTGTGGAGGATATTTGACACCATATGGTGTGATGGATGTTTGACACCATGCAGTGGAATGTATGTTTGACACCATGGGATGTAATGTGTGTGTGACACCATGTGGTGTAATGAGTGTTTGGCACTTTGTAATGTGAAGTTTGTGGTGTAATATCTGTTCAACACTTCATGGTGTGTTGTATTGTGAACTCCAGGTGGTGTAAAGAATGTTTGACACTAGGTGGTGTGATGGATATCAGACACCATGCGGTGTGACCTTTGACACCATGAGGTGTGATGGATGTTGGGACACCATGTGGTGTGACATATGTTTGACATGTGGTGAGATGGATGTTTGACACCATGTAATGTGATTGATGTATGACATCCTGTGATGTATGTGTGACACGATGTGATAAGTTGTTATGTTGTTTGACATCATGAGCTGTTGCATTGTTGACAACACTTGTCATGATGTTTTTGTACACCATGACCCATGATGTTTGATGACACCATGTTCTGTTGGATATGTTTGACATCATGAAGTGCAATTCATATCTGACTTATTTAACATGTAACAGTGAGATTCTGGGTGATGTTTAAAACTACAATCAGACTCTTCCACAACGCCATCTGCCCATCTTACTGATAAAGATTCTGCAAGGAGAAATATCATTAGTTACATAGTTTTTGTTGCAATAAATTTGGAAAGTGTTGAGCTGACAATGCTGTCTCCCATTTCCAGGCAACACTTCATAAAGACCAACTTTTTGAATATCCCAGATACACAGGTATATCACATAGGCACAAACATGTGTAGATTTGTACCAGTGGTCATGTTGCGGTCATGTTTGATAATAAAGTCAATGATAGACTGATATGTGTCAAATTATTGATGCATTTCAATCTCAAGCCTGAATTATTATGGATACACATCAGAGGAATGTTGATGCCAAAAAGAATTATTATGCTTTATATAAACATGTTATCAACATGATACTCACATGAACAATGAAATATGTTATAATTTGCTTCCATGTCATGTTCCAGTGTATTTCATATCACAGATAGACAATCCAGATATGTAGGATATAAATGATGATATGTTACAGGTGGTTTCAGCGTGGATGGAACTTGGAATGCCCAAGTTTAATATCATCACTGTGAAAGACAGGTCAGTTCAAGTGAAAGCATCTGTGGTGTCCTTGGACAACAACAATCTGGCACCTTGCAAATGCTTTTCATGTACCCTAATTTGGCTTTATCAGCAGTGCCAGAAAATACTGATTTTACAGACCTGAAGCATGATATTACCCCAACATTCTGAAGCTGATGGTGATGATTTGAAATCCACCGCCATTGTATCATCCATTGATTGTTGTGTGATAAAAGTCTTGTTTCACAATCAACCTGAGTGCCATTGAAAACAGAATGGAAAAACTCACAAATATGGAATAATCGGACAAGAATCAGTTTAAAATCCGTGACAGTATAAAAGTTCAAATCATGGAATATAAGATCAAACCATGACAAATGAACCAAATATAGACATCTACCATCTAGATATTTTATTGTGGTTGATGAGAAACAGACCTTATTGAGTGGCTTGATATTGCAACATTGTGTAAACTGAAGCATATGTGTCCAGTGAGTGAACGAGTGAGACATTGGCTGTGATACTGTTTTACTTCTCCTGGTATGTTCTGTATCGGGGAACACATGTCAAAACAATAAATTATCACCTGTTTTCTGTGTTTTGTTGTAGTGTGAGTGAGTGAGTGAGTTTTGTTTTAAGCCGCACACAGCAATATTCCAGCTATATGGCAGCGGTTTGTAAATCATCAAGTCTGTTCTCTCTTTTTTGTGGTATGTACAATGATTGCACACATTTTTTATTGCGAATGCTGAATGCGATGCTTCGATACACATTCTTGCACCGTTATCAAGCACTCCTGCTCGACAATGATACAAGCATCTGTATCGAAATAAAGAAGTTGTTAGCCATCAAGTTTTTTCTATATTGTGACATTTTTAGCATGGTTCCAGTCTGTTGCTATTCATCCATTGTCAGGATAGTCTGTTGTTGAATAATTCCAGACTGAAAAACACTGATTTCATTTGATCACTAGTCCCATAACTGGATGTTACTGGTTGTGGGAAGAGTGTTTGTTTTATACACTGTAGCCAGTCAGCAATAGAGAAATCATTCAAGTAGGCAGTTAACATTTCAGTGGACACTGGCAGACTCTTTTGCCATATTGATCCTTATACTGGATCAGAATGAAACAGATGATGGAAATTAATGAATGGTCAAGAGAATATCGTAGTTTTAGCTACCAGTACAATCCGAACTCTGCAATGACAATACACACAACCATCAACATCCCACTCCCGATGGGCAGTATCCACTAGACCATGGAACTTCAAATATGATACTGGTTTATATCCAGCCTGGCATTCTTGGACACAGGACTGATCCAATAATCAAGATCTGATCAGACCCAAGGATCCGCAAGTCCAGGTCCTCACAAAGTTGATCTTACCAAACATCCTCCACACACAGTTAAACAATCTTCATAGTAAAATGCAATAACAAAGCCAGATTCAGTGTTATTTTATTTATTCATTACCCGAAGCATGAGTATGCAATATGCAGTCATCAAACAAAGGTGACACAGGCCAGCAGCAGCAGCAGCACTCTCCAACAATCACCGTGCCAGACAGCACACGTTCAACGCCAACTACCATTTACAAACTTACCAATAGTCCCAATTTTCAGTCATTTAATTCAAAATATTTACAGCCCAGCCTTCACAATAAATCTGAGAAAACTCAAATTCAATTTAAAATCAAAAACTCACTTTATCCTTGTGGTATTACCATTTAATGTCCCTGTTCCAGGTGTGGGAAGGGAAGCTGTGAGAGGCCGACTCATCTCAATCATCTGCGAGATGCCAAGTCCAATAGAGGAAAGTTTAAAGATATGTCTTCACTGATTTTGCAGACATGCCTCATAAGGTCCAGCTGATAAACTATCTGAATCACATTTATGAAATAAAAAAATGTGTTCTGAAATGTCACTCAAACTAGCTGCATCCCTACAACTACTGTCATGAGGGTGCTGGGCCATAAATACATTGAATAGTGTAAATCATTTTAATGGTAACTAAATAAAATTCAATATTATGTTATATCTTGCACGCAACATAATGTAAATACCACTGATTAACCAAAGCTGAACAGAGTAGGAATGTGGACACAGCAGCAGAATCGCCTGTATCAGAAATACAGATTTGGATACGAAAGCATTTCAAAAGTAACTTCTTTTAGACAAATTGTGTTAATTCCTTGTGTTATGAGTACTACCTCTACTCGCAGTTTATGACTGCTGGCATTGACCCACCTTAATTAATACTCACGAGTGTAGTCTACAATATTGTACCAGAGCTTTTTCAAACCGATATAAAACTGCAACTTCATTGCCCATGATTCATTTTGCCGTGCCACTTCCCTGTGTGCAGGCTAAGCTATGTATAATGCAAGAGATTCATCTATCAGCTTTTGAGATTTATCTGCCAACCACTCAAGAGATACCAAGTTAACATTCTTCCTTCAAGAATAGGACATGGCAGCAAAATTGATATGCAACCCTTCACTGTGGTAAATGAGATCTAAGAACACTGGCCAGCACTTAAATGCACTAAACATATATTTTAAATTTTCTTTTTCAAAGAAATACAAAATTTTTGCTAGCTGTCTGTTCAATATAGCTAAGTATGGCCATTAAACTGCCTATGAATTCATGAGCATGTTCGTTGTAGTGTAAACGACAGCTCATAGGTGGGAGTTATCTTCCTTCAATGTTTTTATCTTACTGCAACTGTTCATGGTTCATGGCAAAGAATGTTCTTGATCCCGGATAATAATCAATGTCAAATTGTAAACATGATTAACAAATAATGTACATGTTTTTAAGCTCAGTAAGTGACTATTCTAGGAAATTATTTACACAGCAGAAAATTGGAGTTTATGAAAAAATAAGTTAAGGGCATTAAAGCATATTATCTATGATCGCTAGGAAAAAGCAGTAATGAATGAATAATGAACATGACTTTCACAATGAAAACTTAATGATAACTTGTCCAAAAGAAAAAAAGAAATATTTCTTTGGTGCAATTATACTGAATAATACTAAATGACAAAAAAATTAGACTACAGTTTTGAAAAACATGTCAAAAATAAGTCTGATTTCAGAATAGATGTCAACATGATTGAGAGACATCTTGGAAGTATGGAAAGTTTTGTAGCACAGAAAAGGTGTATGCAAACATAAGGATACATAAATGTACAAGGTAAAGGTGTTAGCACATTTGGATCTATCTATGACTGGCTTCAACTACACACTAAAATATATATATACACATGTTTACTAAGCCAAACCAACGGCACTAGAAAAAATGTCACACAGTAGTCCCTAGAACCTGGGTCAGATTGACGTACACCTTGCTCCAAGTTTTCATTATAATGAAAAACAATAGGTTAGTACATCAAACATGAAAATGGATTATTTCCAAAGTGACAGATCAGATCTGTGCATGGTGACCAGACACTTCTAGTTAAATGACAAACATGAGACAAAGTTTTACTTGAATCTGTGTAGACCTATTCTGTTTCTAATTTGGCTATTAATCAAATGCACATTACAAGAATTGTACTTATTCTAATGGACAGAATCAATAATCTTTGTCACTTGACATGCTCCGGAATTTCAGAGAAAGAAACTGATTAAGAGTTTTATTCTAATTTTAATTGCTATGGCAATTTATTGCAAGCAATGGATTGTAATCAAGCAGTTTGAATTTGTTCAGAGACAAGAGCAAAGTATCAAATTAAGTTCAACACATGTGCCTAATAAGTATTAAACTTATTAACAATTACTTCAATTATATTTTGTCCAATCTTGAACAACAATCACATTATTATTACTACAGTGATGAATGAAGAAACAGCATGTTGTTCTTTCAAAGAGTGACAAAACATAACCCATCAGATCAAAACCTTCACGGAGACAGACTGTAAGTCCAGTAGCAGATTCAACTTCAGACATAATCCATTTCTATGCATGCAATGTCAGCATTGCACAGGATTCACAACCTTGGACAGAAAGAATCTAGTAAATCACAACCTCACAACACGAAAGTCCCCACTCACAATAGTGCGCTACCAACAAACTGGGTCTAGCAGGGGTAAAAAGCTACTCAGCAGATTGCATTGGATCTGGATAATGTAACACACCACCCAATGATGTATTATCCTCTTCGTCAATGCTTTTGTCATCACTAACTAATCTAGAGTGTTAGATACAGCTAGTGTGCAGAGTGCTCACTCATCTTAGTATTGGGGTTTGGTACGAACAGGACAATAAGAAATCTATACAGCCAACCAAATACACAGTGGCATATTTGTTCACAGAATGATTGTAACTGTACCATCATGATGACCTCCTGGTGTGAACACACTGCCTTCCCCAATCATGTGTAATACTTTGTGTGGTCACTGCCTGTGAGCATAATTATACACCTCTTTCACAAATTTAACAGCAGTATCACGGCAGGGTCAGTACCTGTGGTCACTGAATCTAACCACAGACTAGTTTCAGCAAGCAGGACACCAGCAATTCCTCTGACCAGACAGCAGTCAAAATTTCATTTATCTGATGACAGCATGAGCCATTGCCTTAGAGGCACTGTATAGAATTCTGAACGGTTTGAGCTCATCTGAGTTCTGTGGCCTGTGATACCATGCTTGAAGTAGACACACTCTACTACTATGCAGAGTAGCTGTATTTTGGTGTTAGAAGAGTGCTGTGTTCACACACCAGAGAAGTACTGACGATGCACTTATACTAATGAAAGACGAAAATGTGACAGTAATGGCATGAAGAATGATACAAGGTGTTGAATCCAAACACTCATCACAGTATACAGGAAATAACACAGACAACCTCCACAGGAAGCCCATAGTGTAAGAGTCACACAGAATGGCACAAAACGATCCTTCAAAAATTAACTTTGAACCACTGGAGCAAAATGTTTGTGTAAATCAGAAGATCAATTGGTAAAAACTCTTAGGAAACACAGCCTCAATGGATAAGTGTTTGTTATTTCTGACATAAAGAATGACAATGGTTAATTTCTTGCTTTATAGCTTTATATTCAGCATTCAGTACTTGGACGTGTCACTATGCAAAAATAACTGGCATCTAAAGCAGGAATATATATCCCTGTGATACATTTGTGGATACACGTTCGCAATTGTAATATACAATAAATGCTTTTTGCATATAAAGATATTAAGAATTTAACTCAGTGACCAAGTTGGTGCTGGTGACGTGAATTTCTCAGACACACGCTCATGCAACCTCGAGCAGTTGATGCAGACAACTTCAAATATACCGTAAATAGTGAGCTAAATACACTCTGTTGATCTAATATTTCGTTTTGATTACCAATATTTGAAAACTGGATATGATACCATGAACTGTGTATGTACATATGACTATAATGGATGCATATGAGTTGATGGATGTATGAACAGGCTGTTGGATGACGTATTGATGACAATTCCATTGCATAGGGATGCCAACACTGAGTCTATCACCATCACCTATATCTCTGGGCACCAGCAGTAGGACTGTATGTCTGGGCACCATCAGTAGGACTGTATGTCTGGGTACCATCAGTAGGGCTGAATGTCTGGACACTATCAGTAGGACTGTATGTCTGGGCACCATCAGTAGGACTGTATGTCTGGACACTATCAGTAGGACTGTATGTCTGGACACTATCAGTAGGACTGTATGTCTGGGCACCATCAGTAGGACTGTATGTCTGGACACTATCAGTAGGACTGTATGTCTGGACACTATCAGTAGGACTGTTTCTGAGGACACCATCAGTAGGACTGTATGTCTGGGAACCATCAGTGGGACTGGACACCATCATGTAGGACTGTATCCCTGGACTGTATCCCAACAGTAGGACTGTATGTCTGGATACCATCAGCTGTACTATTTCTAGAAACCATCAGTGTGCCATTAGTATGCCCATGACACCATCATTAGGGTTGTATCCTTGGATACCATTACCTATATCCCTGGACATCATCAACAAGACTGTATGTCTGGACACCATCAGTGTCTCATTGGTATGCCCATGACACCATCAGTGGAACAGTATCCTTGGACACCATCAGTAGGACTTTACATCTGGACATCAGAAGGACTGTATCCCTGGACACCATCAGTAGGACTGTAGGTCTTGAGGACATCATGTAGGAGTGTATGTCCGGGCACCACAAGTAGGACTAAATCCATGGACACCATCAGTAGGAGGGCTGCATGTCTGGACACCAACAGTAGGACTGTATCTGAGGACACCATCAGTAGGACTGTATCAGAGGACACCATCAGTAGGACTGTATCCCTGGACATAGTCAGTTGGACTATGTGTCTGGACAGAGTCCACTATAACAAGATTTCACAATATGTCACACTGCATCACAGCCTTGGTATGCAGACACAACAGAGAACAGCATACTGTACAGAGGGCAGTCCCAGACATACATGTAATACTTTTATCAGTTAATAAACATTTGTATGACACATCACATGAGCAGTGAATGCATAATCTGGGAAATACACTACCTGTTGTCTCTGAACACACTACTTTCCTATCATTTGCAATTTAACCATTGGCAAATAAACAAACTGACATAGGTAACTTATATAACAACCTTTCAGAAGTTGCAAATGAATTCAACAATCTTTAAAAGTCAACACAATTAAAAATATCTAACTCTTCAGTTTGTATCAGAAAATACAATCAATAAACAACTTGTTAAAATATCCTGGTGGTATACAACATATATATAAATCTGAGCAAAAGTAATATCTCCATTACATAACACTGACTAAAGCTTTCATGGTTTGTAAAATTGAAAATGACAATTTGAGATACTAAAACATCACAAGCATTTGCTTTGAGCTATGGAATGCTGGGATGGTGGTCATTGTAACCGTGGAATGTTGCTATGGTTGATCAACAGTTGCTATAGCTACTCTTGGCTGTCAAGATATTCCATGATGAGCTGGTAACAGAACTGGTATTGTTCCTGTAAAAGAACCGATGACACTGAGTGACATATTCTTTGTATACATGCTTCAGCAAAACAATATGAATCCATACCTGTTTGTTTGTGAGAAAATGAGGGTTACTAACTCTCAATCATGAATATTCCCACACTATTACTGTGGCTGGGAGTCATGAAGCCTTAACTTATCGTTTCATCAGAATTGTAAATGGTCTCAAAAATAAAGCTTATGGCTTTATGAGTAATAACTTCTCACTTATTGTATAAAGTCACATTTTGACATACATTCATACACCAATATATCAAGTTAAACTAAACGAATCTACACAGAAATGCCACTTCATGCTTTATTAATTCCCGACTTAGACACCTCAGTGAGAACTCCATTACTAATGGGATGAATAATTCCATCAATGGGCTCTGTCAAAATTGATGTGTCATAGCAATCAAAATCCCGCTTTTCATATCCATATATCTCCATTGGAAACTGATGAGTGTTTTGCCCTAGATAACAGCACACATATTTCAAGTGCGTCTTTAAAACATTTACCTCAAATCGATTAACAGATTTTCTTCTTAACAGTTTTAGAAACGTTAGCAACCATGAGTGTGGAATATGCATCCAGATTAAGCAGGCGAGTCTTCCGTGTTGGTAGCTGATATTTTGGCCAATTCATAACCAATATGACAAGGTTCCAAATAATAAAGAGGCTGCTATACTGTTTTACTCTGATATTCTTCATATGACTCAGCTTTTGTTCCTCATCACAGTGATAACGACCCCTGTAACTGCCAACTTACATAGTTTTCAATGAACTGTGGTCTGTTGATGCGGATCTGTTTGACGGTCTGGTACACATCCAACTCCTGGTCTAGACGAAGTCTCTCCAGAACCAGACTTATGGCAGAAAACACCCCACTCTTGCTGGCGCCATTCCTGGACAATCAATAATAAATTGTGTGCTGTTTCTTCATGGTGAACAATTAATCTACTACTATAAGCAGCCGTTGTCTAACTCAACTGCACCACCATGATGTTCATAGGAGAATGAGTGAACTTAGGTTTGTGACAGGAAATATGTGAACCATAGCTGAAAAACGACCACATTTCTAAAGATGAGTATGATGTGATGCAACATCCTCTCCATCTATACAACCAGCAACAAGCTGTCCATCTGTTCATGTATCCAGAACAGTAACATCAAACTAGCAAACGTCTCAAATCATGGAAAACACTGTACATGTCCCATATCTAATTTCCTGAATGAAAAGATGTAAACATCCTTAACGAACAGAAAGTCGAAGCAATATACAAAATGTTGAGAAAATGCTACAATGTACATGAGTGGGTGAGTGTGCTTGGTTCAACAATGGTCTGAACAGTATTTCAGTAATGTGTCGGCATCACTATCACTTGTTTCTGACATGCTCAATGGAGACAACTCATTGAGTGTTTGAAGGTGTGGCAGTGATTACTCACATGCAGTGCATTGTGACTGGGCCTTTGCCGTTCTGCTTGAGCCAGTCTGTGGTGAGTTTGTGTAGCCTGAGTAGAGCTGTCCGTGAGTTGGGTACTGTCTGGTAGTCTGGCCATGACTTGAACATGAACTGTTTCACTGCTCTCTCCTCACCCTGCAGCAGAATAGAACAGCATGACTATGACAATACAGCATGACAAATACTGAAGGCAATCGTCTGACAGACACAGATCTGAATTACAGTGATAAACTGTCATGGCAGTCACAACAGCATGATAGTGACAGAATGGAATGACAGTAACAGAACAGCATGACAGTAATGGAACAGCATGATAGTTACAGAACAGCATGACAGGAAAGGAAAAGTGTGACAGTAACAGAAAAGCATGACAGTAATGGAACAGCATGATTGTAGCAGAACAGCATGACAGTAAAGGAACAGTGTTACAGTAACAGAACAGAATTACAGTGACAGAACAGCATGACAGTGATAGAACAGCACAACTGAATAGCAACAAAAAATTGTGCTACCTTGACAAGATGGCTGAGTTTGAAGATGCGGATGGTGACGTCAGGGTCAGCTTCAGAGGAAGACAGCAGCTCCACATTGAGGGGGCCATACTCTTCTGTATAGCCATATTCCTCCGGCCAGTACAAGGCACACGACTGAAACACATAACGGACAAACAGGTGTTACAGAATACCTAAGAACACCTCAATGTTGTTTCAAACCATACAATAATTGGTGTTAATAAAGATGGTATTTTCGTCTGTAAAGATACACTGGAAACTAATTGAAAACACAGCACACAAGATGTACACAAAAGTAATGAAACCTTATGACCTAGGAGGGTGAGGTGAGGTGGGGCTTAACATAAAATATAAAATCACAGCATTTACATAGCAATCGGTGATGGCGATACACCATCTGAAGTAAGTAAATGAGATAGGCCTGGGTGTAATGCAGCTGTCCAGTATTTCAGTTCTACCAGTGTTTCTCCCCAATTCAGGGAGAAAACGTGATACAGGCCCAAGACAGAACCAAACAAGAATCCTCTGACTCCTGAGATATAACGTAGCACATACTGGTGGAGTGTCAGATGAATAGGCCACACGGGTATCTCAGTAAGTATTGACTGCCTACCTTGTCGTTCCTATCAAACTCATTGAGCATGATGATGGTATCAGATGTATAGTCGTACAACATGCGCCAGAAGTCCGCCACAGTGTTGGGCAGTGGCATCTGAGTGACGATGAAGCGGTCCTTCTGTGTACATCCCTACAAGATTCCATAGAAGTTAGTACACATGGACAAAAATGATTGACAAGGACTTGCAGACCAGGAAACAGAAGACATACAATTCAAAGCTTCATCAGCATGATTAAAAATATAATTAAAAATGGCTACTTGCAATTCATGATAGAAAGTACACATCATAAATCATGACTTCAAAAATTCAGTTATTCAGGTCAAACCTCTTGTCGTAAGAGTAAACTTGCTCACAAGATTTACTGGGGTAAGACAAAGGCTGGAAGATTTCATGAAAGATTTCAAGATGAAGCCAACTGGTCCAAATGAGTCAAAGATTGATTATGAAAGCTCGTTAAACTCTCACAAGTGGGAACACATACACTACTTTAACTGAAGAGAGACAAACAACAAAGTACATGTACTCTCTTTTTTTTGAGAATGCTGTAACATTTTACAGACTTGGTTTAAGAACTGGAGTGGAAAACATTCAAACTGCTGGACTCATTAGAACGGCATCAGTAGAGTGGTGTTAAAAGTGACAGTTTGGCAAGGTCCACATGAATGCTAGTTGTGTTATTCACAAGCACAGTGTGTTTTGAATTCAGCAAAACCGTGCTCTCCACAGAAGTCTGTAACTGTAAAGTACAGCTTAGATGCATAGCAGCCACAGGACATCAGCAATGCATAGGTTATACTTACAGACGTCACAGTGATATACACGTAACACTAGCTTACAGGCATGTACTGATGGTTATGTCTACTTTCAGTAAAGAGAAACAAAGCTAATCTGCCTTGTGATAATGACTTTGAGATGTTGAGAAAATTACTGTTATATTAACCCGTAGTGAGATGGTAATGATCCCCTTTCGAAGTTGTTGATTTTAACTTGCTGTAAAGATATAACTGTTAACCTGCAGTGTGACAACAAGGCCTCATGACACTGATGTTAACTTGCTATAAAGATGTAACTGTTAAACTGGAGTGTGATAACAAGGCCTCATGACACTGATGTTAACTTGCTGTACAGATATAACTGTTAACCTGCAGTGTGATAACAAGGCCTCATGACACTGATGTTAACTTGCTGTACAGATATAACTGTTAACATGCAGTGTGATAACAAGGCCTCATGACACTGATGTTAACTTGCTGTAAAGATATAACTGTTAAACTGTAGTGTGACAACAAGGCCTCATGACACTGATGTTAACTTGCTATAAAGATATAACTGTTAAACTGTAGTGTGACAACAAGGCCTCATGACACTGATGTTAACTTGCTGTAGAGATATAACTGTTAACCTGTAGTGTGATAACAAGACCTACTGACATTAATGTTAACCTGATGCAGTGATATAACTGTTACCCTACAGCATAACAATAACAACGGTCATATTATCTTGATGTTAACACGATGTAAATATAGGAATGTTAACTTGCTGAGTGATGATAATGTAGACCCTGCAATGTTGATGGAAAATCGCTATACGGATATAAATGTGAACCTGATAATAACAAAGGCCACATGATGTTGATGGTATTAACCTACAGTAGTGATTAGAATGATGCTGTGACGTGCAGCTGTGATGAGCATCGTGACTTGATGCAATGATGACAAACATCAAGTGTGGCAGTGATGACAAAGGTGGCCTGACATGTAAACGACCAATGTAAACCTACACCAATAATGTCAATGTTTCTATCTATCTGTCACACTCACACACAGCCCTTCACATCAGCCATTAAGAGCCCCACGATGCAGCATGACTAGCTGGCAGGGCAGGGGTACTTACAGGGAGAAACACAGCATTGATGTAGTCAGTACAGTTGTCAACAGGCGTGTACAGGAAAGGGCGACACCGATTGGCTAAAAAAAGAGGCACTCAGGGTGAAGGGCAAGCAAGTCACACCATTCCAAAGTGGTAAGTACTGAACTGGGAAGGTGAAAATATTAGTAGGAATTTCAGTAAATCATAACTCCATTCAAAATGTTAATTTCAAGGAAAAGTAGGGATGTCATCACATGTCAAGATGTTGACTGATCAGAGAATGTTTAATGTTGATAATGTAGTGACATAAATGTCAGAATATTGAAATTATTTTAAATAATCACTTCCACAGACATGTTTATGATTATAACAATTACCACTCCTTTAGATTAAATTTCAGAAGTCTGAAAAAATCCACTTTAACTATGTAATGGATTCAAACTGCATACACACATACAGAAGAACATATCTTGTAAAAATCCAGACATTCTAACACATTTGAGATGTATTAATAATTTCTAGCCAATGACATCCCTAAGCAACTGAAAATCGGTTTTCATACAAACTCCAGGAATACAAGCACAATAGACTTAATTCTCTTAAGTTATTTCTCATTGACTATTATCCTGAATGTCCTTCATATGTTAATTCAATCGATTTAATATAAACTTTGTTTTTCATGATTTGTTTTTAACTTTCACATTCAAAGAAGAAACTCTAAAAGAAACATTATGGCTTATGTAAATATCACATAACTAAACGTTTAACATCTGTGAAAGCAAAGATCTTTATAGTTTTTTAAGTTCTACATTCAGAGAAAAAAGTTATAAAGAAATGCAATGGCTCAATGTGATATAACTGAAATGTTTTAAGTCTGTGGAAGCCACACAACTGTTGAAGCACAATGCTGAGGCAGACCAGTCTGTGACTCTAGCATCAAGCTATCATTCACAACTTACATTTAGAAAAACAGATGGAGCGTTGCGAATGACTGAGAAAGTGAAGAATTCAAAGTCAAGAGATTTCATAACATGCTCAGATTAAAGAACACCCTGAAAATCAAACTGATTAAAATTTCATGTTTTTAAATCAACACTCTTGAAGATTATTATTTGAACCCATAACACGAAAGTTCATGCAACTTTTCATCGAAATCAACCATGCAGACTGAAAATCAAAATGAAATTGTTTCAATAGCAACCAAAATACCATGCTCAGGAACTGGTATCTCCACCTGAAGCTTCTAATAAGTTGTTGATCATGACTAACGATATTTTATCTTATCTGTATCCCAGCATGGCACAGCGGACTATGACAGACTCGTGCGAGGAAAGTCTGAACACAATAATAACTTCACTGACCCCATGAAGATGGGCAGCTGCTCACAAAGACTCAAACCGGGGCAAATCTGACAAAAATTTAGCACAACTCCGCCACCTCATCAACAAAATAACATGTAAGTAGCTGAAGAAGTGAATCCACTCTTGTCTGACCTGGCAATATGTTCTTGAAGCGGTTCTTGTTCATGTTCTCCTCCGCAAAGGCTGCAGAACACTCACTTCTTTCCACAGTGGGAGAAAGGGTCTGCAGCACCTGAAGGAAGAGGTGGTCAGTCACCAAACACACTGGCCACTTTTAGCAATATTCCAGCATTTCCTTCAACATGTTGTAAGTTACTGACTCAAGACAGTTCTAAGTACTGATTGAATGTGTTCAGACGGACTTCAATGTAGGAATGTCTCCAGACTCATCACACATGAGTCAAATCAGAGGTGTTTTGTCAGATGGCCTGGGCCTAGATGTTTTAAGCTCTCTTAGCATTAAGATAGTCTCAAATGCCATACATTAACATTATGTTATGACTATCTTAGCGCAAAGAGAGCTTCGAAAATCTAGCCCTGCCTTTTTATCCTTGAATATATCCCTTTCCTACTCTACTTCCTTAACTTTTACCATGACAGGTATTTTATATCCAGTCACCATGTGCTATTTATATACCACCAAGAAATGCCCAGTTCTTCAGTTAATCTATGATATTACTCTTGTTGATCTGTCTTGGAACTATAGAAAAATGATAAAAATGAGTGCTCCTTCTTTTGCATAGTTTTACTACTGTTACTGCATTTCATATACCATAATATACTGGCATATCATATCAGCCCCAGGAGATTTGATGCAAGTGTAATGATAAAGATGCAATATGGTTTTACAGACAATATTTTAAGTATGCACAGCACGATGGCCTGCTGAAATGTCATGACAAATCACATGAGTGTATTGATACACTATTAGGATAAACATTGCGGGCGTTTTTTCAACCTTCCATTTAAGATAGAACAGATAAACAACAGCTTTGATACCTGACAAGGCTAATTCTAGTAATGAGGATCAAGTTTACCTGGTACTGTTCCTCCAGCTTATTGGGCTCCCCTTCTGTAGCTGAAGTCAGCATATTTTGGTAAGTAGAGCGGAATGCAGACTTCGCTATAGTTGTCTCCCCTGATTTGACGGCCTCAAGAACAGCATCATACACAAATGCATATTGTTCCTGGAATATTGAGAATCACACATTCATTTTTATGTCTTGATTTGGTTCTTACCAATGACTAATGAAATAGAATATTCAGCATACTAACGTTTTTTCCAAGAAACTATTATTGACATTTCCTTGTCACTGAGAATATCAACTTACAATACATATAATAATTATTTCTTAACTTAGATTAACCACTAAGTCCCCGAAAGGTGTAGAGAGTTGAATCCTGGGTTGTTCTCACTGTTCACTGTTTGACACCTGGCAATATTCCAGCTTCATGACAGTGGTCTTTGATCAAGTCTACCCAGACAACCCAGTTGTTAATTTTTGCAAGGTTATTTTTACGCCACACTCAGTAAAATTCCAGTCATATGGTGGCAGTCTGTAAATAATCAAGTGTGGACTAGACAAAACAATGATCAACAGCATGAACATCAATCTGCACAACTGGGAACTGTTGACATGTGTCAACTAAGTCAGCAAGCCTGACCACACAATCCCATTAGTCGCTTCTTACAACAAGCACAGGTTACTGAAGGTCAATATTCTACCCCGGACCTTCACAGGTCATTAATTTTGTCAGACTCTAGTTACCCATGTCTGGATCATGTTGACACGGTTGGTCCTCATCAGCTGGGCAATACACAGGACGTCCACTTGGTCCTCAGACTGGGCCTGCTCCAGCAGGTAGTCAAGGGCTATGTAGGTCCCAGTACGGCCAATCCCAGCGCTGAAATTCAGCAGATCAGTTCAGGTTTTATATACAGCCAGCACAGAAATACAGTTGATCAATTCAGATTCTATATATACCCAGCACGTATATACAGGATGTCAGGTCATGTTTTATGCACACCATAGAATTTCAATATTGGTTCATGGAGAAATGGAAACTTCTATGATCAAATCATGCTTCACATGGAATTTCCATCACTATAACAGTATCTATCAAGAAGACCTTTCTGATCTTTTAGCAATATTCCAGCAATATCACTGCCGGGCACACCAAAAGTGAGCTCCAAACATTGTACACATGTGAGGAGTTGAACCCGTTTTTTTTGTCATGATGAACAAACACTTTAACCACTCAGGTACCTCACCAACCCTGATCTTAATGTGACAGATATCTGGACTACAGATAGATTAAATTACCTGCAATGACAGAGTATGGGGGCGGAGGATTCGGGGTTGTACATCTGGACCTTCCGTCTGAAGGCCAGGAGGGTCGTGGGGTAGGTGGGTGCACCGTGGTCTGACCATGTCGTGAAGTGAAACTGTTTCACGATACGGCTGATCTCCAGCTGAAACAGGACAATATTACTAAGGTAAAAAAACCTTAGGTAAATACACACTTCCTGAGTGGCAGTTATTAGGGCTGTACAACTGATAAAGGAAAAGCACTCATACTTATTCTTAAACTTGAGATGTACAAATCATATTTCAAATAACAAATAAAAACTCAAACAAAATATTTTAAAAACTGTTAATAAGAATTCAAGAAAAAAATTCATGTGACACATCTTTGGTGCACTGAGTGCAGACAGTTGGCTGACCTGTGATATTTCAAATGTTCTGATGGTGTAGTCTGTATACTTGGCAGTGTCCACTATCCTGACGGTCACTTCCCCATACTTGATGCCGCCTTCCTCTGGCCAATACTGCTCACATTTTTTCTGCAAAGAATAAAATCACAAGTTTCTTCTTAAGAAATTTAGGGACACAAACAGTTGAGCTTTTTAGCACCAGGTCAAGCAGATAACTGAATGTCTTCAAATAAGTAAAATCTGTCAGAAAGTAATTATCTCAGTACTCTAAAAGCATGTATTCAGCTTGACCACAGTCTTCCCTTCACAGTAACATAATGACTCTACAAGCCTCCATTAGGTCATTCAACACTCATGAACATCTGGGGAAGAATTGGTCCTCCAAAACTCCCAAAAATCAAGCTTGAAAACCCGCTTGTCAGCTAATAAGATTGGTTGGTCTAAGCATTCAACTCACCCAACAAGCCTCTACAAGGTTGGTCAACATGCTTGAACTCACCCAACAAGCCTCTACAAGGTTGGTCAACATGCTTGAACTCACCCAACAAGCCTCTACAAGGTTGGTCAACATGCTTGAACTCACCATACAAGCCTCTACAAGGTTGGTCAACATGCTTGAACTCACCCAACAAGCCTCTACAAGGTTGGTCAACATGCTTGAACTCACCTTACAAGCCTCTACAAGGTTGGTCAACATGCTTGAACTCACCATACAAGCCTCTACAAGGTTGGTCAACATGCTTGAACTCACCATACAAGCCTCTACAAGATTGGTCAACATGCTTGAACTCACCTTACAAGCTTCTACAAGGTTGGTTGACAAGCTAGAACTCACCTTACAAGCTTCTACAACAGGCCCCCCTAAGTAATTGAAGGAAATACAGCAAATTTGAAGGAATTGCATCTCAAATGTAAACAAACGCAGCCCACTCGCGAAACAATTGCAGCGATATCGGTAGTTTAGCAGTAATAACAGAAACACATCGGCCCTATCGGAAGCAATGTCGGTAATACTGGAAACACGATGGGCCATCTTCGGTCGCGAGCGGAAACTCACGCAGCAAAACATGGCGTTGTTGGAAGAAGCACCTGTCTCGGTGAGATTTGTTTTTAGTTCCTACTATTAGATTTTCATACTTATCCATCTTTGACCACCCGTGTTGAATACGTTTAGGTATGAGGTGTTGTCCGGGCAATAGCTTATGTTTTTAGGAAAAGATTGTCACTGCAGAAGAGTGTCACAAGTCATGCCCCTGGAGATTGTTTACATCTGAACATCGAAGTCGTGCCGATGATTACGAACATCATGAACGTGCGCCATGAAGAAGTTTATGAGCCATAAATTTTCTTGCTACGAAGTGCAATTGACAAATTTAAACACATTTTACAAAAAAATGATGTTATATCTGGCGCACGTTCGTAATCATCGGCACGACTTCGATGTTCAGATGTAAACAAACTACAGAGGCATGACTTGTGACACTCTCCTAGAGTGACTATCTTTTCCTAAAAACATAAGCTTTTGCCCCGATAACACCTCATACCTAAGCGCATTCAACACGGGTGGTCAAAGATGGATAAGTATAAAAATGTAATAGTAGAAACTAAAAACAAATCTCACCGAGACGGGTGCTTCTTCCAACGACGCCATGTTTTGCTGCGTGAGTTTCCGCTCACGACCGAAAAATCTCCGAAGATGGCCGATCGTGTTTCCAGTATTACCGACATTGCTTCCGATAGGGCCGATGTATTTCTGTAATTACCGCTAAATTACCGATATAGCTGCCATTGTTTCGCGAGTGGGCTGCGTTTGTTTACATTTGAGATGCAATTCCTTCAAATTTGCTGTAATTCCTTCAGTTACTTAGGGGGGCCTGTACAAGGTTGGTCAGCATGCATCTACTCACCTTACAAGCCTCTATGAGTTTGGTCTTACAAGCCTCTATGAGTTTGGTCAACATGCATCAACTCACCTTACAAGCCTCTACAAGGTTTGTCAACATGACCACCTTGCACACTCTCTGCTGCCACACCATTCGCCAGAAGTCTCGAATCATGGCTTTGTTTGGTCCTTGAGATGCAATGTACTGATGCTGTTTGCTGTAGCCCTGCAAAACACACACTCAATTCTTCAACAATAACTTTACAAATGACCCTCACTCTATAAATCAAAAGTAAACTTGCTTGCTTTTAAAGATCCAGTATTCAGTAGTTTTACCAGCACGTTATTACTACCAGCATTAAACTTCCTACTCATCATTTTATCCGCCGACAGCTGGATACAAGCAGAGACTACTGTATCTATATACCAGCTGCATACTTACATCCATGAAGTTTGCGTTGACATAGTCCGAGTTGGCTTCATTTGCCATAGGGTCTAAAGTAACTCTGGAATGATCATCTGCAACACACGAACACAAAGTCACATTGATATTTCCTCAACACATAGAAGAGTGAGTTTAGTTTTACGCCACTTTTAGCAAAATTCCATCAATATTGCAGCGGGGGACACCACAAATGGATTTCACACATTGTACCTATGTAGGGAACTGAACATGGGTCTTTGGTGTTATGAGCGAACGCTTTAACCTCTAGGCTATCCCATCACCCCTTATACCAAAAGAACATACTACAGTACACTCTTGATGAGAACTGTTCCAACATTATCTAAATAGTGAATAAGAACATTGAGAATAACTTTCACTAATGGAACTAACACCATAAGGATGAAATATCCAGGATTTGTCTGGACCTGTTAAGAGATGATATGTGGCACCAAAGACTGTGACAGAGATCAATAAACAATCCATTATTGGAATAGAAAAAATGTCCCAGTTCATGTAATTGAGGCTATGACTTAGTATGAGTGATCTGTGTTTTACTGATGACCAAACAAATAGAGGTAGAAACCTTTTAGCTTAGCTTTACATTACTGTTGTGGACATGATGACTGCAGTGATAAGGTACCATGTTAAAATACCTATGGATTATATGTCCTGACAAGTTAACCTATATTACACTTCCATTCCCAGTGAAACCACAGGCATTCCTAACTCAAACACATGTTCAAGGTACCCACATAAAATCCAATCAGGAAGCACCAATAGAGATGCGTTTGGGAAAAGCAGAATTACAAAATGGCCCATCAAAATTTGGAAGCTTATTCAAAAAGCAACATTAATGTGTGAGGTAAGATAATTATTAATGTGAATTGATAAAGATGGTACATTGTAGCAATCAACTTACATGCTACAATATTTCCGTATCTATTCTTGGCCTTGTTGTCAGCACGTCTGGCCACCTCACACAGAGCAAGCAGACCCATGGGGAGTTCCTGGAAAGCGAGAGAAACCATGCTACATGAGAACTCATTATCATCTTCATTCTAGTATAAAGTATGGACAATACAGCTTGTCTGGAACTGGTCACACACCTTAATGAAGTTGTATTGTACCTGCTTAAAAGTCTCCAAATCAAAATTCTACTTTGCACAAGCGTTCATACATAGTGATTTTCTCAAACAAACTTCCTTATGAACATTCAAGACCAGTTCTAACCAGGATCTTCATGGGACTGAGATATTTAGAACAAATACTGGCTATGTTGTGGTTATGTGCATGAGGAGTGTAAGAATTTGGTTACTGTTAACATAGTACTTAATGTTTATTACCAAGACAGTTTCAAATACACTAGGAGTCTATATTCCATAGTGTGTACACGTGACACTTTAGCTTGTCATGGAGAGAGCACTAGCAACTTATTTGAGTTCCACTTCATGCGGACTGTTACAAATTGCACAACCAAAGCCTCTTTAGAGATTGGATTGTGACAACATTAATATTGACAGACTCATAAACATTAGTGCAATATTAAACAGAGAATAACAAGTACCACCTTGCACAATCTGAAGGGATTATCTCCGCTATTGTTGACAGCTGGTGTCTGGGGGCTGCAACAACGTATCTAAAGAAGTTACCTTTGATATTCTGAAATTTGATAGCCCAAGTGACACAGATGTGGGTACATGACATTGATAAGCAGGTCCTCACCCCAATAAATATTTTCTCCTCAGATTTAGACATATCGCAAGATCGATTGATTTCCATTTAATGTGCAGATTTGAACGGATTCGCAGAAACCTGCCATCCCTGTAGTATAGAGTATGAGTGTACAAGCTCCATATCTAGCTGTCTCAGTTTCTGTCCAGAACCTAAGTCACATACCTCGAACTCCTGTTTAAATCCAAGACAGTTATTCTCCCTGTGTTTCTTGATGTAATCTGCAAGGTCTACCAGTTTCACTGGGCTTGTCTGTTTCTTGCTGTTGATGTTGACATATATCGGCTCATTGATCTCTTCGCTTCCTCCATTTTCATCTTGATCCAGCCTTGTCATATCTCCGACCCGTGAGTCACTCAACAAGCGGGCACTCTCACTGTGTCCGTTATTCTCTGTATCCCTTGGATCCAGGGGCAGAGGGTTGCTTACGTCCATACGCTTATGGCGTCTCCGTCTGGAAGACATGGCATCAATTTGCAACTTACAGTTATGTACTAAATTGACTCCTAATAACTAGGTCTGAAACGGTATATCGCTGTAGAACAGTAGTTATTTTGCCTCCTGTTCAGCAGACCGTAATGCAATCCAAAAATCTGGTGTCTTTGCTTTCATACAGTCATTTTACTAATCATTTTATACATTTTCAAAAATGTTTAGAAATCATATCATCTTGTCAAACTCTATGCATTTCTTTGCTTGAGAGCCGATTGATTTATTGGTAGCTGTGCTCTTGTAAAATTTTATTTACTCAGTTTTCACAGAAACTATTCTTTGCAAGCATTGCGGTCAGTTTGGTCAGTTTGTATTGCCTCACAATGCAATCACAATAGCCCAAAAGTTATTGCAGACTTTGGTTTCATCCACAAACCAATCTGAGTGTTAAGGCAAACTGAACTCATATACTTTGCATTGGCTTGTAACAGTGTCTTGTGTAGTCGAAGCTACAGTCGCTGTCCCTACCTGTAGAGCATAAACACCACAATGACGATGATGGCGACAATAAGGAAGATGACAACAGCAGCGATGATCCCACCAGTTATCTTCCCTTCCTCTAGTGCTACAATTGCTGCAACACAGTCACAGAGGCTGTTTTATTATCCATATCACCAGGGCCTATCACTAGTGGGTAAAAAGTTTGCATGAAGCATATGAATAATAATCATTTTAGAAAAATAACCAATTTGGCACCGTTGATTACATTTATGACAGCACACTGAATTTACTGAACTCCTCTTCAGCACACCTGTACCTGAGAAACCCATCACTACATCCATCCATACACAGAAACTAATCTCACCTTCAGCACACCTGTATCCAAGGAACCCATCACTACATCCGTCCATACACTGGCCTGTTGTGGCAAGGCATGGATTTCCAAACTTGCAGCTTCCACAAGCAAATGAACAGTTTTCTCCATACATTCCATCTTCACAGTCTGGAAATGAGAAAAAACATCCTTGAGTTTATATGCCCACCTAAAGTTCTCTGATAATCCAAAGGGACAGAGAGATGTTTACAATACCCTGCTTCTGATCCATGTGAAAGTAATCATTAAAGGAAAACTTCTGAACGTGAAAAGTTCAGTTTCACAAATGCATTCTACCCACAGGCTGACGACAGACATGACACCAATACTCTGTAGCAACCTACCAGTGGTACAGTTGTCGCCCATTTTTCCAGCCTGACATCCACTGAGACATTGGCCTGTTACATGATGACACGTGGTGCCAGTCTTGCAGTAGCCACAGTTTAATTTACAGTCCTTGCCATACATCCCCCAGGGACATTCTGAAATGAAAGATGCATGTGGTGGTCTCATTTGTATAGATCACATTCCCAGACACAGTGATTATGTGTACATGTATCACCCACTGAGACACACGGTCGGCATATTGATTGTGTTTCACCTACTTTCATCACACTTGTAGCCTATGTAGCCATCACTGCAGCCTCTAAAACAGATTCCTGTCTTCTTATTACAGGGCTCTCCATCTTTACACTTGCCACACTCGCCTCCACAGTTGCGACCGTAACGTGAATCAGGACATTCTGAAACATATGAAGAGTATTTACCTAATTACTGAGTAATTACCTGAAGTCAGTCCTACACATTACTGATATACTCACTATTGATCTACCGTCCTACACATTACTGACATACTCACTATTGATCTACCGTCCCACACATTACTGACATACTCACTATTGACACATTACTGACATACTCACTATTGATCTACCATCCTACACATTACTGACATACTCACTATTGATCTACCGTCCTACACATTACTGACATACTCACTATTGATCTACCGTCCCACACATTACTGACATACTCACTATTGATCTACCGTCCTACACATTACTGACATACTCACTATTGATCTACCGTCCTACACATTACTGACATACTCACTATTGATCTACCATCCTACACATTACTGACATACTCAGTATTGATCTACTGTCCTACACCCTACTAATATACTCACTATCTGTACAGTTCTATACATTACTGATATACTACCTGTACCGCACTACACATTACTGATATACTCACTATCTACACTGCTCTACACATTACTGATACAGTCTCTTCAGTCCTACACATTACATATATACTCACTATCTACTCAGTCCTACATATTACTGACAGAGAAACTATCTACATAGCCATACAAATAACTGATACACTAACTATCTGTACAAATCTACACACTGATGATACATTCACCATCTACAAAGACCTACACATTACTGATATACTCACTATCTACACAGCCCTACACATTACTGATATACTCCCTATCTACACTGCCCTACACATTACTGGTATACTCACTATCTACACAGCCCTACACATTACTGGTATACTCTACACAGCTCTACACAATACTGATATACTCACGATCCGTAAAGCCCTACACAATAGTGATATACTCACTATCTTTACAGTAAAGGCCACTGTACCCTTCCTCACAGTTTTTCTGACATTCCCCAAACTCTGGGTCACATGACTTCTGGTAACAGTGACCACATGTTTGGGCACAATCCTGGCCGTACTTGCCCTCTGGACACACTGTAACAATAAACAGGTGCTCATGACTTACTTCTTACTCTTGGCTGATAACATGCACATGCTTCTCGATGACAGATTCAAGGGAAGGGAAGATGGGAAAGGGGGAAGAGAATGTGAACCCTCCCAGTTTCCAGACATATACAGCTGCCATCATGGTGTATTGGTTAGAGTGCAGCAGGTTGCATTTCGATCCCAGGAGGAGCCAAAGCAAAAGACGTTAAAATATGGTACTTGTCAGTCCCTGCCCAGCACTGGGCATTAATGGGTACAAGGACTGATAGGCTTGGAGTCAGTATAATACGTCGAAGTGGGATATTCATTCTAACTACAGCCTAGTATGTCAGTGAGCTAGCACTAAAAATCCAGCCTAAGTCTGGGCTAGTACAAGCAACCACAGAAACATAATATGCATGCACATCGTCATGAGTGAAACAGTCTTTAATGCAGCGTTTAACGCCACATCACCTCATGGCCACATATATGCAAGTCAATGTCTGTGCGTGATTCATATTCTTTTACTGACTGAAACACTAATTTCCTGAATATCCCTACAGAACTGATGATGTCATACTTACTTTTCTGACAGTTGAGTCCAGTCCATCCTGCTGCACAGCCGGTTGTACATGTTCCAAACAACTTATCACATACCTCTTGCATAGTCCGGCAGTGACAAACAAATTTGCAGCCAACACCAAAAAGACCATCTGGACAGGCTGTAGGACAAAAATGAGGATTATTTAAAACAGTTTCAAAACCAGGATGGATGAATAATCAACTCTTTCACATTATAAGAGGGAAAGGATAAATTTTGCAGAAAATCATCATTAATTGAAACAAACAGATAATAGACTTGTTTCACAATGCATGCAAAACTTGGTCCATATCTGAATTTACCATATACCTATGAATAGTATGGACCATTCTGCATGTAAAAAACTGTCTGTTGGCATATGTCCATATTCACCATCCAGGCAGAAAAAGCATACCAACCCTATGTCCCTAAATCCATACCAGCCATATTGCCTGGTTACTAAACTGGAACTGGTACTGAAGGAATACCAGGGATAAATCTACCCCCCGCGTGCCACATCTCTGAAGCATTAAAAACTGACTGGACTCACATTGTTTTTACTTGTGCATCCTCTTGGACGCAAGCTTTTGATGAAAGACTAATGTTTATTTTGTGGAAAGGAAATATCAAAGTATACATGGCTTAATCTTTGTAGATTAACTTCCAATCTTTAGTAGATAACATTAGCTAATAACAACACGTTATTTTTAAAACGATTGTAGCTTTCATTCGTCAGGATTTTCAGTTTATTTCCTTGGTTCCAAAAATAGACATCTAGGTAACACCAAAGAGGTAATCGGTATGCGAACGATATCCCAAGATTCATTGCTCAAGCGTGTGCACTAGTACTAAACTAGTTCTTACACCTTATAAACAGAACAAACACTCTAAGGGAGATAAGCGATATGCAAATGAGGTTTCCCAAGGCAAACTGATTGGTCCATGAACAATGTGACTGTAAATCCACAGTGTGGAGATGAAATCTAGCTCTCAAATCCAGTTAGTCTGAACAACTGTTAAATATATCTCCATTTAACTTGAAAGTGAAAGTGACATTTGACAGGGTTTGAGTTCTGCTGACACAGAATGACATTTTATTGTTTATGGTTCTGAATCTCAAGTCCTGCAAAAGTAATCATATAAATTAATTATTTTATTTATGATTAGGATGACATTTTTGAAACAATATGTTCAATGTTAATAGTTAAAGTATGACCGTTACTATTTCTGTTCATACTTGTTAAAGTGACTTCCAGTTGGCACATTTCTTTCAGTGTAACTTGTTTATCAATCACTGAACAAAATGAAGAAATTAGACAAAACTTTGGTTAGAATTGGAGAACTTATTCACAAAATGTTAGGATGAAATTACATGGGTCTGGTTAATAACTTTTTAATTTTTCTAGTAAAAGAAAATATTTGCTTTTTGAAGGTCATCTATGATCTAAATAAAAAGAATGTCAGAAGTGCCTTGTTGTTATTTTTATAATATGGCAGTCAGCATGGCACCCAGATAGATACTAAGGCTGTTATGTTTGCAAAACTGAGGTAAGGATCTTGAGTGAATGCTCTGCTAGGAAGCGGGCAATATTGTCGGAAGGCACAACATCAGGACATTTCAGAAAGGTTGTTTGAATACTCACAGGCTATGGCTGACTTATGACAGGGAGGGTGATTTCATGTTTTGTAAACTATGTACTAAAATGGTGTGACCCAAGATGCTAAATGCAAAAATTTTGAAAATAGTACTTTGACCATACATCTCCATCACAATGATAATCAATCGTCTGTTAATTCAAAACTTTGTGATGACTTCCAGGTTATAATGGCATGTAAGTATAAAAAAAGACAAAGCAGCTATCGCCTTGATGAAATCTGTTCACTGGTTAGTATGTGAAAACATCCCACTGACAAAGTTTTAAAGTTCTGTTGACTTTTTATGTGAATTTGGAACCGAAAACACTGAAATTCTCAAGGAAGGTAACACCAACCACTTCAAATGATCTGTTAACATCTCTCTCTGATGTGATTGGGTATGAACTGAAAGTTAAAATAGAGAGTCTCCGTTTGTTACAATTAAGATACTACCAGCTCTGTCCTGTGAAATATTCCAAAGCGGTTAGACTAACCTGTGCAACCTACAGTAACACTCATCCAGTTTGATTAATATTTGTGGCATTAAATTTTGTTATGGACTCATAAAAGTTCTAAGGGACTCATAGATATTCAGCTCAGTGAGTCCCAGGACTCAGACTGTTGAATTTGTAGATTTATCACTGAATACACGCAAACTCTCGAAACTTCTTGACGTGTCACATGATTTCAGCCCTCGGGTTGATATGACTGTCATGTACTCACCTCTTAGTATCATCCTGGCCTCAGAAATACATGACATAATCATCACCTAATATCTCATGATTTTCCAAACACTTCATGAAATTTCCTGAATCCAGTACCCCTTCACCTCTGATACTTCCCACCTAACATCTTTCTCAATGGAAGTCAATTTTCACATTAAACATATTCACTTACAACATGTCTTTAATTTTCCACATGCCACAAAGTTCTTTTTCAGTTTGGTAGAGAAGAAACACCATGGCTGGCTTCCATATTTTCCATAGTTGTTCTTAGGATTGCGACAGTAGTTCTCAGGACTGTCACCAGGTGGAAATCTGTCCAGCGTATATCCTTCTTTTTGTACAAAAGGATGTGACCAGCTTATGCATTTCTTGCCTTCATTACCAACACTGAGTGTCCCTGTGTAGTTCACACCTTGACTGTCATATAAGCACTCATTCACTGAAAAAACAAATTGAAAAAAAATTATCAGTGCCAACCGAAACTGTATTTAGTAAAGAATTTCACAAAATGTTGGTCTAGTGTTGACTAGTACAATCTGATCTTGCAATACAAGCAGAAACATTACTTGCCACAGATTTACAGGTAGATTACAGATTGAGAAAGCATAAAAAAATTATGGAAAGTAAATATGACTAGAAAAAAAAATGAGTGGGTGAGTGAGTGAGTTTAGCTTTACACCGTACTCAGCAGTACTCAGCTGTCTGTAAATAATTGAATCTGGACAAGAAAATCCAGTGACTAATAGCATGAGCATCAATCTGCACAACTGCGAACCAATGACATGTCCCAACCACATCAGTGAACCTGACCACCCCATCCCATTAGACGCCTTTTGTGGCAAGCATCCATGGCTTGCTGAAGACCAGTTCTTCCCTGATCTTCACAGGCCTGTTCAATGTTTGGAATACAAAATAACTGGTTACTAAGAGTGTGAAGAAAAATCTAAATGATCCTAGTACATGAAGAGTAGAATACAGTTCTCTCCCTATACAGGTGCTACTCACAGAGCAGGCAGCCATCACCATATTTCCCTTCCTGACAGCCAGACTCGCAGAACCCGGTCTCCTTGTGACATGGCCCTCGCTTACATGCACATCGGAACTTACATTTCCACCCAAAGTTACCTGGCGAACACCCTGAAAGAGAAGAACATCATTGTCACAACACAAATCTAAACATGTTTTGAGACTGGTGTGTCTAGGACCCTGTGCATCCAGACAGGGATCAAATATCAGCCACAACTTTATGGCATAATGCCACTATGAAAATGTTTCTGACATCAGATTTACAAGATTGAAAAAATACAAATGATGCAACCACGGATGAAACAGAAGATGAAGAGAACTTGAAGAAAAATGTGACAACATATTGCAGTCCTTTGGAAATGTTGCATCTGCATGGGTATATATTACTTTTCTTACATGCAATAGCAATGGCTTGTGGAATGCTCGCAAAATGGAATATCCCCTACCTTTTGTAATGGTATATAGCTTGTGTATACATCTTTACTTGAATCACCCTCATTGCCATAACATGAATGAGTAGTAGATCTGGATGAGTGAGTGGAAGTGGGTGAGCGAGCAAGTTTAGTTTTATTATTCTTATAAGAATATTCCAACAATATCACGTCAGGGGACACTATTAATCCACTTGGCATGTTTTAACGCTGGGAATCAAACCTAGTTCTTTGGTATGACAAGTGCCATAACATGACTTAACTAAACAAACTGGTGTAGAATAACATGGTTAAAATACTTGCAAAGCTACCTGTATTGCTTATTCACTGCTTTCTGTTATTTGTATACAAAATATTTTCCATGGTGAGTCAGTGATGAAGTTTGTGAATAATGAATGTGCTGCAGTGTGACTATGGGTATTGAACACTCTTCTACCATTATCCATGCCACTGATCAAAACTGGTTCGATATTCATTCATGAGCTGACAACCACTCCAAACAGGCTGTATCAACAGGACTTGTGTTAAATCAAGCAAGAGAAATTGCTTGATCTCAATGGAAAAAAATATGTAATTAGATTTCTATTTGAACACATCTCTTGTAGATCCACTCTACCTAACCTCTACCAGCTCTTGGCAGTCAATCATCTCCTGGAACAGTTTCCATATTCACTGATAGTGAATGTCATTATAACTTAAGTTCCACACATTCATGTCCTATGCAATTAACCTAAGCCATCAGTAACCACTGATAACTCAACAGTCAATGTTATCTCCATGCTGCCTTTCAAACTGTACTTAACATGCTCATGATAAACGAGAACCACGTGCCTGAAATCAAAATGAAATACCAGCAAACATCAAATTTCTTGTGCAAGATACAAATCCAGCTCATTTGACACTGTTTAATTTGCTCCAATCAATATCCCATTTTCAACAATATTTATCTAACTATCAGCAACAACTAGCCGTATTGATCCTTCCCTTAACACTCCACACAACAAACACATGGTGTATCAGATTCATCACACAATTAGTTGTTCCCCACACAGGCGTGAAACCTGATGTCTTATTGTCATCATCTCTTCACTGCCAGCTCCACAAATCCCCCTGCTTCAGCACAAAGTCACACTCCCCATTCAGCATGGTGTGCATGTTTCCAGTTTGTCTCAGACTCAATCACAATAATGTATGCCACTGCATCCAATCATCGCAGCCACCATCTCCTGCATCACCCCATGTGTCAATTACAGACTGCATGCAGGCACAGTATGCCAGCCATCATGACTAATGCACATGCACATGCATTAAGATCATGCAACAGCTGGCTATGTGCTCCCTGGAATCCATGCTGCCCTTAGTCCCTCGCACGCTGTCAATTGTGCTCCCCTGTGGTAATTGATGGAGACCAGGGATGAGAGCATAAATGCCAATCAAAGGAATCAAAAAGAGTCCGTTTTGGTTTAGTGATACCAGATTATGCTATTATCTCTTAATAAGTTTGTAAGAAACATCACATGGGTGAATATACCTTAAAAGTGAGAAAATCCTAAACAAAACAAAAATAATATACATTAAACTATGTTAACATGGTTTCGTATAAACATAAAATGCTAATGAGATTGACCCGCCTTGATTATCCATTGAAAGAAAATCCATTGGATATAAAAGACCAAACAGGAGAATAATTGTAAGAATGGATCACACATCAGTGATACCAGCAGATGTTAATTGCCCATGTTCCTGACAACACTGATGAATGTCCAATAAAATTGTGCCAACATTATGAAAATGTCCCACTGGTATATTTCTCCAGCCGAATTATGGATCAGTCTTAGTATCCTCATAATTGACTTGTTAACTAGATAAATACTCAACTGTTGTATTAAAAGATAGGCTTGTATCAAACTATAGATAGTTTCTAAACATGTAAAATGTTATTGAATACTGATTGCTTCATCAAAGTGGTGTTTGAGTTTGGGATGACAATAGAAGGTCCTTGTTGAAAGTCAAAACCATTACTATCCAATGTTAAAGGTTACGGAAATAAGGGTTACAGGGAACCTAGCTGTACTAGAACATTTCTCAAAGACGCCGGTACTGCGTATAATTTTTAACACTGCTCAGTCAACGAACTCACTGGCCAAAAAATAGCATGAATCCTAGGAACTAATCACTGTCCTCATGACTCAGTTTGCTTTCACTTCAGCCTGAGGTCGATAAATAATACATCTGCTAAACACATACCTACAAAACCTGAATATCATTAATCAAATTAACATGATTATGACATATGTGTTCGATTTTACAATAAAAACAGTGTGCCCATACATCTGAAAGCCCATAATTGCAAACATATGAATACCCAAACATTAGCCAAAGCATCGTTGAAATCATGGCAATGGACTAGGACTTCATCATATTCAGTGCATGACATACTTCAAAGGCAAAGATGGTACCCTGCTCTCAACATGCTAAATCAAATCATACCTAGGCCTATCTAGGAAGACAGGTTGATATTCTTGAATTAAGACCATTCATGATCATGTAGCCCGGAAATTGGTAATCTCAGGAAGATGTGAATAAATCGCTGGCGTACATGACAAGGCAATCAATTCTTCCACCGCCACGTTTCCATTGGCCTGAAAATCCCTCTGTGAACTTGCTGATCCAACAAGCAAGCAAGCCAGATCATGCCAATACAATGGTATTAGGCAACAACCATTAGACAAGCGTGTGACCTATTTTGCAAAGCACAAAACAAATTTCCGTTCATCTATTTATTATCTGTGTTAAATGGTTTCAGCATCAATATAGCATCACCACTAGAATAATTATAACACAATTCCTGCACATTGATCCAATGATTCATCAGTCCCACAACCCGTTACAGTATCCCGACAAACTATACTCAGTGTTGTGTTAATCCTGCAGCCATTGTATCTGACAAGTCTTCCTCAAGGCATTGCCACACTATCTTTGTAGTCCTCAGAGAGCTGCGCTCTAGAATCAGTGGAGCCACATCTTCATATCTATCACATGATACTGAGGATACTCTCTCAGTTCCTTTGTTGCCTTCATCATGCAACTTAAACATGTAATTATATCAAATTAGCAACACCATTAAGGACATACGAGCTCTTAAACACATCCGAAGGGAAAACTGCAATGGATCGATGAAATGGATATGAAGGGTGTTTTCCCATTACAGAAGTATAATTCTCACGATGAATTTTGTTCAAGGTCAATATTTGACATGGTCTTACAGCAACAAAATTCAACAGGTATTTTTTCTGTGACAATCTCCAAGCTGATTACCTCTACAACATGCTATCAACTTCCTCATCAATTTGTTCAGAAATGATTACATGCATATTGGTTGTAAGAGTGTCATCTGGTCATTCTGGCCAAGATGTGTTTTCGATTTAACAAAAGCAATGCATCGAATAGATGCTTGAAATAGGTTGCACGTCAACTGTGACATGATCAATGAAATTTATTTTATTCATTATTCTGTGATGACAAGTTGGAAGAGTTACCATGGTTACCATGAACAGAAATACTTGAGACAAAATAAAACAACTGACACTATTTACATGATTAATTTCCATATACTGACAACGAAAGTCTGTGACAACACAACCTCATAAAGTACATTACAAAATTAAGCAACAAGAATCATGTCAAAATCTTAATCTTAATAAACCGCTTAATATTTAAAGCATTGGCAGACTCAAATGCAACAGATAAAGATCTCATGTAGTCCAGGATCCCCTTATTTAAGAGCACACCAGAATTTCTGCCTGAAATTGATGAGTGAACATGCTGCTAAAAATTCAGAATGGAAAAACGTAACTATTTCATTGGCATTATTAATAATTTCAGCCCACAAAATCAGAGAAAACATCCTTTTCATCACCAAGCATGTCAATCATTGTACATAATACAGAAGTTTTTACCTCCCTCTACAGATTTCTCTTTTTTGATGCTTAGAAATCGACTTATCTACGGTAATATACAGTATTAGAAGAGTTCAATCACAACAAAATGTCACTACTGACTGAAGGCACAGACCAAAACACTATGGTTATGGACGTTCAAAGAGCATTCTTGGGAAGAATCTATTTGAGATCATGTATATGCACTATCTGATTCCTTGCTAAATATTTCCCTCACATACATACATTCAGTTTTTCAAATTCACCACAAGGCGATCACACATTACCCTCCTACAGAATAATAACATTGAATTTCCTTAAGATGCAAAAACCAAAACAAACATGACACAGAAGCACCAGCATTTGGGGAAAACCGCTATAAACGAATCAAGTGGCACCATGTCCTTGCTGCTTGATGATGGTCCTCATGTGATTGAGTTCCTCCCAATAACTCTGTGATTGAGAGAGGGCTTGAGGGAGCTGGGGCTTTAGCTGGACCTATGGGAAACAATACAGCATGGAAGCTGTGATGGAGAAGGTAAAGATGAAAAGAGTGGAAATACAGTCTACACATGATGCTCTGGGCTTCACAGGTCATGACAATGAGCACTGGCCTCCATATAGAGAAACAATCAATATGACTGGCAAAACATTCATTCTCTTTCAGAGTATACAGAGGCTTTTAACTCAAACTGCCTCATGAATATAAACACCATCAAGATATATACTGTAAACTGTCATTTTTCCATGTCCTTATATTTTCGCAAGTGATGGTCACTAAACCTTTTCGTACCTTCCTATTTTCGCGTCTCTGAATGGTTGTACACAACAGGCAGGTGTATGACAATTGAGTTGTTATAAAATAAACAGATTTGCACAGTGATCTAAAACAAATGTAATTGATTTCAAAACTAATCCTTTTTAATTGGGTGTTAGTTGGCGAAAATGTGACTGTTTACAGTATCTAAAATGATGTGTTGGACGTTAGATGGGAACTTAGGATCACTGCAAGAGTGAACCACTGAAATTTCAATATTAGCATTATGACAAGAAAGATCCTTGACATCAATGGTGAATTTCTCCAACAAGTGTTAGTGCCCCAATAATCAAGCTGTATGTCAGCCAAACAAACCCATGACAGAAGCTATGAGCAACAATCCATGTCATTCCAGGACACGCCATCAACAAGTTACGAAGTCTGGCCACCTCTCAGTGAGTCACCTCTTGCAACCAATGGGGACCAATGCTGATCTGAAATCCCATGAGGGGAACCTTACATCTCATCCAACTGATCCCTACACCTCATCCAGATGGATGTGCAGCCACCTCAAAAGGTTGAACAGTGATGCTTTCTAAATTAGGGCTCTGGGGAGTCACAAAACAAACTTCTCATTTTGAATAATTCCTTCAGGTTTATTCTAACTAACATGGGCATCTCTCTCTCAAGTCTCTAGAGAATCCTTAACCTTTAGTTCCTAAAACAACACAAGCTAGTAACATTATTTTCCAGGAAAATTAATTATATTTCAAAACAGACATGATTTTGACGACTGCAGATGAAGTTTTTCATGTTGTATAACATCCATTATTTGTCCCATAGAGTCCATACTAGTTTCTTTGAGATTATCATCACAAACATCAAAAATACAAGCATGGAATTAAATCTATCATCCTAAACCAAGCTCCCTTAGCATGTCATTTGAGGACAACATGTTTCGCTTGCTGACATCTGGGATTCTCTATTTGTTTTATGTCTTACTTCAGCAGTATGTTAACAGTGTAGTTCCATGTTGTATTGAATGCAATAATGCATATCAGAGTATTAAAAAGCTGATTCCTTTTCACTGCCATGCCGTTTATTATCAGTGAGATACAATTAACTCTACAAGGCCATGATATTAGTAGCAGTGTATCAGCACAAATTGGGGAATGGTTAGTTCCAATTGAGGAACCTTTATGGACATCTGCTGCAGACTTAGGGACGCGCAGCAGCCTATGACTTGATCAACATGAATTACTGTAACCATTATCAGGAGGCCATACTGTCAGTCTTCAAGCAGTTAAGGCAACCAGGTCACAGACTCTAAAGAATCAATAGCGTTTGGTTTTTTTTGTCCCAGTTGAACACTCATTTCACTCTGCTCATCCTGAAACTAGCAATCAGTCTCTGGCCCAAGACTGGCAAAATGTCTGCTGGTCAACCAGGCTTAATGATATGAACACCTAAGCATAATTCATACATCAATGCTGAAATTTACAGAATTTACAGAAAACAAAGTGGAATAATATGTTTTGGTACACAAAAACTTAGAGAGAATAAGTACACTGTTACAGTTAATGACTTCATTGTCCTCTCCGTCCTGTTTTCGGAATTGGTTTCCTGATAATAATCAATATTCACAACCTTTGAACATTAGTCCTGCCATGAGTAAACAGTGACTGTTAATGTATAGCTCAAAGTATGTATCAAGTTAAACTAACACTAGTCAGTGAAATTAACATATTTGAAAAAAACAAACAGTTAGTAATAATATAAAATAAAATATAATGAAATAAAGAAATCTAGACTTGCCACATAACCAACACTTGCATGGGCTTTCTTGGATATATCTGAGCAAGGGTCTGTATGACAGATTAGTATCAAGTATTCACCTAACAAATATGATGAGTGGAAAGAACTTAGAGCTAGCTTACAAAGAATAAATAAATCTCCACAAAATAGTGCCCTGTAGTTTAGCTAACACCTTCATTTCTTAGATAACTAAACAATGGACATGTATCATGTAGATTATATCTCTCAAGAGTCATCTGTGACAATGAAAGATTTTATCATTAGCTACGGCATCCAGACAATAGGTTTACTCCCGTCATAACCCTCACAAGCCATGTCATATTTCATCTGCATATTCTCAGCAATTACACACAGGAAATGCCAAACCTACTCTACGTGAAATTTAATTTTGCTTCCCAATCCCCTGATCCTTCTCCAATTAAACTATGTATACGTCAAATACTAAAGTGCAAAGATCCACATAAAATGGACAAACTAACATTTGATAAGGAAACTCAAATATCATGCAGTGCTTTCTCTGAAATTTGACCCGGAGTAAGGATAAACTGCTGCGTGATATATCCAACAAAGTACTGGTCCATCCTGGGTGTCCAGCTATAATATGGTCATGGTGGTCAGGCAGTTTGATTGTAACATTCAGTATGTGTTTAACTTGCTGCGATTAAGGGTCATCTGGCTCATTAATCTGCACAGGCTGTGGTCTGGCTAGAATCTGTCTGACAGGTTTAAACAATGGAAGTCTTCCGCTTCAATACAACACTGCACTAAATACCAAGATAAGTATTCTAGAGACTCCCCACACATCTCGTCTGGATATGCTGTGTCTGACTCCATTAAATAACATTGGTTACAACTTAACCATGATAACAGCAAGATTTGGGAAATGTATAACTAAAGTGTCAGAAGTTGCTTGCCAGCTTGCTTTTCACACTGGGCCAAAGGTTTGTCTCTACGCTGGTGAAGCTCAAACCCAGCACACTAGAAACTCCATCCCACAGTGGACATTACTCACATTATGAAACAAAATACCAAGAAATAATGCGATTATGATTAATATAAAACATTACTTAATAAAGTAAAGGCAGATCACATTCTTCAGTTGCCAATTGTGCAGATGGGCTATGGTCTCCGGCTACATAGAGTATCTAATACATCTATAATCATGATAATGTCATTGGCCCCAGTTGGTCTTGTGATACACTTGTATGACATCAGACGGGGGTTAGTCTCTGTGATACAGAGGCAATCTACAAGCTTGGTGGTTAAACCATTTACTTGTTGAACCTCTGAACATCCCAGGTTCAATTTTTCCACATGGGAACAATGTGCGTAGGCCATTCCTCATGTTCCTGGTGTCACCCAACACGACAGATGCAAGATCTCCATAAAGCAGAGTTTTCCCTTGACATACAAATGTGGGATCGATGGGACCCCCTTCAGTATATGTTAAGTGTCCTAGCATGAGTGTATTGTAACAGAGTGTAGATATGTCACATGTAGAGTAGTGTATGTTCACTATTGTTCAAATTATTACTTCAGAGCCCTGAGTAAATCAGTGGTCATGTGGACAGTGGTTATGATTGATGAGTGAAATTACAGACACAGGTAACAAACTACTCCTTCTGTATGGTAGGCATTTTGTGTGCCACCATGGACACAGTATTTTGGAGTTTCTGCGCCAATTCTAAACATCCACATACTGGACACACCTTTGTGCATCACATAATCTTGTGCATAAAGTGACAACATGACACAAAACATTCAATTTGCTTTTATTCAGATTACAATAGTTGACACAATGAGAGATTCAACTATTAAACATTTTGTGAATCTGTCTTGATTTATTGGTGGCAATTATTATCTTCACATGCAAAGAGAAATGAATTATATTTCAAATATATACTCTGATATTCCGTGACACTCGATCTGAATAAAAATGCTTCTAAACAATTACTTATCTATCCTGACAAAATATTAACAATAATCAAATGTCAAACTTTTGTGTTTTGCATGAACCTTGAACCTGCCTGGTGATTTCACTGCTGAGCCAAAATTGCTCAATTCAAAACTGAATAAATAAGCAGAGACTGCATGGAATGCTGATGCAAACATAACAAGATTGACACATGCAGAAACCTTTCAGACCCTCAGACTAAGATTGTATACTATCAGCAAAGAATCTCCAGACAAATATCTGAGATCTACTAAAAATACTTGTCTCATGTTAAACAAAGGACTCATTAACCATGTTAACATGACAAGTAGTGAAAGATAATTTTATTTATATTTAAACTGTCTGCCTATATTAAAAAATATTTGAACAAGTGCTGACAGAAATTAATGATTTTCCGTAGACTTTAACAAGGTTCAATCTAACTCTAAACCTACTGTCTGACACATTGAAATCCATTTTTCATAAGGCTACAAATAGAAAATCCATACAGTTCTCTTCTGCTGAAGATTATTTTCACACTACAACATGTTGCAATGTACAACTGAATGAATTGTACATGTCATACACATATATCACTGTTCACCAGTCTGAACACCAGTCTGTTTCAACATCAATAATTAGTCATATTTATATTGTTCTGACACACAAACAGCAGATCAGAAAGAAAGTCTATTTCAATCAACCCTTGTTTCTAGTAGGTTAAATATTAAAATAGACCAACTTATAAAGTTAAAAAACGACTATCTGACTTCCAAGACTTTTCCAAGACACATGAATTCAGGGATTCATTTTAAGCTATTTTAAAAAACTAAGTAAAAGTTGCCATAGTTACCTGTACATATTGCTGAGAGAAAAAAAGAACAATTCTGTTTGTTGTCATTCTACAACACTCATTTGATTTTTAAACATGAATTCAAACACAGTAATTTCATGTCTCAAGACCGATAAAATGGTAAACTTCAAGATTACAAAATGCCTTGATTTTTCCAAAGATTCAACATCAATGCTTTCTAAGCATTAAAACCTCCTCTGAACACAAGAATACTGACAATTGACAAATTGCTTCCTTTACTAGGTCTGCCACACCACATTTGGTTCCTTCCCATAATAACAGACCAGGCCTCTAAACACAGAGTCGCTGGTATCTGCTGGTAATTCCACAGATCTATAGGAAGATCCTATCTGCATGGCCATATTCATGACATTAGGAATGATTAGGAAGCAACAGCACACCACCATATGTGAATTTACTCTCTGACCAAAGTATTAACTTCTGACCAACTATCACAATAATTGGAAATGTTGTAATTTCATTAACGACTGATCATTCTGTTTTGGACAACACAACCAAGGAAGGTTCCATTGAAAAGCTGTTCCCTTATCGCATAACATGACAACAATCCATTTAACATGAAAACAATGAAACACAATGATCCTCCCCTTTGGGATATTGTTTGACATGCCCAGTGGGTACCCCAACATTTATATCTGTTAAACTGATTAGAAAACCACTCAACACAGCTTATACCAAGGCACCTCCATGAGGCTTGGAACACAGACCCACTACAACTGGCAAAATTTACAAACCCTGAGGCACCTATTATGAATGGACATTCACCTAACAGTGTTGATTGAAGAAACCTTGTACCTTACATCATGCAAGGTGTTTCTCAACACAGACCCTCCACAGCAGGTAAGATTTCCCAACCCTGGGGCATCTCTTGAGAATCTCATGCCACATAGAATGGACATTCACCTAACACTGTTGAAATCACCTGACAGTGGAGAAACTCTTGCACCTAGGCACCTCCAGGCAAAGTCTTTCTTGACCATAGACCCATCATCATGATCATACTGATGCCCACCCTCAAGTACAGATAACTTTGGGGGGTCAATGAGTTATGCATTCGCCTTTGTTCATTTCAGTTGGTTATCTTAAATTTCCTTTGAATAACTAAATATATTTGTACCCACTTCATTCAAACTCAAACGGGTATTTTATCATTTTCCTTTAATTGTAAAAGATTAATAACTTTTAAATGTTGGTTTACGCGTTTGTTATTTATATTTGATCTGAAATATGCACTGAAATAGAAACTCATAATATACCTCAGGTATTTTATCAGTTTTTCTATGCACGCATGTATGATCAAATTTATGGAGCATTCACAAACAAATCAGGCATATTTGTACACAACAGACTTAATACTGAGTTTTCACATCAACATTTGCATAGTTTACGCAGATACGCAGCTCATCTGTACCTCTGCCACAACAGAAGGCAAGACTTGAAGCACCTCAACATTTCAGACTGAAAGTGAAGAAACCCTTATCGCACCTCTAATGTTAAAGGTTACTCTCATCCACAGGGTCCCTCCATTCAAATACCATGGGATAATCGCAAAGGCCTCCTAAATTCTGACCATTATCTAACGTGACCCATTCTACCCTGACACCTGCAATTCAAGGTATTTGGAAAAACATCAACAATTGACATTGTTATGTTCCCCTACCCCAGGGGCCATGTTTCAGTCCCTCCCCTACCTGACCATGCTTTGGTATGGCCTGTATAAACTACTAATGTATGTTGTACCTTGCCGCCTTCAATAGAAAACCCTGTCCCCTAATGGCAGTAATGTTTTACTCTTAATTACCTTTGGGAACTTTAACATCCTAACCTTTACTACATAATCAGCCAACAAAGCCAAAAGGTGCTCCATGCTTGTGTAGACCTGTCATGCAACTTACTATTACGTTAAGGCAATAAAAGGCATGAGGGGTTTGGAAATGTTTCTTAAAGCAGAAAGCGCTGAAATGCATGAATTTTCTCACGTGAGTTAGACAGTTTCCACATGTCCTTGGCTTTGGATCAATAACCTCACATTGAGCTCACTCAGACATAGTAACAGACAGAAAACAGCCTTCATATTTGTAGTAAATTTTCATTTGCTTTCACATATGCTTTAAGAAAAACAGAAATATTGATTAAACATATTTTATTCCACTTTACTTGGAACGGACTGGTAAAACAGCCCAAATGGCTTACACAGCTATCACTTTTTGTTACAAAACAACACCTTTGTAGAAATCAAACATTAAACCAAACGAAAAGTACATAAATACACAAAATATCACTTTCTGTAACACAATAACACTCTTGTAGACATCAAACTTTAAAGTAAATAAATAGATAAATATACAAAATATATTTAGAAGTCCACTCTTGTTACCAAGGATACACAGTCATAAAAAATATAAGACTATAAATAATTATAGACAAAACTACCACCATTTTCCATGAAATCACATACAGATATAGAACAAGATATTAGAAGTCACAGGAGACATTTTTCATTTTCTGACTTCCAGCATATTAAAGGCATCAGTTTTCACACACAAAACCATAAACAAGTTACCTATATAAAGTTACTGCTTAAATTAGTAGCCATGGAAACCGCAATATGATAAATTTACTGATAGGTCCAGATCTGTCAAACAGGTTTCCAGTATAATAAACTCAAATACAATAACACACAACTAGTGCTACAGTAATGAGCGCCAAGTCCTTCAAATATATGTAGATATTAGCATAGTCTCATAGTAATAGTCAATATGACACCAGCTGCCCTGGACTAAGTGTCAGAATTGTTAATTTGTTATAACCGAAAATCTGCTCAGCTCCCTTCACAAACACTATTGTTGGCAGAACATATGTTTCATTAAACTGTACAAGGGTACCAAAACATGTTATTATTTTCATGTACAAATCCTCTGCTTATATTGTCCCAACACAATCAATCCTTCACCATGTTCATAATCCCATGTTCAACCTGTTCTCTACCAATAGCCCTAAATGACCATTAAGCAGATAATTATACACTTTACATAGCACACAATGATCACCGCCCCCAATCACAATACACCTGTTCCGTTGAAGGTGTATGAACTCGAACGTAGATGAATTCCCCTTACAATGGTGTTGACAAACAACCATTTATTACCTGACAAGGGTTCAGTGTGTTGTCAAGCATAGCATAACAAATGACCAGCCTCCTCGAAGGGGCACGCCTGCACGTGACTGAAAGTTTGCCAAGTTCCTTCTGATCTGATCTAATACAGAAGGCAGTCACACCAAGCACATGTAATCAAGAGTTTCAATGCCTCACAATATCTGTATCATGAAATGATAATTCATACCAAAACTCATTATTAATTGTAACCAGTACAAGCAATACATTAGCATTCAAATATAAGGAAATACAAATACAGAATATTAGTTTCATCGTGTATCAGTAATAGCTTAGACAAAGACTCCTGTCAAAACTAGTAAAACTTATCTCACAGACATTCTGTTGAAAAAGGTATAAGTTTTGACCATACAATTTCACAGATGTTCTAGAGTTAATATCCTAGACTGAGGTAATAAGAACTCCACTGTAAAACAAACCATTCACTTAGACAAGGGTCATGTCTAGACACCCGCACCCTCAAAGCCGCCGAACCCGCTCAGCCATGGAAGTCACGGTGGCTGAGCAGGTTAGGTGGCTGACATTGTGTGCTGGCGATTAGGTGCCTGACTCTGAGGGTGCGGGTTTGAATCCTGGATGGGACTCAACCAAAAAAAGTACTAGAATTTCTACCTTAGTGAAAAAGTGAAATCCCAAATATGACATATGTTGCTTTGATGAGGTAAACATGCCATCACCTACAATTAAAATAACATTATGCAAACACCAGTTAAGGGTCGTTAGAGATCCAGCTTAGAGTAAGCGATCAAGCATCCAGTAAATGTGCCAACAAGATTAATGCCACTTAGAATAGGATTAAATGATTAAGTACTCCCCCTGTCTGGTCACTGAAATTGTTCTGGTAGGACACACCCCATTTTGCATATTCAACATATAATACATGAATGGTGACAGGTTAAACTTGAGGATATATCTTGCATATAACACCCACTGAAGGAACCTGTCATGAAACATGATAATTTTGCATTCTAATCTTGACTCAAGTTTCTGTATGTCATTGTATTCCAACTGAGCAGATGAATCCTCATAATCCAGAAACAAAACAGGAGATTTCAGAAAGAAGTACTCTTAAACTCTTCACGACAGTTTAACATGACTTCAAGAACTTCAACTCTAACCTCTAGAACAGACAAAGCACTGAGACCATCCTGTACTCATATAGACATCTACTGATGGCAACTTCTTTACAAAGTGGTATGCTTCGCATATAGAAACATATATATCCATAACCAGCGACTGAAATAATTCTTCAACTCAACCTGACAGCCGGGCTTGTGGCCTATAAATGTTGCCTGGCCATCTTGAAAATTGCCTGCCCACCTTTTAACTTACTTTTTTGCAATAACTTACAAAAATGTCGCCATTTTGTAACAAGTACAAACAAGTAAGTAACACTCTCTTTGATTGGTTCTTATTGAACCGTGTGACTACAGATACCCAATCAGAGCATAGCTTACTAAGCCAGCCAATTTTAGTGTCCTACTGCTATATTCACTGGCTGAAGAGTTGTCCATGTATTATACTCGAATATACTCCTAGCTTTCATTCATCTTCCTTAAATCAAAATATGACATGACAATTAATAAATGATCGTCCTGAGAGCGAACTGAAAGTAGGTCAACCTTACAAATTTCAGCCAGACAATCTGGCTGGTGGAGAGAATTTCCAGGCAGCCCGACTCAAAATTTGCTGGCCACGGGCAGTCGGGCAGGCCGATATTTCGATCACTGTCCATAATAAATAAATCAGCTATGTAAAATTCTTCAAAGTCTCTTGTTGTTACTGTTCATGTTCCGTCCATGGGACCATATTTGGTCAAATTGAATGCTAATGCACATCTCTTAAATCTAATTATTTACTGAAGACTCATGATTCATTAAACCTGAAGTCTGTAACCAGGCTTTTCAAGTTCTGAAATCCCTGCATGGCTACAGTATGACAGAAACAACCAGACAGATTTGTTTATATATTGCTGCTGCTATCTCAAGCGTGTATTCCTTTCAGGTGCAGTGGTCAAACTGCCACCAGTGACAGGATGCTGTGAGATGTACCCTGACCTATCCAACCAGACAGACACACAGATGACAGCAGCCATGGAGAAGCCTGGGGCTATAATTTGTTACGCTTCATAAAGTGCTACAACACAACATACTACCTTGGGATTACCTCTGAGGTCCCTATAGGTGGATTTGAAAGAAGAAACACTTCGTATTCTGATGCTTAGACTAATAGCTAGTCTCTGAAATGAACATATTTTACTGAAAAAACATTCATAGTGAAAAAATAATAATAAAATGAAACCGAGCGCTGAGACTTTCTTCATTTTCAGTAGCTATGGAAATCTAGACTTGCCACATTTTCTAGACTTGCATGGGCTTTCTTGGATATATATACTTCAGGGTCTGTACGACAGAATATCTGATGCTTTGAAAATAGATCTGGTGAAGACTTACTTACAATTACAAGTGCAAAGCAAAAGAAAACATATCAAAATATCATTGTTTTCTTCTTTATAAATTATAATTGTATCTCACCTTCCTTCTTATGCAAAAACATACTGAAATAACAAAAATGACTAAAGAGAGATTTAAATGCAGATATTTTCATACTACACTACTGGGATGCAAATCTGCAACTGCAGTAAACTGTTCCAGTTATGTTCAAGGATGTTGGAAGGATGTACGGAACGTGCATTACTTTTTTGTTACAATGCTTCAAAACCCAAGAAAATATTCAGAGAAATGAGGTGACCAATATATCCTGGGAGGTAAGAAAAAAAACTTTTGTCCTGGGCTGAATGCTCAGCCCATGCATGTATAGTAATTCTACCCTTTAAAAAGACAAGTGTAGATCTGTGGACTTCCAAAGGATGATAGTGGGCTATTTATATTTTCTTTGAAATTATCATTAAACAATTAAAGATTACCTTGGAGACCTTATCTGGTTTACTCTATCCTCTATTCGCACAAATACTGTGTTTGGTAATGTTTCAAGTAATGCACCTACAGGCACAACTATTCATTATGCTCTCCACACTCTCTATGACCTTTCTAAACATTGTTCAGAAAAACATAAGTCTGGGACACAATAGCTGTCATTCAAGACAGTGGTCTTACAGTACAACAGTGCAAAGTCCAACTGCTTCCTTGCATATATCGACTTGAGCTTTGCTACAGCCCAGGAGCTGAAAAACCCATCAATGTATCAAGCGCCCATCTGTTATATTTAGCTTGTCCTAGCAAATCATATGTCAAAGCAGTGCACAGCTACACATTGTGACAACTTCCTTGGCCACTCGTCACAAGATGCTGCTGCTCTAGGCAATATATTCAATAGGAATTCTGAGCTGCAATCTTGGTCGGTAATCTGCTCTGACCACAATTCATAGAAGATTGATCACAAAATCATGTAGATTATCACTGTATAAGTGAAATATGGGACAATTCCATCCCAGCAATTGCAAACGTGGTAGAGACATTTTGGAATAAACAACAATCATTGTGATTTGCCAGGATCATGCACAGTGATTGCTATTTGCATACAATATACAGTCTTGTACTGGGACTGCACTTTCAGTTTGCTGGATCAATTTGTTGGTGACCCACGTTGATTACCATCCCACACAATTGCTGTGATGGGACAGAAAGTGGCAGCTAGACAATTTGGGAAATGAATTGTAGGTGACGTCCCAATTAACTTAGCGTTATGGTAATTGTTTTAGGTGTTAGTATGCATCCATTAAGAAGAGAAAGAGCACATAGAAAACCTCAGGTACCTGGTATATCATACTGTGAAATATTGTGTAGTCATTTCTTGGGTTATAACCTGAAACCTGGATGAAACAGGACCTCACTGGGTATAAAAACGAATCAGTCTACATCACAGGAATCTCAGATCCAGGCCCAGGCCTGAACTAAGACCCAGACCCAGATCCAGATCTGGACCCGAAGCAAAACCTAAACACAAAGTCAAACCCAAATCCAGACCCCCACCCAACCCTAACCCAGACCCAGCTCCAACCCAGACCCAGACCCAGACCCAGATCCAACCCTGACCCAGACCCTGACCCAGACCCAGATCCAACCCTGACCCAGACCCAGACCCAGACCCTGACCCTGACCCTGACCCAGACCCTGACCTAGACCCTGACCCAGACCCTGACCCAGACCCAACCCTGATCCAGACCCAGACCCTAACACAACCCAGACCCAGACCCAGACCCACATCCAGATCCAACCCTGACCCAGACCCAGACCCAGACTCAGATCCAACCCTGATCCAGACCCAGATCCAACCTTGATCCAGACCATGACCTAGATCAAACCCTGACCCTTAGCCAGACAGTGACCTGACCCAGATCCTGATTCAGACCCACACCCAGGGCCTGGCACTGACCCTGACCCTGATGGAGACCAACTGAGGATATAACATGATAAACAGGTAGAGACTTCAGAGAACCATGTTTTGGCTGGCCCTTTGCACCAATTACTCACTTAGTGATCTGTAAGGACATCCATACATATTTTACCATGACTATCCGAAAAGGCATGTAAGGATAACTAATAACTTTGAATATAACCAAAGAAATAGCCTAGTGTTGACATTCATGAGTGTCCATGGGTGGTCTGTATCATGTGTATTCATAAGCTTACAATTCCCATATACTTTCAGGAAGAAATGATACTTTACAACAGCCATGATATAAAACATATTAATCAAACAAACTGGTAATAATTTAACTATTTTAATCTCAATATTTGAGGAATAACAAAGATTTTATGGATGTAACGCTTCTTTATTCTATGAAAAGTGACACTCCGACATTCTTAAGTCGTTGACACGCAGTCAAAACTTCTTAAAAATAAATATATAGATTCAGTGACTTTGGAATGTTGCTAAAGAAGACACACAAACAGTGAAGCGTCCAAGATACTTCGGGGATAAGCTGGCCACCTAGACACACTGCAGTTCAGGTTAACAAAGAAATATTTACTACCAGAAGGGTTATTAAGGTTATGGAGGAGTTTATTGCCAGCTGATGAACGCTGGTAATACATACAAACGTTACACCTCTTTGATAAGCAGGATAAGTGTCCACTGACCATTCACACAAACAGATACCCCAATAAAATCTCAGTCCTAGCAATAAACATTGCAGAACTATCAATGTACGCCTCCTTTATAACATTTTCTGATGATTGTGGTCAAACACTGGGTGGTGATATGGTCTGAGCAGACTGATATTATTACCAATGATGCCTCAGACCACATACAAACAACACAACCCACCCAGTGCAGGTAGCAGCACACACTCAGGATGGTGACTTGTTCTGACCTCCCATCACAATACTTGCTGTGCAAATACACAGAGGGCTTCATCTAGTTACAAGGTTGTGGCCAGGCCAAGCATGTGTCATGCCATTATGAATGAAGACTGTCTAACAAGCCTGTGGCAAGTGCTCTATGCTGTTCTTGGGTCATGGTTCAACAGTGTCCGCAGTGGGTCAATATGTACAAGCAACTTCAAAAGCATTCCATCTCTTGGGGCATGTTGGATAGATTATTGTTAGAATATGTTGTACAGCATCTTTTATCATCTATCTGGTATCTCAATCTGTAATCTGACCAATTGTCTGAAGCCAGTGTCTAGTAAAATTTCTATTTCTAAAGTAGGATCAACTCAGACTAGTTTATACTAACATCTACATCTGGTGATGGTCATTCCCGAACACAAATTGTTGTGACAAAAGATTGCTATGTAAATGATTTGGCCTCAGATCAAAAACAGAATGACAGGTAAAGAACAGAATCATAATTTGAAGTCAAATATAACCTATATTAGTGGTTGTAATGCTAACAGACGGAAACAATGAAGTTGAATTATTTGCAAGGCCCTTAAACTCAACAATTATATGTCTTGGGACAAAATTCAGAAAACATTACTCAACTGACGTAACTCAGAAGTTAACAATAAGCATGTTCAGAAAAATGTCAAAATTACACATGTCTGGTACATGCACAAAGTTCTTATTTAATTCTAGCCGATCATTTACTAGACACCCTTACATCATGTACAAAGGTAAGACGTCAACACCATCCATGATCATGATACAACATACTGAACCTCCCATGAAAGATTCAGTTTGAACCCAATTTTGTAACAGTCGTCAACACTGAACATATATCCAGAAGCTCAACAGAAGCTCAGTCTGCCTAACTTATTCCACAGAGTCTTAACCTTATCATATAAACTAATTTTGCTTCTCAGAGAAGAATTATTCTTTTCAAACATGATGTGCAGACTGAATGGTTCTGTAACCATGACAACTGGTCAATGCATACCTTGTTTATGTAGATTGTACGTTTACATGGAGTGTACTTCTGTACAATGTCCATCCATGCATGAACAGCTTGATCTACTGTCAGTCAAAAATAATCTATCTACTGGAGAAAATAGCACCTTTCATTAGGCAACAGCACTTCTATCTGTAACAAGTGCTTGCATGCTGTCACTGCTATGATTTATTCATCACTCTCAGGCTCCATAGTGTCTCCCTCCAAGTCAATGCCTGGATGCCACAGCTCTGTAATCAGATCTTCTCGGCTCATCACAATCAATAACACCTAAGCTATTTTTGTTTTTTTCTACACAATCCATTTCTGCTAACAGACAAAAATATCCAATACATGTTATCCCAACTGTGTCACAAGAACTTAAACTCATAGTTGAGTTGAATCAGCAAACCTGTTAAAACCTGTGAGGCAATTGGTGAGATGAGCACACAAACTTGGTCCCTGAAGGCCATTGACTGCTACTGTATACTAAACAATACCCCACAATATACCTTATTGATTTATGCTGAGAAAAGTAGAAATTATTCATTATTTTTCACCCTGAGTTGTTTCTGCCCATACTGATGAGAGGTGTGATTCATTTTGGTACTTTACTTTTGTACTTCCATGGGTCATTGTTCCCAGTTCTGTAAGGCCCATACAGTATCACTATCTGTGTGATCACAAACTGCTTCTGTGATGCTTAGCTGACAGACCAGCATGGTGTTCTAACAATTGGTGTTAAGAGGAAAGGAAGAAGGCTACATGTTTCTGGGAAGCTATTGACTAACTGTCTGAATAAATCAGGGCCAATCTCCAGTTGCATACAGAAGCCTCACTTGCAATGCTGCAGTGAGAAGTGAATCTCTCTACCAGGACAGTTGGCCAAGTGTGTTCAAGTCAGTGGCTTGATGGGTGTAGTGTTCGCAATTAACCAGCCAAGACTATGCAGTGATTAAACACAGATAACACTGGACAGCGTCAACAACAGACAAATGATCCCGTGATGACTACATGTTATTTTATGAGAATTTTGCAGTGTGAAGAAAATAAAAGCATTCAATTGTGTCTCTTCTGTTTATCTGGAAAAAATGCAATGGCATTGTAAATTAAGTGTCAATAGTTCAGGTTTAAATGGTCAATAGGCAAGTCACATAAATACAGAGAAACTGCTGAGTGAGCAAGCATTTTTTCACTGCAGCTTTGCATTATTGCAGCGACATCATGGCAAAAGACATATGCAATGGGCTCACGCACTGTATCAATGTGGGAAAACTCTTAGCAAACATGCGCACCAAAATACATCATTCCTAAATAGACTTGCCTTGACAAAACAATCTCTCAGAGCATAAAGGATGTCAAACTTTCACAAGTAGCTTATTTATTTTTCAGACCATCTCTTAGACAAATAATCTGTAACGTAGCACGGTGGACAGTGGAAGACAGTGTGGGTCTTCACAACATGTCAGACACACTTGATTCACACTCTTATGTCATGTAATCAAGAAAACATAGAAAAGTGTTTTATATACATATTTAAAGTTGACTGGATACCTTGCAGAAATATATTACTTTGTCTGATCGACAAATGCAGTAAACTATGATTAACACATACTCAAACAGTCAAAGGGACCACACCAACTTCATTTCATAAAAAATGCTGTTCACTAAATGCGTTTTGACAAGAAAAACATAAAACATCACATGGTCAGGGACAACAAACATTGTTACATGTATCTGTTAGAAGCTAGTTCAATATAAATACAATTCACTCAACTTAAAATGATGAAGCATATTGTTGTCCAACTCTTATCAATAATGCATTTACATAAATGTCTCTAATTCCCCTATAGAGGAACAAAATATTTCTCCTGACATGGAGCCAAAGGACCAAATTCCCTAATTAGTGGATCTTTCCATATGAAGCATCATGTTTGCAAAAAGACATGTTAATACTAAAATATCACTGCCAGCAATCAGAATTCCATCTCTTTCAAGCATGTTCAAAGGACTGGTATGAACACATTTCATAAGGTTGTAGCTAATCATGCTTGAATGAAACAAAACCATGGTAACTTTTTCTCCTGACTTCAACCAATTTGTAACAAAATTCAAGCACTGCTAACCAGTTTAGAAACACAGACCTCACATGCTACAAGTCAACAAGAACTTCAGCCATTACATTCTTTATCCTCACTGCGATTTAGCAGTCTAGGTCAGGCATACTTGCACGAAATTCAAAGGCTGAAAGCGTAATTCAAAGATCACATAAACTTGACTCCAATATCACAGTACAGCTGACTGCATAAAACGTGATTAAAACCTTTACAACATGGTCTCCCCCTCTAATCATGCTAATGGGTAGAGAATTTTCTTTGGGTTAATTTCTTCTCTAGCAATGATGGCACCAATGGAGGAATCAAAGCACTGACAATTACTGAGATTGCACTTCCCCACGAACCTAACATCAAATGGGTCAGTACCCAAACTACCCATCCCGATTACCTGTGATAAAATTGCCTAGCATCAAAAGACATATTAACATGCAAATGTGTTGGTAGCTAAAACAGTGTCTTGCTATCTGAGCTGTGAGATTGACAGGTCAGCTCTGTCACTGGACAACAAACATATTCACTTAATTATCATTCTCTGCTATGATAGGAGCATGTGTTATCAATCGATTAGCTATTTGCCCGATGCAGCTCCTTGCAACCTTGGAATCACAAGAATGCACAGTCTGTCTATTATGTTTACAGTGTCCTGTGAAATGCTGCTGTGTTATCAGTGTTAGAGCTCTCCAGGAAATGAACACTGTGATAGTGTTACTGAGTGGGTAAGGCTGGAGATACGGAAGGGACTAGATACCAGCACAGCTTAAGGATGACTAATAGCAGGAAAAGATCCTCTCCACCAACCTCTGCAAAATTCTTTCTAATGGGCTATCAATGAATGCTTTCTCATCAACATTTGCGAGCATTTGTAATTAAGGATGAAAGTCAAAGGAGCCTTTGTAGAAGGACAGCATATTTAGGGGGTCCTTACATTCAAATACTAACATGAAACAAGGCAACAGTTATCTGATATTCTGCTTAGCTACATATCAGTTAACATCTAAGTTAGACGTCCAGACATGCATCAGTCTTGTAGTGTTTCAGTGATAAATACACTGAGTGCAACAGGTACACTGGACAAGAAGTGGTGTCTCCACACAACAAAATCAACATCATCCATGACTGAATCCATGCAAACACAAATGACATGCATGCATGGTATCAATATTATATATATGTTCATAACATATATGTTACTGCACTAATAACAAAATATGCATACATAAGTGTTCAAGTATACGTCACAGACTGATGTTAAAACTTGATCAAGAGAGTCATTACCAGTGAGGATCAGGACCAAGTGATCAGACATCTAGCATCTGGTGATCTCTATAGCTGGGTTTTTCCTTTGGCAACATAAAGTATAGATAAATATACTTTCTTTGCTGGGTTTCTCAAGCCTCATTATCTGGGACAATCCCTGATTGTCATTTACTTTAGGAATGATGTACATGACACAGAGTAAAAGTTAAAATTCAGAAAATGCTCATGTAAAATTGTTAAATTATCCTAGACATTATTGAATACACAATTTCATTTAGAAAGTGGTTAAATGTAACATGTTATACTTAGGATTACATTCTGTAATGAAATGTACAGTACAGATATTGGGTTCTAGATGTCTACTTAACTAAGAAAGAGTAACCCCAACTACAACATACATGTATATCATGGATGTTGCCATTAATTACAAAGCACAACTTTTGCTGCTACATTTGTCCAATACCCAAATGTGACACTGATAGTCAGGTGGTAAGTTTCAATGTTAAATAATACAAAGACACTATTTGTGTGAATAGCATCCCTTGTTGTTGATATCAGTCATGTTATAAATGTGCACCACCTACATCAACACGATAACTCAACACAACCTGCTGAGATAAGCATGTTCTGTGTTATGGATGTGGGCCTATACAAACAGTTCAGACAGGCAGCTGTTTACTCTGATAGTCAGCAGAAGGAGCCACACTGGCACTTACTGCAGCTATACACTACTGGAACTGATAGACACCTACCACGGTGCTCACATGTTTACTGCTAATCCCTGGGACACTGAGAAAATAATATTAATTTACCATGGCTGGGTTGTGATACAGTTGTATAGCTGGGTCTACTGATCTCTTGGAGAATGGTAATGGGGAATACCCAACACACATTAGACAGATATGATAGTTTTGTGCTAACAGTAACACTCATACTGTGTTCGGAATGTGACCATCTTGATATAATAACATTGTTAAGCAAGGTGCAAGGGGTTTAATGCCAATTTCAAGATGTTTGCAATATCATAACAATGTGCATGCAAGTTCCCAGCTGGCTGGACATGGATGTCTGTTTCGAAGAACTAGCACACTGAGATATCATGATGCAGTTTAACAGACACAGTATGTCGATGCTGAGCACACCAGTACTTGAATGCCAAGTACGAAGCTTACAAGTGTCATCTTTAACATCTCTTGTAAGACATAACTAAGGTTCAAACCACAGACTTCCTACCTCTGTGAGATTCCATATCTACTGGACCATTAACCTGGGATGAAGGTTACTAAGTCCAATAATGAAACAACTTCTAAGAAATATATTAACACACTTTATCATCAAGTACATGATGAACAAACAATAAAAAGATAAGTCACTATTACATTATCACTTCACTAACTCATATCTTTAGGCATGGATTTTAATCCCTCTTCAACAGTCCTTCACGAGCAAGAACAATCATCAATGTGAACATTGGACTAAAACCCTAAGCAGCAAATTAGACCACTGTCCCAACCTATCCCTAATACCAAAACAGATCTATGCCTTTGTACAAGTGTAAGATTTCCGATATTATATGCATGTTACATACAAGATACTACAGATATGCTATAGCTGCCACCTGGGTGTTTGAGATTGCCTGCAGCAGTATGTGAATCTATATAAGCAATTACTATGCATGTGCTAAATATTCACCTCATACAGCTGTTATGGCAATGCAACCTTGACTCTTATGTTTAATGTTAAACTCTTTATCTTTTCGTCAAGTCCGCACCATAGCAACAACATCAGTTGTGGACGCTGTGTATGTGCAATTCACTTTCAACAAGCTCATCATTCATGAAACACAAAAAAAATAGTCTTCAGTTCCTGTGGCACTCCCACAAGTGTTCAGTCCCTCTCTAATGGGTAATTTGACAATGAATAAGTGATTGAAGTACAGAGCAGTCACTAGCAGAACACACAAATGTAGAATCCATTCTCTCACTTCTCATTTCCACATGCTCAAGAAAATCATGCTCATGGGATTCTTCAAGCTCCAATAATTGGAACTTTTGGATTTGGCTACTTTCTCCATACATGATGCAACATCTACATTTTCAATACTCATAATGTACAATTCTCAGTAATATAAGACAGTCATTCCCTGTCAAGTCCTACCTCATCAATAATTTGACAATGTGAAAGCAATCATGGTAATTCTAGTTCACAGCACAGAGTAGACAGATCTTCCTGAAATACTTTTTCCCCCTGATTTACAGACAGCTGAACATGCTGATGGTCCTTTGATCACATTCTACCATCAGTTCGACAGAATTATATGGAATATACATCAAATCCAAAACTTATTTCACTGTAAGCATGGTGAATGATCACAACATGCCATTAAGCATTAACTTTTGTTGATTTATGAGAAGGATTTACAACCAGCTTCTGGTTTTCACCCCAGAACTCAATAATGACCACAAGCAGACATAAAAATCATATTTTCCTGATAACATATTGTGGTCACTTGAGGGTGAATAAACTTATAAATTAATAATCTGCCTTCCCACATGGAATATGATGTTCAATCATTGCAAGAATCACACTCAACTACAGAAAGGAGCAAACTACTCCAGGAGCAAACTTCTAGAATCGAATCAGTTATCAAGACGAAAACAGTATGGACCATCGTTTTTGATCATGTCTACATCATTATTAATACCATCACTGTCAATCAGAAATTTTCTCAAACATGTTATGGTCTGCTGCTTGTAACAAGGAATAATGTCAGAGAATCTAATACACAAATTTGGGGGAAAAGTGGTGAAAAATAAATATCATGGCATATTCCATCAACATTTTTTTCATGTGTTCTTCCACTTTCTCAACATTATCTAATATCATTATTAAGACTTATTTTCACAAACAATAAGCATGAAAGCGACTCAGAGAGGGGATCTTTGTCATAATCTTTGTGACTAATGTTAGAAATTTAAATGAGCCTGAGACCACATTAAAAGACCAATCTAAATAAATCATGCATATTTGGAACACTGAATGTATTTAATAAATACAGTTCACTCTACCACAGAGCACACTTTTGCCCTGAACTACTTTAACATTAAAGCACTCGGATGCAAGCGATAGTTCAGAGCGAAAGAGCGCTTTATTACACTATACATGGTGGTAGAGCAAACTGTACTCATTTTCCAAGTTGTCAAAATGCAATACTTTTCTAAGGATAATTCTGATTAATCAAAGGAAGAAAACAACAATGGTGCCGTTGGCCTAAATTAACAATGCATGCACAGGACTAACTGACGTGCTGCTCTTTTGACATGTCACAGTTTCGTCGAACTGTCTTTAGGTTTTTAGCTCATAAATAAATACTAATAATAATATCTACCAAAACTAAAGTCAAATCTGGTTAGAGCTGCTAGACGGGAAATATTCATCCCTTTTAAGAACATTCAGAGATCTAAGTCACCTTCCTCGACCCTACCCAGCTATGGTAACATATTTCTGTGATCACAGAGTAACATCTGCCTCTAGGGGGTGGCTCAGGACAAAGGACCGACCTGTGAATCACTGACACCATGTTTTTAACAGCTTGCTGGATGATCCGCTGTTAGTGTCAGTACTTGCTGCTTGTAATCATTGATCTTAGACAAAGTCTCTTCCTATGAGTCATCCTGCATGTACCATGTGGACAAAATAGCCATGCGTACAAACCCACATCAAAAGTTGTGCTTCTACTTTTATTTCAGCTTTACAATACAAGTAATGCAGTTTCTATAAATGTTCATCCATGCATAAAATATAAGATATTTATTTACCACAGCTGGTTATTTGATAATCTGCAGGACACAGTTGCCTAATGACAAACATATGGAAATCTGCATCAGCTGACAGACACTTCCATGAGAGGAGGAAGCGTTCAACCAGAACAGCAGGAGCTCTTTGTCATAGAATGAATGACAATTAATACTTAATTAACTGTAAAAACTGACATGCCAAAAATGGAAACAGCGGATAGATGTCTCTGAAATGGGCTCTGACTCATGAGCTCTCAATTTAAGAAAGGAAATTGGAAACAGTGGGAATATCAGTCAGCAATCTTTATATAGTTCTTTGCAACAATTTTGCCACTGCTCAAATATAAGACGTATTAAGTTGCAGTTGTAGAAGAAAAAGAAGTAGTTTGTACTGCAGTAAATTCCACAATAAGCAAACATATCCAAGAAAGCACACAGAAGTCTGAAAAAATTTGGCAAGTCTAGATTTCATTAGCTTCTGAAAACTACGAACTTTCTTCAGTAAAATATGTTCATTTCAGAGACTAGTTGTTAGTCTACCAGCAGATTGTGGACAGTTGTTCTTCATGAATGGAATGGGGTCTTTTAATAGCATTTAGAAGTGCTACACGTAAGGAAGAGACTTTTTTTATAGATGTCAACTTCTTTATTATGAGGAACACAACATTTCAGAGTATATCCCTACTCCTTCATGTGAGTTCAATACAACATTTAGGAATTCATCTGATGAATGAGAAAGGATATACCCTGAAACGTTGTGTTCCTCATGAGTCATAATATAGAGTTTGACATCCACAAATACCCTCTTTCTTATGAAGGGAATGATTCCAGGGAATGAGAGATGCTTAGGTGACATGCAAATGGTTGCTTCATCTCTGATTAATGAACTAAAATGAGTTATTACAGGCATTCATAAGTTTTCAAACAGCTTCAGGGTCCTTGAGGTTAACTGTTATATATTTGCTAGATCTAGTATCTGAGGTTGAGCATTCTGACCAAGGGTCCTTAAAATATACAAAATAATTTCTCTCATTTGCAATGTAAGTTGTGGTTGTCAAACAATGACCATCAATAACTATGTTGGTTGAAGGAACTGGACACAGGACAGACCATGCTGCTTCTGGGAGCTCATTTCTGAACAAGGACAAGATTTCATTAATCACTTGTGTCAAACAGAGAACGACATTGTCTCTGTAAAATTCACAGCTAGGGCTATAGTCATTATAAAATTACATTTTCATACATCCAAGTGGGTTTGAAAAGACAAAAGGTAAACTAGGAGGACTTCATACAGGACAGAGATAACAGATAGTAAGTCTTTAACATCCATAGAATCCACACAGATGATATATGATGGACTATAAATAATCTAGCTGCCTGAAATGGCTGCTCCATGTGCTTATACCACTAAATAGAGACACATGCATCAATGACGAGACAACTACTCAGACAATAACTAACATTCTCTAGTCTTGTTAGTAATAAGATTAACTTGTGTCTTTAACAATATAACAACAAAATGCATAAACAATTATATCATAAAATGCTGTCACTTAAACGTGAAGTATCACTAGCATCACCATGAGTAATCTGTTAGCCATTCCAGGCCTATCCTACGGCCAGATGTCTACATTCTGGGGAACCTTCTCTGTCTAATCTGTGTCTGACAATGCAACATCCCCAGAGAGTGAGACAGGAAATGAAGGCAGCAAATTTGATAAAACATCTTTCTCCCTGCTGTTTCTACATCCAACCACACAAGCTGAAGGATTTGGGTGTTCACAGAACTATTCATAGTTGTTCAAAAACATTTCTAGTGGTTCCAGTAAAATTCGACAACTATGCATGCCAAGTGCATGACTCACCTATCACTGCTTATCATGGTTATGTCAGGTACTTTACTGACTAATAAATATGATTAAGGTAGTAATGATGGAAAGGAAAGACACCACGAGATTATTCTGTCATCACAATCAAATTTCATACTCTCAAGGTAACAATATTTAGATAAAACTGTATTCCAAATTTTATTTCTTCTCTGTCATGTGTCAGTCCTCATTTTGGTGAGTTCTGCCTGCAAGCATTGCTTGAAATGTATTCTATTCATTATAATTATTTCTCGGGGGTTGGGTTTAGATTTGGTATAATGTTAAGTTTAGGGCTAGATTTTGGGTAGGCTTTCTAACAATGATTCTTAGGCAAAGAATGATAAATAAAATAGGTTTTACTGGTGGAAATCTTTCCCTCATTCTATTTCTACCAGTGCTTCAGTGACACAGTCCTTGTATATATCATACATCATGGTATATAACAAAGATTAACTAAAGGTACAAATATGACAATCTGACCATGAAATATTGTTAGACATCCAGAAAATACATTGTGATACCTACTAGTGTTACAAATGTACCATTCTGAACACAATGATATACAGATTTAATCGGTTTAATACGTTTAAAATGTCTGCATGTAGATTATTTGGCCTCTTATTTCCTGACTCAACATGCTCAGTGTGCATGTTACCACAATCGTGCAGTCACACCACCACATGTCTTAGTATTCTTACTGCTTCAAAAACAAAATTTGAACTTATCAAATTCAGACAGTCCACGACTTCAAAATTACCAGTGACTATTGAAGTCTGCACACAAATGTTTATGCCCACCACCACATGTGGTTCCTACTACCACCTTCAGTACCTTTTCAACTTGGCATCCTGTGAAAAGTTTTAAGTTGGCTTACATAGCAAAAGCAAACTCTGGTTTCAGACAAGTGGTAAATATTTTGTGCAAAAGTTACATCTGAAAATTTGCAGAAATCAGCTTCATAATGCTTAGGTAATTTCTGATAATAGATTGTATTAAACATTGCCAATAGAAAAACTGAATATTAGCTCAACATACCAATATAAGTTTATGTCATTCTCTGACAAGATCTTTGAATGTACAAAACATGAATGCAATCAAATAATGTAGCTAAAACAATAACAGCTGTCAAACAGTATACAACTTTGTTGTCAGAAGACTAATGAATTCTAGATACGATACAGATTATTGTAAACTGCATTCGCACCACAGTGACAAGTGATCTTGATGATTCATACAATAATTTAATTGTCACTTTATGTAACAATAGGTTTCCCGTCCAGCATTCATTTGATTTTGAATCACCGTAAACAATCACAAAACACGACATGGAGAAATTGGAGACGGCATAATTACGCCTAGTTCCAGTTCCTTGAAGTTTAAAAATAAAACTAGATTTAGTATATTACTGAGCTAATCTCCCAACTACATCTCCGTCTGCACTACCATATATCGACTGTTTCTAATATAGGCATGATATTGTATATGGAAATGTATATGCATTTAATAAGCTGAAGACAAATCTATTACCTTGAACACCTGACCCAGAAGTTCAAACAGATACAACTTGAGACGACCATGACACAGACTCGTCGCAAACTTCCAACGAGCTGATTCATAAACAAGGTGCGAACTTGAAGTCAAGGCTTGTTTTCCCAGCTCCTTGCATCGAATCGGAGAAAACAAGCATGTGTATTGACAAATTTATACTTTATCCGTCTACTCTAACACTCACCTGTTCCAGAATAGGTAAAATCCACACATAATGAGAGGAAAATCACTACCAGTATCAAAGTGTGCGCCATGGTGCTTCGGCCATTTTCCTATGCTGTCCTCCTGTCGCCCCCTATCGGCTGATGTATAAACTAAGTAGCCGGGAGAACGCATCACCGGTCCCCTCTGTGCGTGATTCCTGTGTGGACCGTCCACATGTAAATATATAGGCAATTAAGTAATATTACACATATCTAATTTGTCTTTTGTTTTACATTACTAGGACACTGAAATGAGAGTTAAATGCAATGTTGCTATTTATAATTTATGCACATGATGGCATATTCCGCTGTCATGCCGCAGGATATGTTGTTGTGGAGTTACCGACAAACATAATATGGCTGTAACTACAATTTCGCTCTTAAATTCTGCAAAACGTAACAGCCTTATTCAAAATAACAGTTTGAAAAGATAACCACCGGAAACAGAATTTATGAAATGTTACTCATTAAGGGTCCCTGGCCAGCGATAACATTGACACAAATTATCGTTTATCCCTTTTCAAAGAATATAATTATCAAGCACAAAATACTTTTCAAATAAGATGTGTGTGGTCCAGACTCGAATATTCACAGACCGACGCCATAGCTGAAATATTGCTGAGTGCGACGCAAAACTCACTCACTCACTCACTCACTCACTCACTCACTCACTCACTCACTCACTACATTGGTACATCTCTATTTAGACAGTTAAACAAACACATTTTAATTAGAAGGAAGCCGGAGGGACACCTTAGATTTTAGTAGACCCTGAACGTGAGGAAATCCAGCCTTGCTCGATTTGAAGGCTTTAGCATCGCGGAGAACCCCCGGCAGTGGGCAAAATAATGTGGTTCAGGGACCACGAGGCCGACTACGTCTCTACAGGCGTCGTCGTCAGCGTGGTTTGTCAACTAGTGCAGAGATCCAGTTTATTCAGCATTTGCAAGACCAGCTTCAAGGAACCGATGTGCCACAATGGGCACAGGGTACAGATAAATATAGTACATCTGCTGAATGTATGGGTGTGATATAGAGAATACTGAACTATGTGAGTAATAAATTGCGAATCAGTGCAAGTCATACAGATCGTGGCATTATAATGCAACCCAAATTAGCTCAGGCAAGTCTAGAATACATGTCAACTCCTCTGATTATTTGTTGAACTTTTTTTTCTGTAAAATATGTTCATTCCTTTGGGTAAATGTTAGTCTATGCAAGCTGAAGTATATATAGATACTGCAGATATCCCCCAAGGGCAAGTACGTATCGGATTAAAATGTTCTCAGATGGTCAAAATGATATACTGTATTTTCATGTTGCAGATGACCTGTCTCCGGAACAAGATTATTCGGCCGACTGACCAACAGGACATATTTGTCTATCTTTGAGAAAAGGACACTCATCTGTGCGATCTTCTTCTCATGTTGTCGATTTAACGAGTGCTTCCGATGGGTCAGATTTCGCACGCGATCGAAAGTACAGCGTTAAATTACCATCCCCGCCAGACAAATGAAGCGGTGCGTGGTGGTGAACTTTATTATATATACACGACCAACCGGCTCAGTGCAATAAACCACGTTTGTCTCACCCCACCAACACAGGTTCGTATACACATAGTTCTCAGAGGAATCACAGATGACTAAACATTGCAGATCCAGATCAGGATTTTTCTAGATAACTTTTTTTCTCCTGAAACAGGGTATTTCAAACTTTTTATAAAATGTATATTTCAGTAATATGAGAAAAAGTTACTAAATTAAGCTATAAAAAAGGCAGTTTGGCCATAAAATGTTATGTACTAATTTAT